>NC_142147.1:39357500-39982500 GCF_024610735.1 Ursus americanus | reverse complement strand
TGTTTTAGGAGTTTTCTTCTGTAATATTTTCAGTGTTTAAAATCTGCTTCTCATGTTTGTGTGATGCTTTTCTCTCTGTTGAAAAAGATTAGTTCATTTCACTCCTCCAGTTGAAGTAACAGCAGTTTTTCTGTGCCTTTTTCTGGTGGGTGAATGTGACAGAGAGGAGACTGTGTGTCTATGTCCACCTGCCCGACGGGTCCGGAGAATATCGCCGTGTAGAGGTTTCCAGCTGCGGGGTGATGAGTTTGGACCTAACCTTAAGTTTACAGGTTGCAGACATTCATCTGCTTTCGATTTTGATGAAGTGTGAGAGTTGCCTCTAATTACGTCAGAATCTTTGGCTATTATTACATTAACATTTGCTTTACACTTAGGTTTTTTTTTTATTCACTATTTTTTAAGAAGATTTTATTTATTTATTTGACAGAGAGAGAGAGCACAAGTAGGCAGAGCAGCAGGCAGAGGGAGAGGGAGAAGCAGGCTCCCAGCTGAGCAGAGAGCCTGACACGGGGCTTGATCCCAGGACCCCAGGATCATGACCTGAGAAGAAGGCAGATGCTTAACCCACTGAGCCATCCAGGCGCTCCTTTTTTTATTCACTATGATGTCACCAGTTTTGGCCCTGGGGATGGTTTCTAGAAGCTTTGTGACAGCAGCTAGTTCTGTTTTTCAAATATTTGGAGTCCCTAAAAAGAACACTTTCCTTATTTAAGAGGAATTATACTTTATCTTATCTTATATTATTTGTAATCTAAGTACCCGAAATTCTTAGTCACCCACCCCACCAGTTTGGATAGACACGCTTAAGCCATTTGGAAGGGCAGGGCTGAGAAAGAGCAGCTTTGGAGCTTTGCTACACCGATGAGATCGTGCCTCAGGGACCTGTTCAAATGCATCATTTGGTGTTACGTTGGCTTTTTGTAGTCTTCTAAAAATATACAGTTGTTTCTAGTATTAAATGAAGATAAATATCAGAACATTCCAGCTCTTCATGTTGTTGCATGGGAAAGAAATTTTGTCTGTAGCATCTGTTCACACAGATGAGGGTGGGATATGGGAAATGTATGCTGTGACTGATTGCGGTGACCACACTTCTGGGGGGATTTGACCCCACCTTGATACACCCGGAGTGTGGAAAATTGTCTTTATGCAGCCCTTCTGTGGCTCCAAGTTCGAATCTTCTGGAGGGGGCCTTTATTATTTAGCAGATCAGTTTTTCCTTTTTGTGATTTCCTTTTTTTTTTTTTTTTTTTTAAGATTTATCTATTTATTTGACAGAGAGAGAGAGACAGCCAGCAAGAGAGGGAACACAAGCAGGGGGAGTGGGAGAGGAAGAAGCAGGCTCCCAGTGGAGGAGCCTGATGAGGGGCTCGATCCCATAACACCGGAATCACGCCCTGAGCTGAGGGCACGCCTGAGCCACCCAGGCGCCCCAGTGATTTCCTTTTTTCTCTGAGAGGGATTTAGGAGAACGCTTGGCTTCAAAGCACCCCTTGGTTCATTCAGTGGCCATTTTCCCTTTCTCAGAGCTGTTTTATGGGCATCAACTCTCAGTCACTGATACACAATTTTCGAGTTTACCCTGGGAGTATAAATCAGGATTATACATGCTAGAAGAACTGAGTCTAAATATATTCTGAAATTATCCAAAGCTAAATGTGTGTATGGGTAGAGTACTAGTAACTAATTTTCTCTTTACATAGAACTAGCTTGGGTTTTAGGAGTTATTTGGTAGTCTTGGCTCACAGAATTTTATTTTGTTTGAAGATTTTATTTTTAAGAAATCTGTAACACCCAGTGTGGCACTCGAATTTACAGCCCCGAGATCAAGATTCGTACACTCCACCCGCTGAGCCAGCCAAGCGCCCCTTAGCTCACAAAATTTTAAAATGAAGCCTTTTAAACATTTGTTTTTCAGACCTTTGCTGGGTATGTGTTATATGCTGGGCGGTTTGTACAGGCTTTGGAGTCACGAGATGTGAATTTGAGTCCTGATTCTTCATCTGCCAGCTGTTGTACCTTTGGCCAAATCACTTAACGATTCTGAGTTGTATATAAAATAGGTTTCCTAAAGTGTAGCTTGTGTGATGCCGTAAGGGTTAAATAAGACACTATCTGTAAAGCAGTGCGTGATTTTTAGAAAGCACTTAATAAATGTTAATTTTGCCTTCTCCTGAAGGATGTCAAACTTTAAAAATTACCCTTTTCCACCAATTTAAACATCAGATGGTTTACTGGTATTTTAAAAATTAATTACGTAAAATGAGTTTTGCTCTCAAGAATTTTGTTTTTAGAAACATACCAACTCGTGTGCGCATGCCCTAAATCACTGAGTTCTTCTAATTGACTCTGAGCTAGAAAAACCCCTTTGATATGAAAAAACATGGTTGCAAATGCCCATTTTTTCGAATATATGTTGTGATTATTATATATGTATACTGTAAAGTGCACATGAATCCAGCCAGATTCATATATGCTCAGCACGTGAAAGAAAAAAACTGTGTTCCTTTGACTTTAGAATTAACACGATAAGACTACCTTGGGGCTTTAACATTCTAGCAAACTTTTGCAGACCTAACTAGGAATCTCATTGTCATTTGCAATTGGCTGCACAGGGGAAATCTTAAAATGCTGACACTGGCAGGCTTCAGGTTTTGCATGTGTTTGCTGCCTGAGGAGGCAGAGTATTTAGCAGTTTTTCCTGCTTTTGGTACCATTTCATACTTTGTAATTTACCAAACTTGTTCTCTTTTCACAAATCCACGTAACCGTAATGTCACACATTCCTGAAAAACTCTGTAAATATATTTGCTTACTTATTAACTGACCCACCCAAGTCCCTCTTTTCTTTCTGTAGTCTTTAAAAAAAATCCTCTTCTTTTTTGTGTTTCTTTGTGTCTGACCTTCTTTCTGTCAATGACCTCTCCAGAGGCTGAAGTCCGGACACTCTCTGGGGGATGATCCCCGCTGGTCTTGAAGTCACCAGGAGGCTTGTGAGAACCCCAAGCACTGTGTTCTGTGTACCTCTTGATAAAATGGAAGTCTAATTCAGGCAGTGTCTTTGAGTCTGGAGAGGCAGGAGAGTGCAAGCAAGTGAACCCCTGAGTTGGGAGTGTTTTACTTCAGGCTGATGTTACATTATAAACTCAAAACTTCAGGTCTAAATGTGGACTATCCCTGATCATTATTATTATTATTTTTTAAAGATTTTATTTATTTATTTGACAGAGATAGAGACAGCCAGCGAGAGAGGGAACACAAGCAGGGGGAGTGGGAGAGGAAGAAGCAGGCTCACAGCAGAGGAGCCTGATGTGGGGCTCGATCCCACAACGCCGGGATCACGCCCTGAGCCGAAGGCAGACGTTCAACCGCTGTGCCACCCAGGTGCCCCCCCGATCATTATTGATGTGTGTTGCCTTAAAGACATTTTTCTTTTGCCCGAAGGAATGATTATGATTTCATAATTTCACTTAAAGTTGCATACAGTAAAACTTAGAATATTTTTCAGTACGTCACAGTGTACTTTAAGGCAGGAAGCAGGGAAATAATAGAAGAATGAGCACATGGTGGGCTTTATTTGGGAGACTACTTCAGACTTACAGCTTTTGGGGAAAAAAAGTATACAGATTATATGTTTTGAGGTTATGTTAATAGGTGTTCATGAGATCATGATATTTTTCTGAACTGTTGTTAAGTAATGACTATCTTTATCTTTAATAATACTTTTTGCCTCCAGTTCCATTTATGTTCTACTAGCTCTGTGTGGCTGAATGTTTGGTTAACATTTCTTGTCTTACCCCTTTTACTTCCGTTCTCTCTTTATATTCTTAGTGCTCCCTCTCTTTTTAAAAAAGATCTATTTATTTTAGAGAGAGAGCATGAGTAGAGGGGCAGAGGGAGAGGGAGAGGGAGAGAAAATCTCAAGCCAACTCTGCACTGAGCATGGAGCCCAATGTGAGGCTCAATCTCATGACCCTGAGATCACAACCTGAGCTGACACCAAGAGTCGGATGCTTAATCGACTGCACCCCCCAGGCACCCCCTCCACTCCTTTTAAAAAAGCTTTCTTTTTTTTAGGACAGCTTTATCTTTTACAGAAAAATTACAAAGATAGTACAGGGAGTTCCCATATACTCTGCCCTGTTTCCCCTATTATTAACATTACATTAGTATATTTGTTATAATTAATAAACCCATATTGATACATTATTATTAACTAAAGTTCATACTTGATTCACCTGCTCTTAGTTTTTACCTAATGTTCTTTTTCTGTCCCAGAATTCTCTTCAGGTGACTATATATTACACTTGGTTGTCACAGTTTCTGAGACTCTCCTTGTTTCTGATGACATGGACAGTTTGGAGGAGTCCTGGTCAGGTATTTTGTAGAAGATCCCTCAGTTGGGGTTTTTCTGTTTTTTTTTTTTCATAATTAGATAGGGATTATGGGTTTTAGGGAGGATCACAGAGGTAAAGTGCCATTTTCCTAACATCATATCAAGAGCATATGTATCAACATGATTTATTATTGTTGATGTTGACCTTGGTCACCTGGCTGAGATAGTGTTTGTCAGGATTCTCCACTGTAAAATTACTCCTGCCCCATCCTTTCCATATTGTCCTCCTTGAAAGGAAGTCACTATGTGCAGCCCACCTGTAAGGGGTGGAGACTTATGCTCTACCCCTTTGAAGGTGGAGTACCTGCATACATTATTCCAATTTCTTCTGTATGAGAGATTGTCTCTTCTGCCCATTTATTGATTTAGTCATTTATGTCAGTATGGATTCCTGAATATTTATTTCATTCTTTGGGTTAAGATACAATCTACTTTATGTTCTTGTTCCAACTTTAGCCATTGGGAGCCTTTTCAATTGGGTCCTTTTGAAAGTCTCTCAGTGATGCAGCTTTTTTTTTTTTTTCCTGCCCTAGCCCCAGAATCTGTCATTTTCCCAAGTAATCCTGGTTCCTTTTGTTGGAGAATGGTATTCGAAACCAGGATCTGGGGGCTAGGTGTGCTCATTGCTACTGGGATGCTATTGCTTCTGGGCCCTTTCAGCTGTAAGAGCAGGAAATATATGCATGCATAGACATGTCTCTTTTTCAACGGCATATAAATGGACACTACTTCTAAAAAATATATTTTTATAGTCAATACCTGTTGGGCTTAATTCACCAGTGAAGCCCCTGGTCCTGGGCTTTTGTTTGTTGGGAGGTTTTTGATTACTGATTCAGTCTCCTTACTAGTAATTGGTCCGTTTAGATTTTGTTTCTTCATGATTCAGTCTTGTTAGGTTGTATGTTTCTAGGAATTTATCTATTTCTTTTAGGTTGTCAAATTTGTTGGTGTATAATTATTCATAGTAGTCTCTTACGATCCTTTGTATTTCTCTGGCATCAGTTGTAATATCTCCTCTTTCTTTTTCTGATTTTATTTATTTGTGTCCCCTCTCTCTTTTCTTCGTGAATCTCCCTAAAGATTTGTCTATTTTGCTTATCTTTTCAAAGGACCAGTTCTTATTTTCACTGATCTTTTCTATTGTCTTTTTAGTTTCTATTTTATTTATTTCTTCTCTAATCTTTGTTATTTCCTTTTTTCTTCTTTATAAACTCTAGGCTTTGTTTTTTTCTTCTAGTTCTTTGAGGTGTAAAGTTAGGTTGTTTATTTGAGATTTTTCTTCTTTATTGCTGTAGGCATTTATTGCTATGAACTTCCCTCTTAGAACTATATTTGCGGGGTGCCTGAGTGGCTCAGCCGTTAAGCAACTGCCTTCGGCTCACGTCATGATCCCAGGGTCCTGGGCACGAGCCCCACATTGGGCTTTCTGCTCGGTGGGAAGCCTGCTTCTCCCTCTCACACTCCCCTTGCTTGTGTTCCCTCTGTTGCTGTCTCTTTCTGTCAAATAAATAAATAAATAAAATCTTAAAAAAAAAAAAAAAAAGAACTACGTTTGCTGCTGTCCATAAGTTTTGGAATGTTGTATTTCCATTTTCATTTGTCTCAAGGTATTTCTTAATTTCTCTTTTGATTTCTTTGATTCATTGGTTGTTTATTTGACCTTCCTATTGGATATATGTTGCATCTTATCATTTTATTTTTTGTGTATCCTAATTACTTTCCCACACTCCGTGTCATTCTGGGTGGTTTTTTGGCATGTTTTCCGGTGCTTTAATTCCTTCTTCAGCTTTGTCAATCTATTTAATCCATTCATCAACTTTAAAATTTAATGACCATATTTGTCGTTTCTAGAAGTTTCATTCTTTATAAGCATACCTCTTCGAAAAGAACAAAAAAGGATTTCTCTCTTTCTCTCTTTTTTAAACTCCCTAGTTATTTTAAAATATATTTTATAGGTTCTATCTACCCTCCCTTGTGGTGACTTGTTTTCTTGTATACTATGTAATTGTTAACTGTGAGTTTATCTTCACCTGGAATTGTTTCTTAAAAACCAGTGATCTTATATGTTCTGGGCTTTTAAAGTGTTTCTACAGAGTGATATCATGTTTTCTTTGGCAGACCTTTGGAGTTTCAGTAATCCTAGAGCAGTTTGTCTGCTAATTAATCATCTTGGATTTCCCACACCGCTCTGGAAGTATAAATTTGGACCCTGCATCTATCTATGTAATAGACATAGGAATTATATTTCCTGGAAATTATTTTTTCTTCTTGTCATTCTTAGTTCAGGGTGAATGGCATGCTTCCATGATACTTCTCTTGGCTGAGGATGGGGTAGGGTCTCTTTTTAGTCTACTTATCATGGAATAGGGAGCCCTTGGAAGACTTAGGTTTCATGCAAAGGAGCAAATTCCAGCCGCTTGGTTCAAGTGATCCTAAGGCTGTACCTTCTATCCCCATGTGCTCTTAAAGCCTATCCTGGCATCTGAAAGTTACTGTCAATTCAGTTCCTTCTTCCAAACCTAACTTTGGATTTCTCTGTTTTTGGCACCTGGACATTTCCATCTTGTTTTGAGTTTCATTTTTTGTTAAAACATTTAAGTTACATTTCGTTCTTTTTTTGTTCATTTGCGTAACACAAATTTGTTGAAAACTTTCTTTGTGTTCAGGCACTAATCTACACATTGGGGATACATAAGTTGTGAGGAGAAGAGTGACATGATCATACCGACATTTAAAAAGGATTAAGTCCAGCTGCTTCATAGATACTAGACTGTAGGAAAGCAAAACTAAAAGCAAGAAGAGGTATGGACTATTATAAGTCAGGCAGGAGATGATGGTGACTTACCAGAGTAGTAGCAAGAAGGAGAGAAGTGATCAGATTCTGATTATGGCTTAAAGGAAGAGCCAATATGATTTGTTGATGACTTTTGGAGTGGGATGTGAGAGAGAGGAGTCAGAGAACTTCCAAGTTTCTGACTAGAGTCCCAGAAAAAAATTGATTGCTAACCAAAAGAAGACTGCAGGAAGAGCAGGTGGGGAGTGGTGGAAAATAAGGAACTCAGTCTTGAACATGTTAAGTTTTGGGTGCTTATGACACATCCAAGTAGACATAATGACTAGGCCTCTGAATATATAAGAGAGGGAAGAAGAGGTTGAAATGAGAGCCATATATTTGGAGAATACATATGTAGAAATGGAACTTCCAAGTCCTGAGATGAGAAAATGGTATAATTGGAGGGAAAAAAAACCAAAACAAAACAACTTCAAGGACTGACCTATTGGAAACTCCAGTGTTAAGAGGTGTTTGTAGTGGGGTAGGAGGCTTTAGTCTAGGATGTCATGAATCCTCAGCACATTTGAGTTAGTATTTTTTACCTCTATTTTATGCAAAAAATTTTGATGCTGTATTTATAACAAAAATTTTCCTGTTGTTTGTTGCTGATGTATAGAAATACAATTAATTGCTAAATACTAAACTTATATTGTGAGACCTTTACAAAATGATGTATTCTATAGTTTTCTGGTAGATTCCTTAGGATTTTACATACATGATTATACTGATGATAAGTAAGAGCTTTTTTTTTTTTTTTTTCAGTAAAGGCAGTTTTACTTCTTTTCTAATTTGTATGTGTTTTCTTGCCTTATTGCACTGGCTCAGATCTCCAGTACAGTGTTGACTAGAAATGGTAAAAGTGGACATCTTTGCTTATTCCTGATTTGGGGGTAAATGTTAAGTCTTTCTTCATTATGTAAGGCTTTCATAAATGCCCTTTACCAGACTGAGGAAGTTTCTTTGTGTTCCTAATTTGCTGAAGTTGTTTTTCATGAATGGGTATTAAATTCTGTCAAATGTTTTTTCTGGATCTATTGAAATGATTGTATTTTTTTCCCCCTTTTATTCCAGGAGTAAAAGTGAATGCGGTCAATTACATTGATTTTTGAAAGATAAGCTCACGTGCCTCCTTAAAAAAACCATTGGTTACGGTTATTATCCCTTATATATATATTGCTGAATTTGATTTGCTAATATATTGTTAAATATCTCTGTACCTACATTTATGAGAGATATTAGTCTATAATTTTATTTTTCTGTAATGTCCTTGTCTGATTTTGGTATAACAGTAGTGCTGACCTTATAAAATAAATTTGGAAATTGCTTCTTCTGTTTTCTGAAAGAGTTTGTGTAAGATTTCTTCCTTTAAAAAAAATCTGTGTTTTTGGTTTTCTTTGAGGAATAGTTTTAAAATACAGATTCAATTTCTTTAGTAGATTAAGGTGCATTCAGATTTTCTGTTTCTTCTTTTGATACTTTTGGTACTTTGTGTCTTTCAAAGAAATTGTTTTTTCAGAGTTGTCAAATTTATTGGTATAATCTTATTCATCTTATAACTTTGTTATCTTTTTAATAACTTTGGATCTGGCAATATCTCCTCTTTTATTCCTGATATTGGTAATTTGTATTTTCTCTCTTTATTTCTTGCTCAGCCTAGCTAGAGGCTTATCACTTTTATTAATCTTTTCAAAACATTAGTTTTTTGTTTCATTGATTTTTTTTTCTTCTTGTTGTCTGTTTGCTATTTCATTGATTTCTGCTCTTATTTTTGTCATTTCCTTTTACTTACTTTGGATTTATTTGTTCCTCCATTTCTATTTCTAGCTTCTTAAGGTAAACAGATAATTTTCTAGATAATTAGATAATTTTCTTTAAGGCTTTCTTATTTTCTGATACAAGCATTTTAAGTTATAAAATTTCCTTTAAACACTGCTTTAGCTCCATCCCACAAATTTTGGTATGTTTTCATTATGATTCAGTTTGAAATATTTTCTAGTTTCTCTTGTGATTTCTTATTTGACTCATAGGTTACTTAAAAATGTGTTTAATTTCTAAATATTGTGGAATTTTCCACATATCTTTTTGTTATTTATTTATTTAAAATATTTATTTATTTTTAGAAGATTTTATTTATTTATTAAAGAGAGAGAGAGCATGAGTGAGAGTGAGAGAGAGCAAGAGCAGGAAGGAGGAGCAGAGGGAGAAGTACAGTCCCTGATGAGCAGGGGGCCCAATATGGGGCTTGATCCCAGGACCCTGGGATCATGACCTGAGCCGAAGGCAGACACTTAACAGCTGAGCCACCCAGGCATCCTCTAGGTTGAATTTTTAAAAGCACTTTAAAGATGTCATTTACTGTATCCCTGCTTAGCGTTGTTTTTGAAGACAAGTAGGTGATAGTTCTTTTCTCTCTTTCTCTGTCCATCCTGACTCTTTTTCTCTGGGGGTTCTTAAGATTTTCTCTTATTGGCTTTCAGCAATTTGATTATAATAATTCTTTCCATTGTTTTCTTTGTGTTTTTCACATTAAGGGTTTGTGGAGCTTCTTGTATCTTGGGTTTATAGTTTCAGAAAATCTGGAAAATTTTCCACTATTCTCCTCCTCCTCCTCCTTTGTCTTTTTTTTTTTTTAGAGAGAGAGTGACAGCATGAGTCGGGGGGAGGGGCAGAAGGAGAGGGAGAGAGAGAGGATCTTAAGCAGGCTCCACACTGAGGCCAGAGCCAAACATGGGGCTTGATATCATGACCCTGAGACCATGACCTGAGCAAAATCAAGAGCTGGACACTCAATGGACTGAGCCACCCAGGTGTCCCACCACTATTACTTCTATATTTTTTCTGCTATATTCTCCTTTCCAACTACACATATGTCAAAACACATTATAATGTCAGAGGCTGTATTAATTTTTTTTTCTTTCTTTATTTCTCTGTGCTTCAGTTTGGATAGTTTCTGCTGCTTTGTCTTTAAGTTTACTGATCCTTTCTCCTGCAATAGCTCCTGCTTCTGAGCCCACCCACTGAACTTCCCCTTTCAGATATTGTATTTTTCATCTGTGGATGTTCCATTTAGAACATTTTAATTTTTATCTTCATTGTGTTGAAGGTTTCCTCAAATCTTTGAACGTATTTATAATATTTCTTTTAAAGTTTTTGTTTTCTTATTTCATCCTCTATAATTTGTGGGTCTGTTTGTATTGACCAATTTTTCTCCTGGTTATAGGTAACTGTTTCCTGCTTCTTTGCCTGTTCTAGTAATTTTTTATTTAATGCTAGATGATGTAAACATCACTTTGTTTAGTGTATAGATTTTGTTTGGTTTTTAAAATTTTTAGGTTGAAATTGTGTTTTGGAAGTTGATTGACTTATCTATGGATTAACTTCAACTTATTGATTTTAAACTTTGTTAAGATGAGTCTGTTGAACCTTGTTTTTAAACTTTGTAAAGTTACTAGGGCCAGTTTAGCCCACTTACTACTTATCTGTGGCCTTTCTGTTATTTCTGCTCCATGCCCAACGTTTTCAACAAGGTCACTTCCGTCTAGCTCTTTGGTATTCAAACATCAAACATTCAAACATGAGTTCCAGTGGTCTTTAAGCTTCTAGCTCTTTCTTCCCAAGAACTTACGCTTTGCCTTGCTTTGTGGTGTCTTACTATGTGCCTACGTGGCTTGCAATTCAGCCAGAGCCTCAAGGGGACCACTATGCAGATATCTGGATGGAACTCTCTGTATAACTCCCACTTCTCTGGTACTCTGCTCCTCAAATTCCAGCTACCTCATACTTTCAGAATTCTGGTATCTTTCTTTTCAGCTCAGTAAGTTTGCTCTGAACTTTCAGGGATCTCCGTACTTGTGCCGCAGTCTTCGTAAATGCATCCAGGCAGAAATCAGGGTAATTATAAGTGTCACATTGTTTGTTTCACTTCTCTCTAGGGTCACAGTCTTATGCTGCCTATTGTTCAATGTCTGCAAACGGTTTATACATTTTGTGCAATTTTTTAGTTGTTTGCATTGGTAGGGCAAATCTAGTTACTCTATCATGTCTGAGTGTGGAACACCTTTTGCTTTTTATATTGTAAAAAAAATTAAATCATTTAATCAAAGAATTTGGTGCTTTCAAGACTCTTACGAGGAATTTTTATTGTTAAAGGAGTTTTCTTAGAAAGGGTTCCTTTTATGCATGGATAGAAGAAATATTAAAATGAGTATAATATTTCGATATAATCTAGAGCCTCTTCCTTCTAGAAATTATCCCTTTTGTATATATTTGTTTATATGTGTATGTATTCATAGATGTATGCCTTACATATGCTGTACAACATACATGTTGTGTGCTTGCAAATGTATTTAAATTTTTATGTTTGAAACACATACACAGAGCCTATTGGTGGGAGTTAGAAATTCTCAAGGACCTAAGTTGCCACTGCACTGGGTTGAATTGTGTTCCCCAAAACGATGTGTTTGTCCTGACCCCTAGGACCTGTGAATGTGACCTTATTGAAAAATCAGGTCTTTGAAGATGTAATCAAGTGAAGATGAGGTCATACTGAATTTAGAGTGGGCCTTGGTCTCATGGCTGGTGTTCTTATAAGAGGGGAATGTGGACACAGGGAGACAGAAACAGAGGGATGACAGCTCTATGAGGGGACTGGACAGGGACTGGAGCCATGCTACCAGCAGCCAAGGACCACCGAAGATTACCAGCCACCATCAGAAGCTAGAAGAGGCAAAGCAGGACTCTCGTCTAGAGACTTCGGTGGGAGAATGGCCCTGCTGACCTCTTGAATTTGAACTTCTAGTTCCCAGAACTATGAGAGAATAAACTTTTGTTGGTTTAAGCTACCCAGTTTGTGGTACTTTTTTATAGCAACCCTAGGATATTAATATAGCCAACTTAGGTAACTTCTTGGCAGCTATGCGAAAGACATTCAAGTAGAGAAAACAAGTGCCCAAGGGCATATAGATCCAGGGGACTTAGGGCACAGGTCAGGACAAGTGATATACATTGGTAATGTCGTGTTTCTTTTATTAGATTGTGTTTCTTATTTATTTGTAGGAACACTTTATAACTTCTGGATTAGCTCAGTCTACATGGCGTACAAACTTGGATAACAAGTTTGTTCAAAAATACTCTTCCCTGGTGATCAGTACAGCAGCGAGTTAATTAAGAACATGGCTTCCGAAGTCAGAATCCCTGGGTGTTAATGCCATTTCCCGTTTTCTAGCTGTATGATCTTGGAAAAATTATTAACCTCTATGAGTTTCATTTTCCTCCTCTATAATATAGGGCTAAACCTACCTGGTGGAGTTTGGGATGATTAAATGGGATAATTCTGGTAAAGTACTTATTAGTATCTGCTATATGTTAAATATTCAATAAATATTAGATATAATTAATATTACTGTAGTTTCTCTTGCAAATTTAAGTCAAAAATTCTTTTGGTTGATATTAGTTTTATTAATTTCAAATAAGCATTTTGTTTAACATTTATTACGATGTTCTAAATATAAAATAAGTACAATACAGGAACAATTTGCTTACAAAGTAGTTGCTTCAGAATGGTGAAATTTAGGTAAATATTTTTTTCTAATAAGTATTATAATACCTACAAATTCTAAGTCTCAGATCTGACAAATTAAAAATTGTAGCCATTTGAGATTATGTATCCAGCCTGAGATGGAGACATTCTAAGCTAAATTTATGTGAGAAAACTTAAACATTGTTTCCCTTAAACATTATTTAAGATAAAACCTCTTTCATAGTTTGTTTTTAATGCAATGGTAACATAGTGTTATTTGTATTTAATTACTCTTTTGAATTTTTCTGCTGAGATGGCGCATGTAATTCTTGTATGTAGAACTGTTAAAACTACCTTCCCAAATTATTTCATTTAAATGCTACTAAGCGGGATGAGATAATCAATGTACAGATAGTTACTGTCATCTTCTTTTGTTAATGTTGCTGTTTGTTATGCATAAGGATTGTCTCACATTTTAAAAGCCTTCTATAATTTATGGTATATTAATACATGATATATATATATATATATATATATATATATATATATATATATATATATACACAATACTCCTATTTTTATTTTTCCTGCCAAAATTAATAGAACTTTTCCTGCGAAAAAAAATCTTTGGTTTATTTCCCAAAAACCCCTTCCCAGCAGAAACTCTTAAAATACTTTTTTTTTTTCCTTCTCAAAGAGAGTTGAATATAGGACCTGGAGAAAAAAATTCTAGGAATCGGCTAAGATAGCTTGTAATAACGTTACTTGGTATTTTGCAGGCACAGTAGGAAAGGTGTCCACAATATATTGGAGTGAAATCCTGTGGGATTTTGTGTTCAGATTTTTGCAAGCCGGAAACAAGTCCCTGAAGGTCAGGATTCTTATGCCTAAGAAAGCCTTTTCTTTTTTCTTTTTGTGTTATATTAACAAGTATGGAATGACCTCAACACCAGAGGGCAGTATTTTATAGTAATTGCCAAAATGTCCTCCTAGCATGTGTAAATCTGATGGATTAAAAAAGATGTCTTATATATGTTTAGTGTTTCCCCCCTGTGTTGCATATAATACACCTGCTCCTGGTAATCATAATGAATCTAAAATTTCAAAAACCAGAGGCTTTAAAAAAATCATTTTATTTTGTGGAGTTAAACCTCCCAAGTTAATTTTCATACGCAGTGGTGCTGGTTCTAGTCGTTAGTCTGGGTGGCAGGGATGAGTGGCTTTTGCAGAGCACGGCAGGCCCCGAGCCCAGGCCCAGAGGAGGCCCTGCCCTGTTACCAAGTACACGTCAGATGCGTGTGCAGCCAGCAGACCTGGTTTGCCTTCAGAGATACTCGGATCTTGGCAGTTTTGTTCCGAAAGAGTATCCCGGTCTTGGAAGAAAGGGACTTTTTTTGTCCAGAAGCTTTTATTCAAATTATTTACTGTGCCTTTATATGCACATTTATACCTTTTGCAGTTTAAAAACAACAAACTATAGTGAGGACATTTCATCTGCTGCATTTGGTTCCCTCTCTCTCTTTGTTTGCTAGCTTTCACTCAATATAACTATATACTGAACTTATTTTAAATTACTTTCTTACTCTTTCGGTATCCTTGTTAAAACAGAAAAGCATATTCATATTGATAGTTAATTCCTATTTTGTCCCCTTAAAAAAAGGCTTGCCCTGCTTGCTACACATGGAATACATATTCATTATGGAAAATAAATATGGCAAAGGAAGAAAGTAAAAAATACTTGTCATCTCACTTCATAAATAAGATTTTGTTATATATACTCTCTGCTTTCTTCAATTTTTTTCTTTTTATTTCTATTTATTTATTTTTATTTTTTAAAAGATTTTATTTATTTATTTAGAGAGAGAGAGAGAGAGAGTGTGAGCCAGGGGGAGGGAAAGAGGAAGACAGAGAGAGAAGCAGACTCCCTGCTGGGAGCCAGATGCGGGACTTGATCCCAGGACCCCAAGATCATGACCTGAACCAAAATCAAGAGTTGGACCCTTAACTGACTGCGCCACCCAGCATCCCCAGAGTTTTTTCTTTTTAAAAAAATATAGTGGAAACATATTGTACATGCCATTTTATAATTTGTGTTTTTCACATAACAATGCACTGAACATTTTACCACATTGCAAAACATCACTTTTAAGGATTAGTGTTTTATAGTATGAATAAATATGGTTCATTTTATCATTTTACCCTCCTACCAGCAGTACATGAGAGAGTCTGGGCTTTTATGCTCTTGCATATTATTATTATTAAAAAGAACCCCAAATTGTTAATCTGGTGCATTCATTCAGCACATGTATATTGATTGCTGACTGTGTCCCAGGCATTATTCTCAGTTAATCTATTGGGACAGATTAATGAAAAAGAACAATCCCTGTCCTCATGAAACTTACATTCTACTGGAGGAGACAAACAAGTAATAGATGTAATAAATGAATAAATCATTTAGTATTTTAGAAAAAAAATTTATTTAAACATTTATTTAAAAATTTATTTATTTGTTTCTTTAAAGATTTTATTTAGTTATTTGACAGAGAGAGAGAGAGAGTGCACAAGCAGGTGGTGTGGGAGAAGCAGACTCCCTGCTGAGCAGGGAGCTCGATATGGGGCTCGATCCCAGGACCCTGGGATCATGACCTGAGCCGAAAGCAGATGCTCAACTGACTGAACCACCCAGATGCCCCCAAAATTTATTTATTTATTTAAAAATATTATTTATTTTCATTTTTAGAAAAAAGCCAGAGCAGGTTAAGGGGACAGGAGTGAGAAGGGTGTAGTTTAGCTACAGAAGTCAAGATAAGCTTAACTGAGAAGGTGACAGCCCGAGACTTGATGGAAATGACAGATATTTTAATTTGCACTATTATTATTACTGATACTAAACACCCTTTTATGTGTTTATTCTTACGTGCATTGTCTGTTCATAACCTATGCCCATTTTTTTCTGATTGGGATTAGGTTTTTTGTTTTGATTTTTAAAAAACCTTTTCATTTGGAAATGATTTCACGCTTACGGAGAAGTTGCAGGTCTAGATCTAGTTTTGAACACCCTCATGCACTGTACCCAGCATATTATTAACATCTTCCCCGTTTTTCTTTATTATCAATTCTGTATATGTCTATTTTTTTCCTCCAAACCATTTGAGAGTAAAGTTGCCTATATCATGGCCCTTTACCTCTCAATACATTTGTGTATTTTACCTGAAAATAAGAATGTTCTTGTACATCACCACAGTGCAATGATCAACTTCAGTAATTTGCATAATGCTTTGCTCTAATCCACTGTTGGCATTATGATTTTGTCAACTGACCCAATAATATCCTTTCTGATATCATTTTTCCTCCATCAAGATCCTGTCTAGATCAGATATTGCGTTTAGTTTTCCCGTCTCTTTAGGCTCCTTTAATCTGGAACATTCCCACAGCTTTTGTCTTTTATGACATTGACATTTTAAAAGAATATTGTCTTCATCTGTTCAGGTTGCTGTAACAAAATACCATAGACCAGTGGCTTATAAACAACAGAGATTTATTTCTCACAGTTCTGGAAGCTGGCAATCCAAGGTTAGGGTGCCAGCACGATCGGGTTCTGGCGAAGGCTGCACATTTTCTCTCTTAGGCGCTTCAGACTGCACATTTTCTCACTGGGTCCCCATGTGGTGGAAGGGAGCTCTGTCAGCCATCTTTTATACGGGCACTAATCCCATTCCCAAGGGCTCGGCCCTCAAACTAACTACCTCCCAAAGGTCCCACCTCCTAACACCATCGCCTCGGAGGTTAAATTTCTTTTTTTTTTTTTTAAATATTTTATTTATTTATTCAACAGAGATAGAGACAGCCAGCGAGAGAGGGAACACAAGCAGGGGGAGTGGGAGAGGAAGAAGCAGGCTCATAGTGGAGGAGCCTGATGTGGGACTCGATCCCACAACGCCGGGATCACGCCCTGAGCCGAAGGCAGACTCTTAACCGCTGTGCCACCCAGGCGCCCCTCGGAGGTTAGATTTCTAACATAGGAATTTTGGGGCAGGGACACAAACATTGAAATCACAGCAGATATGATCCCTCACTTTTTAAATTAGAATGTTCCTTATTTGGGGACATCTCTGATGTTTCTTCATGACTGGAATAGGAAATGAATCCTTGTCTGGAATACCGTTTACATAGTATGTGTCCTGAGCGTATCCATCTGGAGGCACTCGGTATATATCTGCCCCAAAATAGAGATGTTAATCTTGATCATCTAATCGAGTCGTTGTCTTATTTCTCTACCAGGTAGTAACTAACTGCTTTTGCTTTAAAACTAATAAGCCATCTACCAAGACTATGCAAGTGTCCTCATCAAAATTTCCCCCTAGATTTAGCATCCATGATGATCCTTGCCTAACCAGTCTCTAATACGGTTGCAAAATGATTTTCCAACTGTAGCATTACCACCATATTTTCTAGTTGGTACTCAGCACCCACTATAAGCAAGAATCCTCTCGCTTCCTGTCTCTCCATCCCTCATCCAACTATATCTATCTATCTATCTATCTATCTATCTATCTATCTATCTATCTATCATCTATCTATCATCTATCTATCTATCTATCTATCTATCTATCTATCTATCTATCTATCTATCATCTATCTAATCTATCTACTTATCTATCCATGTATCATCTATTATCATCTATCTATCGAACTATCTATCCACCTATCAATCTATCAATCTATCTAATCATCTACCATTTATCATCCACATACACCCATGGATTTTTATTTTTCAATGGTTTATAATTCATTTGTTTTTATTATTTTGGTGCTCAACTTGTCCCATATTGGACTGTGGTAATTCCTGTGCTTTTGTGAACCTCGATCTTTTTGGGGAAACATTTCCTTACTTTCTAATCTAACAAGATATTCCAGGCTCATCATATACCTTCCCAGCCATAGAATTCATTCATTTCTCCAAGGATCCCTGATTCTTCTCAATGGTGTTAGTGACCTAAATAGGGACACATATGCATTGCTCCTGCGGGTTTTACTTTCAGGCCCTTTCAGTGGACGTTGCTAGGAAGTATGTGGATATGTATACACATATACATTCACATATACATTTTATACTGAGGTGTAAGACTTCTTTATGTATATTAGGGAATATGTTAGAATTTCATATATATTAAAAGCACCTTCCTGGTTTATAATTTGCACTATAATTTTTGTTCTTATTTTGTATGATTTTTTGAAGTTTTGTCAACATTTCTTTTTTTAATTTATGTTTTTGCCTTTGGAATTGATCTAAGATTCTACAAATATTCACATATTTTGGTCATTTCATTAAAAAAATTTAAACCTCTACAGGATACCTGGGTGGCTCAGTCAGTTAAGTGTCTGACTCTTGATTTCGTCTCAGGTCATGATCTCAGGGTCCTGGGATTGAATCCCGTGGCTGGATCTGTGCTTAGAGGGGCGTTTGCTTGAGGATTCTCTCTTCCTGTCCCTCCGCCCCTCCCCCGTTTGCGCTTTCTCTCTCTCTCAAATAAATTAATCTTAAAAAAAAAATTAAACCTCTAATTCACCTTCGATTCATTTTTGCATGTAGTATAACATAACAAATATTATCTTTCCCCAAATATTTAGCAGGTTGTGTTAATAGCATTTATTAAATATTTTGTGCTATTAGTTCTTATTGGCAATGTCACTTTTATCTTACTTATCATATCTTATATCATATTTGGCAATGTGACATTTATCATATGGTTTATCTTTTAGATTTAAAAAATTCTCTTCCATTGATCTGTCTTGTGCCATGACTGCATTGTACTACATTTTCTGGTTTTACAGTTTTTCATGTCTGCAATGCAAAATTCACATTCACTCATTGTTTTCATTGAGCCCTTCGTTATGTTTGCTGAGTACTTGCTGTGTGCCAGGCTTTGTTGTAGGCACTGATGCTACGTCATTGAGCAACATGGCGGCTCTCTCACCTGTCTTAGAGAAGCCTGCAGGCAAACTGGAGTAATGACGGCTGCATGATCAGTGGTACAACGAGGAGGGTCGGAGAGCTATGGGACATGCCTACCCCCCTTCCTGCCTTCGTGCCTGGGCACTCTGCCTTCCCTTCTATTATTTTGGTTGGACTTTCTGCTCCTGTCTGAGATCAACCCTCCACTGTGCATTGGATCCTTGCTGCTCTCATCTTCTCAAGGACTCATGCCAGCAGTTCTCTCCTTTCTTTCCTTCTCTACTGGTATAGTCCCACTGTGATGAGGGAAATCCTTTCCTTGTTTCATATTCTCCTCCAACTAGCACCCATTTCTCTGCCTACCTTTATGGGCTAAATCTTTGAATTATCAATACTCACTGTCTCCAGTTCAACTGTTCTCTCTTAAAGCCACCCCAGTCAGTTGTTCACGTCACCACTCCACCAATGCCTCTCATGCCGAGGTCACCTGTGATCTCCTTGTTGCTAAATCCATTGGTCCATTCACATCGACACACATTGCTTGACCTACCAGTGGTGTCTGACATGGCTCATTCTTCCCTGATACCCCTTCACTGGCTTCTGGGACACCACTCTCTTGGTTTTCTTTCTTATTGGCCACTACTTCTCAGAGTCCTTTGCTGCTTTCGCTTTATTTGCCCATCTCTAGATGCTGGAGTGACCCAGGAATTAGACCTTGCTCCTATTTTTTTCTCAGTCTGCCCTTACTCCTTCGGTAATCGTATCTTGTCTCAAGGTTTCAAATATCATCTCTACAATGGAAACTCTAAATTTATGTCCCCAGATCAGACTTCTCTGAGTTCCAGACTTGTATATCTACTTCCCTCTTTGCATCTAACTTACTGCCAGCTAACAAAGCCCATTATTTAATTTTTTCATCTATTGTGTATTTGCTTATTTCCTGCCAGCCTGCGGGTTCTATAGGGCAGAGATATTTTTGTCCGTTTATTCAAGGTTGTTAATGTAGCTCCCAGAACAGTATGTAGTGCATAGCAATTGCTCAGTAAATATTTATTGAGTTAATGAATGTCTGAAATATTTGAATTTATATTTTCTGAAGTTTCTCCAATTTCTTACAATGAAGATTTCAAAATCTTTTATTTCAAAACAGGTGATCCCTTTTATTTTAAGCTATTGATTTTTTTATTCTCTGGTAATTTTTTAGTTTCATCTCTAGAGAGGTAACAATGTTTGGTCAATACTTAAATAAGAATAGGTTTGGTCAGTTATTATATCACGGGTGCCCGTTTCAAATATTTCCTGTCAAGGTGAGAGGAGAAGAGAATAGTTGAATTTGCTGGGGGTTTGTTTTTCCAGACTTACAACTGCCTGTGTAGAGTAGAAAGAGAGCTCACCTGGAGGCAGCCAAGGGCAGGGAACTTCCCTGTGGTGCTGAAGTTTTCTTGTTGTTGTTTTTTCTTTTGTTATTATTGTGGAAGTAGCAGCAACAGGAATAACAAAAATGAGGTCAATAACAATTACTGAGTGCCTCATTGAGTGCCAAGCATGGTGGTAAGGCTTTATATCTATTCTCACACTTAAGCCTTATCATTACCTTATGAGCCAAATACTAATACGATTCCACCTTTATTTATTTATTTATTTATTTATTTATTTATTTATTTATTATTCATTCATTCATTCATTCATTCATTTAAGAGAGATAGAGAGCAAGTGAGGGAGAGCATAAGCAGAGGGAGAGGGAGAAGCAGACTCCCTGCTCAGTAGAGTGCCCGACATGGGGCTCCAACACGGGGACCCTGGGACTGTGACCTGAGCCGAAGGCAGAGGCTCAACTGACTGAGCCTACCTAGGTGCCCCCTGATTCCATCTTTAAAGGTGGTAGAACTGAGACTTGGATAAATTAGGTAATGCAGTAGCCAGCCTCCAATGGTCTCCAACGATCTCTACCTCCTGGTGGTTAAATGTTTGTGTAGTTCCCTCTCACCTTATAAGTCCCCAGGGCTGAACTTTGGGACAAAAAACATACATCAAAAGTGACATTATGTTCTTCTTTTGTCTTTTTTTTTAAAAAAGATCTATTTACTTATTTGAGAGAGAGAAAGAAAGAGAGAGTAGGAGTGGGAGGGGCAGAGGGAGAGGGAGAGAATCTCAAGCAGAGTCCATGCTGAGCACAGAGCCTGATGTGGGGCTTGATCTCATGATCATGAGATCATGACCTGAGCTGAAACCAAGTGTCAGTTGCCTGACCGACTGCACCACCCAGGCTCCCTCTGAGCCCATGACTTTAAAGGGTATCTTTCCCTCATTCCCAGTATGGATTCAACTTTTACCTATTTTAAATTCCCTAAATTACTATTATTTTTTAACTATTTATTTATTTATTTATTTATTTATTTTTATTCAAGTATAATTAACATGCAGTGTTGTAATAGCTTCAGGTGTACAACATAATGATTCAGCAATTCTCTATGTTACCTAGTGCTCATCAAGACAAATGTACTTTTAATACCCTTTATCTATTTCACCCATCTCCCCATCCATCTCCCCTCTGCAACCATCAGTTTGTTCTCTGTATTTAAAAATCTGGTTTTTTGTTTTTTTCTTTTTCTCCTTCTTTCTTTCATTTTGTTTTTAAATTCCTCATATGAGTGAAATCATAGGGTATTTGTCTTTCTTTGACTGACTTACTTCACTTAGTATTATATTGTCCATGTCCATTCATGTTGTTTGCAAAGGCAAGATCTCATTTTTTTTATGATTGAGTAATATTCCATTGTATATATACACCACTTCTTTATCTGTTCATCTGTGGATGGACACTTGGGCTGCCTCCATATCTTGGCTATTGTAAATAATGTTGCAATAAACATAGGAGTGCATGTAGGTCAACAGACACATGAAAAGATGCTCGATATCACTCATTATCAGGGAAATGCAAATCAGAACCATAATGAGATATCACTTTACACTTGTCAGAATGGCTAAAATCAAAGACACAACAAATAACAAGTCATGGCGAGGATGTGGAGAGAAAATAACCCTCGTGCACCGTTGGTGGGAATATAAGCTCGTGCACCCACTGTGGAAGACAGTATTAATAATATCAAATAATAATATCAAAGTATTAAAAACAGGATTACCATGTGATCCAGTAATTCCATTACTGGGTATTTACCCAAAGGAAATTAAAACACTAATTCAAAAAGATATATGTACCTCTGAATTGTTTCCATAAGCAATTCTGTAGAGCACATTTAAGGTATGGATTGTGATGTCCAGCTTAAACTGGATGCCGAGACTTCCTTTTTAGATGAGGAGTTAATAAACTGTATTGTAAAGGGCCACATGGTAAGCATTTTAGGCTTTGCAGGTATAATAAAGTTTTAAGAAATGCTGTCTTGATCTAGTTTGAGGCCCTGGCTAACAGTGGTTCTAATGCTTGAGCTGCTATTAAGTCCATGCCCCTAACTACCTCCCTCATTGGCTCTCACACATGGGCCACTGTATCCCCATCCAAGGGCAGGTCCTTGACAGCCAAGGACAGCTCCAATGCCCCACAGCACCTGAAATGATTCAAATTAGCCAATCTTAAGCCTGCCTACCCTGCCTCATCCTTTCCTTTCCATGGAAACCATGATCAAGGTGTTTACCTATAGTTTCCCTCATCCCTCCCTCTGCCTCGGGATTGACCCTAATGCTTCCCCTGCAGGGAACTGTGACTATCACGTTTGTAAAACTCTTTTCAGTTTCTCTTGATCTGCATCTGGCCCCACCCTACCTCGCCCAAGGTAATATGGTTACAAGAGCTACTCAGCTCTGTCAGTGTCCCGCCCAAATAGCCAGGACAATGTATGAAGGAGTGGGTGTGATTGTGTTCCAATAAAACTTTATTTATAAAAATAGGTGGTGGGCCAGGTTTGGCCTTAGGCTATGAGTTGCTGACCTCTGCTTTAGAACACCTTCACAGGTGTTGTTTTTTCTGGTCAATGGGTAACACTAAAGAAAGTTATATATATATATATATATATATATATATATATATATATATATATATATATATATGTATGTTTGTGTATATTTATACATATATTTATATCATTATATTATATTATAAATATTATATATTATAATAAATTATAAATAAATAAATATAAATTATATATATATATATATATATATATATATATATATATATATATATTCCAACTTTCCAAACTGTCAATTAGTTGACATTGAAAGACCCTACAAAGGCTCGAAAGGAACTTTGTATTCTGTGAACTACTTCAGTTCTAGTACCTGTCTGTTTTGTAGTCCATTATAATAGTATTATACTTAATATGATTTTAGAAGGACACTAATAAAAATAGCACTGCCGCAGTAGAAACTGGCTGCTCTACCACCATGCATCTCTTAAGGACAACACCATCTCCTCATTTTACAGATGAGAAAACTGAGGCTTGGAAAAGCCCAAGGAAATGCACCTGCAAAGTGCTAGAGATGGCAGTCAGTTCAGGGAGTCTGACTTAAAAAAATCATGTTTTTGGGGCGCCTGGGTGGCACAGCGGTTAAGCGTCTGCCTTTGGCTCAGGGCGTGATCCCGGCGTTGTGGGATCGAGCCCCACATCAGGCTCCTCCGCTATGAGCCTGCCTCTTCCTCTCCCACTCCCCCTGCTTGTGTTCCCTCTCTTGCTGGCTGTCTCTATCTCTGTCGAATAAATAAATAAAATCTTTAAAAAAAAATCATGTTTTTAACCCAGTTATGCAATTACATTTCTGAGATTCCCTTATCTCCTTTAAAGCACATGAAAGCCATTAAAAAAAATGTCTAATGGCTTCAATAATGATTATTTAATACATTATTTCTTTCATTAAATAACTTTTAATTTTAGGTATCCCCAACAGGATAGATATACTTTTTTTCATAATTGGATGCTGTACAGAGTGACAGGATTGATCCTTGCATTCATTTTAGTTCATACTAGAATATATTAGTTTAGTTGGAATTGTTAATTTTCCCTTGGGGAGAATCAAGTGCCCAAGGCACTGATTGATAAATCAATAAATCTTTAGTGAGTCTGCTAAATCAACTGTCACACATATGTCAACCTTTTCTCCGGAGTATAGATTTTACCCAGGGACAAGTGTGTTTATTCTTTTCCATTGTTTTCTCCCTCAAAACTGTATTATACTAGGGTGTTTAAACAAATCCCTAAGATTGCAAGCGTTTCCCCTTCTTTTTCCTTTTAGAAAAAAAATAGCAATAGGGATCCTGCTTTTTTCAGCTATTTTAGGGCAAGAACTCAGTTGTTTGCATATTTGCATTGCAACCCCTAACCTCTCCTGAGGACAAATGGCTGTCTGACTATTAAGCCCACAGGCACAGCGCTGGGACTGTGGATTAAGCCTCTGAATGCTGACTAGTTTTCTGTAGCATTCCCAGCATGTGCGAAGAATGTGTTTGTAGCTGGGAGGCAAACAGCACATCCAAAGCCGAGCAAGAATTTTGAAAAATAGTTGTCTTATGTATAAATTTATTTTGCTGTTAGTGTTTTATTTTTGCCCGTGTCATTATTCCTTATTTCTGGCTTCTTTTAAAATAGCTTCGTTTTGTTTGATATTCTCCCGACCAAAGTTTTGGTCACTTGTTGTCCAATGCCGCAGTCTTGATTTTTTAAATGTTCTTTGTTTCTTTGTCATTTAAATACCAAGCCACTGATGGGTGGCTCAGATATTTTCCCCGTGGTAGAGAAGGGCTGGTGCTTTCCACACAAGGTGTCTGCATGGCCTTCTCTCAGCACAAATGAGGGCCCAGTTGGAAACACGGCAGGTCCTGGAAGGCAAGAGCTTAGGTTTGTAGCACATATAATAAGAATAGCACGGCTTTGGGCTGTGGATTTATTTCTCTAACAGTTTAAGTTATTATTGTGTTTATGTTTAAGTAAAAAAAAAAAAAAGAAACAGGCTGAATGTGTTCTCTTAGCTGGTTCTTTATTCATTTAACCAAGAAGTTATATTGGAGAATGTGGTTCTATTTGGGTAGAAAAACCAAACTGATCTGATGCATTGGCACATTGCCATAAAAGGTCATCCATAGTGATTTATTGAGAACCTCCTTTTTTGCCAGGAGGTAGGGAAGGTGAGGCAGGATCCAAAGTGAAGCCAAATCCAGTCTCTGCCCTCAGGAGCTCAAGATACAAGACAGAATAAAGAGAACTCCAGAGAAATTTATCCATCAGTGAAAGAATCCCTTTTGGGGGGTTATGGACAAGGTAGCATTGGAGATGAACATTGAAGGACTGATGGCATTTCATTTCAACAATGTAGTTACAGTTATCCTGGTTATGAAAGCACAGGGGAGAAGGGAGAGAGGAAAGGGGGAGAGAGAGAGAGAGAGAGCGCACACGTGCACACAAGCGAGCCCAAGAGAGAGAAGGAGGAAGGGGAGAGAGAGGGATCTTGTCTGTGTGTGTCTGTCTGTCTCTGTGGGGAATAATTAGCTGTTCACTTGAGCTGGCACAAGTTTGGGGAGTAATGGGAGATGACGTTTTAAAAATACTTTAAATTTAAGTCTCATAATTTATTAGGTCTTCAGGAGAATAGCAATGTATATGTTCCTTTCATATGCAGTAAAATTAAACTCTTGTCTGTAGGGATGATGGTTAAATGTATTATAAAGTTAATGCCAAATCCATTGTTAGCTATTTTGTAAATCGTAGTGTGACTGACACATAATGAGCTCTATGTTGTAATTCTTAAAAATAGTTACAATAATGCTGCCCTCTAGGTCAGTGTCATGGTGCCGTGATATTCCATCACACAGCCTGTGCTTTCTAAATCTCTTTATTAATTATTTGCCGGTGCGTTTAAACTGGGAATTGATCCCTAGTCTAGGCCAAACGTCAGGATTAGCAGCAAGTACTTTTAACCATCTCATGGTTTTTGAAATGCAGCTTCAATATACTGTTTGAATGAGCTAAAACATTTCACTGATCGAGTAAGACATGGGTAAGACGAAATTGCCTTTCTGGGGCACCTGGGTGGCTCAGTCGTTAAGCATCTGCCTTCAGCTCAGGGCTTGATCCCAGGGTCCTGGGATCGAGCCCTGCATCAGGCTCCCTGCTCCGCTGAGAGCCTGCTTCTTCCTCTCCCACTCCCCCTCCTTGTGTTCCCTCTCTCGCCAGCTGTCTCTCTCTCTGTCAAATAAATAAATAAAATCTTAAAAAAAAAAAAAAGGCGAAATTGCCTTTCTGCTAATTGGGATTTTTTCCTGTTACGTCACATTATTTGAAAATGCAACAAATCACATTGCATACTCTTTTTAATTTTTTTTGTATGTTTTCAGGTGAAAAACTAACATTACTTTGAGTATATGCTTTGTAAACATTGTTCTCTGTTGGTATGAAATTGAATGAGAGAAAGGTTTCAAAAACAAATGGGTTAAAATATGCTGTTTATAAATAAGATCAATTGGGATTTGAAGGCAATACCTTACGGGTTTGTAATTGACCAATACGATTTAGTAGTTTTCCTGAGAAGTTATTAGTGACAGAACCGTAGCGCACCTCCAGAATCCATCATGGTCGTTCAAGAGACAAACAAATCACCTGGGAAATGTAAAGAGAAGCTTCCCAGCTCTAAACTGTTGACATTTTGATTCCATAACCCTGGGATGGGACCCATAAAAGTGCATTTTTAACCACTATCCCAGGTGATTGAGAAATGCTTTGCCGGAACATAGGTGCTTTAACAAAAAACCCATAGGTGGTGTTGAGTACTTGCTCCATGAACATGTGTAGACTTTGGATTAACAATGGTGGTATGCCGTATCACGTGACGGTGTAACCTGTCCCAGAGCAATAAGCCAAAATCCTTGATGTCAATGCTTTTGGGTTTTCTAAGTATAGATCATCTATGGTTAAGGACAGTTTTCTTTTTTGTTTTTCTTTCTTTCTTTCTTTCTTTCTTTCTTTCTTTCTTTCTTTCTTTCTTTCTTTCAAATGTTATCTATTTATTTGAGAGAAAGAGAGATCGAGAGAAAGCATGAGCAGGGTGAAGGGCAGAGAGAGAAGCAGGCTCTCCGCTGAGCAGGGAGCCCGATGTGGGACCCAATCCTGGGACTCCAGGATCATGACCTGAGCCAAAGGCAGACACTTAACTGACTAAGCCACCCAGGCACCCTGTTTCTTCCTTTCTTATATTTGTCTTTTTTTTTTTTTTTAAACTTTCCATGCTTTTCTCTGCTGGCTAGAGTACAGCAATGAGCAGAACTGGTAATAGGACACCAGTGATTTATTCTTTTTTTCTTCTACTTCTATTGGGATATCATTGTCCTAGATCACGGTGTAAGCTTAAGGTGTACAGCATAAAGGTTTGACTTAAGTATATTTTGAAAAGATGATTATGATAGGTTTAGGTAGAATACATCATCTCATATGATTACAATAAAAAGATAAAAAAGTTTTTTTTCCTTGTGATAAGAACTCTTAGGATTTACTCTCTTAACTTTTATTTATTTATTTATAAAGATTTTATTTATTTATTTGACAGAGAGAGAGGCAGTGAGAGAGGGAACACAAGCAGGGGGAGTGGGAGAGGGAGAAGCAGGCTTCCCGCTGAGCAGGGAGCCCGATACAGGGCTCAATCCCAGAATGGTGGGATCATGACCTGAGCCAAAGGCAGACGCTTAACGACTGAGCCATCCAGGCACCCTTCTTTTTTTTTTTTTTTTTTTTTTTTTAAAGATTTTATTTATTTATTCGACAGAGATAGAGACAGCCAGCGAGAGAGGGAACACAAGCAGGGGGAGTGGGAGAGGAAGAGGCAGGCTCATAGCAGAGGAGCCTGATGTGGGGCTCGATCCCAGAACGCTGGGATCACGCCCTGAGCCGAAGGCAGACGCTTAACCGCTGTGCCACCCAGGCGCCCCCCAAGCACCCTTCTTAACAACTTTTATATATGTCATACAGCAGTGTTAGCTTTAGTCATCATGCCCGGGACTCATTTACCTTGTAACTGGAAGTTTGAACCTTTTGACCATCTTCCTCCAATTCTTTGCTTTCCCCCTCCCCTGCTCTCACCTCTGGAAACCACAAATCAGATTTCTTTTTCTATGAGTTATTTATTTATTTTTTTTTAAGATTCCACATATAAATGAGATCATATAGTCTTTTTCTGACTTATTTCACTTAGCATAGTGCCCTCAAGTTCCCATCCATGTTGTCACAAATGGCTGAGCATGGATATATTTCCACTGTGTGTATACGCCACATCTTTATCCATTCTTCATCGATGGTCCATGTCTTGGCTATTGTAAGTAATGCTGCTGTGAACATGGGGGTACAGACCTCTTTCCAAGTTAGTGTTTTCATTTCCTTTGGGTATATTCCCAGAAGTGGAATTGCTGGACCATAGGGTAGTTCTATTTTTAATTTTGAGGATCCTCCATACTGTCTTCCATAACGGCTGCACCAATTTCCATTCCCACCAATGGTGTCTGAGGGTCCCTCTCCTCCACATCCTTGCCAGCATTTGTTATTTCTTGTCTTCTTGACGATAGCCATTCTGGCAGGTGTGAGGCGCGATCTCATTGTGGTTTTGATTCACGTTGCCCTGATGATGAGTGATGTCGAGCATCTTTCCATGTACCATTGGTCCTTTCATATAAGTGACTTCTTCTTGGTCCTAAAAAGAAAACTTGTCATTTTATCACTGAGCATGATGTTACCTATATCTTCTTCATGATAATCTCTATCAGATGAAGGAATAGCAAATATCACACTTACTAGTGGACGTGAAAGCTTTCTCTGAGGTGCCCTCTTTTACTTCTAGTAACATTTTTTGCCTTGAATTCTATTTTGTCTGGTAATGAAATAATTACTCCAGCTTTCCCTTGGTTATTATTTACACACTATACAAATTTTTCATTCTTTTGCCTTTTTTATTTTATTTTATTTTATTTTATTTTATTTTATTTTATTTTATTTTATTTATTTATTTGGCAGAGAGAGAGAGAGAGAGAGAGAGAGTACAAGTAGGGGGAGCAGCAAGCGGAGAGGGAGAAGAAGGCTCCCCACTGTGCAGGGAGCCAGATGCAGAGCTCAATCCCAGGACCATGACCTGAGCTGAAGGCAGCCACTTAATGGACTGAGCCTCCTAGGTGCCCCCATTCTTTTGTTTTCAATATTTTTATATCCTTATGTTTTAGATGTGTCCATTATGATCAGTGTATGGTTAGATTTATTGTGTCTATTCTGTCTTTTAGTTCATTTATTTTAAAGTGAATACTGATATTTTTGGGTTTATATCTGGGCTTTCTGTTTGTGTTACCTGTTCTATTTTTCTTCTGACTTCTTTTGGATTGGTTTTTATTTTTTATTTTATTTGTTTTTTAAGAGATTTCATTTATTTATTTGACAAAGAGAGAGAGAGAGAGCACAAGCAGAGGGAGCAGCAGGCAGAGGGAGAGGGAGAAGCAGACTCCTGGTTGAGCAGGGACCCCAATGCCAGGTTCAATTTCAGGACCCTGGGGTCATGACCTGAGCAGAAGGCAGATGCTTAACTGACTGAGCCACCCAGGCGCCCCTTGGATTGGTTTTTAAAAAATGATTTCCTCATCCCCTCCCCTATCCCCAGATTGGAAATTACATACTATTTCTAAAGTGGTTACCCTAAAAATTCAAAATTACTCTACAATCTATCTAAGTACAATGTAAATCAAAGCCTTTACTGTTTGCCTGAACAATATAGCTACTTTCAAGCACACTAATTCCATTTATTTTCCATTTTGTCTTATATGCATTGTTGTTTATTTCAATTTTATACTTTTAAAATCTCACAAGGCATTGTTATAAATATTTTTTGAAGTCAGTGTTCATTTACCCTTACCCATATGTTTTCCACTCTATTCTTCACTCCTTCTTGCATCTCTGACATTCCACGTGGGATCATTTCTCTTCTGCCTAAAATTTATACTTAAAAATTGCCTTTGGTTTAAGTCTGCTAATCATGAATTCTCCTTATTTTTGTTTGCCTAAATGTCTTTATTTCAACTTTATTTTGATTTTTTTGTCTTAGTATAATTTCAGACCTGCATAAAAATTTTAAGAATAGTACAAAGAATTCCCAATACCCATCACCCGGATTCCCCAAATGTAGTATTAATACCTTTGTTTTATCTTCTCTTTCTCTGTCTGGATGTGTGTGTGTGTGTTTTCCCTACTGTAATTTTCCCCTTTTAAATTAATAAATATCTCCTGGAGAGTACATTGAACCTATATAAATATCCTGTTACTCAAAATTTTACTTATTTTAGCCCATTGATCATTCTTGCTTCGATCAATTAATATTAATTACAGCTCTCACATGGTGATTTTCTAATACCATTATTCTTTCTATACTTATTAGTTGTAGTTTTATCTATCATCTATCTATCTATCTATCTATCTATCTATCTATCTATCTATCATCTATTTCAGAGAATTTTTGATAGGTTAGAATTTCTTTTATAAAAGTTACTTATTTTGATGACCAAATTGTCTTAGACTTATCCATTGGGAACCACTCTCCTCCCTTTCCCCACAACAAACAAACAAACAAACAAACCCCCCCAAAACCCCAAAAACCTAGCTCCTGCGTCCCTTTGACATATTCCCATTATTCTTTGAGGATTTTCTTACTTTTTAAAAATTGTGGTAAAAGAAACACACACACATATACAAAAGATAAAATTTGCTAGTTTAACCATTTAAATGTACACTTCAAGATCACCTGGGTGGCTCAGTCAGTTGGGCACTGGCTCTTGATTTCAGCTCAGGTCATGATCTCTGGGTCATGAGATTGAGCCCTGAAACAGGCTCTGCACTCAGTGGGGAGTCTGCTTGAGGTTCTGGCTCTCCTTGTCCCTCCATCCCTCCCTGCCGAGAACACCCTCTCTCTCTAAAATAAATAAGTGAATCTTTAAAAAACAATAATCGCACAATTCATTGGCATTATTTGCATTCACAGTGCTGTGCAAAAATCACCACTGTCTATTTCTAGAACTTTTTCATCACCCTAAACAGAATCTCTGTACCCCTTCTCCTCTCCCATAGCCCCCATTAACCTCTCATCTACTTTGTCTCCATTATTTGCCTACTCTAGAAATTTCATATACATGGAATCATATGATATTTGTCCTTTTGTGTCTACCTTATTTCACTAAGTATAATGCTTTCAAGGTTCATCCATGTTGTAGCATACATCAGACTTAATTCCTTGTTATGGTGAATAATATTCCATTGGGTGTATATGCCACATTTTGTTTACCTGTTCACCTGCTGATGGACAACTGGGTTGTTTCTACCTTTTGGCCCTTTATACCTTATGTTACTAAGAGTTCTGTAGCTGTTGTCTTTGGCTTAGGTCTTTGAATCATTCTGAGTTAATTTTTGTATGTGGTGTAAGGTAAGGTTCAACTTTATTCTTTTGCGTGTGGCTATCCAGTTTTATAGCGCCATTTGTGAAAAAGACTGTTCTTTCCCCCAAAGTTGTCTTCACAGTCTTTCAAAAATAAGTTGACCATATATGTGAGGTTTATTTCTGGGCCCTCTCTTCTGTTCATCCACATGTCTGTCCTTATGCCAGCATCAGACTTCTTTGACTATATTTCCTTTGTAGCTAAATTTTGAAGTCAAGAAGGGTGGGGGCGCCTGGGTGGCACAGCGGTTAAGCATCTGCCTTCGGCTCAGGGCGTGATCCCGGCGTTATGGGATCGAGCCCCACATGAGGCTCTTCCGCTATGAGCCTGCTTCTTCCTCTCCCACTCCCCCTGCTTGTGTTCCCTCTCTCGCTGGCTGTCTCTCTCTGTCGAATAAATAAATAAAATCTTAAAAAAAAAAAAAAAAAAGAAGGGTGAATATCCCAACAATTTGGTTTTCAAGATTGTTTTGAGTATTTGGGGTCCCTTGAAGTTCTATATGAATTTGAGGATTGACTTTACCTATTCTGCAGAAAAGACCAATGGAGTTTTGATAGGAATGGCATTGAATTGCAGATCACTTTGGGTAGTATGTCATCTTAGTTAGCAACAGTAAGTCTTCCAATTATGAACATGGATCTTTCATTTATTTATGGCTTCTCTAATTTCTTTCAGCATCATTTGATAGTTTTCAGTGTACAAATCTTTTTCCTCTTTGGTTAAATTTATTCCTAAGTATTCATTCTTTTTGATGTTATTATAAATGGAATTGGTTTAGTCATTTCCTTTTTGGAATGTTCATTGCTAGCATGTAGAAAAACAACTAATTTTTTTTTAAGCCCCAGCATGGGGCTTGAACTTACAACCCGAAGATTGAGACCTGAGCTGAGATCAAGAGTTGGATGCTTAACCAACTGAGCCACCCAGGTGCCCTGAAGTGCAACTGATTTTTATGTGTTGATTTTGTATCTTGCAACTTTGCTGAACTCATTTATTAGATCTAACAGGGTTGTGTGTGTGTGTGTGTGTGTAATATTAGGATTTTTTATATATGAGATCATGTCTTCTATGAACAGAAATAATATTACTTCTTCCTTTCTATTTAGATGCCTTTTATTTCATTTTCTTGCCTAATTGCTTTGGCTAGAACTTCCAGGACTTTGTTGAAAAGAAGTGGCAAAAATGGGCATCCTTGCCTTGTTCCTGATCTTAGAGGAAAAGTTTTTAGTTGTCCGCTGTTGAGTAAGATGTTAACTGTGGGTTTTCCATATAAACCCTTTATCATGATGAAGTTTTCTTTTATTCCTAGTTTATTGAGTATTTTTATCATGAAAAATGTTGAATTTTGTCAGATGTACTTCTGCATCAATTAATATGATCATGTTTTTTCCTCCCCTTCATTCTATTAATGCGATGTCTTACATTGATTGATTTTCACATGTTGAATCATCCTAGCATACTGGAAATAAATCCCACTTGGTCATAATGTATAATCCTTTAAATATGCTGCTGACTTTAGTTTGCTATATTTTGTTGAGGATTTTGTATCAATATTCATAAGGGATAATAGTCTGTAATTTTCCTTTCTTATAGTGTCTTTATCTGGAGTTAGGAACTAGTCCCTCTTTATCAGCTTTTTTGAAGGGTTTGGAAGGATTGATGTTATTTCCCTCAATTTTTAAGAATCCTTTATATATTAGGGTACTGCTCCTTTATCTGTGATATATTGCAAATGTTTTCCCCGTTCTGTTGCTTTTATTTATGGTAAACTACACACACACACACACACACACACACACACACACACACAGAGTCAAATTTATCACTTTTTTCTTTTATAGAATTGGGATTTAGGGCTATAGTTAAAAGGGTCCTTTTCCTAAACTCAAGTTCAAGCAAAATTCACTATGTTTTCTTCTAATACTTGTATGGTTTTATTTTTATATTTAGATGTCTGATACTTTTAGAGTTTATTCTTGTGTATTGTGTGGGATATGGATCTAATTTAATTTTTTCTAAGTGATTGATCAATTGTCCTAGTACCATTCATTAAAAACTCCATCTTCCCCCCTGTGATTTGAAATGCCACCTTCATTATATACTAAAGTTTTAGGTGTACTTGAGTCTATTTCCAGCTTTCTGTGCTACACCATTGGTCTGTCTATTCATATGTACCATTCTACTTTCAGTATAGAATCTATATAGTATATTTTAATATCTGGTTGGACTAGTCCTTCTAGTAACATTTGTTTGTTCCCTCCCTCCCTCCCTCCTTCCCTTCCTCCCTTCCTTCCTCTTCTATTTATTTTCAAAGACTTTATTTTTTAGAGCAGTTTTAGATTCACAGAAAAATTGAGAGGAAGATGCAGATTTCCCATATATCCTATGGTTCTACACATACACAGCATCCCCCATTACCAGCGTTCTCCACAAGAATAGTACATTTTTTACAACTGATGAACCTACATTGACACATTACACTCCACCAAAATTCATAGTTTACTATAGGGTCCACTCTTGGTGTTGTACATTCTATGGGTTTCAACAAATATTTAATGACATGTACACATTATTATTGAATCATACAGAGTATTTTCACTGCCCTGAAAATTTTCTGTGCTTTACCTATAGCATTTATTTTTTAGTATATTCCTATTTTTTTAATATTTTTAATTTTTTCATATCACATTTGGTGTCATCTTGCCTAGTTCCATAAAAAAGCTTGGTAGGTTTTTGGGTTTAAATTTTTTTTTTATTTTACTGGTACTGCATTAAAATTTTTAAATAATTTAGGGAGAACTGATATCTTTATGATATTTTCCCATCCTTTCTAAGAGGGAAGGATGTTCTTAGAAAGGATGTCTTTCTATCTTTTCAAGGCTACTTTTATGTCTTTCAGGAGTATTTTATAAATTTCCTTGTATAGGCTTTGTATATTTCTTGTTAAACCTATTCCTAAGTACTTTATCTTTGTTGTTGCTGTAAATGGAGTTTTCTCTACTGTTCATCTTTATTCTTGAAGACTATTTTTTTTTCTGGGTATAAACAGAGGCAACATGTGAAGTTATAACGGCTTTTTAAAAAAGATGTTTTATTTATTCATTTGAGAGAGAGAGCGTGCTAGCAAAAGCATAAGCAGGAGGGAGAGTCAGAGGAGTCAGAGGGAGAGGGAGAAGCAGACTCCTCGTTGAGCAGGAGGCCCAATGTGGTCCTTGATCCCAGGACCCCAGGGTCATGACCCAAGCTGAAGGCAAATGCTTAACCTACTGAGCCACCCAGGTGCCTCAAAATAATGGCTTTGTACCATTATGGTAGGTTGCTAGTTGTTTCTTTCAGCATATTGATGATAACACTGTGTGTGCTGTTCCCTAGCATTCATATTTTCTCTTGAGATATTAGCAGTCAGGTTAGCTGTTGCTCCTTTGAAGATTATATCTTCTTTTTTTTTTTTTAAAGATTTTTATTTATTTATTCGACAGAGATAGAGACAGCCAGCGAGAGAGGGAACACAAGCAGGGGGAGTGGCAGAGGAAGAAGTAGGCTCATAGCAGAAGAGCCTGATGTGGGGCTCGATCCCAGATCGCCGGGATCACGCCCTGAGCCGAAGGCAGACGCTTAACCGCTGTGCCACCCAGGCGCCCCTCCAGAGAGAATTTTTGTTTGCTATATCAATAGTCTGGGTGCCCTACTAGGTTAGGACCACCTTATAGCAAGATCAAGGCCTGAGGTTCCCGGAATCACCCAGATGAAGCAAAGTCTTGAGGTCTTAACTCAGCTTAAAGGGGAGGATTGCTTATAAGACTTTGGGCTCTGCCTGGATCTTGCAATTTGACTTTTATCTCCTTCATTTTGTAAATTATACCTCAGTTTTTATATTCTTATCTTCTAAATTGTTAAATGCCATCCAGATAAAAGGCATATTGAATGCTGGGTTACTTCTCTGGGTTCTAACCTCTTAGATTTTGTTTTAGTAATTCTTTATTCTCTTTTTAGCTGGCCTCTGCTTTCAAGAAGATTTTTAAAAGTCATGTTTAATTCAGCTTTATTTGTTGCCCTTGAAGGATTGTTTTCAATCACCTAACCTGCTAGTAATTCATGGGTCTGTTCTGGGGACTCTCTTTGTTGTAAGCATCCAATTTTATTGCATTGTGGTCTAGAATATGCTTTATATGGTATAATTTTTTCAGACTTTCTTTGTGATATGATGTATCTTTTTTTTTGTTATCTACTTCATGTTGGTAGAAAATAATGTGTTTTCTGTAATTGTCAGGTACAGAGTTCTATATCTTTCCATTCTCAGACTTGTTATTTATGATGATTGAATCTGTCATATACATTTTATACCTTCTTGATCTGTCAGTTTCTGAAAGTGGTAATTTAAATCTCTTTATAATATTTGCTTTATATATCTTACACATTTTAAAAAAAATTTTATTTATTTATGAGAAAGAGAGAAAGAGAGAACAGGGGAAGGAGGAGAAGGAGAGGGACAAGCAGACTCTTCACTGGGTGCGGAGCCCGACGCAAGGCTGGATCTCAGGACCCTGAGATCATGACCTGAGCTGACACCAAGAGTTGGACACCTAACTGACTGAGCCAGCCAGGCACCCCATTTTATACATTTTTATATGTATTGTTAGATATAAACAAGTTAAGGATTGTTATTGCTTCCTGGCTAGTTTTTTTTATTATTATTTGATGCTTCTTTATAATGCTTCTATTAATATCTGTTTTGTCTATTTATAATACTGCTGTTCTAGATTTCCTTAAGCTTTTCTTTTTTCCTGTTATTTTCTACTTTATTTATTTATTTTTTTACATTCACTTTGGTGTTCAACCATCACCACGACTCATCTTCAGAATTTTTTTCCTCTTTCCAATGGAGATTCTGTGCCGATTAAGCAATAATTCCCCATTGCCTCCTCACCCCAGCCCTTGGCAACCACCCTTCTACTTCCTGTCTCTGTGAATTTGAGTGCACTAGGTGCTGCATATAAGTGGAACCATACAATATTTGCCCATTTACTTCACTTAGCATATGTCTTTAAGGTTCGTCCATGTTGTAGCATGTGTTAGCATTTTGGATTAAAAAATATATTTTTTTCTGGCATTCCAATGAAACAGAAAAATCTTACAGTCTTGTAAGAAAACCACTAGCTGGGCTTCCACAAGGGGCAAATGCTATAGCAGAGGTGCCACTTCTGTGGGAGAGAGGAAGAAGATAACTGGTCTCTCATTCAGGAGGTAGTCTCCCAATTAGCCAGCATGACTGGGGCCTCAGTTCATGTCATGTCTGAACTGGGAACCACATGAAAACTCCTGCATCTACCACTTCATCTTCCTGTTGGAGAGCCAGGCCCTACAGTGCTCTTCCTTGGTTTGCCTTTTTTAAAAAAATTCTTATTTAAGCTCAAGTTAGTTAACATATAATGTATTATTAGTTTCAGGATACATTGGTTTGCTTTTTAAATCAATCGATCAGTTAATCAATGAGTTAAATTTTACCTATTTGCTTTATATCCTCCAAAAAGTTTGCAAATTTTCAAATATCACCTTCTCTCTTTTTAGTGTTTCATTCAATTTATTTTTCGTGTGCTTTTTCTTCTGTTATATTCAGAAGAGTGTAAGATTTCTAGATAGGAGAATATATTTCTTCTGATATATGTATATGGAGTCTAATTCATTATCATGAGCCAGAAGTTCTTTGGGGGTATTTATATTACTTTTATTTCTCTTAAAATAATTTGAATTCAAACATTAATTTCTGTGACAAAATTTTAATATATTTTTGCCACTTAAATAATGTATCCTGAATTAGAATGTTTACTAGTATTATGAATATTATATAAACTTTGTTGATAGAAAATATCAATATTTCTGTTGTTCTTCATGGGTTTTTAAAAATTGTGGTAAAATATATATAACATAAAATTGATTTAAACCATGTTTAATGTACAGTTCTGTAGTGTATTACATATAATATTAAATATATAATATTCCATTGTGTGTGTATATATGTATATATATGTACATATGTACATATATATTCCATATATACAATGGAATATTATTCATACAATTCAACACACACACACACACACACACACACATGCACTTTGGAACATTGGAATATTATTCAGCCTGAGAAAGAAGGAAATCCTGCCATTTGTCACAACTTGGGGGAACCCTGAGGGCACTCTGCTATGCTAGTGAAATAAGTCAGACAGAGAAAGACAAATATTGAATGTAGTCACTTATATGTGAAATCTAAAAAAGCCAAACTGAGAGAAACAGAGAGTAGAATGGTGGTTCCCAGGGGCTGGGTTAGGGTTGGGGAAAATGGGAAGATATTGGTCAAAGGGTACAAATTACCGATTATAAGTTAATAAGCTCAGTTATCTAATGTACCCCTGGTGATTATAATGAATAATGCTGTATTATGTACATGATAGCTGCTAAGCAAAGAGATCTTAAATATTCTCATCACAAAAAAGAAATGGTAGTTATGTGGTGAATCGAGGTGTTAGCTAACGTTATGGTAGTAATCATTTTGCAATATATAAATGTATCAAATAATCACATTGTACACCTTAAACTTACACAATGTTATATGTCCAGTATGTCTCAATAAAGCTGGAAAAAATAAATAGAACATTCAAATGATGAAAAGGGATATTCCCAGAAGGAGAAGAGCTTGAGTTTGGTCTGGAGTTAAAAAGAGTGAAGGTGGGAGGGGCGGGATGGACAGCGGCTCTGGTTTTTGTTGTGGTTAGGAGGTGAAGTGGAGAGAAGGTTCCAGAAGGAGCATGCTTGTTTGAACTTTGTAACCAGCACCAGTGGAGGGAGTGCCCTGGCTTTCTTACAGGTTGGGCTAGATGTGGGGCAAAGGGGAAGGAAAGTGTGTTGGGGGCTGGAATGCCATCAGTGGTCAAACATCAAAAATAGATTCTATCACTGTATCATAGATCTAATTTATTTATTTTAATGAGTATACGGCATTTTTTTTTAAAGTAGGCTGGGCTCAAACTCACTCTGAGATCATGATCTGAGCTGAAATCAAGAGTCGGACACTAAACCAACTGAGCCACCTAGGTACCCCAGTATATAGCCTTCTATCAGGTGAAAAAGAAAAACCCAACTTATTTTTCAATTTTTCTACTAAGGGACAATGATATATTTTATATTATTTGACTATAAGAAACAGTTCTGCAGTGAACATATCTGTACAGAATCTTTGCAAGAGTTTTTCTGGGTGAGCTGCCAGGATTTGGAATTGCTGGCTCAGAGGGTGTCCTGATCTTCAGGTGTACTAGACATTGCCAGATTGTTCTCCGTGGGAACTGTATTAACGGACACTTCCATGTCTGGAAGCAGTAGAGTTTGCACTTTGTTCCAGGGGTGGTGGGAGGCCATTGGACTGGGAGAATACTCTGATCCGAATAATGAAAAGGTAACCTGGGGGTGGTGAGTGGGAGTGGAAAATGGGGGGGGGGACAGGTACAAGGCTCTTGTACAAGAATACCTTGGATGGGGCTGGTACTGGTGACAAATGGTGGAATTCAGGATATCCTGTGAAGACAGACTTCACCAAACTTGGTGGATTGGATGTGGGCTGTGATAGAAAGCCTCTTAGTTTGTAGTCTCACTGCTGAACTGGGGAAGACTGGACAATGAGGGGACTAAAGGGTGGGGGAGGACTTGAAGTTGTTTTGGCCATGTTAAGTTTAAAACACCTGTAAGCCGCGCTAGTAGAATCGTGGAATGGGCAGCTTGCTATGGATGCTGGTAGCTCAGGGGAGGGGGAGGGGCTGCAGAGCTACCTTTAGGGTCCTATTTAAAGCCCCAGGCACGGAAGATTCTCTAGGTGTATAGAGAGAGATGAGAAGAGGTTTTCAGACTGAGCTCTGGGAAGGGGAAGCGAATCTAGCAGGAGGAACAGAGGTGGAGGCCAGTGAAAACAGAAATAAAACCAGGAGACTATGGTGAGCCAGGAGCCACACAAAGACAGTACTTCAAGCAGAAGGGAAAAATCACTGTGTCAAATGCTTCTGATGGATTAAGAGGAGCTCTGAGAACAGACCACAATCATCTGAACCCTTTGGTTACTTTTAATCTCTGATTTTCCTATATTTTGACACCGTAAGTGTAGTTTTCAGTCTTTGTTAATATTCTTGGGGGAGGGGGAGTCCATACTACCCTGCAACCCCCATCCCATTTTAAGGATAGCATTAGAACGAGAATGGAAAAAATTAAAGAATTAAAAAGTGCTGGAGGCCTTGTATCTGTTGGTAGCCATTTAACCTACCCCATAGTGGCATCCTGGTGTCACGCAGCTGTGTATATTTTTAAAAAACCCATCCAAATGCTCTAGAGGGCCTTTTATATCACGAGTTAGAACTGCCTGGAAGATCCGATTGGCCCAATTCCACAAAGAGGGTTCCAATAGGTTTTAAAGCCTTCTGTCTCATTTCTTTGTGCATTTGTTATTAGCTCAATAAATAATAAATAGAGGAATTACCCAGTCACTAATTTGCATTTTTTATCAAGTCGAGTTCATGTTTTAATACATTGCCATTTTTTGTATTATTGAACATGTGCTATGATATGCCTGTAGTTCAAGTATAAAATTATTTTTATTATACTATTTTTTTCTTCAAACGTACATATTTTCTTCAGCTATAGTTTTTGCCAGGATGCTTGTTCACTTATTCCTTCTTTGGTCCCATTCTGGTGATGTCTTCTAGTAAAATGTTTGCTTTCTTCCTGAATTATTACATTAAGAGAATTAATATTTATTGTTCTCTGACCCTAAGAGTGACTGATGATACATTTTTAAAAGATGCCTAATTTTTCTTTTTTCTTTTCCTCTCTTTTCTTTTTAGGCATAATATTCTTTGGCTATGATGATGTTTTAGTTTAGTGTTGCCCTTTTAATGGTTACCTATATTTTTAGGGAAATGTTGGGTTGAGCAGTGTGAAATTGCTGGTATTTGGCTATACATATGGCAATTTCAGATGGCTCAACCTAATGTTTTTGTTTGCTTTAGGAATATTTCTTAACACTCACTCGGCCTTTTAATTACATTTCTAGCTTTTGGTTGTCACAGATTAATTTGATGAGAGCTTGGGTAGTTTGCTGATCCCATGTGCTCTCTTTTCTCAAGGGATTGCATTCTTGGCTTCCTCACCCTGAACTTGAACTTTTGAGGACCACAGGCTGCATACTGCACTCTAGCCCTCTTGCACTACATTCTGAAATTGCTAAAACCTGCATAGAAATAGCAAAGAGACTTCACTTTTTAGGGAAGAGTTGGATATGGATTGGAGTGTTGAAGGTGTTTAGAGCCTTGTGGATATTTGCAAGTTTTTTCCATTTTATTAGGGCTGCTGCTAGTCTTGGCCTGGGTGAGGGCACCTTGCCCAGCCAGCCTTCCTGCATCCTTCCCGTGCACCTTCACCCTCTGGAGAGATGTCGTATCCATTCCACCCTCTGCTTTCCTTCTCCTCCATCTTCTCTGCTGGCCCCTTATTATAGGCCCCTCTTCTTCTTGGGGATATAATAATAATAATAATAATAATAATAATAGTAGTAGTAGTAGTAATAAAAATAGTTTCCATTTTATGGAGGACTTAGAGCCAGACACTGTATTTTTTACATGTATTTGCTCATTTAATGTTCCCAATAACCCTCTGGTCATAATAGGTACTATTATTACACTCAGAGGTGAGCAGAACCCAGCTACATAATTTGTAGGGCCCAGTGTGAAATGAAAATGTGGGACCCTTTGTTTAAATCTTATTAAGAGTTTCAAGAGAGGGATAGCAGAGCATTAAAGCAAGCACAGAGCCCTTCTAAGTGTGAGGCCCTCTGTTACGATGCAGATCATAGGCCAATGAAGCTAGTCCTGAGGTGAGGAACCTGAGACAGAAGGAGGTCAAGTGAAAGTCTTGCATTATGAGATGATGAGCTTGTATGAAACCCAGGTCTCTAGCCTCCCAAGGCTGACTCGTTTCACTGCTCTGCTGTCCTGTAGGAACCTTCTGATCAGTCTCTCTTTCTCTGGTCTTACTCTCCTCCACTCAACCGGGAGAGTGGTCTTCCCAAGCTGAAATCTGACCACAGCACACTCCTGCCTCTTCTGGGCCACTGCCTTTGAGTAAATCCTCAACTCCTTGGTGCAGAACCTAGGACCATGTAGGATCTGGTCTCTGCCAGTCCCCTGGCCGGCCCCCAATCTCATCCCCTCCCCACATGGACCGCATATGCTTTGGTCATTCTGACCTGCTTGAAGATCTGGAATGTGCCATGTTGTTTCTTGCCTTCTTGGTTTTTCATGTGCTCATCTCTCTCCCTAACATCCCCCTACCCTCAAGTCTCTAGCAAATTCGTATTCATTTTTGAATATCCAGTGTGACTATCTCTTTCTGTCCGAAGCATCCCTGAATCACTCTAGCAGAGCTGGCGCCTTCCTCCTCTGTGCTGTCTGTATCGTGAAATCATGTCTGTCCAGGTGCTTTATTGCAGTGTGTTCGGTCATCTGTTTCTTGTGTCTGTCTCAGACCATGCTGAGCTCTTCATGGGCAGGAATGGTGTTTTAGTTGGTGTTGTGTCTCCTGCGGCTGCCCCAGGGCTTGACGTTGGGTGTGTGTTAGATCAATGCTAATTGTGTTGACCTAAACTCAGGACTGGCCTGAGGAGGGATATGATGATAGTTGAACTGGACCAGGAGAAAACTTGAGAGCATTGGCCACTGGCAACAGACCCAAAGTGTCATCAGACTGAAAAGATGTAGGTTATATGGGTACCTATAACAATTGTGTGTTTGTGCTCAGCTGGGACCAAGGGTAGCCATGAACAGGAGTGTCCAGGCCTTTCACTGACGTGAGGTAACACCCGATCATGGCACGTGAGCCCATCAGTACCAAGGACAGTCCCTTGGAGAAACCGTGGGAAGCTCCTGTCCCTTGAGGTCACCATGGGGGAAGAGAACATACTGGTTGCTCAAATGTGGAAGGAAATGATTTTCCCTTCTTCTCCCCTTAGGTAATTAATTAATACTTCAAAGAGAATTTCAACTTTATGCAATGATTTCTATTAAAGCCCTGAACAGAAAATATAAAAGCAGCAGCTTTGCTAAATAAACCTAAGTAATTAGCCATCTAATCAGTATTTTAGAGTTTATTCTTTTTCATTTCATAGGTATGTGCTTTTCAACATCCCGTTCTGCCAAGGCCACTGTGTGTGTGAGCTTTGTGACCTGACCATCATCATAGCCTTGGAGCGTGTTGTGTCTGGTGGGCAAAAGGTAGGATCATTTTTCTTGAGAAAATTTTATGGGTGCTTTTGTGTGCCTTACCCCAGGAGTATCCTTCCCTTCCTTCAGCCGCTTTCACTGGCAAGCCTTCTCTTGAAAAGGTGTTTATTCCTAAGCTAGATAACAACTATGTAGAAAGCTTTTACCAAACTTTTTTGAAGGTATAACTCTGAATATTTGCGTTGCTCTATTTTATGAAAAAAAGATGTGGGGCTTTTGTTTTTCTCCCTTCACTGTGTGGTCACATGGACCATTTCCCAGGGTCCCCATCTTTGCTGTGTTTGGGGACATTTGGAGTCATGTTCTGGAACATGAGTAGATCATGAGTGGTTGTCACAGCCAGCTTGAGAAGGGTGTCGCCTGAGTACAGTGGCCCTTCTCTTTGTTTGCATCTGTATAGTTTCTCTGTAGTCTCCCTCTTTCTCTTGCTCTCTCTGTCTTTCTTGATATTTAGAAAGACTTGAATTTTGGTCCTACTGGTTATCTTTATGGTGATGCCTTTGTATAATACCTTAAATACCCATCCCCTTTTTGGTCCTGTGTATTGGGTTCCCTACCATGAGTTATGTTTGGAATAGCTTATAAATCTTCTCCATTTCTTCTCTCCAATCCTGCCTCTGATTTAAAATAAAACTATTTTACTCATAGTTAATACTGATAGGCAATTGGTGAGTTTCTTCTTCTATATATGCTCCCCTTACTCCTCTCATTTTTCATGTTTGTGTTTTATCTGCGTTGTAAAGCATGTCAATCATATGGTCCTGGCACCCTTACCCCCATCACCAGGTCCTCATTCTATAGTTAAATATGCTCAGTACCTACCACGGGTCCGTCACCAACCCTCTCCAGTCATTTCTTAGCTGTCTGAAGTTTGTTTTCTAGTAGATGCCTTCAGGAAGGGCTCATGGGAACAATATGTCCTGAATCTCCTTTGTTTCTGTATTTATTTATTTCAAACAATCACAGACTTACAGAAAAGTTAAAGATTACACCAAGAAATCTTTTCCCTACAAATCATTTGCAAATAAGTCACTTACCTGATGCTTTGTTCCCCTGAATATTTGAGTGTGTTTTTCTTACAAACAAAGACAGTCACCTACAATAACCTCAATATTAGGCAAATTGCATTGACACACTGCCAAGATCTCATACTCAGACAAAACTCCAAGTTTCACCAAGTGTTCTGATAACATCTTTTAAATAAAAAAGATCCAGCCAGGATCATGCATTACGTTAAGCGATCACTTCTCTTTACCTCCTTCTATCTGTTACATTTCCTCAGACTTTCCTTGACTTTAATGACCTTAGTGCTTTCCAAGATAACAAACCAGTTAATTTATAGAATGACCCTCAATTTGGGTTTGTCTGATGACATCCGATGATTAGACTCAGGCTGTACGTCTTTGGGGAGAATACTATGAAAGTGATGCTGTCCAATTGCACTACTGGGTATTTACTACAAATGTAGTGATCCGAAAGGGCACCTGCACCCCAATGTTTATAGCAGCAATATCCACAATAGCCAAACTAGGGAAAGAGCCAAGATGTCTATCGACAGATGAATGGATAAAGAAGATGCGATATATATATATAATATACAGTGACATAGTACTCAACCATCAAAACATGAAATCTTGCCATTTGCAACAACGTGGATGGAACTAGAGGGTGTTATGCTAAGCAAAAGAAGTCAATCAGAGAGAGACCATTATCATGTGATCTCGCTGATAATGCGGAATTTAAGAAAGAAAACAGGATCATAGGGGACGAGAGGAAAAAATGAAACAAAACGAAATCAGAGAGGGAGACAAATCATAAGAGACTCTTAAGCATAAAAAACAATCTGAGGGTTGCTGGAGAGGAGGGGGGATGGAGGGATGGGGTAACTGGGTGATGGACATTAAGGAGGGCATGTGATGTAATGAGCATTGGGTGTTATAGAAGACTGATGAATCACTGACCTCTACCTCTGAAACCAATAACACATTTTATGTTAATTGAATTTAAATAAAAATAAATAAGTTTTAAAAAGTGACGCTGTGTTCTCAATGCATCCTATCAGGTGACACACAATTTTGATTTGTTCCACTACTGTGATCACTTGATTAAGGTGATGTTTGCAGGCTTCTCTACTGTCAAGTTACTCTTTCCCTCTTTGTAGTTAATTAGCACTTTGTGGGGATAGACTTTGAAACTGTAAAATAACTCTGTTCCTTATCACACTTTCAATTCATTCATTCATTCATTCATTCATTCATTCATTCATATCAGGCTCAAGCTTTCCTATTTCATTTGGTAGATTATACTCCATTATTATCATTATTTATTCTTAAGGTCAAACTGTCCCAGATTTGTCTCACATTTGCATCTTTGTCTATCATCCATCCATCCATTGTTCATCAATCAATCAATCAATCACATACCTATGTATCTAACTGGAATCATATCAATACCTCCAATTCCAATTCAATACCACAAAGTTCATTCTATTTTACTCCTTTTCTTCCTTCCTTTCTTCCTTCCTTCCTTCCTCTTTTTTTTTTTTTTTTTTTTTGAAGATTTAATATATTTGTCAGAGAGAGAGCGAGAGCTCACAAGCAGGGGGAGCAACAGGCAGAGGGAGAAGCAGGGAGCCCGATGCGGGACTCGATCCTAGGACCCTGAGATCATGACCTGAGCCGAAGGCAGACACTTAACAGACTGAGCTACCCAGGCATCCCTATTTTACTCCTTCTCCATGTTTGTATCCCTTTTCTTCAACAGTGAGAAACTGGCTCCTATTATCCTTAATGTAGTAACTTATTTGTGCAACTCTCCTGCAAGTAGCAGATGTCCCAGCCTGATTGCCACCCTTGCCCCTTGCATGGATGCTCTTCTTACTCTGCTTGGGATCTCACTCCCCATTTCAGGATGTCCCCATGTGGATGCCCTCTTAACACTCTTAGGCATTTATCCCCTGTGTCCCATCCCTCCTACTCGGCCTCTGACTCCCTACACTGGAGTGCCTCCCCTCCCTGCCTCCACATACATTGATGCCCCCCTTCCCTGCTTGGGCTTTGGCACCCCAAGCCAAATTGTCCTTTTCATCCCATTTGGACTGTGACTTTCTATGTCAGGCTTTACCCCTCTGTGCCCCAACACCCCTTGGCATGCCTCCCTTGTGTCAACGTCTTCCTCTTCCCATTAAAGCTCTTCTAGGTGCCCTCCTCTGTGAATACCTTCCTCAACCCACTTGGACTTTCGCATCCCACTTTGGGCCATTGTGGCTGCTCCCTGCCCTTATCCCCACCCCCTGTGCAGGTGACTACCTTGTTTTCCTCTACGTGCTGGCTGAGCGAGGACTGAACTGTTCTGGAAGGGAAGGAGGAAGATGAAGAAGGAAGAGCTGATATCTGATATCTTATGTGCTTGTAAGAAATTGGTCTGTGACTTTATACTTGAAAGGTATCCAGGATAAAATCTTTGGCAAACATTATCTTTCCTGGAGGATCTGAAATATGCTGCTCTTTTGTGTTCTGGTTTTGAAAGTTACTGTTGAAGAGTTTGATGCCAAGTTGATTTACTTTTCCTTAAGAGTCTCTTTGACTTTTTGCCTAAAGGCTGTCTAAGTTTTTTTTTTTCTTCTTTATGGTTCCATTGTTTGACTAGAATGTCTCAATATTGACCATTCTGGGTTGATTTTCCCAGGTACATGGTGTGTCTTATAAATATGAAGGTTCAAGTCTCTTTTTATTTAAGAGAATATTTTTGAATTATACTTTTTTTAAAAGTATTTTTTCAGTTCCGTTGCTATGGTTTTCTTCCCATGCATATGTTGGCTCTTTTTTGCTTGTCTTCTATGTCTATCCTTTTTCTCTTATGCTCTTTTTTCCTTTCTTCATTTGTTTTTGTTTCCCCTTTTTTCTCATTTTCAGAAATTTATTCTCTTAGTGTACTTACCATGGTTTCTAGTCATTCCTTTGTGTTTAGTCTTCACCTCTGACTTTTTTTTTTCTTTTGTTTAGATTTGTTCCTGAGCTCTGTCAGCTCCTTTCATACATGCTTTGTGTCCGGCCATCTCATTTCTGATCTTTCTTCTCATTTATGCTGTTATTTCATAGCTTCTACTATTTTCTTAATTTCATTTAACTCATTTTGAAATATGAGCTCACTGTTTTCATCTGCTCTGTAGTCATATTTTTCTGGTGAATATTTGTTTACTGAACATATGTTATGGGAACCATTTTTCTCTCTTTTTGATATTTTTGAATGAGGGATTGACCATAATCTTTTTCTGTTGCTGAAGTTGTATTTTTGTTTATTTATTTCTTTATTTATTTACTTATTTTAGAGAGCGAGACAGTGCTCATGAGCGGATGGAGGGGCAGAGGGAGAGGGGGAGAAGCAGACTCCCCACTGAGTGTAGAGTTGATAGACGGCTCCATCCCATCACCCCGAGATCACAATCTGAGCCAAAAGTAAGAGTCCCTGGGTTAACTGACTGAGCCACCCAGGTGCCCCTGAAGTTGTATTTTTAGAAGAAAGTTTATGTGTAGGGCTTGGGAGTTGAGCAGAATGTCTCTCTCTCCTTTCTTATTCTATCACAAAGTTTTTAATGGTTCTTTTGCATTCCTCTCTTCAATGCTTGTGATATTTGCTTCCTCTTGTCCCCTCCCCCGCTAGTATTTGAACATTTTCTCTCTTTCATGCCCAGGTGCCCTGCCCTGATCATCTTGGGCTGTACTCCCAGCTGTATCTCCTCAATCTGGGCTCTCCCTTTCTGGAAGAAAGCCCCACTGGGAGTTCCTGAGAGTCCTGATGGTCAGCTGCTTAGGACCTTTTGGTCTTCCTGTGGTGGCCTTGCTCTCACCATGAACCCCCTTCCCAGTTTCATCTGTTGTGCCTAGATCCACACTTGAGTGGGAACCCCTCCTTTTGGAACTCACCAGTAGGTGTCAATCTTTCATTTGCCCAGCTCTTAGGATATGGGTTTCTCCTGTTTCTGGCCTGTTTTCATTCTCTTGTGGGTCTCACTGTTGACAGTGGGTGGCCCCACCCACCTGTATTATGTTGTTGAGAATTCTTTGTGACCTAGTTTTATTGATGACATCATCCATGAGTTTTGTCTTTTGCTCTCCTACTTAATCTCCTTTTTAAGAGGGGATTTGGGGAAATTACAAAACCATGCTGTCAACACTTGTATCTTACTTCTCTCTTTCTTTTGTCTGTTTTCACAGCCTGGACCCCATCCATCTCTGTGTGGTTTTTTCATTAGGGCTTAAAAGAACCCTCTAAGGACCCATTCTATATAGAATGACTCATCTCATTCTCTAGTGTAGATTCGTGGCTCTTATTCCTGTTAGAGGTATTGGCTGTGCAAAGTCACATGAGGGAGCAGCAAGCTCTCAAATTTCTTATGAGGGAAAGGGGAAAGCCAATAGGATTTTAGAATGTGATAAAAATGGCACATTAATTTTTTTGTGTGTTTTGTTTTGTTCAGAAGTGATCATGTTGCAATGTTTTGCTACCAAAAGGCCTGATTCAGTACCACATACCCATATTTAAAATAAAGGAAGCATCTTGCTTCTTTATGTTTTTGTCTTTTTTTTCCTCTTACATTAAGTCTATTTTATTTTAGTTTGGCTTTATGAATTAACTGTAGTACTTTCAGTAGCATCATGAGCTAGGATTTTCTGATACACATGTTTTATTCTGGGCTTGAGTTCAGAGCTTGCCTTAGCATTAGGGTTAGTGTTGGTCATAATTTTGTATTTTGGGTGTAACTGTTGTCAGAACCTATCTCAAGACCCTCAGTTTATTGCCACTTTCTCGGCTGTAGTAGTAATGAGTGTTGTTTTTAAATATCTTTAAGAGATTGCTAGTATCTTGTGAAGTATGATAAGATAACCCTTGTATTATTTAATATAAACATGATTTCTTCTTATAAGTTATGACTTTGATCTTCAAAATACTTTGTCATGTTAATATACATTATATAACTCACTAAATTTTGATCTCAATTATGTGGGTGGAAAAAGCAAATCAGAAGAAATGAGGCAAAATGGAGTATCAGAACCAGAGGAAAAAAAGAAAACTTAGTCAAATGCATCAGATTAAGTAGAATTTATACCAGGAATACAAGGTTGGTTTACCTTTTGAAAGCTAATCAATGTACATCATCAGATTGACAGAAAGAAGAAAAACCATTTGATCATCTCAATAGACACGAAAAGGCATTTGATTCATTTCTAAATTCAAGATTTTTGTATGGAAACACAAAAGACCCTGAATAGCCAAAGCAATCCTGAAAAAGGAAAACAAAGTGGGAGGCATCATGATTCCGGTCTTCAAGCTCTATTACAAAGCAGTAATCATCAAGACAGTATGGTACTGGCACAAAAAAAAAGATACAGAATGGAAAACCCAGAAATGGACCCATACCTGTATGGTCTACTTATCTTTGACAAAGCATGAAAGAATATCCGGTGGAAAAAAGACTGTCTCTTTAACAAATGGTGTTGGGAAAACTGGACAGCAACGTGCAGAAGGTTGAAACTGGACCACTTTCTTACACCACACACAAAAACAAATTCAAAATGGATGAAAGACCTAAATGTGAGACAGGAAACCATCAAAATCCTAGAGGAGAACAAGGGCAGTAACTTCTTTGACATTGGCCATAGCAACTTCTTACTAGACATGTCTCCGGAGGCAAGGGAAAAAAGGAAAGATGAACTATTGGGACTTCATTAAGATAAAAAGCTTCTGTACAGCAAAGGAAACAATCAACAAAACTAAAAGGCAGCTTATGGAATGGGAGAAGATATTTGCAAGTGACATATCTGATAATAAAGGGTTAATATCCAAAATCTATAAAGAACTTATCAAACTCAACACCCAAAACCCAAATAACCCAGTTAAGAAATGGGCAGAAGACATGAATAGACATTTTTCCAAGAAGACATCCAGATGGCTGACAAACACATGAAAAGATGCTCAACATCACTCATCATCAGGGAAATACAAATCAAAACCACAATGAGTTACCACCTTATACCAGTCAAAATGGCTAAAATGAACAACACAGGAAACAACAGATGTTGGCAAGGATGTGGAGAAAGGGGAATTCTCTTACACTCTTGGTGGGAATGCAGACTGGTGCAGCCACTCTGGAAAACAGTATGGAGTTTCCTCCAAAAATTGAAAATAGAGCTACCCTATGACCCAGCAATTGCACTACTGGGTGTTTACCCAAAGGATAAAAAAAATATAGATTCAAAGGGGCACATGCACTCCTATGTTTATAGCTGCATCAACAATAGCCAAACTATGGAAAGAGTTCACATGTCCATCAGTTGATGAATGGATAAGGAAGATGTGGTACACACACACACACACACACACACACACACACACACACACACTGGAATATTAGTCAGCCATTAAAAAGAATGAAATCTTGCCACTTGCAGCGACATGGATGGAGCTAGAATGTATTATGCTAAGCAAAATAAGTCAGTCAGAGAAAGACAAATACCATGTAATTTCACTCATATGTGGAATTCAGGGAAGGGAAAAAAGAGAAGGAAAGAGGGGGTGGCAAACCGTAAGAGACTTTTAACTATAGAGAACAAACTAGGGTTGATGGAGGGATGTGGGTGGGGGATGGGCTAAACAGGTGATGGGTATCAAGGAGGGCAGTTGTTATGATGAGCACTGGGTGTTATATGTAAGTGATGAACCACTAAATCCTACTCCTGAAACAAATAAACAACCTCAACAAATTAGGATTAGAAAGTAACTTTAACAGTCTCATAAAGAGCAACAACATTATACTTAATGGTAAAATATTGAAAAGTTCCCTCCTAAGATTGAGAAAAAGATGAAGTTGTCTGTTCTCACTGCTATTCATCAGTGAGCTGGAGTCTCTAGGTAGAGTTAAAGATAAAAAAGAGAGTAAAAAGAATCAAATGCTATGAAGATCAAAAGAAGAAAAAGTAAACTTATTTTCAAGTTCAAATGACATAATCATTCATATAGAAAATCCTAAGGAATCCACAAAAACATTACTAGAACCAATACATGACTTTAGAAAGGTTATAAGATCAATGTCACTATAAAAAATTCAGTTGTATTTTTGACATATATACTTTCAGCAGAGCAGTGGAGGTAAAACCTGACTTCAGGGTATGTTGAGAGAGAATGGGAGGTTCTCATTTGAGTGAAAATGGGGTAAACACATTCCACCTTGCTCTCCCTCTGAATGTAGCAAAAACCCTAGGATGAATGCATAAAGAAGATATCAGAGGACTCTAAAAAGTAAGTGGTAGCAGGCATATTGGGGAAGGAAACCAGAACATGAAATACAACTAATCCAGTGGTTTCTTTCTTTTTTCTTTTTCTTTTTTCCTCCTTTGTCTTCTGGCTGGGACCCAAAGACTACTTGATCTCTAAAACTGCATCCTGGCACAGACAGAAATAGCTGAAAGAGAAGCCCTTTCTTTCTGGTTTAAGGAACAGAAGTAATGGCTGAAATTTCCCCAAATTTGGTAAAAGAATTACAGATTCAAACACAGTGAACCCCAAACAGAAAAACTTAAAGAGCTCTATAGCCAGACACATCCTATTCAAACTGCTGCAAACCAAAGAGAAAGAGAAAGAAAAATCCTTAAAGTAGCCAGAGAAAAACAATTGTCTATAAGGCAACCATGATTTGAGAGACTTTGGGTTTCTCATTAGCTGCCATAGAGGCCAGGAGGCAGAGGAAACATTTTTAAAGTGCTGAATGGGAAAAACTGTCAAGTCAGAATTCCATATCCAGAGAAAATGCCCTTCACAAATGAAGATAAAATAGAAACTTTCTTAGATGAAGGAAAATCAAGAGAATGTGTCACCAGCAGACCTGCTTTAAAGTAATGTTAAAAGAACTTCTTTAGGAAGAAGGGAAATGATGGAAGTTTCAGAGGGAAACTTGGAATTTCAAGAATAAGGAAGAGCAACACAAATGGAAAATATGTGGATAAATATACCAGACAGTTCCTCTCCCTTTAAGTGATTTAAGATATGTATGGTGGCTGAAAACAAAAATTATAGCATTATCCGGTAGGGTTTTCATTGTATGTAAATGCCATGTGTATGATGGCCACAACAGAAATGGGGGAGGGTAAAGGGTCCTATGTGAGGATAAGGTTTCTCTGTCTTTCACACTAAAGTGGTAAAGGGTGATGTCAGTGAAAATGGAAGAGTAAGGACATCCAAAAGTCTCTCCTCCATAAAAGCAAGGAGAACATTGGCAAAAATTGTCAGAATCAACCTTCTGAGAACTCCGAAGCCTTGTAGAGCATCCATTTTTGAAAAATGGCTAAATTTCAGTAAAAACAGTGAGTGTTGTAGTGTTAGTTTTAAGTTGCTCTATTTCCGTTCCTCTTTCCTCACTCCATGGTAACTTTGAAGACCAACAGCTTGCTTTTGTAGTGGGAACCACCAGTCTGGCAGGCACTAGAGGAGGCAGATGTAGTTGGAGCTTCTTCAAAAGCCCCATTCCCAAGATTTGACTCATCCGGTGGTTCCTTGTAAGACCTCACGCACATGACTGTCTTTATTTGACCTGACTGGAAACCCACCACAAACAGCCTTTTCCCTGGAAATGTTTGTGGAAAACAATCAATAGCAATTGTTTAACATTTCAGCTGCCTGAGGGTAATATTTGGGGCAAATAATAGGCAAGCCCGAGGCATACAAAGAAAAGCAAGGGAATGATATATTAATGGGGGCTTTGAAAAGCTCCAACATATTCCTGGAAATCTAGAAGGCCATGCCCAGGGATGTGCATGTGCTCAGGACAAATCTGAGAAAATCCTGTGCTTTTGTCTTTGGCTAACTTTCAGGGTCTTTGCAAGCAGGATGTTAAGGCTGAGGCAGAGTTATAAATTGCCTCACTGAGTGTTGCAGGTGTGCCTCAACATGCATAAAAAGTCCCTCAGCAAAGACTAGGAGACTTACTGGTTTCAAGAATTTAAGGAAATCTGTACTGTCATTAGCTGACCACAAAGTTAACTGAGCAGAGACTTCGGTGCCCACATACAACAATGAATATATATTTTACAATTCAGAAAAGTTATTAAACAAACAAAACAGCAAAAAACAACAGCAACACCATCTTGGGAAGGGGGGCATCTGATGTCCAGAGTTGTACATTATACTACTCAAAATGTCCAGTTTCCAACCAAAAAAATTATGAAACATTCAAAGAAATAAGATTGTATAGCCCACACACAGGAGAAAATAATAGTCAATAGAAAGTGTCCCTGGGGGACCTCAGATGTTGGAGTTAGTATACAAAGACTTTAAGTCAATTATCTTAAAGTGTTCAAAGAATGAAAGGAAACCATGTCCAAGAACTAAAGGAAAGCATCAAAATTATCTCATAAAATAGAGATTAGCAACAAAGAGTCAGAAATTATTAAAAAAACCCAATATTTTGCAATTTAGGGTAAAAAAGTACAATACCTGAAATTAAAAATTCACTGGAGGGGCTCAACAGTGTATGTGAGGAAGCAGAATATTCAGTGAACTTGAGGTCAATTGAGATTATCTAGTCTGGTAAACAGGAAAAAAAAAAGGATGAATAAATATGAACAGAGCCTCAGAGACCTGTGGAGCGACAGAAATCATATGCATAATGGAATCCTAGAGGGACAGGAGAGATCAAAAAGGACAGAAATGATATCTAAAGAAATGGCATAAAACTTCCCAAATTTGATAGAAAACATTAATCTACACATTGAAGAAACTCAACAAGTCTTATATAAGTTAAACTCAAAGAAATTCACACCTAGACACATTATAAACAAAGACACATTGCAATTAAGTTGCAATCCAAAGACATCTTTGAAAGAGATCTTGAAAGCAGTAAGAGAAGTGTCATATCATGTACAAGAGATCCTTAACAAGCTAATTTCTCATCAGAAGCCATGGAAGCCAGAAGGCAGTGAGATGTTATATTCAAAGAGCTGAAAGAAAATTGTGGTCATCCAAGAATTTTATACGCAGCAAAATTATCTACCAAAGATAAAGGAGAAATCGAGACATTGCCAGATAAACAAAAAGAGAGAATTTGTCACTAGCAGACATGCCCTGCAAGAAATACTGAAGGAAATCCTTTAGGCTGACATGAAAGGACACTAGACAGTAACTTAAATCCACATGCTGAAATAAAAAGCTCTAGTAAAGATAGGTAGCTATACGTAAAAGATAGTATAAATGTAATTTTTATTTGTAAGTTGTTTTTTTCTCTTATCTGATTTAAAAGACAATCACATAGACCTAAATCCAAACATATCAATAATTATATTAAATGTAATCCATCTGCACACGCTAACTGAAAGTGTGAGATTGTCAAAATGGACTAAATAACAGGAGCCACCTATCTGCTGTCTACAAGAACTCATTCTAAATAAAACAGTGTAAGTAAATTAAATAAAATATTAGAAAAAGATATACTATGCGAATACTAATCATAGAAAACTGGAATGGCTATATTAATATCAAAATTGTCTTCAGAGGAAGGTAAATTACCAGGGATAAAGAGGGACCAGGGATCATTTATGTAATGATAAAAGGGTCAATTCACCATGAAGACAGAGCCATTCTAAATGTGTATGCACCTAACAACAGATCTTGGAAATACATAAAGCAAAAACACGATTGTATTTAAAAGAGTAATCTATAATTATAGTTAGATCAACATTTCTCTCTCAATAGTTTATATTACAAATAGACAGAAACTCAACAAGGATGTAGAAGAATTGATCAATACCATCAACCACCTGGATGTAATTCACATGTATAGAACACTCCATGTACCAAAACAAAATTCACATGCTTTCCAAGCACACATGGTACTACATTTACCAATATAATACCACACCTTGTGTCGTAAAACAATCTTAACAAAGTTAAAAGAACGAAAATCAAATGATGTGTGTTCTCTGAGGCAGAGTGGAATTTAATAGAAAATAAGAAGAGATAGATTGTAGATTGTGATTAGAAACAAACTGTATTGGTTTGCTAATGCTGCATATCAATATTACCACAAACTTAGTGGCTTAAAACAACACACATTTATTATCTCAAATTTCTATGGGTCAGGAGTTCAGACGTGGCTTAGCTGAGCCCTCTGCTTAGGGTCTCACAAGACTGCAATTAAGGTGGTGGCCAGGACTGGGTTGTCATCTGGAGGTTCCACTGGGGAAAAATCCACTTCCCACTTGTGGTTGTTGGCAACACTTAGCTTCTTGAGAATGTAGGACTGAGAGATTTATTTATTTTTTCTGGTTGTTGACTCAAGGCATCCTCAGCTCATAGAGGCTACCTGCAGTGTCTTGCCACTTTGAATCTTCCAACATGGCCATTTATTTCCTCACATTCAACAAAGGGGAACATTCCAAGAGTGCTCCTGCTAGCAAGATGGAATTTTATATAATGTAACATGATAATGGGAGTAACATCCCATCACTGTTACCATATTCTGTTGGTTAAAAGCAAGTCACAGGTCTTGCCCATACTCAAGGGGAGGGGATTAAACAAGGGTGTTAATACCAAGGGGAGAGGATCTTTAAAGGTCACCTTAGAGTCTATCCATCCTAGTCCAATCCCTTCCACATGCAAAATACATTCACTCCTTCCCAAGCTCTTTAAGAGACTCATTCCAATGTAGTATCTATTCAAAGTCAAGAATGTTATCCTAAATCAGGTCCAGGTATAGATGAGGCTCCTGGCTTTTCTCTGTCTGTCAATGTGTAAAACTAATAAGACAAGTTATTATGCCCCCCAACAAACAACAGCAGAATAGGCATAGGGTAAGAGCTATAAACATTCCCACTCAAAAAGAGGGGGAAACAAGAGGTACAAAAGAGCCACTGGTTCATAACTATTTGGAAATCCAGCCAGGCAAATGTTGGGAGTTCCTTGATTAGGTTTCAAGGCCTGGGGATAATTATTTGTGGTTGCGATATCATAAGAAATACATGTTTTGTCTCTGCCTCCTGGTTTCTTGCACAGAGCCCCTAAAACCTTGTAAATTCTGAGTGATAAGGGTACTAGGAACATCTTTTGTTCTAATATTTAGTCTTCAACCCTGGTTCTTGACACAAGAGCTTTAGAATTTCTGAGATGATGAGTGTCTTTTGTATGCTAATGAAATGACTAGGGTCTGGGGCCCTCTAGGTTGCTTCAGGATGGGGGTTTTGTCATCTGAAAGACCAAGGCATAATTAGAAGTTTGGAACTTTTTTTTTTTTTAAAGATTTTATTTATTTATTCGACAGAGATAGAGACAGCCAGCGAGAGAGGAAACACAAGCAGGGGGAGTGGGAGAGGAAGAAGCAGGCTCCCAGCAGAGGAGCCTGATGTGGGGCTTGATCCCATAATGCCAGGATCATGCCCTGAGCTGAAGGCAGACGCTTAACCGCTGTGCCACCCAGGCGCCCCGAGAAGTTTGGAAATTTTTGTCCCATTCCCTGACCTCTAGGGAGGGAGGAAGGGCTGGAGGTTGAGTTCATTGTCAATGGCCAATGATTTAATCAATTATGCCTACATAGTGAAGACTATAAAAACCTTTAAGAGTGGGGTGTAAAAAGCTTCTGGGTTGGTGAAGGAATCTACATGTCAGGAGGGTGGCATAGCCCAAAGTCTATGGGGATCAAAGTTCCTATCCTTGGGACCCATACTGATCTCACCCTATGTAACTCTTTGGCTGTTTACTTTGTATCCTTTATACTATCCTTATTGTAATAAACCAGTAAATGTAAGTAAAGTGTTTCTCTGAGTTCCGTGAGCTGCTATATAGCAAATTATCAAACTAAGGAGGGGGTTGTGGGAACCCCTGTTTTGTAGCTGTCAGTTGGAAGAAACAGAGGCCCTGGACTTGAAATTGGCTTCCAAAGTGGATCAATTTTGTAGGACTGATACTAACTCCAGGCAGATAGTATCAGAATTGAATTGAATTGTAGAACATCCAACTAGTGCCCAGAGAGTTGGAGAATTGGTTCTTAGTGTGGAAAAACGTCACACGTTTGGTATCAGAAGTGTGAGTAGAGAAACAATCTTTCCTTAGTGTTTTAGAGCTCTGATCTCTTGGTTCTGTTCTTTAAGTCATTCTTCCCTTTTCATGAAAGTGGCATGTATTTTCATTTGAGTTTTATGAGCCTGCTTCTTGCCGATTGAATTTTGGGGGTCCTGTGGCTTCCTTTCATTTTGTGCCATATATCCCTTTTGGTCTATTCTCTTTGTTTCTGCTGAAATACTTTTCTCAAGAAACTTTTGGGCCTTCCATGGATTTTCCTTAGATTCACTCCACTATAACAAAGCCACACATGCACAGATCTTTTTGAGATGAGCTCTTCTTTACTTGGGGCTTCTGCCAAGAGGATCGGGGGACAATTTCCTAAGCTCTTATGGGCCCTATCTAAGGTTTGATTGAGAGGATCTGTGAGGCCCACCTTTAATCTCTTGAAAGGCCATTTTGTGTGATCGAGTACTCTGAGTTTTTGCTCTTTCTGAGATTTAGGTAAAAGGTCGTACAGTCACCTCCCCAGCTGTTTCTACAGGACATCCTCTCCCCACAGTGCTTGGGGGTCATTTAGTAGTATTTCCTATTTGGAAAGGCTAAGAATTTAAAAAATCATCCAGTTCTGGTTCCTTTTTATTTAACAATTTTTCTCTCATCTCTTTTCTCTCACTTTACTATAAGCGGCAAGAAAAAAACGGGTACCACCTTTAGTACTTTGCTTGGAAATTTCCTAGTCTGGATAACCAAGTTCATTATTTGGTCAGGTTTTCCTCTAACTGCAGGAGACAATGTAACTAAGCTTTCTGCCTCTGTGTAACAAGGATCCCCTTCCTTCATTTTCCAGTAACATGTTCCTCATTTCCTTCTAACCTGTCACTGGCGGTATCCTCCAAGTCCAAATTTCTTCCAGCAGTCTGTTTAAGGCAGTTTGGGCTTTCTCTATGATGCTTGTCAAAATTCTTGTAGCCTCTGCCCATGACTTGGTTCCAAAGCCACTCCCATATTTTTAGGTATTTGTTACAGTAGCATCCTCTTTCCAGGTAACAAAACCTTTATTAGTTATCTATCCTCGCTGTGCAAAAAAGGATTAACTCAGCAGGTCTGGGTTGTCTAAACCTGGCACATTCCAAAGAAAGATCAGGTCCTTGCCTGGCTTCTGGGAAATAACTTCTACTCCCTTTGAATATCCTACCTGTTAAGAGTGTTTACCTGAATGCCAGATAATGCTAACATTGTGATATATGGTGGGGGCCTTGGGCTACACGGTATGTGCCTGCTCTCTGGGGGGGCTGGATATTGAAGGTCAGTCATGCAGGGAGTCAGCCATGCCTATGTAACCAACCTCCCATAAAAACCTTGGATACCAAGCCTTGAATGAGCTTCCTAGGTAATACTCTGTGTGAGTTGTCACACACCATTGCTGGGGAATTATGTGCTGTCCACATGACTCCACTGGGAGAGGACAGCTGGAAACCTATGCCTGGTCTCTCTTACACTTTGCTTTACGTGTCTTTTTCTATTGCCAATTGTAATCGGTATCCTTTAACTTTAATACACCTTAACCATGATTATAGTGGCTTCGCTGAATTATGTGGGTCCTTCTTGCAAATTATTGGACCTGAGGGTGGTCTTGAGGACCCCTGCACACAGTTGTATAACAAATCACCACAAATTTATTTTTCATTATTATTATTTTTGTTACATAAATTAACCCATTTATTATAGGTTAGCAATGTCTCAAATGGTGGAGCTTCTACTGGTCATTCAAATCCTTCAGTCTCCTTCTGGTGGCTGACTTGACTGATGGCAGAAGTGGTGTTATAGGTCCAGGCACCATCTACTACTGTTTTCATGCAGGAACTATAATGCCAGATCCCCGCAGCTCATGTTTTCACCTCAGTTTTGCCCCAGAAGGAGCAAGGATCTTTGACACGCTGGCTTATTTTAATCTTCTTCACCATTTTCCTGAGGAAGGCACCATAATGGGTCCCATACTTACCAACGATGCCAACATTATTCGTGCGTTTAGCCATGTTGCCACAAACCGGATCTGAACCCTGAGAACCAGATTACCACAAATTTATTGACTTAAAAGAAAACATGCTTGTTCTCTCACAAGAATCTGGGCATAGATTAGCTGGGTCTCACAGGGTTGCAATCAGGGGATTGGCTGGGCTGTGTTCTTACCTCAACCAGGGAACAATCTGCTTCTGAGTTCACTCAGTTGTTGGCAGAACTCATTTCCTTGTGGTTGTAGGACCGAGGGCTTCAGCTACTTACAGGCTGCTGACTGCTCTCAGGCCCTTGAGGCTGCCTTCAGCTTTTGGCCGAGAGAGCCCTATGGGTCTCCCATCATGGCTGCTTACTTCTTCACAGCCAGCGAGGGAGAGAGAAAGTCTGTCGGGTGAGTTTGATAGCAAGATGGAGTCTTACATCATCTGATGTAATCATGGAGTGATACCCCATTACCTTTTTACTGTGTATTGTTGATTAGAAGCAAATCACATGTCTGCCCACAGTCACAGGGAGGGACTATTCAAGAGTGTGATACCAGATGGTGAGATTATTGGGGAGGTCACCTTAGAGTGTGTCCAACACAAGTCTTAATGAGGAGCTTCACTGTAAAGGGAAAGAAAAGTATGGAATTAGGGGCGCCTGGGTGGCACAGCGGTTAAGCGTCTGCCTTCGGCTCAGGGCGTGATCCTGGCGTTATGGGATTGAGCCCCACATCAGGCTCCTCCGCTATGAGCCTGCTTCTTCCTCTCCCACTCCCCCTGCTTGTGTTCCCTCTCTCGCTGGCTGTCTCTCTCTCTGTCAAATAAATAAAATCTTTAAAAAAACATGTAGTTTAACTCATGTTTAAAAAAAAAATAGGGAATTAGCCAGAGGGTAAAGTAAGGTCAAAGCTTTTTGAGATGGGGAAAAATGTGCCGATGGGCGTGATTCAATAGATAGGAAATAATTGATGTAATGCTGCTTTACGGGTTAGCCATTCTATTCTTTTTAATGTTAAATGTAATAAAAATTCTTATTTTGTCTTTCATATATCAGAAAAAACCTAACTTATGGGCCATTTTCCCCAAGTTAGAGTGGGGAATATATATACTAGGGAAAGTTCAAGAAATGGTGATCATTTGGGATATGAGAGAAAAATCTTAAAGCTTATATTTTTATTCTTTTTATGCTACCTCCTACCAATTTTTATTTTTATGTTTTATAATATACAGTGAGATATCAGTACAATATTATGAATAATTTATAAATGAACATACTTTTGGAGAGCATATTAACACATTTTTTTACTGATAAGTTACCAAATAAAACTACAAAGTGCATTTCCCATTTTGTAAGTTTGTGTTTGGGGAAAAGATTTCATTCTACTTAATTTTTTCACAGAGTGATTTGAAGAAGTGACCATTTAAAACTAGTTTTCTGCTCAGGCCCTCACGTTTATAAAAAAGTATTGGTGGATCATGACAGGCCATTCGCTGTGATTTTTAAACTTTCCCTTTTATAACTTTCAAGGTTTAGAAATTATTCTTGTAGAACACTTTTGCTAATACAAAACATATAGTAATATTTATATTTCAGTACTTAACAGTTTCTCTAAACCTCATAATTCTATTTTAGTAATAATGTGACATATATCTCAGGTTAATTTGATTGAATTTATGTTAAATACTGATAGTGGGACCATTTTCTGACATACTAGGGTCCTTTCTTGGCTTATCACTGAGCCTACTTAGAAAATAATTTAGGCCCAATAAGCTATGAACTGTAGCAATCGTAATAAGAAAGAGTTTGGTACACTGCCTTTATAATATTCCTGCTCACTGAAAGGATTCCCGAAAGACTTGGTATTTAAGACTTACCCACGGCACCATTTTGTCATTCTAAGATATACTCTTGGGCCTCCGAATACCCTATGATGGCTATTGCCACTGAAGGACTCATGGAGATGCCCTATCAATTGTGTGGCAATGTATTTGTCTGGGAGGGCAACACACATTTTTCAGTCTCCTGAAATACGTGGTTTTCAATCTTTAGCTTTTGAGCCGTTTTGCCTACGGAAAGACCCCAGTGCAGTGCCCCCTGCTGGTGAATGGCAGCCGCGAGTTTGCATCATGTCAGTGATGGACAGAGTGGGTCCCTTTGCTGACACTGAGCCGGCGGTGATGCTGAGCCTGCCAGGTCATTTTAGATCAGGTCATGAGAGGAACAGAAGGTCGAATCGATATAAAATGAGCAGCTCACAGTTTTCTCTACATTTTTTAGACATGTGATGATTTTCTATAGTTCAGTTTGGCTGATAGAACATGAACACTTCACAAAGATGTTTGCATTTCAGCCTCTGTCTTAGTTCATTTTACAAGCCATTTTGCCCTAATTCTCAGGAGCTGTGTTCTTGTTCAGTCGGGAAACCCAACTTGAGGCTTAGCAGAGATTTATTTTAATTTAATTTAATTTTTTTTGGCAGAGATTTTAAACATGAAATATTTTGAGTGTTCACTTTGTTAAACAATTAGAAAAACACTTTAAACAAAAAGCCTTTTCTTTTTAACCTCCGTGATATGAATTAGCACCCATGTGTGCCGATTTCTAAATGATGATAATTATGTTAAAGAAAATTAATTAAAACTAAGGACCCGATTAGTGTTTAGATTATTATTTTAACTTTGGCCTCTGGTGAAGGTGATTATTCTATAATGAATAACTATAACATTAATTTCGCTCCCATAGTAGGCGGCTCTAATTTCTTCCTTTACATCTGTGGTGGGTATGTCATGGCAGTTACATTTTGGGTAGCCTTTCAGAAAGGTAGTACACACTTCAGGATTTTAGTGTCTTAGGCTCATGGACAAGTGGCTTGTCTGCTTAGGTAATTCCAGTGAAGCAGGAGGTGTAAATTTCCTTATTTTGATTTTTTTTTTTTACTGTTGTTTCATATGAGAATGTGCTTATTTGCAGGAAATGTGCACTGAAGTATTCCAGTGTGATGAAACATTATGTTGGCAGCACCTTAAGAATAGTTTAAGGAAAATAAGTTCTTCCTATTTTAAGTTGAGATTGTGTACAAATAAAGAGAGTGGGAGAAGAAAACTAGAAGACAATGAGGACAGATAACTCTAAGAGTTTTATTATAAAGGAGAGCAAGGAGATAGGACAGTAGAGAATGGAGAAAGAAGAAGTAGACACGGTTTCTAGGATACAGGTATAAGGCAAGCATGGAAGTTTAGATTAGTCATCTAGGGAAGCCTGGAGTTTATACTTCAGTGATTACCAAGAGAACAATGTCACATACCTTTCCAGGAACCTATACTTTCCCAAATCAACCCTACTTTCAGGAAGAACTTTCTACATAAAATAGGTTGGGATTGCTGTATTGAAAACTTCTTTTCTCTGTGAATATAGAGAATACTTGTTACTACATTTGTTGAATATGCTTAAAGTTGATTATCATCACTCTTTAAATTTTCCTTTTTAGACCCTTAGACCATTTGGGTCATTCATCCAACAAACTTTGGCTGAATTTGACTCTGTGAAGCAAAGAGAGTTAGTTTGGGTATAAAACAGTTATGTGCCCGGACCTCTTAGATCTATCTTCGAGTCTAGTGGTGGCAGCTTGTATTAAACAGTCATGAAACTGGTGAGAAGTGCGAAAAGACAACACAAGGATTTAGACAGAATAGAAAAAGAAACTCGAATTTAAACTGGGGACTCAGGGAGCACCTTGTTGAGGAAGTGCCAGTTGAATCGCAACATCAAGGATGAGAAGGCCATAGCTGTGCACAAGGCTGGAAGAGCTCTTGTAGCAGAACGAGCAGAGTGCCAAGGCCCAGGGTGGGAAGGAGAATGAGCAAGGAAGCCAGTGAGGCTAGGGCACAGGCAGCAACACTGTGGGTGGCTGGAAGGAGTCGGTGAGAGGAACAGACGTCAGATCTTGCCAGGCTGAGGGTTTGGAGTTTCATCATGCAACAACATGAAGCCATTGACAGGTTTTGCTAAAGGGAATGCCATTATTAGATTCGTGAGTTGTTTTATTTTTATTTTTATTTTTAAAAATATTTTATTTATTTATTCGACAGAGATAGAGACAGCCAGCGAGAGAGAGAGACAAGCAGGGGGAGTGGGAGAGAAAGAAGCAGGCTCATAGCAGAAGAGCCTGATGTGGGGCTAGATCCCATAACGCCGGGATCACGCCCTGAGCCGAAGGCAGACGCTTAACTGCTGTGCCACCCAGGCGCCCCTCGTGAGTTGTTTTAAAGATCAAAGTGATCTTCACTTTGTGGGCAAAGTGGTCGCTTTGTGGAGACTAGATTGTCTGAGGCAGGCGTGGAAGCAGAGAGATGAGAGAAGAGGTTGTTTCACTAATCCAGGAGAGAGATAAACGGTCATGTATGCCACCATGTTAACAGTGGTACAGAAGAGAAGTTGATGACAATTTTTGACAATAGGATTGATAGAACTTGTTGGTAGCTTACATGTTTGGCGGGGAGATAAAATCAAAGAGATGAAAGAAAAATCAAGGACGACTTGTGGATGTGGTCAAAATAGTAGAAAGAAAAGCAGGAGAGTGTGGGGTCATGCAAGCGGAATATAGCTGAGCGTCTGTTGGATTTAGCAATGTGGAGCCCACTGATGATCTTAGCAGAGCAATTTGGGTGGGTTGCAGGAACAGAATCCACATTGCCATGTGTGGAAAGTGGAATGGATTCAAATTTCAGTGCATATGGCCAGGGGGCAAGACATGCCATTTCCTCTTTTCTTGGGGACCTTAACATCTATTAGGATCCCTTATTCTGTAGGTATAAGAAATAATCTCCTTCATTTCAGAGGCTGGGTCCACCTTTGCCTGGGGACCATGGCCTCATCTGTGGAGCATCTGTAAAATGGGGATATTTAAAGTACTTACCTCATAACACTGTTGTGAGAATTAAATGAAATAATACCTGTAAAGCAGTAACAGTGCTAGGCAGATAGTAAGTGCTCAATAAATGATGCTCTCCTTATATTAAGACATAGTAGATATCAATACATTTTTATTGGAAGAATCAATGAGTAAATGACAGAATAAAGAATAAAGTATGGTCTAGAAAGAACCAGAACAGGTATTAGCCTGTTTTTCAAGGCTTCTCTGCCAGGCCTACTTGAATACCTCTCTGGTGAATTGTGTAAGTTCACGGAGCCAGGGTTCAGCCCAGGTAAGAGGAACAAATGAGGACAGACAGGCAGCGGTTTCCTGGAGGGCCCCTGGTACCTGGCTTTGCCATCTGGGCAGTTTGATCAGGTGTCCATGCCTGCGCCCTGTCCTTGGTGAGTCTGTCCCTGAGGTCTGTGCATGGGCCCTGACATGAAAACATTTCTATAAAGCACCGTGGATGGTATATTTTTCTGAAACAGATGACTGGGTTGTAGCTGTCTTTGTCCAGTCACACTGCTGTAACAAAAACACCAGAGACTGGGCGGCTGAAGCAAGAAGCATTTGCTTCTCTGTTCTAGAGGCTGGGAAGTCCAAGATCAACGCTGACAGTGCCTCGTGAGGGCCTGCTTCCTGGTTCGTAGATGGTACCTTCTTGCTGTGTCCTCACATGGTGTAAAAGATGGAGGGAGTTCTCTGGGTTCCCTTTGACCTAATCACTCCCCACTGCCCCATCTCCTAATACCATCACCTTGGGACTTAGGATTTCAACATACGGATTTTGAGTCCATGGTGCCAGCCACGGTTCCTTCCACCTCTGAAGTCCCTGAACTCTGTGATTATCTCTTATTACACTTTGGGTTTCTGAACGGCACGGTCAAACATCTGAAACTACTCTTTGCATGTGTGTCTCATGGCCATCAAAGCTTTAGGAAGGATGAACTAGATGGTATTTCACGTACTCACGAAGGCATTCTCTTTTCTTGTGAAACTGTTTTCTTCAGTCATTTGTTTGGGTCCCTTATCTGTGCACCACAGTGAAAGGATGTTTCAAAATGTTTTATTTAAATGGGCGAGGATTCTACCTGCCATGATGTTCATAGAACAGTTTGGTGATTTTCATCCTGGTGGGGTGGTGACTTTCATGGAGAGACACAACCCTGGGGAGGGGGTCTGGCCAGGAGGATGTGCTTGGCTCTAGGCAAATTGCCTTGCTTGACCGGACACTCCCCGGCCAACTCCATCAGCCTGCCCTGGGGCAGAGGCTGGGCCGTCCTGCTTACACACCATGGGACGGCACATGGTTTTTGTGTGGAAATGAATGTATTATTATTATTTTTGGTAATTATAAAAAGTAAGTCACGGGTAAGGATAGTGGCTTCAACACGTGTATTTACTCTCGGTCCCTCCTGAAATCCTACCAAAACAAGAGTAAAATGATTTTTTTAAGAGAAAAATACTCTAAAACCAACCAACCAAACAACAGCAGACAAAACAATGAAGAAGACAGCAACATTGTGGAAGCTGAGAAGCACACGGGTAACTTACTTAGCAGGCAGAAGAAAGCTGGCTCCTAAGCTGACAGAAGAAACCAAGCAGCATCCCATTTTACATGACAGAATCCAACAGTCTAAAAACAGGGGAGGGGCGCCTGGGTGGCTCAGTTGGTTAAGCATTTGCCTTCGGCTCAGGTCATGATCCCAGAGTGCTGGGATCAAGCCCTGCATTGGGCTTCCTCCGCCCCTCCCCCCCTGCTCGTACGCACGCGCGCGCGCGCACACTCTCTCTCTCTGTCTCAAATAAAATACAATAAAAATAAATAAATAAATAAATAAATAAATAAATAAATAAATAAATAAATAAATAAATAAATAAATAAAAACAGAAGAATTCTATGAAAAGCTATCCAAGAGCGGGTCCAAGCCCCAGATCCTCACCCTGCCGCTGTACTCCTGGGGGAGCATCCCTCTTGGACGCCAGCAGAGGGCAGCAATGTTATCATCCAGGGAGGTTTGAGGCTGAGGATTCTGTTCGCCAAGGCCTTGAGCACCCGGTTCACAGCCCCTCTTTCCACTCTGAGCCTCGCAGTCAGTCCAGAGTTCTTCAGTCCAGCACCTTGACCCCGTGGTTCCTCGGACCTTCTCCCTTCCCTATGTCAATCATGGCACCTTGGCCCCGTCGTGGTTGGGACCTGCTGACTTATTAGACATCGCATTCTGGGTGCCTCGCCTGTTCTTCCTGTTAAGCTGCCTCCACACAATTGGTCCTTGACTGGGACCTCTGAGCCATGCATTACTCTGCTTTTTCTTAGTCTTCCAGTTTCTCCCCTGACTTCCCATTCTCCCACCCTAGAATTTCTTGGAAATAGAAAGAGCTGGCATTTGACTTTATATCTCCCTCCTCACTTCCGGCCTCCTGGCCAAGCCATAATGGTGGTGGGGCTCTAAGGGGGAGGGAGCCAGGGAGATGGGGAGACTGAATCAGGAGGAACCCCAAATCTCTGATTTGTAACTTATGAGCATCCTCCATCCTCCCCTCCTTTGTTCCTGGCATGACAGAGGGGCCGCTGCTCTCTCTGTGACACTCCCCACCTGGATGCCATACACCCTGCCCCTCCATCTCTCCTGCCTTGTCCGTTACATCACTGGCTTCCATACTTTTTGACAGAGACACACAGTTGGCGTTGATTTTCAGCGTGCCCCCCCCCCCCACATGCATACACTTACACTGCGAGTTTCAGGAAGCAATCCTTCTTAGGATGTTCTCTGATATTTTCTATTTTGTTCTGTTTTTTTCTATCCAAGCTATTTAATTTTCAAAATCCTGGCCGAGAAATTCAAGTTTCAGCCCACTGGTGGATCCTCATCATTGGAAAAATACTGCCGCAAATCATCCTCCCTCCCTTCCTCCCTTCCTCCTTCCCTCCCTCCCTTCCTTCCTTCCTTCCTTCCTTCCTTCCTTCCTTCCTTCCTTCCTTTCTTTCTTTCTTTCTTTCTTTCTTTCTTTCTTTCTTTCTTTCTTTCTTTCTTTCTTTCCTTCCTTCTCTTCCTTCTCTTCTTTCTCTACTTTCTTTTCATATTCTACTTTTTCCTTTAAGCAGGATCCTTTCTTTACTGTTTAACTGGCTTGGGTCTGTCTGGATTTTTAAAGAAGACTACCCTGGGGCCCTGGGTGGCTCAGTTGGTTAAGTGTCTGCCTTCAGCTCACATCATGATCCCAGGGTCCTGGGATCGAGCCCTACATCGGGCTTCTCACTCTGTGGGGAGCCTGCTTTTCTCTCTTCCCTCTGCCTGCCACTCCCCCTGCTTGCCCACTCACTCTCTCTCTCTGTCAAATATATATATATTTTAAATAAGCCTACCCAGCTATTTTTCACAATCACATTCTGGAAAGAGTTTGTCTGTGTACATTGTTCCATGTCCTCTTTGCTGCCTCTCCTCTCCCCGGTCTGGCCCCGGGACAGCTCCTGCTCTAGCCACAGAAGATTCTGGTCATCAATTCTGGCCTCTCCTTACCAGCTCTCCAGCAGCATTTAGTTCGGTTGTGTGTCCCTTCCCATGGCGTTCCCAGCACGCCCCTGCCCCGGTGCCTGAGCACCCCCTCCTTGTGACATCACACTCCCACTTAGATGCCGACCACTTACTGAGTAGCATCCCCAGCCAAGTCTCTGGGCTCCAGACCATTCTATCTAACAATCCCTGGATCTGACGCCTTCATAACCCCTGATACACTTGCTTCCCAGCTTTCTATTTCTGAATGTCCCCAGGGTCCCTTGCCTTCCTCACCCCGCCCCCCAGTTTGCTAGTTTATATTAGCCTTTGGAATCTGTGCACCCTGACTCTTTTCCTCTGTTAGGAGACCGTGATGGAAGAAAAAGTCTTCTCTCTCATCTTCCTTTTATTATCTTTGCTCCTTTGGTAGCATCGAGCTTTTCTGTAACATGTTTCCTATTCTTTTATTATGTGCTTGGTGCCATTTCCCAAACCTCATTCTAATTTTCCCTGGAGGGCAGCCTTCATTACTGCTGTTGATGAGCGCTGAGGAGGGAACGTAGGCGTGCAGTTTCTTTGCTTCTGTGCCATACTCTTAAAAGCAAGCACCGTCAGTGGATGAGCATACAGCTGCTTGAGGCCACAGGCTGTTTCTTAACCATGTTACTCTTCTCCGGGGACTTCTGTGTTTATTCCTTGCTCTCTCTCTACAGTTCTCTTTCTGATCTGCGAGGGTCCTACCCCATTAAGGTTCTCAGGAGTCTAGATAATATTAGGTCAGACGTGAAGTCATTTTATTCTTTCAAGTGTAGCAAGTCTATTTAAATCCTGTCACCAGAAAATACCAGAAGGCTGTAGAAGGATTTCCTTTGTTTATGTTCATTCAATTAATCAATTTTCCCGTGCTCTGAAATAGAGTCAAAGATTGTTCCTGTTCGTGAGTCTCAAAACAGGGAAGCCCTAGAGATCACCTGGTGGGATTCTGTCACTGGAGAAGCTGAGCGCCCAGGGTGTGGTTCCGTGTCCTGCTCTCGGACGCTTGACTCATTCCTGGCGGAGTTCTGACTAAGGCTGTGTCTTCTAGGGCATGGCTTTTTTTTACTGTGTCTTGCATACCCATGCCCACCACGCCTTCCCCTGTTCTTATAAATCCCTCAGTGTACACAGACACCCACATTCTCCTTTAATCATCATTTTGGGAGATGGGGAATTGTTTTGTTCAGGGACAACTTTTGGTAAGAAGCACTTGGTTTTAATTTAATTGTTATCCCTCTAAGACGTATTTTTAAACTGAATTTTATTTAAAGTTACTTCACATCTATGGATCATGTATGTTTCCTTTATGTATTAATTATTTTATTTTAAGTGGGCTCCAAACCCAGCGTGGGGCTTGAACTCATGAACCTGAGATCAAGAGTTGCATGCTCTACCAACCAACCAAGCCAGCCAGGCACCCCCGTTTTCTATTATTTAACATATGCTTAGTGAAGAGCATACAGGTGATGTCTGAATTTTTATATCTATTGTGGTGAATGAATGAGAGAATTTGGTTATTAAAATGCCAACTCCTTTGGGCACCTCAGTCCCACAACCATAGGTTCGTTCAGATTAGAGTATGCTCTAGGATCTTTTGAAACCTGTGGGGAGTGGTTACATTTGAATCTGTAATATCAGGTTTTCTTCTTTGATAAACTTTTTTTTAAAAAAAGATGTTATTTATTTACTTATTTGAGAGAGAATGTGCACAAGCAGGGGGAGCAGGAGAGGAAGAAGCAGACTCCCTGCTGAGCAGGGAGCCCGATGCAGGACTCGATCCCAGGGCCCTGGGATCATGACCTGAGCTGAAGACATACACTTAACTTGACTGAGCCACCAAGATGCCCCTTTGATAGCCTTTTTTGAGAATGCAATGAACTTGGGTGTCTTGTATTTCTTTAAAGTTTTAGAGAAATGTTTTTGAGTATAGTACACCTGTAATGCCATTTGGTTGGCTTTGCTAGCTTTCCTCATGGAGGGTGGACGGGGGGTCGGCAAACTTGTTCTTTAAAGGGCCAGACAGTAAATAGCTTAGGCTTTGTGGGCCATCTGGTCTCCCACACCACTCAGCTCAGCACTTGCGAGGGAAAAGCAGCCACGGGCTACCGTAAATGATGGCGTGTGGCTGTCCGACAAAACTACGTTCACAAAACCAGCCTGAGTTTGCCAACCCTGATCTAAGCTACTGTCAAGTTTTTTCCCAAGTGTTAGTGGCAGTCTGGGCCAGCAGTGCCTCTCCCCATCCCCAAAGGAGTCACCAAGCTTAGAATCAGAAGGACAACAGTTGTGTTCCCACTTCTGTACTTTTTGTGAAGTTGGACTTCCTGCCCAAGATGCTGTCTCCTCTCTTTGCCATCTGTCTAAATGTTATCTAGGAAGCTTCCCACTCAACTCACGGTGCTCTCTCCCTTCGCTGAACTCTGCCGGCATGCTGTTGCCGTGTCTCACTTGCAGATCTTGTGGTATTTGTGTGTTCATGGCTGTAGGGCTTCTTTCCAAGCTCCTGGGGCACAGAGTGTCGTGCACATGCTCTGCATACACTGAGCGCTCAGGAGCAGCTGTTAGCACCCAGGAAAAGCTCAGCTCCAACACCCGCCCGGGAGGAACCATCCTTTGAAGGGGGGCAGTAGGACTGACGCATGATCCAGTTGGCAAGAACCATAGTTATTGTTTTATGGCTCTGATTTCTCAGAAAGGAGACTGGGTCTGTGGTTGAAATGGAAGTGTTAGAAATCATAGAAATTTAGGGAAGAACCAAGATGGCATCAAAGAGAAGCACAGGGTGCTTGGGCAAGTATGTCTTTCAGCCCTCAGAGCAGAAATGGCCAAAGATACTTTACATGCTGGAAATAAAACCACCACGTCCTAGCTGTGGGACCCTGAGAAAGTTGTTTAACTTACTCAATTTTCTTACCTGTGTAAAAAACATAGAGCGATGTCTGGGACCCACTAAGCACCCAGTAGGTGCTGGCTCTCGTGAGGTGACACACAGAGCCTGGCATGAGCCTGCCTGACCCCAAACCCCGTATTGATTTAGTGCAATGATGAAGCAAGCTGAGGACCCCATCATCTAGGGCTGGAAGTAACACCTCAAATGTGCAGTTACCAAAAGATAACCATACTCCAGGTATTTCTAAGGCTAGAGGGATTGAACTTAACTCCCTTGCAGTTTAACTAAAATGTATTGAGGGATTCTGTGAGCTATGTCCTGGGGGTGCAGAGATGGCTAAGGCATGGTTGCTGACCTTCAGGACCTAAAGCCAGGGAGAAACATACTTTCATTATATTCGGGTAAGCAGCGAGATAGATAGACAGTATTGTAAGAACATTATCCTGGTCAAAGCGGATATTAAAGGATGAAAAGATATTAAAAACTTCCATTAAACTACAGAGATTCAGTTACGACATGGTTGATTCAGGGATCCTGGAAAAAGTGGCTCCTGAACGTGTCTTGGGGGAGGCTGGCTGTCTGTCAGAGGAGGGCAGACTGCTGGCGTTTTACATGTGATGTGGGAACTTGGGAGCCATTCCTGGGTCTCCCTGGTTCTCGATGCAGCGGAGGCCATCTGACTGGAGGTATCAGTGTTCATCTGCTTGGGAAGGTCCGGGAGCAGCTGCCCCCAGTCTGTGTCCGTCTGTGGCAGAGCTTACAAGGTGCTCTGAAGCTAGAGAGAACTCTGGAGCAAATGTGCAGATCACACAGGACCTGGAGAAGTGGATCTCCCATTAGAGCGGGGGCAGGTTTGCTGTTTGTAAAGGTGACTATTAAAGTATCCTTTTACATCTGTGTCACACATTCCATGTCCTTTATTTCACGTGAAGTGCATTAGGAGTCCGGTGTGGACAGACTCTGAAAGTGATCAATCACATGGGAACGAGAGTTAGGACCTGTGATGAAATGTTTCACTTGTGCTGGGCTGAGGGTTTCATTGGCTCCTGTATTGGGCACTGTCTGGGCATTCATTGCTTGGGGACATTGCTGCAGCAGCCACTGGTTCTGCCCGAGTGAAACCTGTCTGCACCCTCCCTTGCAGCTCCCGATTCCCGCTCCGGTGCCTCTGATGCTGGGATGTGGGATGCCCTTGGGTACCTGTTCAGCATGCATACAGAAACATCCTGGGAATGTGGGGGAGGCAGTATCCCCAGGGAAACCCTTAACCTGTGGAGGACAGGGGCTGATGGTAAAGGTTGGTTCTTTCTTTCCTGAGGTGGGGGTGGGGCAGGGGTGGTGGTTCCAGCATATCTCTTCAAGTGCCTCGGGTGGTCCCATGAGATTGAGCCGCCCGTGTCTGAGATGTCCAAATACTCCCTGAACTGACTGTCCATTTCATTCCTCCTGTATCTGCACGTCTGCCACCTATGGTCACGAATGAACCCTGCACAGGATCTGCTTTTGCAGGAGCCCAGATCAAGACAGGTCCTTCTGATTGTCTCTCCCACCCATCCTTTCCTGTCCAGGGGGAGTCTCCCTTGTGCCACAGTTCAAGCGTTCTTTGGTTCAGGAAGGCAAGGCCTCCCAGCTTGGAATATGCGTATTTACAGAGGAACGTTGGAGTTAGAGATGGGACAGAGCCTGTCTTTTTCAAGAAAAATCAGCCTTCAGGGGCGCCTAGGTGACTCAGTCAGTTGAGCATCTGAGTCTTGATTTCCACTCAGGTTATGATCTGGGGTCTTGAAATCAAGTCCCATGTGGGGTTCCTTGCTCAGCGCAGAGTCTGCTTGTCCTTCTCCCTCTGCTCTTCTCCTCTCTCTCTCTCAAATAAATAAAGTCTTAAAGAAAGAAAAAAAGAAAGAAAACTCAGCCTTCAGGGTGTTGGTCTTTCTGTGGCCTCCAAAAGGCCAGTTTTGAGATGGAAAATCGAATAGGGACCCATCTGTTTTCAGCTATGTTGTTGATTCCTTGCCTGATACACTGAATCTTGGCTTTGCTTATTTGGTGGAATATGACCACGAGAACATAAAAATTATATCTTTTTAATATTTTAACAATATTCTCCTTTTATGCGGGCAATGGAATTAAGGCATCAAGGAACAAATAAATGTGAGCCTCTTGTAGTGGTACTGAAGCAACTAAAGAAATTAAGTGCATGAAAATACACACACTGGCTTTTTAATAAAACCAGTTTTTTGTTTGTTTCAGTTTTTTATTCAAACTCTAGTTAGCCAACATAGAGTGCAACATTAGTTTCAAGAGCAGAATTCAGTGATTCATCACTCACACGCAACACCCAGTGCTCATCACAAGTGCCCTCCTTCATCCCTATCACCCATTTAGCCCACCCCCACCCTAAAAACAGTTTTGATAAAATTTTTATGCAAGTTTTCTTAAACTGTTCTCAGTAATTAGGTTGTTGTTGGTAGTATTACTATTGTTAATCTGAGACTATTATGTGTATAACAAGGGATGAAGTAAATGAATAATTTTGAGAGAATCTAATTGTATCATCTCTTATATTTTAGAGAACCAGTGTTCCCAGTATAGAAGAAAGGAGACATAGATAGAAACAGAAGAACCTAGGTTAAAAAATAGTAGTCTTGAGTTTAAATGAGGAGTTCCAGTAAAAACTCATAAGCTGTTTTGTTTTTTAAAAATATTATGTATGCGCGTGTGTAATTGTATGTTGTGTGTCTATTTCTGGCTCGGACTAATTGAAAGGCCTAGCGGTGGGTGTCCCCAGTGCCCAGATGGTAGCCTTACAATGTTGCTTCCCAGTAAAAGAAACCAGGGCTCTTGGAAAAATGACTGATTCCGGATCTGGAACAGGAAGTGTATAAGATGACCTGGAACATCTTATCGTGCCAAGTGGTGAGGAAGCTAGCAGAGACTATCAGGTGATGTCAAAAGGACTTGGGCTAATTTGCAAAGATATTTTTTTAAATTTTATTTTTAAAAATTTTTTTATTTATTTGGGAGAGAGAGAGCATGAGCAGGGGGAGGGGCAGAGGGAGAAGCAGTCTCCTCACTGAGCGGGGAGCCTGGTGGTAGGGCTCGATCCCAGGACTCTGGGTCATGACCTGAGCCAAAGGCAGATGCTTAATTGACTGAGCCACCCAGGTGCCCTGCAAAGACTTTATCAGCCAAATTGGAAACCATTTGAACTATAATAAGGGAAATATTTTTAATTGACCAAAATGTATCAAAATAGGTTTGAATCCATGAGTGTATAATGATTTTTAGAATAAAAATCCAACTGGTCACCTTCAGAGGCTGAAAGGGATCCAATTTATTATCTTGCAATTGATACATAAAGGGAGATTCAAGCATTTATCCTGCCTTTTCTAGGTAACTGGGCCAGTGGCAACCAAAGCGTAGAAGAGGGGGTGCATCTGTTCATAGAAATATTCCAACTAATAAATAAAAAAATGACAGGGGGCGCCTGGGTGGCTCAGTCAGTTGAGCCTCTGACTTGGTTCGGCTCAGGTGATGATCTCGTGGATTGTGGGATGGAGCCCTGCATTAGGCTCTGTGCTCCTAAAATGATAGGATGGGAATATCACCATTCTAATGGATTTAGGCATTGTGCATTGACAGCTGCTCATATCGCAAAGGACAGATCATTATATTTTGTGTGTCTCCTAGCGAAAGACTTCGATGCCGCTGATGGTATTACCAAAGGGATTGAACCTGGGTCTAGATACAGCTGCCCATTTGCAAGAAATACAGAGGAACATATTGCACTACACCAAGAGTATCAGCTGAACTAGACTGTGAGGCCTCTACAGGTCAAATGTCCCTGGTTTTTCAACAGATACATTGTCTTGAAAAGAAAGGAACGGAGAAGGACCTGTAAAGTTAAGAGAGACCTTAAAGACATACTTTTTTACAAGGACAAGACAAAGTGCACACTTGCTCGAGAACATCACCAAAAAAAATGGTGGCAAAAGGTGATTACTACAAAGAGCCAGGATGTTGGATCCTCTAGGGGAGGAGGAGGGGGTTGACATTGGGACAAGGCACAGGGAAGGATTTCTGGGGTCACTGGTAAATTTCTATCTTTCAACCTTGGTGGTGGTTACAAGTTGTTTTTTAAAAATATGTATTTGTTTTATAATAAAAAGATTAAAAAAGAGAAAAAATAATGAGAAAGTGACTAAAGTATACCCATACTTTATTTTTTAAAACTATTTTAATTCCAGTTAGTTAACATATAGTGTTATCTTAGTTTCAGGTGTGCAATATAGTGATCAGCAGCTCCATATATCACCTGGTGTTCATCACGATAAGTGCACTCCTTAATTCCCATCACCTGTTTCATTCCCCCGCCGCCCCCCGCCCCCCGCCCTGTGGCTGGTAACCATCAGTTTGTTCTCTATAGTTAGGAGTCTGTTTCTTGATTTGCCTTTGCTCATTTGTTTTATTTCTTAAATTCCACATATGATTGAAATCATATGAAGTATACCCATACTTAAATAAATTTGTATGGTGATTTTGTTCATTAAGCCCCTGTCTTGGGGATTTTCTTAGGTCTAGACATTTAGACCCACTATTTACTCATTCCAGGGACCTCCTCTCTTTGCCTCCCTTCTCCCACCTGGTGACAGCCTTGGGACAAGCTGATGTTCCATCTTGATCGGGTTTCCAGGGGGACAGAACTAGAATGTTAACCCAAGGTCAAATTTGTCCATGAAGAAGATGGAAGATTTTTTTGTTTCTTTGTTTTTAAACCCATTACCTATGCCTATATGAATCAGAGAACTCTCCCCATTGCACTTATTTTCACAACATGTCTTTCAAGAGACCTCATGTATAAACCAAGGCAGGTAAATAAGATCTGTATCGAGGCCTCCTTTAGCTCTGATATTTGGTATTTGAGGTAGAAGTATATTAACTTCCTTGTTCTTCATATGGAGATGATATGAAACGAAGAGGTTTAATGGAATTCTCCAGGTCACATAGGGAGCCAGAGGCTCTGCCAGACCAGCTGATGAAATTTATTGCCAGTGTAATTCTTGTTTGTTTGCTTTTCAATACCATCTTAGAAATAGGTTTTTTCATAATTTTTCCTTCTGCTGCCTTCCTCCCTTGCCTTTTTGGCAGGGACCTGAGAAGGAGTACATCGTTTCTGAATTGTAGTAATTAAAGGGATATTCAGAATGGTGTGTTCTCTGATTTAAATCCCTAAAAAACCAGAAGAGGTTTTGACAGAACTAGGACATGGGAAGCAAAAAGTCAATTAAAGCTGATTTTTTTTTCAAGAGCCACATAAATGTTATAAAAGTGCCACATACTTGAGCCATTTTAGCAGTTTTCCATCTGCTTTTGTTGTCACAAAAAGAAGGAAGATTTTCTGGCATTTCTCTGAATTGTCTTAAGTGACTTTTAGATCATCGTAGTGAGTGGGGTGGCCCTAATTCTCAATGTTCCAATTTTGACTCCAAAGTTTAGAGCAAGATGCACTAATTCATTTGGTTAGTTTTGCCCCCTTTTGGCTTGAAAAAGAAAAGAATGTGAATTCTTTCACTTGGCAGAGCAAGCAGCATTGTAGGTTGTCCTTCAAATACATTTTCCACAGGCACCCATCTCTTCTTGGGCATAAACAGGCTGTTGCTGAACAGACAGACATTCAGGAGATTCTATAAATTGAATCTTCCATCTTCTGCTAATATGGCTTTTGGCAATAAAGCCATTATAACGAAGTGCCATAAAAGGCATCTTTCTTTTTTTTTCATCTGTTGCCTACTCAGCATGGGGTTTATTGCTATTTAGAAGTCTGATTGCTAAGTGCTAATCTAGGCAGGTCACCCTGCGGTGGATGGATAGATGGGTCTCTGCTGCCCTTCAGCACAACTGGCAGATTTGGGGCTGGCAAGACCTAAAGTGGCAACAGAGGCATGCTCCCTTTATTTCGGATGGTCAACTGGACATTGGCTCATTGGCACTAACGAATGTCGGTAGGTGTATAGTCTATGAATCGATCCAATTTAGATACTCATTGGTTACCTATTTGGAGTCTGGTGCCGTGAAAAAATTTTAGAGCTGGATAAAATAGAAATTTGCCTCTAAAGAAATTAACACCCAACTTGGGGAAATAATACTGAACAATAAGAAACAATTTGGGAACCAACAAATGTCAAAGTCTATCCATTTTATAAAGACTTGATAATACACTGGGGCACTTTGTACATGCTCCATAGGTGGTGGGTTGTTGTTACTATTTATTATTATTATTATTTTTGTTATTATCATTATCATTATTATTATTACTAGTATTATTATCTGGATTGCAAAGGCAGGATTTTAGAGTGAACAGAGGATTGGCTGAAATATTGATGATGTCCAAAAGGAGGAAGCTCTTGGAGAGTGAATGGGCTTTGCCCAGATGGAAGGACGTTGGAGGCAGTGTGGCATAGATGAAGTTAGTTTTCATTTCAGGAGTTGGCATTCTCGTGTCTGCTGAGTCATTCTTCCGCCTGCTTTACAACTCCCCAGAGTTTGTTGTTACTGTTAGTTCTTGTCTTCTTCCTCTTCTTGCCGGTTTAGGTCTTCTTTTTTTTTTTTTTTTTAAAAAAACTTTACTGTAATTTTAGTAAGGTTTTCAGAGTAAAAGTAGATGCATATGTTCAAATGATCATTTTAACTGGAGACTTCTAAATTTTTTTTTTACTTTTTTGCAGATGTAATTGACATACAACACTATATTAGTGTCAGATGTGCAATGTAATGATTCAATATTTGTGTATGAATCTAGTTGGCATCTGTCTGCAGACATAGTTACAAAATGTTTTTTCTTGTGATGAAGGCTTTTAAGACCCATTCCCTTAACAACTTTCAAAAATGCAGAATAGTATTATTAACTATAGTCACCATGCTGTACAATACTTCCCCATGATTTATTTATTTCATAACTGGAAGTTTGTTTCTTTTGACCCCCTTCACCCATTTCACCCACCCTTCACCCCTACATCTGCCAACCACCAATCTGTTTTCTGTGTATCTTGGTTTTTTGTTTGTTTTTTGTATTTTTAGATTCCACCTATAAATGAGGTCATCTGATATTTGCCTATCACTATCTGACTTATTTTGCTTAGCATAATGCCCTCAAGGTCCATCCATGTTGTTACAAATGCAAGATTTCATTCCTTCTTATGGCTACATGGTATTCCATAGTGTGTATGTGTGTGTGTGTGTACACAATATCTTCTTTAGCCTTTCATCCATTGGTAGACATTTAAGTTGTTTTCATATCTTGGCTATTGTAAATAGTGCTGCAATGACTATGGGGGGGGATACAGATATCTTTCTGAATTAGTGTTTTAGTTTTCTTTGGATAAACACCTGGAAGTGAAATTGCTGGATCATATAGTTATTTTTTAATTTTTTGAGGAACCTCCAACTGTTCTCCATAGTGGTTTCACCAATTTACATTCCATCAACAGTGTATAAGGGTTTCCCTTTCTCCACATCTTCGCCAACACTTGTTATTTCTTGTTTTTTTCATAATTACCATTCTATTAGGTGTGAGGTGATATCTCATTGTGGTTTTGGTTTGCATTTTTCTGATGATTAGTGATGTTGAACATCTTTGTGTGTCCCTGTTGGCCATCTGTATGTCAGGAGACTTTTTAAAAAGATAAATAACTTCATTTGTTTTTAAATAAAGATAAATACTCATTATTAAGGGAAATCAAACAATATAGAAAAGTACCAAAAAAGTAAAAAGTCAGTTAATACCCTATCACCCAGAAATTACTTTTAATAATATTCAGTGAAGATCCTTCAATTCCACATTATATGCATATGCACAAATACAAGAGTAGAAAGAGAGAAGTGTTAATTAACTTGGATCATATTGTACATGCTATTTAAAAATTAAAGGCCATACATTTAATTTTGCTTGAATGTAATGTGAAAAATACAACAAAATGAAATGGTAGGAATTGTTGAACTTCGGATAAATGTTTCTTGGCTACAAGAAACAGTAGTTTAATTAAATAAAGATTGGGGTTCAAATCACCTTTCCCAACCCAAATGTCAAATTGTACTTTCCTGTATAAGATGATTTTTCCCCTCTCAGACTCACTCAACAGTCCTGCACTTGAAAGCTAGAGAAAGTGTAAAGAAGGGCTGATTACTTTTATTTCCAGCAGTATGACAGACTCGATATCCTGGAGTCCTTTTGCTATAAACTGGCCATCTTAGGTCTTTTGATAATTTCTTTTTTTTTAAAGATTTTATTTATTTATCTTGACAGAGAGACAGCCAGTGAGAGAGGCAACACAAGCAGGGGGAGTGGGAGAGGAAGAAGCAGGCTCCCAGTGGAGCAGGGAGCCCGATGCGGGGCTTGATCCCAGGACTCTGGGATCACGCCCTGGGCCAAAGACAGAGGCTTAACAACAGAGCCACCCAGGTGCCCCTGTTTGATAATTTCTAGTCCCCTAGGGACTTGGGGTTTATCTGTTATATACATGCAAAGGCTTTGGCCTATGGACGATGAAGTGTTTGAATGGAGACCCCACATAAAATGATAAACTCCACAGGGCTATACTTCTATGTGGTCATGGTGGGAGAAATATTTGCACAGTTAAAGAGATGATCTGACAAGGAGACATATTTTTCTCAGCCTGGGCTCTGGATGGAGCCAGAAAATGAAACCTTCCCTAATAATTTATAATCTCAGGTCAGCCCTCATAAGGTTTAACTTACAGCACTTGCATAGTCCAGAACCCCCAAGCCAAGAAATTAATGTACAGTGGTCCTGGGTTGGGAGTGTCTTCAGGTGCCTGGAAGGAAAAAACAGATCTTCTCTGCAGGACTATACCCCCACACAGGCTTCATGGAATTCCCATGGAAAAGTCCTGATGAACAAAAGCTGATATTGAAAAATCAAGAAAAACATAAGCAACCATATCATTATGAATAAGGAAGAACAGAAACAACAAAGAGTAGAAATTAGGTCCCCAAAGACTTCAGATACAATAAATTATAAGATATACAATATGAAATAAATATGCTCTCATGTTTAAAGAACTAAAAGACTGTAACACTCATAAGCATGGGAAACATCAGGCAGATTGGAATAAAATTCAAATAGGACTTTTAAAAATGAAAAAAATATGAGAATAAAAACTGGGGTGAACAGATTAGAAAATCTGAATAGAGAACTGGTGGACAGAGAAACAGTAGAGAAATAAGGTAGACAAGATAAAGAAAGGTGAAAAGACATAAAGGATAGGGTAAGACTGTCTAAGATGTCTTCAGTGGAATAATATGTGGATAAAAAGAGAATAGAATGAAGGAGGGTTTTCTAGAATAAAAACTGGGGTGAACAGATTAGAAAATCTGAATAGAGAACTGGTGGACAGAGAAACAGTAGAGAAATAAGGTAGACAAGATAAAGAAAGGTGAAAAGACATAAAGGATAGGGTAAGACTGTCTAAGATGTCTTCAGTGGAATAATATGTGGATAAAAAGAGAATAGAATGAAGGAGGGTTTTCTAGAATTAATGAAAAACATGAAAGTTCACATTCAGGAATCATAATAAATACCAAATGAGACAAATTTTTTTTAAAAAAAGCCCTATTCTTGACATTCATCATGGTGACACAGCAGGTGATCAAATAAAGAGAGAGCTTTAAGATCTTAAAAGTAGCCAAGGATAAAAGACAGATACCATGAAGCAACAGTCTGACAGCAGACTTCTCAACAGTGATAATGGAAGCTGGGGGTGCTAGTAAGTCCGATGCCATTTAGACTCCACTTTCTGTGAATGTGACCCATTTTTCTTAGAATTTTCATTTGATCCTTAGATTTCTGAAATTTCAGAAGTGCTGTGTCTTGGAGCAAGTATCGTTTCATTTATTGTGCTGGTCTCTCAGGGGGCCATTTTAATTCGCCAACTCATTGTCTTAAGTTTTGGAAATTTTTCTTGCATTGTCTGTGATAGTTTCTAAATCTAGATTGATCTATTTTTAAAATTCCTTTCCTATTTTTTTCTCCTTTTATTTCTCATATTATGGAAACCTTTGATTTAAACTTCCAGTCTATAGACTGAATTTTAAATTTTAATCGTATTTGAACTATCCAAGAGCGCTCTTTCTTTCTCTAATTGTTCCTTAAAAATTCCCCTGAAATAGGAGACATGTAAAACATACTGATGGGAAGGAGTAGGGGGTCTAGAATACCAATCCCTTCATAAAAGACTTCCACCCTATCTTTAGCCTCTCTTTTGGCCAGTGCTTTCTACAACATCCTGAGTTTCTCTGGGGTTCTATGGGATTAGCTCACTTTTTACCTATGCATCCCTCTGTGGGAACTTTGGGTTCTATTTCTCTTCCATCTGTGAGGTCAGTTTCAGCTCCTGTATCTGCTTAAACTTTTAGTAATGAACATACAGTAAAATAGACTTTTTTGGGGGGGGTGTAAAGTTCTATAAATTCTAACATATGTGCAGATTCTTATGCTATCCATGTGTAGTCAGAACCTCTCTCCACCCTTTTTCTCTTTTTGACAATGTCCTATAAATAGAATCCTACAGAATAATCTTTCGAGACTGGCTTCTTTCACTCTACGTAATTCCTTTGAGATTCATCAAGTTGTTGCATGTAACAGTTGTTTGTCTCTTTTTATTGCTGAATAGTAAGTATTCCATTATACGGGTGTACCAGTTTAACTGTCTATCTATTGAAAGACATTTGGGCTATTTCCTGTTTTTGACAGTTATGAGTAGAACTGCTACAAACATTTATAAGCAGGGTTTTGTCTGAATACATGTTTTTATTTCTCTAGAGTAAATACATAGGAGTGGGGTAGCTGGGTCACATTGTTAAGGTTATGTTTAACTTTATAAGAAACTGAAAAACTGTCTTCCAGAGTGGCTAAATCATTCAGATCCTTTCCCTATTTTTAAACTGGGTTATTTGTTGTTTGTTATTGTTGTTGTAAGAGTTGGAAGAGTTCTTTATATATCCTAGATATGAGTCCCTTATGAAATACATCATTTGCAAATACTTCCTCTCATTCTTGGGTTGTCTTTTCATTTTCTTTTTTTTTTTTTTTAAAGATTTTATTTATTTATACGACAGAGATAGAGACAGCCAGCGAGGAGGGAACACAAGCAGGGGGAGTGGGAGAGGAAGAAGCAGGCTCATAGCAGAGGAGCCTGATGTGGGGCTCGATCCCATAACGCCGGGATCACGCCCTGAGCCGAAGGCAGACGCCTAACCGCTGTGCCACCCAGGCGCCCCTGTCTTTTCATTTTCTTAATATCGTGTCCTTTGCAGCACATGAACTTTTCATTTTAATGGTAGTCCTACATGTAGTTGTAAGAAATAATACAAAGAGATCCTTTGTACAGTTTGCTCAATTTCCCCCAATGATAACATTTGCAAAGCTGGTATAATATAATCAAGAGATTGACATTAATACAGCCCACTAGCTTATTCAGATACCCCCAGTTTTACTTGTGCTCATTTGTCTACACGTGTGTATTAAGTTCTATACAATTTAATCACCTGCATATATTTGTATACCCACCACCCCAGTCAATAGCATGCACAGTTCCAACAACACAAGGAGTCCAAGGATCCCTTTTATAAGCACATTTACTTTCCTCCAGCTACCCTGCCCTGAGCCTTAGCAGCCACTAATCTTTCCTCCTTTTCTAAAATTTTGTTATTTCAAAAATGTTACATAAATGGAATCATAGAATATATAGCCTTTGGGATTGGCTTTTTTTTCACACAGCATAATTTTCTGGAGATTCATCCAAGTTGTTACCTGTATTAATAGTTTGTTCCTTGTTATTGCTGAGTAATATTTTATAGTATGTAGGTACCACCACAGTTTCTTTAACCATTCACCTGTTGAAGAACATCTAGGCTGATTCAAATTTTGACTATTATAAATAAAGTTGCTATGAATATTCATGTAATATTTAAATGGATTTTTTTTTTACTATTTTTTAAAAAGATTTTATTTATTTATTTGTCAGAGAGAGAACGAGCGAGCACGAGCACAAGCAGGGGGAGTGGCAGGCAGAGGGAGAAGCAGGTGCTCTGCTGAGCAAGGAGCCCAATGTGGGGCTCAGTGTGGGTCTCTCAGGACCCTGGGATCATGACCTGAGCTGAAGGCAGACACTTAACCAACCGAGCCACCCAGACGTCCCTAAATGTTTTTTGGTGTTTCAGTTTAGTTGTTATCTTTTATTTTGGTAATATCTCTTAGGTTTTATTGCTCTAGGGATTACAATAAAAATTACCTAATTTTTCAGTCTGTTTAGAATCAGTATTTTAATACTTCAGGAGGAATATAGAAACTTATCACCACATAGGTCTTATTATCCTTCCCCCTTTCATGTTATAGTTATCTTATGTATGAAGCCTTCATCTGACCTGTTGGATTTAGGCTGCAAGTTGCAATCAGATCTATGGGTTATGGTTCCAATGTCAATTCCATTTGCAAAGCCTTTGCAGTGTTATTGGATCTGTCCCCGGTAGGCAGTACCACCAACAGTCTGGGACTCGGGCTGCGGTTTATCCAGCTGTTCCCGTCACACAGTCTGCCATAGACAGTTTAGGGTTAGATGCATGCACGCACCACTCAGAGATCTGCCCAGGAGTTCATGAATAACTTTCTGGGGTTGCTTTTTCCAGCTTCTGCCTCTTCACAATCTCTCAGATACTTTCATGTTTCCTGGGTATCTCTTTTTCAGTCCTCTGGGTTCAGAAAACGAAAGCTTTATTTATCCAGCTCTGCCATGCATGGGGCTGAAGCAGAAGGAAACGGAGCACAAAAAACAGAGGTGCTATTTCTCACACTTGCTCTGAGTGTTAGCAGTCCCCTTTCCTGTTCCTCAAATGGGAGCAAGGGGGCACATCCTAGAGCATTCTCGGCACCAATGACCATTCCAGTTTCCAGCTGTGCCGCAGCTAGATTGGGGGCTACTGGAAGGAAAAGAAGTGTTTGATGGTAATTCAAACTATCTTCTTTTCCCCCCAATCTATCACTTCTTTCTCAGAGTCCTCGTAGATGATTCATGCATTCTGTCTACATTTTATAGCTGCATTTAGTGGGAGAGACAGGGTGGAGTGTACTTTTCTATCTCACTGGAACCAGAATTCCTTCATCTGCTTTGTCTTTTAGACATTTGTTGACAGCTGACACATTCATCTATACGTGCTTCTTTTCAGTTCTCTTTGTCTTCATAAACTTACACTTTGGTTTTATTTTATTTTTTTACAATTTTAGTATGATCTTAAGAGAGAGAAGAGATGGTCAGTTCTCTTTCTTTCCTTTCATGAAATCTAATAAAATTGTGCCTTGTGAAAATTTTGATTGTTTTTTCTTGCTTTTCTTGGTTAGTATGATTGTTGCCTTCTTAGTTCCATTTTAAGCTTTTGGTTGGGTTTTTGTTATTGGTTGGTTGGTAGTGGGCTATTATCAGATAGAAGAATGAATTTTAAGAGAATTGATTGGAAATCTGGTGTTTTGTTTTTTCAACTTGTTAGTTTGAAATAGAGCTTTTCTCCAATTTTAGAAGATATACATATGTATATATATATATCTGATAACCAGTAAAGAAGACATTCAGATTTCCCCCTTTCTTTATGTTAGCTAAATATAAGTATTTTGATTTGTTCATATCATGATAAAAACACTTTACAGCTGGACATTGCTTTCATACCTTAACATTAGTTCTTTAGTTAGATTTGATAATTGCAGGTTTTCCTTCTTATGCATCAACATCTGCCATGTTTTTGTGTTTTTTTTTAAATAATTCTTTTTCTTTCATTTTCTTTGGGATTTTTGTTACCTTTCTTTACTAATTATTTAACCATTTTGCAGAGTATCTGTGGAACTGTGAAGTTTTTGCTGAAGAGAAATACCCGTTCTAGTTTCTAGACTCGCAATTAGCCAAAATAGCTCGTTTGAAAATATTTTTATCTTCCCTTGTTTCTTTTATTTTAACTTACTGACCTCATGAGATAAAGGAGAAACTGAAGCTTGGAACTAGATTTTTATCCACGGGTACCCTGCTTTTAACTCTCACTTTTTTATTAACAAAGCTAATGTGAAAGCGAAGTGTTTTCTGTTGCCAATTTAACTTCTTTAATTAAAAATGAAAGTTATAAGGTAAGAGTGCCATGGGTGAAGTTCTAATGTCATCAGAATGGGGGAAATGGGTTTAAAATTGAAACTGTTGGCGTGGTGGTGGTTCTACAGCACAGCATCAGGAGTTCTGACACTTGATTTAATGAAAAATGGATCCCGATGCCTTAAACTCTTCTAGTATTACCTTTAAAAAATTACAAAACCATAAAGAGGCATGACTATGAGAAAAGCGCTGATGAAAGCCGAGGGTGCCCTGGGAAGGTGGGAGTTTGAAAGATTAAAGCGTGAACACTCGGGGTTTCAAACTCTAAAGGGATGTGTATTCCCGTTCCTAAACGAGGTCAGGCAAAGCAGAATTCCTCCTCACTTTCACCCACCTCGTACAGTTGCCGAGTGTCTGAAACAAACACAGTTCTGGAACGTGCTGAACCTGATTATCACACAATCCCGGCGAGAAACCCTGGTTTATGGTCTTCGTGCCAGCTGGAGTGGCTTTAGGAGTTAATTTTTTTTTCCCCTGAGTAAAAAGCAAAGTACTCAGAAGCCTGTTTTGTTTTTTTTTTAATGGAGGGTATTAAGACCCTCCTCTCCAATTTCCAATTATATCGGAAATTGTCTTTTCAAACAATAGCTTCCCATTCATGAAGACCTCAACCCATTGGGATGAGTGTACCTGTCATGCCTGAGCCATCCAGTGGGTAGAATTTCTACCATTTTGTAGGATTCTGTTCTTTTCCCCCAGAAAAAGCCAAATGCTATAACCAGACATGTCATTTTACAAAATATTAATAGATTTTCCCAATATCAGTGTTATACACAGATGTATTTCAGGCATACTAAATGTTACATCTACAAAGACTTTAACAGAAATATGTCCTTGGCTCAGGCCTCACAGTCAAAGTGTAATAGTAAAGCTAAATTAATTTCATGGTAATTTATCATCCCTAAAATTTAAAGTGGGAGGAGGCGAAGGGTCTTTCAGTCAACTACCTTCTGACAAGAACTGAAAGCTGAGATTTAGTGAAAACAAACCCAGGGGTGGTATATCTGTGTACACTTATCAGGCACCTCCCCCTGCCCCCACCCCAAAGCCCACAGGTCGGTCCTTCTTGACATACTTGATCAAGTCTGTAGACGTTGAGTCTCAACAACACAGACGCTTTGAGGGAGATTTGATTTTCAGATGAAGCAACTATGGCTGACAGAGAGGGCCTTTCAAGAGCCTCAGCCACCAGCTGGAATGGCTGCCCAGGGCAAGCAGGACTCCTGCACCCCGCTGGCCTTCAGGGCCCAGAAAGCTAGGGGCACCACCCTCCCTCCCAAATCAGACCCCTGTGCTCAGCCTGCCGTGTGACAGGGAAGGGGCTCTGGGGCCGCTCTGTCCTCGGCTTCACAGAGCAGACGAGGCTGCCCACAAAGACAGGGAGCAGACTGCAGTCCTTGCATGGGTTTCTGAGTCACTGGCCTTTCAAGGTTGCCCTCGTTGTTCACCCTCTTACATCATAGACTGACCTGGTGGGGAATTCTTCCTCTTGATACCACCTTCCAGGGATGGCTGGAAAATGATCTCCAACCCTTTCACCTGGAAATCTCCGAAGAGGACACACAGGTCCTGTGGACGTTCTGTTATGTTTTCAGTAGCATTGCAGATGTGTTCATGAGTGTGTTTTTCCAGTACTGTGCTTGTCTTCATTTTCCCCAAGTGATTCATTAGTATTTTTCCTGTTGGAGAGGGTTATCATTAAATATCCAAATTAATAGTCAAGGAAGCATCCAAATTTAGGGCAGTGTTTTTTGTTTTTGTTTTTTTTTTTTTTCCTATCGGAAATTGGGTTAGTTGCTTTCTTTCCTAACAAAACCTCATTTCGCTGGATTTTTAATTTTTTTATATGTTTCTGAGATAGCTTTATTGTTTTTATCTGTTTATAAAAGGAAATATATACTCCTTGCAAAATCTTAAGAAAGTCCTGAGAAATATAAAGAGGTTAGCAAAGGCTACCCATAATTCTACTTCCTGGAGACAATCTTTTTGCCCATTTAATTTAAATCCCTTTTTAGGTAACTAGAAATAGAGCTATGTGTGTGGTCCATAACTGTACTCTTCTTAGAACTCTCCAATCCCTTGTCCCTCCTCCTCCCCCAATACCGCACTGACTTGGCCCTACTTTAATTATATGACCACAAACTTCAAGCGGGTCCTTAGCACAGCTCAGCAGCCGAATCCACTTCCCCAGCTGGGTTTCCCTGCCACTCTCCAAGACCACTGAGTTATGCCTTCTTTTCTCTTCAACACTCTTTCCCTTCCTCAAGTTCAGATGATGACCTCGTTTCTTACGTCTCCTAACTCCCCTCTTTTCAATTTATTGTTCTGCCCACCCATTTCATGCAGCAAAGCAAGGAGGTTCAGGGGAATGGCAAGAAGTCGGGAGTGATGAACAAGGAGCGGATCTGGTGGGGCAGATCTCGTGGTAACGGAGAGAATCTGGTGCAGATCGTCTAAGAAGGAAAAGCTAGCATGTGCGTTGCTACATCAGAAGCTGGGTGTTTGGTGGGGAGGGTCCAGCCACTGTAGGCATGACTGGGGGCAGGCACTGGTAGCAGTCAGTCATGGGGCAGCTGGGGTTTCCTCTCTGGGGAGAGGGGGAGCCCCTGTTAGTACGGTGCCAAGAGCTCCTTCTTCTGCAAATGGTGAAGCTTCTCCCCTCCCATCAGAACTCCACACTGGTGGCAGTGTCCACATTCAGGTCCCTCTGATGGTGGTCTCTGCCATTGTTCTCTGTCGAAGTGGGTGTGTTTTGGCTTTAGCGTAGTTATTCTTCATTCTGTCTGTTTAAAATGTGTTGCTAATAAATATAGATTAGAACCAGGCACATTTTTTCTTTTGAAAGATCAAGTCAAATATCTTTGGTGATTAAAAAAAAATTTTTTTTTTTTTACTAAGATATAACTGACATCAACATTATATTAGTTTCAGGTGTACAACATAATGATTTGATATTTGTCTCTATTGTGAAATGGTCACCACCATTAATCTAATTAACATCTGTCACCATGCACAGCTACAGAATTTCTTTTTCTTGTGATGAGAACTTTTAAGACCTACTCTTTTAGCAACTTTCAAATATGCAATACAGTATTATTAACTATAGTTGCCATGCTGCTGTATTTATTTTATAATGACTTATTTGTTTTGCAACTAGAAGTTTTTCCTTTTGACCCACTTGACCCAGTTCCCTCACCCCCCCTACTTCCTTCTCTGGCAACCACCAATCTGCTGTCTATATCTAGGCTTTTTTTGTTTGTTTGTTTGTTTTAGATTCCACATATAAATGAGATCAGAGGTCATATGCTATTTGCTTTATTGTGTGACTTCTTTCACTTAGCAGAATGACTTCAAGGTCCATCCATGTGTCACACATGGGAAGATTTCATCCTTTTTAGTGGCTGAATAGTATTCCATTGTATATATATGCCTCATCTTCTTTATCTGTTCATCCACTGATGGACATTTAGGCTGTTTCCATATCTTGGCCATTGTAAATAGTGCTGCGTTGAACATGGGGGTGCAGATATCTTTTCGAGGTAGTGTTTTTGTTTTCTTGGGATAAATGCCCAGAAGTGGAATTGCTGGATTATAGTTCTATTTTTAAGTTTTTGAGGAACCTCCATACTCTTTTCTGTGGCGGCCTCACCCCGTGCACAAGGCTTCCCTTTTCTCCACATCCTTGCCAGCACTTGTTATTTCTTGTATTTTCAAGTCAGATATTTTTAATTTTTATTTTCTTCTTCACATAGCTCTTTAGGCCCTAAGCATGTCAGCACATGCTAAACATCACAGACGGAGGATCCCTACCCCATGTTGCTGGCATATTGCTGTCCTAGTCGGGTAAAGATCTGTTAACAATTAAGGATTGATCTCATTGTCCAAGAGATTTGGGGACTGAACGCTTGGCACCACAAGATATTTTGGGATCCAGGAAGTGGGAAATGTGCATCACGCACATTTCTTTCTCTGCTTTATAGCGGCTGCTTCTCTGTTAGATGAGTTGGCCTCCTGGAAAGAAAAGATTTGGGGGCCTGGAATCCCACAGAAGGCCTGAGGGGTGTGGGGGGGGGACTGAGTGTACAGGATCTTAAATACTTAAAAAAGAATAGAAACTTATTTTTAAACTTAAGAGTTACAATATTATAAGTAAAGTGGGTGGATTTTTTTAAACCTACAGTAGATTTTATTTAAAACTGAATATTTAACAACTTATTGGGTAAGCCTAAAGGCTTGAAATTACACGTCTATGAATTTAGGCCTCGCGTTTTTGACACCTTGGCTCCTATTCTCCTTCCTCTGCTATTTTTTGACTTCACTGCAACAGATGAGGGGTTCTTCAACCATCTGTTAACCTTTTCTTTCTCCTTTTTTAACCGGGTAGAGTCGCTCCAGGCAAGAAGACCCAGAGCCATCAACACTGAAAAAAAAAAAAAAAAAGCCAAGGAGGTGAGCATGGCTAGAGATCATTGGGTTTGACATTTCAAGGCTTGAGCCTATTAATTTTTTATGTCCTGCTACTTGTATATCGTTAATAAAAATCTGACGAAAAACTTTTTAGGATGTATTTGTTGCTTTGGCTTTGATCTTAATGTTTGCAAACTAATACATTAATACATGTGAAGCCTTAAGGAGTTTTTCTAAGAGAATATTTCCATACATTAGATTTTCATTTCCATTTTAGGTAGCTGAGCCTCTGTGGGGCTGTCGATGGCAGTGGCATTCGATTTTGGTGGGAAATGTATCTCTTCGCCTGCCATTAAATGTTATTTCTTAGGCATCGGAAGCCTTGTCATCAATATTTTACCTAAATTCACGTCCGGATGAGCCTGCACTTCTAAGATGTGTTGCCATTTCAAATTCTTCATTTTGAAAAGATATATGAAACCCCATTCAGTTATTTGCAATAGTAAAACTACTCCCAGATCATCGAAGCACGGGGTTTGCTGTCTGGTTATTAAAATTTCACTTGGGTTAGGCTATAGAGATCAGCTCAACTGAATGTCATTATCTTTGCTCTCTTTAAGGGACCCGTTCCCTGGCAGTAGCTTCTGTGACTAATTGAGTTGCAGAACTCAGATGTCTAAAAACAGAAGTCATGCCAACGAAAACATGTCATTTTGTCACTTATGTGTTATGTATGCGTCCCCAGATGCAAAATGGAGTCTTGGCATGACAAAGTGTTTGCAAGAAACTTCCAAACAGCATTTGAGATTTGAGGGTCTAATGACTAATTGGATTATATCTGAAATTTGGCTTTATCAAAATAGGTAGATATGAAACTTGAATTATTTCTTATTACAAAATGATGGGTAACCCAATTTTGAGCACTTGGCAGTGACACTTGGGCAAATGCATTGTGGAAATGGCTCTTGGAGTTGGGCTTTACTTGCAGGTAAAAAATTCTTTGAATATTGATGATTTATGTTGAGTATAATCCAACCTTCAGTAGTTTTCAAATTTTTATCCTTGTGAGTAATATTTGAAATGCCTGTCCTTTTCTGATTTATGAGTGGTTAATTATTCACATAAATGTTAAGTACCTTTTTCTTAGAGGATAGGGAATGGAAAAAAGCATACTACATAAGAAAGCAAAGTTAATTCACTGTAGTGACCATTAAAATAACCACTGATCAGAGTGACTTATGGAAATTTCTTTTACTATTGTTCCAAAAGAGATGAAATCGCTCTACAGATACGAGTTTTTTTTTTTTTTTTTTAGATCCACTAGAGGGAGTAATGCTGTAGAGATGTGTATTTTTTAATGAAAAAGATTTGTTTGTCATTGAGTTAGCAAATACATTTGTGCTAATAGTATTATCAAAATTCAACAGCTGTGATATTTAAAGTCTTGCTCTATTTCTGAACATTGCTGGGTGGTTGATTTAAACTTGAAACCAGCTTTTTGGTGACAGAGGGGAGGGAGTAACTCTACACTTCTACACATTTGTCCTACTTCTTTCTGTCCCTTCTAATGTAATTCCTTAATTTTCTAATTCTGCTTACTGTCCTGAGGCAATTTTGATATGCAAATAAGCTTTAGCATTTTAAAAAAAGGAAGCTTTTGAGATTTTGACTTTCATTTTTTTAGAGATTATGTGTTTGTACAGTAACCTCACAATAGGGAGTAAATGATTACAACTTCGTTCCTATAGCAGCTTTCGAGAGCAAATCTTTTGACTTGAGACATGCCCCTGGACCTCCCAGGGGTCTCCCTGACCAGTGATATTGCTGGTGGGTGGGGGTGGGAGGTGTGGGGGTTGGGGGAGTGTGAATAATACCTTCCCAAACAGGAGATTTCTTCTCACCTTCTGTCTTCTATGAAGCAATGATAAGAAGCTTCAAATTTGAATGTGTTTTCTTTCCCAAAACTTAAAGAATTTAAAGTAATCCATACACCTGCTCTTACACATTTTAAGAAGTACCAAAGGACTTAAAATGAAAAGCACACCACCAGGTTCATCTTCTCTTCCTCTTACAACACTCATCAGAGTGATCACCATATAAAATAAAAATTTCACTGAGGCAAAATTTACATACAGTGAAATGCAATGTTGAAAGTCTTCAAATACATTCGTGTTAATTGATATAGTTGTGTAACTACCACCATACTCAAGATACAGATTATGTGTATCAACCCCAGAAAATCCCCTCATGCCTCTTCTTGTCAAAATTAATTCACCATAGTGATTGTTAACATGACCACTGGTTAGAGCGATGGCTATAGAAATTTCTTTTACTATTGTTCCAAAAAAAAAAAAAAGATGAAATAGTTATAAGTAAGGTTATATTTTAGGGGTGCCTGGGTGGCTCAGCCGTTAAGCATCTGCCTTTGGCTCAGGTCATGATCCCGGGGTCTTGGGATCGAGCCCCTCATCGGGCTCCCTGCTTGGCAGGAAGCCTGCTTCTCCCACTCTCACTCCCCTTGCTTGTGTGCCCTCTCTCGCTGTCTCTCTCCATCAAATAAATAAATAAAATCTTAAAAAAAAAAAAAGTAAGGTTATATTTTAGATCCACTAGAGGGAGTAACGAAGTCCATTTATCAGGTTTTCTCTTTGATCTCTTAGGTTTTTAATATTGTAACTAAAAAATCATTGCCTAATGAAGGTTACTATGATTTACTCATACCCTTTCTTCTAAGAGTTTTATAATTTTAGTTCTTACATTTAGGTCTTGTACCATTCTGAGTTAAGTTTTGTGTAAGTGTCCAAATATATCCTTTTGCGTGTGGCTATCCAGTTGTCCCAGCAGCATTTGTTGAAAAGACTGTTCTCTTCCCCCATTGGATTGTCTCAGTACCCTTCTGCGAAATCAGTCGACCATGAATGTAAAGATTTATTTTTGGACTCTCAATTCTCTTCCATTGATCTAAACATCTGTCCTTACACTGGTACCACACTGTCTTGATTACTAGCTTTGTAGAATGTTTTGAAGTTGAGAAGTATAAATCCTCCAACTTTATTCTTCTTTCCCTACGTTGTTTGAGCTCTTCTACGCCCTTTGCACTTCCAAATGAATTTTAGATCAGCTTGTCAATTTCTAAAATAAATAAATAAATAAATAAATAAATAAATAAATAAATAAGCCAGCTGGGATTTTGATAGGGATTGCAAGGAGTCTTAGATCAGTTAGTAGAAAATTGGCATTTTAACAACATTGAGTCCTTCTAATCCATGAAGATGGGATGGGTCTCCGTTTGTTTAGATCTTTAATTTCTTTCAACGAAGTTTTGTAGTTTTCAGAGTATGAGTTTTATACTTCTTTTGTTAAATTGATTCCTAAGTATATATTTCTTTTTGAAACCATTATGAATGGAACTGCTTGCTTAATTTAATTTCAGATGTTCATTGCTAACATTTGGAAATACGATTGATTTTTATATGTTGATCTTGCCTCCTGCCAACTTGCTATACTCACTTATTAAGTTGTAGTCCCTCCCTCCTTTTTTTTTTTAAATGTGGGTTCTTTAGGATTTCCTATATACAAGATGATGTTGTCTGAGAATAAAGATAGTTGTATTCCTGCCTTTTCAGCCTGGATGCTTTATATTTCTTTTTCTTGACACTTAATGCTTTTTGTGTTCTAAGAAGTCTTTGCCTATATTTGTTCTGCACCCTAATCCCAATGTGGGAGGCAGTTTCCCACACCAATGAGCAATTCTTTGACACCAGCTGGGTGTCCTGTAGTTCAACTCAATTTTGACACTATCTCCCCAGAGACAGCTCTGATTCCAAAGGCTAAGGGCTCAGTCCCACAAGACTGCCCTCCACTGGGGATGCCAGTGTCCAGCCCAGGTTACCTATGTGTCTGACCCCAGCAGCTATAGATTGGAGGTTCCCATGACCCCTCCTTGGGTGATTAATTTGCTAGAGCAGTTCACAGAACTCAGGAAACCCATTTACCTTCTAGATTACCGGTTTATTACAAAAGGTTTTAAAGGATATGAATCAACAGCTAGATGAAGGGATACATGGGGTGAAGTCTTAAACAAAGGAGTTTCTGTCCTCTTGGAATTTGGGCCTGCCATGGTAGTATGTAGAAGCATTCTGGTTCTCCAACCTGAAGCTCTCTGATCCCCTTCCTTTTGGGTCTTTATGGAGGCTTCGTTACACAGGCACAATTGATTAAATCATCGGCCACTGGTGATTGATTTAACCTCTAGCCCCTCTCCTTCCCCTGAAGTCAGGGGTGGGACTGAAAGTTCCAACTCTCTAATCACATGCTTAGTTCTCCTGGCAACCAGCTCCTCTCCTTACATGCTTTCCCAAATCACCTCAATAACAAAAAGAGACATCTTTATCACTGTCATCATAGGGAATTCCAAGGGTTTTAGGAGCTCTGTGTCAGAGACGGGGATGAAAACCAAATATATCTTTATTATTACAATCTCATGGTCTACTTCAAGGTTATGAAGATTTTCTCTTTTGTTTTCTATAGCAGTTTTGTAGTTTATCTTATAAATTTAGGTCTATGATCCATTTCAAATTAATTTTTGTTTAGTTGTCAATTTCTCCCTTTATGTCTGTCAATTTTCCTTCATATATTTTAAAGCTCTGTTGTTAAGTGCATACACATTTAAGATAATTATGTCTTCCTAACGAGTTGCTGATTTATCACTATGGAATAGTCCATTCTATCTCTAGTAATACTCTTTGTCTTGAAGTCTACTTTTCTGACATTAAAATAGCCATGGCAGCCTTCTTATGCTTACTGTTAGCATAGTATATATTTTCTCACACTTTATTTTATATTTAAAGTGTATCTTTTATAGGTAGCATATAGTTGAGTATTGCTTTTGTCTAATGTCTTATATTCTTTTCCATTTAATTGAAACATAAATTTTATTTACATTTAATGCAATTATTGGAGTGGTTGAGTTTAGCTCTACCATTTGGTTATTTGTCTTGTTTTTTCTTTTGGCCATAATTCCTTTGATCCTTTTATCCTGCCCTCTTTTGGATTAATTGAATGTTTTTCAGATTTCATTTTATTTCCCACTATTGGCTTCTTAGTTATTCCTATTTTTATTATATATTAGTGTTTTTTAAAGTTAGTATTATGTACTCTTAGCTTATCAAATCCTATTTAAAATTATATTGTACCTCTGTTCACTTAATGCTTCACATGTAGCACTTCTCATTTCACACTTTATACTTCCCACATCACAGTTCATACCTGACACTTCACAAATGCAACAACCTTAAAATGGGATCATTTCATTTATCTACTCTTCCATCCCATCCTTTATGCCATCGTTGTTATCTTTTATTTTTACATATTTATAAGCCCCACCTGACCTATTATTTTAGTTTCGACAGTTTTAAAAGTAAATATGGGAAGAAAAAAGTCTTGTATGTTTGCAAAGTTATTTACCATCTAGTGTTCTGTATTCCTTACTGAGATTCAAGTTTCCACCTGGTATCATTTTTCTTTAGCCTGAAGAATTCCCTTTAGTATTACTTGTATTACAAGTCTAATGACAAATACTTTGAGTTTTCATTTATCTGAAAATATCTTTATCTCATCTCATTTTTTTGGAGGATACTTTCACTGAATGTAGAATTCAGTGTTGACGGCATTTTTCTTCAACACTTTAGAGATGTCATTCCATTGTCAACTCACCTCCATTATTTCTCATGAGACATCAGTGAAAAATCTTATGTTTATACCCCATGTCTCTTATCCCTTCTCTGGCTGCTTTCAACATCTTCTTTTTATCTACAACTTCTAGAAATTTAATTATGATGTAATCTCCTTGGTAGATACAGAGTTTCTTGAACCTTTGTTTTTGTTTTTAAGGTTTATTTATTTATTTTGGAGAGAGAGAGTGCTGGGGGAGGGGCAGAGGGAGAGGGAGAAAGAATCTCAAGTGGACTTCCAGCGGAGTGCAGAGCCTGATGTAGGGCTTGATCTCATGACCCTGAGATCACGACTTGAACTGAAACCAAGAGTCCGATGCTCAACCAACTGAGCCACCTGGGCGCCCGATTTTTTTGTTTGTTTGTTTACTAAATTTGGGAATTTTTGGCCATTGTTTTATTAATATTGTTCTGCTCTTCACCATCTCCTTCTAAGACTTCAACTGCACATATTGTTAGAGCACCTGATGTTATCTCTGAGTCCACTAAGACTTTTTTTCCCTTCAGATTTTTTTTTTTAAGATTTTATTTATTTATTCGACAGAGAGAGACAGCCAGCGAGAGAGGGAACACAAGCAGGGGGAGTGGGAGAGGAAGAAGCAGGCTCATAGCAGAGGAGCCTGACGTGGGGCTCGATCCCATAACGCCGGGATCACGCCCTGAGCCAAAGGCAGACACTTAACCACTGTGCCACCAAGGCGCCCCTTCCCTTGAGATTTTATCTCTGTTTTATTATACTGGAATATTTCTATTGCTCCATCTTAAAGTATGCTTACCCTCTCTTCTGCCACTTCTAATTTATTGTTAAGCTTATTCAGTACATTTTTCATTTCAGATGTACTTTTCAGGTTTAGATTATTTTTAAAAAGATTTTTTAAAAATTTATTTATTTGACACAGAGGGAGACAGCCAGAGAGAGAGGGAACACAAGCAGGGGGAGTGGGAGAGGAAGAAGCAGGCTCTCAGCAGAGAAGCCTGATGTGGGGCTCGATCCCAGGACCCCGGGATCACGCTCTGAGCCTAAGGCAGACGCTTAACAACTGAGCCACCTAGGCACCCCCAGGTTTAAAATTTCTGTATAGTTTTCATTTTCTGTGGAAACTTCTGTTAATTCTTTGAATGTTTTGTTAACAGTTGTTTTGAAGTCCTTGTCTACTAATTTCAACATCTGGATCGTCTTGGGATCTATTTTTATTGAAAGGAGTTTTTCCTCCATGACTATTAGTCACATTTTATAGTTTCTTTGTATGTCTAATTTTTAAAAAATTGTATACTGGACATTTTCCGTGATATGTTGTAGAAACTCTGGATTCTGTTACAGTTCTCTAAAGAGTGTTTCTTTTTGTTCCCTCAAGCAGTCTAATTAGTGGTCCGTCACCTTGAACTTAAGGTTGCTTTCTTTTCTTAGGATGACAGTTTGTCAGGGTGAGTGTGTTTCAGTTTTTACCTTAGTCTTATGGTAAGTTCTTTGTCTTGGGACATACCCTTTCAAAGCATGACCCTTCTGTGGGCTTAATGGAAAGCCCAAGTGTTTGCCAAGTTCCCCTGACTTGGGAGGATTCCAAATCCAAACTCTCTCCCCTGCAGTGGGTGACAGCTGAAATCTCTGTTCAATTTTTCCAGTCTTCCAGCTGCTGCCTTCCAGCAGGCTTCATAGAGTTTCCCTGCACATTCACAGTTCAGGGCCAGCTAAGGATTTGAGGGGAGTTATATGCAAATGTGGTGACTCCCCATTCTGTGGATGCTTTTTTTTTTTTTTTTCCAACCTATGGTTTTTCTCCCTTCAATTTTCCACTCCTTGGCTGCTTCAAACCCTAACACTTCAAGCCAATTCAGGGTCTCTGTTTCAGTTCTAACTGCTCCCCCTATGCAAACTACAGAGTGCCTTTTGGGAAAATTAGTAAGAACATAGACCTTACCCTTGCAATTCCCTTCTTTCAAGCTTTGAAATCTCTGCTCTTTATGCCTGTTTTGGGTCACTTCCTAGTGCCTTCCAATAGTTTGAAAAAATATTTTGTCCAGAGTTTATAATTATTATCTACAGAAATGATAGTCTTATTCAATGTAGTCATTCATTATTAAAACTACAATTTCACAGCAATCATGTTTAACCATTTCTACTATAAGGTCTTCAGAGATTATCTCCACATTGTAAATATTATGCTTATGCTTTTATTTCTGAATGTCTCAACTTCAGAATGATCTAGTGGATTTATGTTATGTTTGATTAAATTTAGTTTAAATGTCTTTTGCCTCCTCTGGTTCACTCATGCCAATATGGTTATATTAATATTTTTGTTATCTTAATTGATACGTATGCAACTTTAAATAACCTTCTTAAGCCTGTATTTCTTATTTCATCACTTCTGGCCGGCATCTTGATTATCCATGTGGTAAAAAAGAATATTAACACTCTTAACCTTCATTTTCCCTCTTTTATTTTTTTGCCTTTCTATCCACCTCCCCCAACTTCTGTGAATTATGCCTTTATTTTTGCATTGCCAAGCACAATGACATTTAATTTCTAACACATAAACACAATTACAGCTTCTGTGACTTGCCTATGGCTTGATTCAACATTTATTAATACAAAAATACCCACCGTGGACCTACCATGAGCCAGTCCCTGTCCTTGGTGCTGGGGAAACAGCAGTAAATACAATAGTATATACTTAAAAAAAAAATCTTTGCCCTAGTGGAACATACTTTTTAGTAGGGGGAACAGGAAATAAACAAGATGAGTGAGTAAAATATTTAGTATGCTAGTTGTGCTCAGGGGAAAATTAAAGTATTCGGAGTGTGTGTGTGTGTGTGTGTGTGTGTACATACGCACATACACACCTATGTGTTTTGCAATTTAGATAGGAAGGTCTCTCTAAAAGATGATATTTGAGTAAAGTTCTGAAGGAGATAAGGGCTAAACCATGTGGATATTTGGGGAAAAGTTCCAAGCAGTAAGTCATGTATATTACAGAGTAAATGTTAAAAAAAAAGAATAAATATTATTTGCTTTGGAGCTGAGACTATGATTACATTCCTTCTCAGTGATTCCAATGACCTTACTCTTAAGCTACTCACAGAAGAATGCTCAGAAGGGTTTGTTTTTATACTCAACTCATTGCTCATAGTCACATCATGTTTTCTTCTGCATTTTATTTAGATCATACCTTTCTGGTATATTTATCCCCACCCCCTTTGCTGCTTAACTTTCTTTATTTTTCATGAAAGAAAAAACATATTTTATTCATTATGTTACTAGTATCTTCTAGGTTTTTTTCTCCATTACTCAGAATTTATTCCATTTATTCCAAGTCTGCTGACTTCTACTCAAATCTGCCTTGATTTCGCAATATTTTGTTATGACTTTATAGTGTTAGTTTTAGTTACGCTGTTAGTTTTTCTTGGAGTTTATGGTGTTAGTTTTGGTTATGCTGTTAGTTTTTCTTAGAGTTCAGTTGTCTTCTTTTTTTTTTTTTTAGGATTTGATTTATTTGAGAGAGAGAGTTTGCGTGAGCGTGTGTGTGAGCGGGGGTGGGATGGGGTGGGGGATGGGGGCAGGAGCGGAGGGGGAGGGAGAGGGATAAGCAGACTCCATGTGCTAAGAGCCAGCCCAAGGCAGCCCTCAATCTCATGACCCTGAGAACATGACCTGAGCCGAAACCAAGAGTCGGAGGCTTAATCTATGGAGCCATCCAGGTGCGCACCCCACTTTTTTTTTTTTTTTTGCTTTGTAGTCTGTGTTTTTTCACATTCTGTTATTTTAGAGCCCAATCACATTCTCCAATGGAGAGTGAGGCCATGGTATTTATTCCTTCAGCTTTCTCCCTGTGAGGTTGCCCTGGGCTGACTGAGTTCCTTACTAAAGGCCACAGCTTTCAGCGGGTGGCCCTCTTCACAAAGACCTCCGGCTCTAGACTGTGGTAGCCTCACCTCTTCAGATCAGGTGTGGCAAAGGATCCGGTCTTATTGGCTGTAGGGCACTACTCATCCTTTGTGGCTTACCTATACCTTCCCCACATCTTTGTAAATAATCTCTTTATTAAACCCTTCTATCAAATGGGATTGATCCCATTTGAATGCGCCTTTTTTTTTTTATCTGGGTGGGACTCTTTGGCTTTGCAAAGAAAACATAAATCATATATGCCTAGTCCAGTATATTGGGCCAGGGAAACTTAGCTTTTATTTATTTATTTTTAAAATTTATTTATTTATTTATTTATTTATTTATTTATTTATTTATTTATTCATTTATTCATTTATTCATTTATTCATTTATTTATTTATTTGACAGAGAGAGACAGCCAGCGAGAGAGGGAACACAAGCAGGGGGAGTGGGAGAGGAAGAAGCAGGCCCCCAGTGGAGGAGCCTGATGTGGGGCTCCATCCCGGAACACCAGGATCACGCCCTGAGCCGAAGGCAGACGCCCAACAACTGCGCCACCCAGGCGCCCCAAAACTTAGCTTTTAAAGCACAAAACTTTTCCATGTAGATTTTTATTTGCTTTTTTTTGAACCTAACTAAAACTTTCAGCTCCTAATCCTCTATTACCATTCTGGTTCACTGTTTGTTAGGGAATCCTGGGGTTTCCCTATAATTTCACAATATTTCTTGGTCCTAAGGGCCTTTAAAGAGCAGGGTTCCCATACGAGTTACTGTACTGGCACTGAATTGGATTGAATTATCCAGGCATACCTTTGAGTGTGGGTCCTGGAAACTTTTTAGCTTACGACGTAGGCACCTGCCTCTGGGTGGCGGTGCCTTGTTCCCGACCACTGACCAAGCAGGCCTGGTCTCAGATGAATAGTGACAAACCCAACTCTTGAATTGTGTCTCTTTTAGCTACAAGGACCTCAGGAATCGTTCGTGGGCACATCAGCCTCTTTCTCCAGACTGATGTCACTGATAGCAGGGCCTGTGTCCTTGTTAAGTTTGTGTTGCCAACAGCCAGTCCAGAGGCTGCCAGTAGCAGGAGTGAGAATATTATTTGTATAATGAAGGAAGCTGTCCTTAGAGAGCTATAAAACCACAGCCCCAGTTGAACATCTTTTCTACTCACCCCGTCCAGTTTTGCTCCATAAATAAATGACTAGGGGGCTTTGAAACCTCTATGAAGGGTATTCATCTTAGTCTATAGACCCCCGTGTAAAAGAAATGAAGCTTCCCTTTATTTCCTTTAAATCAGAATAAATGGAATTCTGAATTCCCACATGACTGGGTTGGAGGGAAATTTGATCCTATTCATCCTGGGGAGTGGGAATAAAGTGTCCTCCCTTCCAGGGTCTCAAAAGATCTGGGAGGCTTCTTTGGTGCCTGGACAATGTGGGAAGAGACCCATCCTTAGTCTCTCAGTTACCCCAGTGGCCTCATTTCCAAGCTCCCTTGGAGGAAGGTAGCTGTGCTGCTTCTATCATGAGCTTGGCCCTGGGATCACCGCCAATGCTGAGAGCCTGGAGTCCAGCTTCCAGCCTCTTGGGGTCCACTGAGCTGGTATCTCCCCATGAGTGGTACTCTTCCTATTGCTCATGGCACCTGCAGACTCAGTCCCTCCCTGGATGGGCAGCTGTGTTCTCTCTGTGCCTAAATCCCCACAGATTTAGCCTTTCCCCTCTTGCCCCTCAAGGAGCTCAGGAACTCAGGCTTCTGGAAAACAAAAGCCAGAAAGGTTACTTGCCTATAAGAAACTTCTGGTTTGGGGCGCCTGGGTGGCACAGCGGTTAAGCGTCTGCCTTTGGCTCAGGGCGTGATCCTGGCATTACGGGATCGAGCCCCACATCAGGCTCCTCTGCTATAAGCCTGCTTCTTCCTCTCCCACTCCCCCTGCTTGTGTTTCCTTTCTCTCTGGCTGTCTCTATCTCTGTCAAATAAATAAATAAAATCTTAAAAAAAAAAAAGTAACTTCTGGTTATTCTTTGGGACAAAGTGTAAGTTCATTTCTCACTGGATTTTCCCACCCTCTGCCTGGGCTGGTGATTGGCCAGGATGCTCTCCCCAGTCTGTTGTTAAATGTTACGGACTTGTCCCTGAATCTAGACATTTGTGCTGGAGTGTTTGCCACAACCCCCTCTGCAAGCTTGGACATCAGTCTCACAGCCTAATTGGAAGGAAATAAGTGGCAACCAAGTGGTTGCTAATAAATGTTCATTCCTTTCCTTTCCCGTCTTGCTCATGATGGTAATTTTTCTCCCTACTACACTGCAGATTCTTTGTTAGTTTCCTGGTTGCGTCTCGTACACCTGGCAAGTAACAAGTGCTCCGTCAGTGTTTGTGGGATTCAACCCGTTTCCTTCTCCGGATGTCTGATCTAAGTCTTCACCAGTTTTAAGCTGCCATTTTGTCCTCTTGGGGAGAGTGAGGAAAGATCTTCCTCCATCTTAGGGCGCTGAATCTTGCCTCAGGGGTGGTTTGGGGTCTGTCACTGTGCTGGGTGGTGTGAAGGTCCACTCTTCCTTCTGCAGAAGATCTTTCTGGGGCTCCGGGGAGACATCTCCCTCACTGACTCCGCCTCCCCAAGGAGACTCACCTGAGTTTCTCAGTCTCCTCTGAACTGCCGAGAGGGCAAAGCTGCTAACTTAGAAATGCAGAGGAGGAGTTAAGATGGCGGAGGAGTAGGGGACCCCTTTTTCAGCCGGTCCCCTGAGTCGAGCTGGATAGGTACCAGACCAGCCTAAATAACCACGGAACCAGCCTGAGACGCAGGAAGATACATCTGGATCTCTACAAATGAACATCTCCAGCGCTGAGTATTGAGGTACGAAGAGGGGAGCTGTAAACCGCGCACAGATATCGGAAGATAAAGGGAAGGGGGAGGGAGCCGCCACGTTTGGGCTCTGGGAAGCGGCAGCCACCTGCACGGGGGAGCGGGCGGACTCACAGAGGGCACCCGCGAGAGAGCGGACTGAGACCGGTGAGCCGTGAACGCGCGCGCCACCAGGCATCTCCCGGAACACCGGAATCCCGGTGTGCTCACGGGATCCAGACTGAGACCGGGAACTCCCGGAGCGCGTGCGGGGCGGCTGGCGGCTGGCGGGCCACCTGCACAGGGGAGCGGGCGGACTCGAGGTCGGCACCCGCGAAACAGCAGACTGAGACCCTGAACCGGGTGCGCGCGCCACCAGGCTTCTCACGAAACTCCGGAATCGAGGTGTGCTCACCGGGCATAGACTGAGACCGGGAGACCCGGGAGTGCTCGGGGCGGCCGGTGGCTGGCGGCATTAGAAACACAAAGGACAGGGGCGCCTGGGTAGCACAGTCGTTAAAGCGTCTGCCTTCGGCTCAGGGCGTGATCCTGGCGATCCGGGATCGAGTCCCACATCAGGCTCTTCCGCTATGAGCCTGCTTCTTCCTCTCCCACTCCCCCTGCTGTGTTCCCTCTCTCGCTGGCTGTCTCTCTGTCACATAAATAAATAAAATCTTTAAAAAAAAAAAAAGAAACACAAAGGACAGAGACGCGCCGGCCCTGGAAGTGAGGGCAGGGACGCCGAGTTGGTGCGCACATCCCGGGACGCTGCAGGGTTGAGCAGCACCAACAGTAATAGAGTTAAAGTGGCCAGAACATCAGTGGAGAACGGGCCGCAATCCCTCTGTTCTGTGACAATCCGGCCTCTGCTGCTCTGACTCTCAGAAGAGGCATAGCCGGCCGCCAGGGAAAGCCGCCAGAGAACAAAAGCCTGGAAATACCGGCTCACAGCGTGCCCATCCCCATCCCCCCTCGCAGGGGACACGGAGACTCTACCCAAACAGGGTTGCCTGAGTATCGGCGCGGCAGGCCCCTCCCCCAGAAGGCAGGCTGAAAAATCAAGAAGCCCACAACCCGAGGCGCCTGGGTGGCGCAGTCATTGAGCGCCTGTCTCCGGCTTAGGGCGTGATCCTGGCGTTCTGGAAAGGAGTCCCTCATCGGGCTCCTCCGCTGGGAGCCTGCTTCTTCCTCTCTCACTCCCCTGCTTCTGTTCCGTTCTTGCTGACTGTCTATCTCCCTCTCTCAGATAAGTAAATAAATAAAATCTTTAAAGAAGAAGCCCACATCTCTAAGATCCCTGTAAAACAAGGGGCACGGCCTGGGATCCAGTCAATAATTTTGGGCTCTGGACAAACCCGCAACCTCCCCTCATTAGAATGACAAGAAGGAGAAGCCCCCCCCAGCAAAGAAAAGACAGTGAGTCAGTGGCCTCTGCCACAGAAGTAACGGATATGGATGTAACCAAATTATCAGAAATGGAATTCAGAGTCACAATGGTCAAGATAATGAGTAGACTTGAAAAAAGTATTCAGGAAAATGTTACTGAGAATATAGAATCCCTAAGGGCGGAAATGAGAGCGAATTTGACAGAAATTAAAAATTCTATGAGCCAAATGCAGGCAAAACTAGAGGCTCTGACGGCCAGGGTCACCGAAGCAGAGGAAAGGGTTAGTGAATTGGAGGAAAAAATAAAATAGAAGATGGTCTTAAAAAAATCCACGCCCATGAATGTTGGCTACGGGAGATTACTGACTCAACGAAACGATCCAATATTAGAATCATCGGCATCCCCGAGGGGGTGGAGAAAAACAGAGGTCTAGAAGAGATATTTGAACAAATTGTAGCTGAAAACTTCCCTAATCTAGCAAGGGAAACAAAAATTCGTGTCCAAGAGGCAGAGAGGACCCCTCCCAAGCTCAACCATGACAGACCTACACCACGTCACGTCATAGTGCAATTTGCAAATATGAGATCCAAGGATACAGTATTGAAAGCGGCCAGGGCAAAGAAATTTCTCACGTACCAAGGCAAAGGCATCAGAATTATGTCAGACCTGTCTACACAGACCTGGAATGAGAGAAAGGGTTGGGGGAGCATTTTTAAAGCTCTTTCAGAGAAAAACATGCAGCCAAGGATCCTTTATCCAGCAAGGCTGTCATTCAGAATTGATGGAGAAATAAAGACATTTCAGAATCGACAGTCACTAGCCAATTTCGTAACCACGAAACCAGCCCTACAGGAGGTATTACGGGGGGTTCTATAAAAGTAAAAAGGCCCCAAGAGTGATACAAAACAGAAAGTCACAGCCAATACAAACAAAGACTTTACTGACAACATGGCAGAATTAAAAGCATATCTCTCAGTACTCAGTCTTAACATTAATGGTTTAAATTCTTGCTTTAAGTGCCACAGGGCTGCAGATTGGATAAAAAGAAATGACCCATCCATTTGCTGTCTACAAGAGACTCATTTCAAACCCAAAGATGCATTCAGACTGAGAGTAAGGGGATGGAGTACCATCTTTCACGCAAATGGACCTCAAAAGAAAGCTGGGGTAGCAATTCTCATATCAGATAAACTGGATTTTAAACTACAGACTATAGTTAGAGTGCAGAAGGGCACTATATTATTCTTAAAGGAAGTATTCAACAAGTGGATATGACAATTATAAATATATATGCCCCCAACAGGGGAGCAGCAAGATACACAAGCCAACTCTTAACCAGAATAAAGAGACATATAGATAAAAATACATTAATAGTAGGGGACCTCAACACTCCACTCTCAGAAATAGACAGAACACCCTGGCAAAAACTAAGCAAAGAATCAAAGGCTTTGAATGCCATACTCGACGAGTTGGACCTCTTAGATATATATAGAACACTACACCCCAGAACCAAAGAATACTCATTCTATTCTAATGCCCATGGAACATTTTCAAGAATAGACCATGTTCTGGGACACAAAACAGGTCTCAACCGATACCAAAAGATTGAAATTATCCCCTGCATATTCTCAGACCACAACGCTCTGAAATTGGAACTCAACCACAAGGAAAAATTTGGAAGAAACTCAAACACTTGGAGACTAAGAACCATCCTGCTCAGGAATGACTCGATAAACCAGGAAATCAAAAATCAAATTAAACAATTTATGGAGACCAATGAGAATGAAAATACAACAGTCCAAAACCTATGGGATACTGCAAAGGCAGTCCTAAGGGGGAAATACATAGCCATCCAAGCCTCACTCAAAAGAATAGAAAAATCTAAAATGCAGTTTTTATATTCTCACCTCAAGAAGCTGGAACAGCAACAGAGGGACAGGCCTAATCCACGCACAAGGAAGCAGTTGACCAAAATTAAAGCTGAAATCAATCAAGCAGAAACCAGAAGTACAGTAGAGCAGATCAACAGGACTAGAAGCTGGTTCTTGGAGAGAATCAATAAAATTGACAGACCACTGGCAAGACTTATCCAAAAGAAAAGAGAAAGGACCCAGATTATTAAAATTATGAATGAAAAAGGAGAGGTCACGACGAACACCATTGAAATTGGATGGATTATTAGAAATTTTTATTAACAGCTATATGCCAATAAACTAAGCAATCTGGAAGAGATGGAATCCTTCCTGGAAACCTATAAACTACCAAGATTGAAACAGGAAGAAATTGATTTCTTTTTTTTTTTTTTTTTTTTTAAAGATTTTATTTATTTATTAGACAGAGATAGAGACAGCCAGCGAGAGAGGGAACACAAGCAGGGGGAGTGGGAGAGGAAGAAGCAGGCTCCTAGCGGAGGAGCCTGACGTGGGGCTCGATCCCACAACGCCGGGATCACGCCCTGAGCCGAAGGCAGACGCTTAACCACTGTGCCACCCAGGCGCCCCAGAAATTGATTTCTTAAACAGGCCAATTAATTATGAAGAAATTGAGTCAGTGATAAACAACCTTCCAAATAACAAAACTCCAGGCCCGGACGGTTTTCCTGGGGAATTCTACCAAACATTCAAAGAAGAAATAATACCTATTCTCCTAAAGCTATTTCAAAAAAATAGAAACAGAAGGAAAGCTACCAAACTCATTCTATGAGGCCAATATTACCTTGATCCCCAAACCAGGCAAAGACCCCCTCAAAAAGGAGAATTACAGACCGATTTCCCTAATGAATATGGACGCCAAAATCCTCAACAAGATACTTGCTAATAGAATCCAACAGTTCATTAAAAGGATTATCCACCACGATCAAGTGGGATTCATACCTGGGATGCAAGCGTGGTTCAATATTCGCAAATCAATCAGCGTGATACATCATATCAACAAGAAAAGACTCAAGAACCATATGATCCTCTCAATCGATGCCGAAAAAGCATTTGACAAAATACAGCATCCTTTCCTGATTAAAACCCTTCAGAGTGTAGGAATAGAAGGTACATTTCTCAATCTCATAAAAGCCATCTATGAAAAGCCTACTGCAAATATTATTCTCAATGGGGAAAAGCTGGAAGCCTTTCCCTTAAGATCAGGAACACGACAAGGATGCCCACTCTCGCCACTATTATTCAACATAGTACTAGAAGTCCTTGCAACAGCAATCAGACAACAAAAAGGGATCAAAGGTATTCAAATCGGCAAAGAAGAAGTCAAAATGTCTCTCTTCGCAGATGACATGATACTCTATATGGAAAACCCAAAAGAAGCCACTCCCAAACTATTAGAAGTTATAGAGCAATTCAGTAACGTGGCGGGATACAAAATCAATGCTCAGAAATCAGTTGCATTTCTGTACACGAATAATGAGAACGAAGAAAGAGAAATTAGGGAATCCATCCCATTTACAATAGCACCAAAAACCATACGTTACCTTGGAATTAACTTAACCAGAGATGTAAAGGACCTTTATTCTAGAAACTATAAATCACTCTTAAAAGACATTGAGGAAGACATAAAAAGATGGAAAGATATTCCATGCTCATGGATCGGAAGAATTAACATAGTTAAAATGTCCATGCTACCCAGAGCAATCTACACTTTCAGTGCTATCCCGATCAAAATACCGAGAACGTTTTTCAAAGAACTGGAACAAATAGTCCTTAAATTTGTATGGAACCAGAAAAGACCCCGAATCTCCAAGGAACTGTTGAAAAGGAAAAACAAAGCTGGGGGCATCACAATGCCGGATTTCGAGCTGTACTACAAAGCTGTGATCACAAAGACAGCATGGTACTGGCACAAAAACAGACACCTAGACCAATGGAACAGAATAGAGAGCCCAGAAATGGACCCTCAGCTCTTTGGGCAACTAATATTTGATAAAGCAGGAAAAAACATCCGGTGGGAAAAAGACAGTCTCTTCAATAAATGGTGCTGGGAAAATTGGACAGCTACATGCAAAAGAATGAAACTTGACCACTCTCTCACACCATACACAAAAATAAACTCCAAATGGATGAAAGACCTCGATGTGAGACAGGAATCCATCAAAATTCTAGAGGAGAACATAGGCAGCAACCTCTACGACATCGGCCAAAGCAACCTTTTTCATGATACATCCCCAAAGGCAAGAGAAACAAAAGATAAAATGAATTTATGGGACTTCATCAAGATTAAAAGTTTCTGCACAGCCAAGGAAACAGTCAGAAAAACTAAGAGGCAGCCCACGGAATGGGAGAAGATATTTGCAAATGACACTACAGATAAAGGACTGGTATCCAAGATCTACAAAGAACTTCTCAAACTCAATACACGAGAAACAAATAAACAAATCAAAAAATGGGCAGAAGATATGAACAGACACTTTTCCAATGAAGACATACAAATGGCTAACAGACACATGAAAAAATGTTCAAAATCATTAGCCATCAAGGAAATTCAAATCAAAACCACACTGAGATACCACCTTACGCCAGTTAGAATGGCAAAAATAGACAAGGCAAGAAACAACAATTGTTGGAGAGGATGTGGAGAAAGGGGATCCCTCCTACATTGTTGGTGGGAATGCAAGTTGGTACAGCCACTCTGGAAAACAGTGTGGAGGTCCCTTAAAAAGTTAAAAATTGAGCTACCCTATGATCCAGCCATTGCACTACTGGGTGTTTACCCCAAAGATACAGACGTAGTGAAGAGAAGGGCCATATGCACCCCAATGTTCATAGCAGCAATGTCCACAATAGCTAAATCGTGGAAGGAGCCGAGATGCCCTGCAACAGATGACTGGATTAAGAAGTTGTGGTCCATATATACAATGGAATATTACTCAGCAATCAGAAAGAACGAGTTATCAACATTTGCTACAACATGGACGGCACTGGTGGAGATAATGCTTAGTGAAATAAGTAAAGCAGAGAAAGACAACTATCATATGATTTCTCTCATCTATGGAACATAAGAACTAGAATGATCAGTAGGGGAAGAAAGGGATAAAGAAAGGGGGGGTAATCAGAAGGGGGAATGAAACATGAGAGACTATGGACTATGAGAAACAAACTGAGGGCTACAGAGGGGAGGGGGGTGGGGGAATGGGATAGACCGGTGATGGGTAGTAAGGAGGGCACATATTGCATGGTGCACTGGGTATTATACACAACTAATGAATCATCGAGCCTTACATCGAAAACCGGGGATGTACTGTATGTTGACTAACATAATATAATAAAAAATCATTATTAAAAAAAAAAAGAAATGCAGAGGATTCTGAGGTTCTCTGAGGTTCTGGATTCAATGAAATAGAGCCAATAGCTTTTTCAATCACTATTTTGGATAAATTAATTATTAGATAGCAATAAAGAAGTATTATTATATTTAATAAATACATACATAAATATAGTAATAAATTAAGTAATAATAGTAATAGTTAAAAATAGTATAATTCATTATGGAAAATTTGAAAACCACAAATGCGTACGTTCATAAGCATGCTCTGTATTTTCTGCCTAGGCGGTATCTTCCCTTGGATGTCAAATACGCATCAGCCGGAACCGCCTTAAAACCTGTGCCATCTCCAGGCTTGCCCAGCTCAGGACCCTATTCTTTCAGTTGCTCATTTATTTTGGAATCCGCTCTTTCTCACCCATACATCTAAATCCATTAGCAACGCCTGTTGGTTGGTTCTTCAAAATCCACCCAAATCCAAACACGTTTCACAGAGCTCCACCACTCCTGTTCCAAACCACAGCTCTTGTCTGGATTACCACAGAGCCTCATAGATGTGTCCCCTTTATGGCCCGGACCCCTAAGGTCTATTCTCTGAAAGCAGCCAGTGATGTCTGTGTCTGGCATATGGGAGGATGCAGGGCTTAATTTTCCTCCTGCCACAAACAACTAGAAAATCAGAGAAAATATATGAAACATACACTTCCATATATATATACTCATACTAAATTTGTACATATGCATAGATCTGATTATGAACTTTCTGTTCTCTTCCACTGGACTGTCTAATCCTCCATGAGTAAAGTACTTTAATTATTGAAACCATATGATACATGTCAGTGTCTGGTATGGTAAATCTCACCCTATTACCTTTCTTCTGTACACTTTTCTTGGCTGAATCAGGTATTTCTTTTCCCAGGTGAATTTCATAAAGATTTTGTTGGAATTGTCTTATATTTGTAGATTAACAGCTTTCTTCCAAAATTAAATCATCCAAGAATGCAGAAAATAGTATACAGTCTTGATGACTGTAGCTACATAATAAGTCTTGAACTTGGATAGACAGAGTCTTCCTGCTTTCTTCTTTTGAATTGTTTTAGCTATTCTAGTTCCTTTACCTTTCCATATAAATTTTACAGTAAGCTTGTCTGTATCTACAAGTTTCAGTCCTCAGTGAAGTTTAATGTTTTTTCCCCCATATAACTCTGGCACATTTGCTGTCAAGTATATTCCTAAATTTTTATTTTGTTTATTGTTACTGTGAACAGGATAATTTTGCCATCATATTTAAATTGAATATTGTTATTGCTTTTTATGTTTTTATTTTGTAACTGGCCACTGGAAAACTTTGTTATCAGTATTAACAGTTCTCTTTTAGTTGATTCTGATTTCTCTTGAGACTTCTCCTTTGACCCATGGAATATTTAGAAATTTGTCCCTTAGTTTTCCTGTCGTCCTTCTGTTACCGATTTCCAGCTTGATCCCACTGTGGTCAGAGAACTCTCCCTACGTGACTTAAATTCTTTTAAATTTGTTAAAATTTGTTTCATGGCCCAGGATATGGTCTATCTGGCGGATGTACCATGGATATGGTATGTACTTGAAAAGAATATGTACTCTGTTGTCGGGTGGAGTATTCTATAAATGTTGATTAGATTCTGTTGGTTGATGGCATTGTTGCCTATATCCTGTTGATTTTCTGTTTATTCTATTAATTGTTGAGAGAGAGAGGTGTTGAGGCCTCGGAGTATAATAGTAAATTTGTCTTTTTATCCTTCTGTTTCTATCAGTTTTTGTCTTACATAGACATGGTCCTGACTTCTGATGGTTTCCCTTCTGATTTTTCAACTTTATGATGGTGCAAAAGTGACACACATTCAGTGGAAACCATACTTCAAATCTTGAATTTTGATTTTTCCCCCCAGGATAACAATATGTAGTCTGATCTTCTCTCCTGACTCTGGGCAGTGGCAGCAAACCGCAGCTTCCAGTCAGCCATACAATCATGAGAGTAAACACCCGATGCCCTCACAACCATTCTGCGCCCATATGCCCATTCTGTTTTTCATCTTCAGTACATTATTCAGTAAACCACATGAGATACTCAACACTTTATTATAAAATAGGCTTTTTGTTACTGTAGGGTAATGTAAGTGTTCTGAGCAGGTTTATGGTAAGCTAGGCTAAGTGAGGGTGTTCAATAGGTTAGGTGTATCAAATACATTTTCGACTTACATTTTCAGCTGGGATGAGGTTATCAGGACATAACCCCATCAGAAGTTGAGGAAGGCCTGTATTCTGCAGCTCTTTCGTTTGGTGCATACACAATCAGGATTGCTGTCTACTAGGTGGATTGACCCATTTATCATTATGTATTAATCTCTTTCCCCTGGTAGTTTTCTGTGCTCTGAAGTCTGCTTTATCTGATATTAATACACCCACTCCTGTTCTCTTTTGAATAAGACGCATGGCATAGCTTTTCCCATCTCTTTACTTTTAACCCATCTATCTACATCATTGCTAAGACTAAATGTTTGTGTCCCTCCCCCCTCCAAAATCATGTTATAACCAATCCCCAATATGTTGGTATTTGGAGGCGGGGCCTCTGGGAGGTGATTAGGTCATGAGGGCTCTGTCTCATGAATGGGATTTTATAAAAAAAAGACCCCAAGAGATCTTTTGCACATTCTGCCATATGAAGATGTGAAAAAATGACCATCTATGAGCTAGGAAGTGGGCTATCACCAGATACTAAATCTGTGGTGCCTTGATCTTCTACTTCCCAGTCTCCAGAACTGTAAGAAAGAAATAGTCATCGTTTATAAATCACCTGTTCTATGGCATTTTATTATAGGAGCCTGAATAGAGTAAGGCAATCATTATATCTGAAGTGAGTTTCTAATAGATAGCATGCATACTTGGGTCATGTTTTTTAATCCAGTCTGCCAATCTGTCTTTTAATTGGTGTATTTAGACTATTTACTTTAAATGTAATTATTGGTATATTAAGGCCTAAGTCCGCTATTTTATTTTTTGTTTCCTGTTTATTCCTTCTGTTTTTATTTCTTTATTTTCCCTGACTTCCTACGGATTTTTTTTTTTAGAATTCCATTTTAATTTCTCTATCATGTTTTTCATTGTATTTCTTTGTATAGCTTTCTTAGTGGTTGCTCTAGATGGTCCATTATATAGACACAACTCTACTGGTGTTGCCATTTTAACAGTTTGACTGAAGTATAGAAACCTTATATCTCCGTTTATGGCCCTTTACCTGCCCCCCCCACCCCCGTACTTCTTGTGTGTACATTTAGAATCACATTAGACTGTATTATAATTTCTTTAACTGTCAAACAGAATTTAGAAAACTTCAGAGATGAAGGAAGTGTATTTAACTATATTTTATTCTTTCCATAGTTCTTTCTTCTTTCCTGATGTTCCAAATTTCCTTCTTTCATAGTTTCATTTCCGTTGAGAAAACTTCCCTTAGCCATTCTTTGCAGGTAGTCTGCTGTCAATATATTGCCTTAATTTTCCTTCATCTGAAAATGTCCTGATTTCTACTTTATCCCTAAAGGATATGTTCACTGGATATAGAATTCTGGGTCAACAGTCCTTTTCTTTCGACACTTGAAAATTGTTGTGCCACTTTCTTCTGGTCTCTGTGGTTTCTGAGGAGAAATCTGCAGTCATCCAAACTGCTCTTCTGGAAGGAAGGCACTGTTGCTCTCTCACTGCCTTGAAGATAGATTCTTTGCTCTTAGCTTTAAGAAGTTTGACTACTATGTATCTTGGTGTGGGTTTCTTTGGATTTATCCTGTTTGAGATATGGGATCAGAAAAGCTTCTTCAGGGGCGCCTGGGTGGCACAGCGGTTAAGCGTCTGCCTTCAGCTCAGGGCGTGATCCCGGCGTTCTGGGATCGAGCCCCACATCAGGCTCCTCCGCTATGAGCCTGCTTCTTCCTCTCCCACTCCCCCTGCTTGTGTTCCCTCTCTCGCTGGCTGTCTCTATCTCTGTCAAATAAATAAATAAAATCTTTAAAAAAAAAAAAAGGAAAGAAAAGCTTCTTCAATCTATAGGCTTCTGTCTTTGCCAAGTTTGGGGAATATTTAAGCATGATATCTTTGAGTAGTTTTTGGCCCCACCCTCCTTCTCCTCTCCTTCTGCAATTCCGATGGCATGAATGTTAAATCTTTTGTTATAGTCCCACAGGCAAATGAGGCTCTGCTCATTTTTTTTTTAAGTCTGCTTTTTCTATGTTGTTTAGATTGGGTGATTTCTATTGTTCTAACTTCAAATTTACTGTTTTTTTCTGTTCTCCCTCCGTCCCCTCCATGTTGAGCTTTTAAAAAAATTGAAATTTTTTTTTTTAAATTTCCAGTTCTGTATTTTCGAGGTTCTTCTTCATATCTTCTATCCATCAATTGGCTTCTTTTTTTAAAGATTATTTATTTATTTGTTTGTTTATTGGAGAGAGAGAGAGAACACGAGCAGAGGGGAGGGGAAGAAACAGAGGGAGAAGCAGACTCCCTGCTGAGCGGGGAGCCCGATGTGGGGCTTGATCCCAGGACCCTGAGATCATGACCTAAGCCAAAGGCAGATGCTTAACCAACTGAGACACCCAGGCACCCCTGCTTCTTCTTTGTATTTTCTATCATTTGCTGAGATTTTCTGTTTTTCCATTTGTTTCAGGCTTGTTCAGAATTACTTGTTGAAACATTTTATGATGGCTACTTTGAAAGATTTCCTAGAGAATTCTAACATCTCTGTTATCTTGGTGTTGACATTTATGGATTGTCTTTTTTTCATTCAAGTTGAGATTTTCCTGGTTCTTGGTATAATGAGTGATTTTTTGATTGAAAGTTGGACATTTGGGGCATTATGTTATGAGAATCTGGATCTCATTGAAACCTTTTGTTTTAGCTGGTTTCTTTTGACACTGCTGCACAGGCAAAGGTGGTGCTGCTTTATTAATGCCAGGCAGTGGTAGAGTTCAGGTTCCTACTCGGCCTCTACTGGGAGAAGGGGAGAAGCTCCTTGCTACTGTTGGCTGGGGGTAAGAGTTCTGGTTCCCCAGTAGGGCTTCACTGATACCACCCACCACCCTGGTTGGAAGGTATGAGTGACTTATTATTACTCTCCACATGGCATCCACTGACACCACAGACACCACAGAGGGGAGAGTGTGCTATCTTCATGCAACTAAACAGTGGTGAAAGTGGTGCCTCTTCTTTGGGTCTCTCTAACACCACCTCTATGGGGAGAGTGAGGACTGCCTTGTTCCTGCAGGATGGGGGTGGAAATCTTAGCTCCCTACTCAGCCTTCTCTGATAACCCACCCTGACTGGGGGGTTTGAATCACCTCATTCCAGCCTGGTGAGGGTGGAAGTCTAGGCGCCACACTCAGCCTTTGCTGGCAGGTTGGGGCCACAGTTATTTCCTGTGGCATTTAGCTGGAGTAGAACAGTTATTTTCTAAAAGTTTTCTGTCTCGCTAGTGTCTTGCCTGGTCCTTTGGCTAGAAAGAGCAGAGTTTTGAGGGGGATTTTTGTTTGTATCTTTATGTGGTTGGGTGTGCCTAGCTTGCAGCTTCTTTAGATACAAGTTCGAGATATTTAAGGCAGAAGAAAATCTGGAGAACTAACTCCCATGTTGTTCCTTGAGGACAATAAGGTGGTCACGCCAAAGGTTCCTAGCCAGTCTGCTTATTTCTCTCCACTTTGAGTATTATGTTCATTTTATAGATAATGTCAACTGTTTTTAGTTGTACTTCGCTGGAGGAATAGGGAAAAGTACATCTATCCCAGCTTCCCGGAATTTTATATAGCATTTTATTTCATATCTTTTTCCTGCTTAGCATACTGGCTAGTATTTCTGGGCTAGCATTAAATAACAACAGAAATAACAGCTATCCTTTTCTCATTCCTCATTCACTGGGAATGCCTCTAATGTTACCACATGAAGTGTGATGCTTCGTGTTGGACGTCAGTTTGAGACATTAAATTCAGTCAGTATACTTAAATTCAGTTGAACAAATATTTAGTAGTACTTGCCATTTGTAAGTCACTGCTCTAAAGCTGGGAATATAGCCAGCAGGGAAGAAAGAGGTCATAATTCTTTTCTTTTATATTAAAAGTTATCTTTTTCTCTACCATAAGAGCCACCTTTATATTAACCCTATGTCTCCCATTCCTTCATCCCTCTGGCCTGCTCTGTGTGGTTCACAGTTAGACAAGAGAAATATGAAGTATATTAAGTTATATTAAATCTGTGGTCCTATGTTAAGACTCTTAGTGTAGAGTACTATAAACAAGTTCAAGCTAGCATAAGTGACAGAGGGGACTACCTCCACTGTGCCACAGAAGGTCATTTAATGGAACCACTTTTAATGGAGCTGAGTCTCAGGCCTCCAGAAGGACTAGAACCAGGACCCCCCAGGACTCTTTGTACCCATGTTCTCCCTCTTTCTGGGTCCTTTGCCTCCACTTCTCCTGCAGAATCAGCTTCATACCTCTCTTCTTGCCCCAAAAGCTGTGACAGACACACGCCAGGTTCCAGGTTCATGTCCCATCATACAAGGAAATAGTCCAAATTGAATGCCTCATTCTCAGCATCAGATTGGCTCAGATGGACACTTGTCCACCCCCTGATCCAGCCGCCTGTGGCCAGAGAGCCTGATCAGGTGGTCCAAACGTGGCTGCTAGGAGTTCATCTTTGTGTTAAGGCAGGGCGCCACCCTAAAAGATTGAGTGGGTATTCTCTTTACACTTTATGATTGTACAGTAATAACACGAAGCTACAGGGACTAGATAAGGAATCATCTTACACATGCAACAATATAACTGCACAGAATAACTACCCTTACATTGGGCCTCCAAATTAGGGCTTCTGTAAATTGCTGTGAGAATGTTTGGCCCGAGGTTGTGCCCTTTCCTGGTCTGTGTAGTGCATTTTTATCACTACGGATCCTTTGCCTTGCTATGGGTCATATTATGGTGTATAGAAGACTCTTTGTCTCTAATTTATATTCACCTTCACCTCTGCCTGGTCTTATAGATAAAGCCAATACATAAATTCTTTTGAATATAAATACTTTAAAACGAAGGGAGCATGTTTCCTAGCCAGCAGCATGAAGCCACGAATTCTATTCTCATGGGTTGAATCTAATCTTCCCCCCAAATCTTTTTTCTTTACTGACTCTTTTTCTTGTAGTGGTGTCATAAAGAAGTATTTGGTGTGGTTGAGGAGGTTAGCAGCTTGCTTCCATAACATTGCTAATTCTCAAATACAAACATACACTGAACTCCTAAGGGCTGCAGATTGTTATTTTCCAACTTTTTTTTTTTTTTTTTTACAGAATCATTCACTTCTGCTTTCCTTTTTTCTTGGACCAGTATTATAGCATATTCCACATTTCTAGTGAAGGACCCTTTCTCCAGCTTGTGTTTTTAGCATTTAGATGTTCATATATATGTATATTTATTAGAGAGAGAGAGTGAGAGAGCGCACATGAGCAAGTGGAGGGGGAGTGGGAGAGGGAGGCAGAGAATCTCAAGCAGGCTCCATGCCCCGGCAGAGCCCTACGCGGGGCTTAATCTCATGACCTTGAGATCATGAGTTGGATGCTTAATCAACTGAGCCATCCAGGTTCCCCTAACATTTAGATGTTCTAAGCAACCTCTTTTTTCTACTACTTATCTGGGTGTCCCTGTCCTACCTCACTCTGGAAGAATTACAATCTAGTTCAATTTCCAGGGCTCTGAGGCACAAATAGAAGGGCTCACTCCTTAGAGTAGTTCCAGTAGGCATTCAGGACAGCCTAGGAACAAAGCATATCATGTGTCCTCTGGTGAAGTCTCTGCTCATGTCAGTGCGAATGGCCTATCCAACTAGACATGTCATTGGTTTAGTCTTCCCCAAATCTCCCAAGAGATCAAAGCCAATCAAGGTTGCTAGGAGACCCAGGCAAATCATATATCAAAAACCATCAGGAAAAGCATACCAAATATTATTATTGAACAGCTATTACCTAGACAGTTCAATCTCAAAGATTTCCATAAGCCCAGGTGCCATAAATTTACATTTCTTTGATTCTAAAACACTGCTAATTTTAGAATGCATTACACATATAATAACAAAAGAAAGTACTGACAAGTTTGACATCTTGATTCCAGAAACATTAAAATGTGGGGGAAATGTATCTTACAATTGAAGAATTACATTAATATCTCACATGAACTCAACAATCATATCACATAGTAGGCTTAGCTGGAGTCCAGTGGCATGTAAAAACAAGTGACTGAACCTTATAAAATTGCAATGCTTTAGCATCTTGTGGTTATTCCATCGCAGTTTGAGTGCAAGTAACTAAAACCCTGAATGCATTTACAATGCCATGGCTAAATTTGTGGTTTAGCATTCTATAGGGAATAAATACCCCTACAAAGATAAAGAACATTAAGGATTTAAATTTCCAGAAAAAAAAAAGTAACCTAATTACTATATTAAAATTTTCCTCCATCTCTACTGAGGAGAATAAACAAATATAATTCCTAAAATGAAGATTGATCCTATTCAATTGTAATTATATAAAATATCCCAGTGGCATTAAATGAAATTGCCTCATTCTGGTATGGTGTTCCTTCTTGCTGGGGTCTGATTGCTGATAAAGAATGTTCTTGTTCCCTGCCTAAGTTCAAAACCACCCAAGGAGAGAAGTGAGAATCACATGCATGGAGGTTGAATATCGTCTCTGTTACAGTGATGACATATTGAAGAGAATGGCCAGACATCCTGACCAGGTGGCTTCTCTGACTCCCTGTGACCAATTTAAACCTTGGAACTGTCCATCTGAAGGCATGTTTAGGTCTGTGGAGTAGACTCACTCAACCAGGATTTCTGCCTTGAACTAGTTCAGAAGGAAGAGGGCATTTTTACTCAGAAGTTCAAATAGATTCATTCCATCCAGTCAAGAAATATGGACCAGTGGCTATCACCCACCATTGTACCCCATTCCCAGATGAGGCAAGTAGTAAAGGATGGGATAAGAGGTCACGAGTATTTATGGGGAACCCTCCTCATGGAAACTGGATAAACAGGTCATGGAAGTTTCCTATAGGGCGTCTTTATTCATTCATTTAATGTGGTGGCCAGCTCCAAGATGGTCTCCAATGGGCCCTACCTCTGAGTATTCATAACCTGGTGGAGTCTCCTCCCATATTATACCAGGATTGGTCTTATTGGTCTGTGTGACCAATAACATATGGCAGAAGTGGAGGTGTGCGACTTCTAAGATTAGGTCATAAAAGACATGTGGGTTCCATCTTGAGGGCTCTCTCTTGCTTTCTTCCTTGTTTGCTCTGAGGAAAGCTGGTTGCATGTTGTGAGCAGTCCTAGGGTTAGCACTACGTAGAGAGGACCTGAAGCCCTGGTGGAAAGCCGGTGAGAAACTGAGATCCAGTAACAGCATGTGAGCTTGAAAGTGGATTCTCCAGCCTCAGTTGAGCTTGTGATGATGGAAACCCTAGGTTAACAGGTTAACTACAACCTCGTAAAAGCCTCTGAGCTAAAACCATCCAGCTAATCTGCTCTCAGATTCCTGATTTTCAGAACCTATATGATATTATACATTTTTGTTGTTTTTAAGCTCCTAAGGTTTTAGGTAATTTGTGAGGCAGGGAAAGATAACTAGAACATTTACCTAACATTTATTTCATATATTTATCAGTTTTCAAAATGTGCCCAAGCATGACAAACATCCCTGTCCCCAAGATCTGCCATATAGATAGGGAAACTGTGAGGTACACATTCCTTACAATAACTCTGTGGGGCCAGTGGGCTGATTTTAATTTTACTGATGAGGAAACTATGACTCAGAAAGAAAAAACATCAGGGGCATCTGGGGGGCTCAGTTAAGTGTCTGCCTTCCTGTCCCTCTTCCCCTCACCCTCTCTTGTGCTCTCTCTCTCACTCTGCTCTCTCTTTCTCAAATAAATAAAATCTTAAGAAAAAAGAAAGATTAAACATCATGCTCAATGTATCAATTGATCAGTTATACTAAAATAGAAGCTAAGTTTGGTTGCCTGTATTGTGTTGTGGGTCTCCTTCATTTCTAGATATGCAAGAGGGAAAACAAGGCTTATCCTGATAGTTCACTGGGACCACAGGTATAATAAAGTTTTACTGCTACAGGCTGCAGAGGGACAACCTGGTGTGTGGGCCTTGCCAGGAGCAGAGAGCCCAGCCTCTCTGACTGTCTTAGGATGCCCCCTGGGGAACAGTTGTCTTGTCCCTGTCTTCATGAGTCATGTGTTCCCTGAAAAGTCTAGGATGGCATAAGGTGCTTGGTTGGAGATGGGCAGCCAATTTTGATGCCGAAGTCCATTTTAAAGCAGCCCCTTTTTAAAGACAGCCTTGGCAACTGGCCGGGGTTGAGCTGCCAGATGTCTCAAGGAGATTGGTCTACAGAGTAGATAGCTGTGATTTGGCATCACTTAGCTTTGAACACACCATTTTATCATGTTCATCTCTTAGCTATTGAGGTTGATTTATTTGCTCTTGATTTTTAGTGAGTAGCAGTATAGAAACCATACATTTTATTTTTTAAAAAATATTTGTTCATTTGAGGGAAAGAGAGAGAGAGAGAGAAAGCATGTATGAGTGGGAGGGGCAGAGGGAGAGGAAAAGAGATCTGTCAGACTCCATGCTGAGTGTGGAGCCCGACACAGGGCTCAATCTCACGACCCTGAGCTCACAACCTGAGCTGAATTCAAGAGTAGGATACTTAACTGACTGGGCCACCCAGATGCCCCCAAAACCATAAATTTTAATATATAAAATTTAAAATGCCATCAAACGTATGGAGCTCTTTTGGGACATTTTTGTGGCCACCAAATAAATGTATTAGCATAGTAATTGCATGATATCCTGCATCCTTACTTAATTTTGACCATTCAGCTGTAGAGCAGGAAAACATACTAACCCACACCAAATTACCAAATTAAGAAATTTTACCTTCACCAAACTGCAGGAAGTACAATATGAAAGATTCTTTTCCAGCCACTGACTAATAATTGCATTTAAGAATTTTCTAGGATTGAAGAAATTTAGATCTTCAGACAGATGGTTACATCAGGTTTGATTATCCATATTTTTGCTATGAATATATTTATTTATGAATAAATAGGTTGTATCGATTACCAGTGTAACAGCTGGAACAATAATAGTGAAAATTAATGTCTTCACATATGATTTCTCGTTCCAGTTGGAATTTTTGCGTTTCTTGGGTTTATATTTCAAATTGGACTTTGTTGTTGTTGTTATCACAGAGGATGAAAGTGCAGCTGGTAGACAGTTCTGGAAGGGAGGAGGGAAAGTAAGGACAGTTCTCTATAGTCAGTATTAGTGAAGATTAATGCTACTGACTAGATTACATTCAGGAAGACTCTAGTACAAATCAATCATCATGTTTATTTAAAAAAAAAGGGGGGGGGGCAAACCTCCTTCTACTTCCCCAATTCCACCCCATCCCCCAACAGCAATCCTTCATTTTGCTCTGCTCGTTGAGACCGGACTTGCTTTGTGTTGTTTTTCTAAGCAAGAAATGGACATCCTGTGTAGCTCAGAATTTTGTTAGGAAGATGCAAGCCTGTGAAGACAATGCTTCTTTAACTGCCTGAGGTTTTTCTGCAGAAAAGGTTCAGAATATATGACTTGTGAGGAATTTTAAGACTTTGAACTTTTTGGAAAATTAGCATCAGATTAAGTTTAAATTTTATGAAGTATTCTGACTCATATCCCCTGTCCTTTATGAAATCTTAGTCCATTCTAACACTCAATAATCTCTGAACCATAGCAATAATGGTTTATTCATTCATTCACATTAAGAAATACTTGCTGAATACCTATTATGGGCTACAGCCTATGCTGGAAAATTATATCCTGTGGTTTCTGTAGGGATTAATCCAGCAACAGATGATTTACACTGCAATGAGGGTAAGCAGTGTAGTGTTTGTGAATAGATCAAGACAGCACGTACCCAGACAGAGTTGTGGGTGGCTTCTTGGAAAAACAGTGCCTAAGCTGAGAGAAGAGATTACATATGAAAGACAGAGAGATGTGAGAATGTTGTGCAGGCAATAAGGCTAGAGAGGTGAGCAGAGGCCAGATCAGCAAGCCAGATCTTTGGGTATCAAGCTAAGGAGTTTCCACGTTATTATGAAAGCATTGAAACCATTGAAGATGTTTAAGGAGTAAAGCAAAATGATCTAGTTGATGTTTTAGAAACATCACACTCTAGAGGACGTCCATTATTGACAGTGCAATGGATGAGGTATGCTGGCCAGCCTTCCCATTGAAAACAACTAAAAATGCCAGATGAAAGCAACTTTTAAATAAATTATTAAATGAATCAATGAACTGGCAAGAAAGTAAGAAGCACTCAAACCAAAAACCAGGTAAAGAGAGGAGCTCAGAAAGAGAAGCATAGCTGTTTCCTCTTTGTCTTCAGGGCATTTGCTAAAGAAGATGAACATGAAGTTTGATTTTTATTTCCTTTTTGGCAGTGGAGTGCAGGACACAGCTTGGGGCCAATCCAAAATAGGGAGTCTAATAGGAGACTTCGATCAGATAACTGAGATGCCAGAGATTATACCCTTAAAGCAAGGACAAACTAGAAAGAAACCCACCCCACTACCCTCAGGGAATTTCACGGAAAATTACCAATCTGGAAATATAGTGCTAAGACAGGACAAGAAGCAGTCCTTCCTGAATGTAATCACAAGTCCTCATACAAGTTTGTACCCAAAATTCATACTACCTAAACATTCTGAAAAAAATCTCAGTCTGAAATTTTAGTATAAAATGTTTCCATTTTGGGGGGGCCTGGGTGGCTCAGTTGGTTGAGCATCTAACTCTCAAGGGAAGGGGCAGGGGCAGGGGGAGGGTTAGAGACAGAGACAAACAGACTCCCCCTGGAGTGGGGAGCCAGACATGGGGCTCAATCCCAGGACCCTGAGATCATGACCTGAGCTGAAATGAAGTCTGATGCTCGGAGCATCAGCTCAGGTCATGATCTCAGGGTTATGAGATCGAGCCCTGCATGGGGCTCTGTGCTCCTCTAGGAGCCTGCTTCTCTCCCTCTTCCTCTGCCCCTTCCCCACCACATGCTCTCTCTCTCTCTCTCTCAAAATAAATACAATCTTTTAAAAAAAGAAAAAAAATATTTCCATTCTGGTAGTGCCTCAGGACAACAGACTGAAACAAGTGAAAATCCTCTTTCTGGAGCAACCCACCTTTCTTATGAGCGCAAAGAATTTACCTAGGTGAAGTTCCTTTTTTTCAAGTAGGCTCCACTCCCGTCATGGAGCCCAATGTGGAGCTATGAACTCACAACCCTGAGATCACGACCTGAGCTGAGCTCAAGAGTCGGATGCTTAACCAACTGAGCCATCCAGGCATCCCTACCTGGGTGAAGTTTAAAAAAAATATGAGCACACATTAAATCGAACAAATAAAAACATACACAAAATAAACAACAACAAAAAAAGAAGGCATCATAAGAGAGAGCCAGCAGAAACAATACATAGCAGAATCAGACAAAGATTATAGAGTAATATAAATTTATATTAAATGTATGACAACAATATCATAAAGATCTTGATAGGAGAAATGAAAGTTTACTATTGTAAGATTCTTATACCATATATGAAATGATACAATATCATTTGAAGGCAGATTGTGATAAGTTAAATATGTATTATAAATTCTAGAACGAATACTAACCAAAAGAAGAGTTATGTTTAATAAGCTCACAAAAGATGAAATGGAATCCTAAAAGGTCTTCAGTTAATTCAAAGGAAGACAGAAAAAGAGGAAAAGGGGAGCAAAGGACAGAAGGAAAAAATAGAAAACAAGTAGCAAGAGACTTAAATCTAACCATATCAATAATCACATTAAAAGTAAATGGTCTAAACACCTCTATGGAAAGGCAGAAAGTCTCAGAATGGAGAAAAATGCAAGACTCAACTATATGCTGTTTACTAGAAACACACTTCAAATATAGAGACACAAATGGGTTAAAAGTAAAAGAATGAGAAAATATATGCCATACTAACACTAAAAGAAAGAAAGTTGGGGAGGTATATTGATGCCAGGAAAAGAGATTTCACTTAAAAATAGTAACAGGGATTATCATTTCATAATGATAAAATTGTCGTTTAAATAAGAAGAACCAACTCTCCTAAATGTTAATTCACTCAATAACAAAGATTCAAAATCAAAAACTGATAGAACTACAAGAAGAAATAGACAAACCTACAATTACAGATGGAGATTTCAATACTTCTTTATCAAATGGTTCAGTAGACCTTGTTGGGGCTGAGATTCTGCATTTCGAACAAGTTCCTAGATGATGCCAGTGTTGCATCTAGCAACATTAGTAAGATGCTAGAAGGTAAATCAGAAGAAAATGTCTACAATGAACTACAGGAAGAAGGCGAAATGCAGAAATGGTAAGAGGTATAATGAGATACAGTAAGAAAGTCCAACATATATGTAATTAGATTCGAAGGAGAGGAGAGAAAGAATGTGACAGAAATAATACTTGAAGAGATAATAATAGCTAAGAATTTGTTTAAAAGACATCAAGCCAGGGTGCCGCAGTCAGTTAAGCATCTGACTCTTACCTTCGTCTCAGGTCCTGATCTCTGAGTCATGAGATCAAGCCCTATGTTGGGCTATCCACTCAGTGTGGAGCCTACTTAAGTTTCTCTTTCCCTCTCTCCCTCTGCCCCTCCCCTGCACGTGTGTGTGCCCTCTCTCATGTGCTCTCTCTCTCATATAAATAAATCTTCAAAAAAATTTTTTTAATTAAAAAATAGAATAAAAAATAAAAGACATGAAGCCATAGATTCATGAAGACTGAAAACTTCAACTGGGGTAAATACAAAGAAAACCACACCCTCAAATATATATATAACATACATATGTTAACAACTGTTGAAAACTAAAGACAAAAAGAAGATCTTTTTTTAAAAAAGATTTTATTTATTTATTTGACACAGAGACAGCCAGTGAGAGAGAGATCCAGCGAGAGAGAGACAAGCAGGGGGAGTGGGAGAGGAAGAAGCAGGCTCCCAGCAGAGGAGCCTGATGTGGGACTGGATCCTAGAACACTGGGATTCACGCCCTGAGCCAAAGGCAGACGCTTAAGGATTGAGCCACCCAGGCGCCCCGACAAAACGAAAATTTTAAAACCAGCTATAGAAGAACATAAAGTTATTACTTTCAAAGGGGTGACAATTGAAAGTTGATTTGTCAATAGATGTAAATGAAATTGGGTCTCAAATTCTATAAAGCAAAAATTAACAAAACTACAAATAGAAATATTAAATCTTAATTCACAGTGGGATATTTTAGGATATCTCTCAGTATCTAATAAGAACACACAGACAAGGGGCGCCTGGGTGGCACAGCGGTTAAGCGTCTGCCTTCGGCTCAGGGCGTGATCCCGGCGTTCTGGGATCGAGCCCCACATCAGGCTCCTCCGCTATGAGCCTGCTTCTTCCTCTCCCGCTCTTCCTGCTTGTGTTCCCTCTCTCGCTGGCTGTCTCTATCTCTGTCAAATAAATAAATAAAATCTTAAAAAAAAAAAAAGAACACACAGACAAAAACAAGAAAGATATAACAATAGGATTGTTGATACACTCGACCTAATTGTCTTATAGAAACCCTACCCTCAAACCTGCAGAATGAACATATACTGGGCCATAAATGTCAAAGGATTGATTTCACATAGAGTCTGCTTTCTGTCAACATTACAATGAAGCTAGATATGAGTTTTTGAAAGGGTAACAGGAAAAATCCCCACATTTTTAGAAACTTAACTATTCATGTCATACTAATATTCTATTACGTATCTATTAAGATCTATGGTAACATCCCCTTATCCATTCTTGAAAGCAGTTATTTGTAACTTTCTTCCCTTTTGTCTTCTTAGGAGTTTATCCATTTTATTAACGTTTTCAAAGAATAACTTTTGCCTTTGTTGATTTTCTTTATTGCATTCTGGTTCTATATTTCATTAATTTCTACCTTTAAATTCTTTCTTTCTACTTTCGTTTGGTTTAATTTTTCTGACTTTTTGAGGTGGATGCTTAGTTCAATGGTTTTTTAGGCTTTTTCTTTAATATATGCAAAATTTTCCTTTAAACATGGTTTTAGGTCTACCTAATTAATTACATTGGTGTGTAGTATTTTCATTAATTAATCAAAATATTCTCTAATTTACATTGTAATTCCTTCTATGATTCATAGGTTATTAATTTTCAAACATATAGGAACTTTCTAGTTTTATTCTTATTGTTTTTCAGCCTGATTACAGTATGATTAGAAAAATCCTCTGTGATTTCAGACATCAAATTATATTAGTTGAAACTTGCTTTAAATGTATTCTTTAGTTGAATGCAGTTTTCTATACCCTTTCATTAAGCCAAGTTTATTTTTGTGTGGTTCAAATCTATACATTCACCGATTATTTTTTGTCCACCTATTCGATCTGACACTGAGAAGTATGTTAAAATCTACCATGATGGTCAATTTGTCTATTTCCCCTTAGAGTCCCTTCAAATTCTGTGTTATATATTCTGAGTCTATTATTAGTTTCATGCAAATTTAGAATGATTTCCTCTGCCCCATTAATTGAACTGTGTATCATCATGAATTTTTCATATTTATCTATGGTAATGCTTTTTGCCTTAATGTATCCTTTGTTGATCTACTAATATTAACATAACCATACAGCTTTCTTTCTGTTAGTGTTTGCAGGGTATATCTTTTTTCATCCTTTTATTTTCAAACTTCTTGTATCTTTACATTTTAGATATAACTCTTATAAATAATATACAGTTGATTAAAAAAATTCAGTGCTTTCTTTATCTTTTAGTCTTTGTCTTTTAATTGTCTTTTAAATTTTGGAGCATTTAATCTATTTATATTTTTTCCATTGCTGATATTTCAGGGCTTAAGTCTGCCACCTTACTCAGTACTTTCTATTGGTCCTGCACGGTCTATATTCTTCTTCTCTCATTTTGAGATTTCTTTTGGGTTAATCAAGTGTTTTCTATGATTCCATTTCCTCCTCAGTTAGCCTAAATGTTATACACCTTTAAACAATTTTAAGGTGCTTATCCTTTAATGTTTACAACATATGTGTATATATGTATACTTAAAATATGCATACTTGACTTACATAATTCTAATTACTACTTTTATCTCCTCCCAGAAAAATGCAAGAATCACAGAATTCTTTAACTTTTTACCTTTTTCCTAGCTTACATGGCACTCTTGCCTAATAATTATTTATATAAAATGCAATCTCCACAATATGTTGTTATTATTATGTTTAATACAGCCAATATTCATTTTGATTTAACCACATATTTATTGCTCTTTCTTCTTTTCTGTACCTTTAGACCTCCATTTGGGACTAGTTTCCTATTGTCTGAAAAATATTCTTTAATATTTCCTTTATTGTTAACTCTACTGATGTTAAATTCTTTTTGTTTGTAGGAAAATGGTCTATTTCACCTTTATTTTTGAAGACCATTTTGCTGAATATAGACTTCTAGCCTGATAGTCGTTTTCTTTTAGCATTTTTAGGATATTATTTTTCTGTCTTTTGGATTCATTGTTTTTATTGAGAAGTCATCTATCAGTCTAACTGTTTAAAAAGCAATCTTTTTTCTTTGTCTAGTTTAACATTTTTTCTTTGTCTTTGGTTTAGTAGTTTTATTATGATTGGTTTAGGTATGGATTTCTTTATACTGATCCTCATTGGTGTTCTTAAGGCTTCTTGAGTTGATGGGTTGATGTTTTAAAATTTTTTTGAGGAAATCTTAGTCATTGTTACCATTCTGTCTTCTTGAACTTCAATTACTGGTATGTTAGATCTCCGTTCTGTGTCTTCTATATTTCTTAACCTTCTCTTCAAATTTTTCTGCACAGTTATCTCTCCATGCTTAAGTTTGAATGCTTTCATCTGCTTTATCTTCCAGTTCATTAATTCTTTCTTTATCCATGCATAGACTGCTGAATAATCTATCTACTGAGTTCTTAATTCAGGTTATTTTATTTTTCAAGTCTTGAATTTCCTTTTTCTTTCTTTTTTTCTTTTTTTTAAAGATTTTATTTATTCATTTGACAGGATAGAGACAGCCAGCGAGAGAGGGAACACAAGCAGGGGGAGTGGGAGAGGAAGAAGCGGGCTCCCAGCGGAGGAGCCTGACGTGGGGCTCGATCCCACAACGCCGGGATCATGCCCTGAGCCGAAGGCAGACGCTTAACCGCTGTGCCACCCAGGTGCCCCTGAATTTCCTTTTTCTTTCTGTTTCTAGATCACTGCTGGAATTCTCAAATCTTATCTTTCACCTGCTTGAGCATAGGAAGTATGGTTATTTTTACACTTGTTCTTGATAGCTTCAGTGTCTGGAGGTTCTGTGTCTGTTTCTATTGACTTTTATTTCTGTTAATTTTCATATTGTCTTGCTTTCTTGTGGTCTGGTTATTTTTATTGTGTTTTGGACATTGTAGGTACACTATTATTTATAGAAAGTTTTGAGGCCTAGGGTCATGTTAGTTTACTCCAACGTAGATTTGTTTTTGATTCTGTCAGACAGATGGGGACACTAGCCATTCAGGATTACTTTAATAAAATTTCAGGGCTTGAGAGGATTTATAGCTGAATAGAAGTCCTTGCCGGGGTCTACCTATGGCTCATACTTATGCCCAGGATATGGATTTTTTGTGGTCCCAGGCCAAATCGATGGGGCCTTGCTAGTCTTTTACTTACTTGCCAGGTCTGAACACCAATCCCTCTCACTGTCAAGTCTATCAAATTTATAGCTTCATCTCTTGGCTGCTCAGTTTTTCCACCTCAGAATTGGCAAATGTCTCCTGGAGGAAAGTGACCCCAAATGCTCTGCTCCCAGGGTCTTCATTCTTTCCCAGAGCCTATCCTGGCAATTCTTTATTAACATGGTGGAGCTCTTCTGGTGTTTTCAAGCAGATTTTATTTTGTTTTTCTAGATTCTCTAATTGTCTTTTGTGGTAGGCTTAGTGGGAACTAGTCCACCATTACTTGAAATGGAAGTGCTTTGCTTAGTTCTTTTCCTTCAAAATTGACTTGTCTCGAAAAAAGAAATGCAAACCTCTACTTTACTTCATATACAATAGTATGTTCTACATGAACTAAAGGCCAAAATAAGGAAAGTAAAGCTTGAAGATTTTTAGTAGAAAATATTGGACCCTATCTTAATATTCTTAAGACAGAAGTACCCAGAAAGTGTATCTAAAGGAAATAATTAATAAATTAGACCAAAAGAAAATATAAAGTTTATAAGAACAAAAGTCACCAAAACTAAGGGTAAAATGCAAGCCCATTTCAGAAATTATTTTTAGGGGCGCCTGGGTGGCACAGTCATTAAGCGTCTGCCTTTGGCTCAGGGCGTGGTCCCAGAGTCCTGGGATCGAGCCCCACATCAGGCTACTCCGCTGGGAGCCTGCTTCTTCCTCTCCCACTTCCCCTGCTTGTGTTCCCTCTCTCTCTGGCTGTCTCTCCGTCAAATAAATAAATAAATAAATAAATAAATAAATAAATAAATCTTTAAAAAAAAAAAGGAATTATTTTTAAACCTTCATAATGGGCCAAAGATCCGTATCCAGAATAAATTTTTAAAAATCCAATAGTAAAAAAATGGCAAAAGATGCACTGATCCAAAGAGGATGCTTTAGTAACCAAAAAGAATATGAAAAGATGCTTAACTCACCAGTAATCTAGGAATCAAAATTAAAGCAATGAAATGTTTCATGTCTACCATAGTATCAAAATAAAAAAAAAATCTAACAAGTGTTTGAAACTTATTGGAGTGACAGGAAGTCACCCTGAAAGCCAGAGTACAAATGAGACCAGCCCGTTGTACTTCAGATAGCAATATCTGCTGAAAATTGAATAACACTCGTTGGGGCACCTGGGTGGCTCAGTTGGTTAAGTATCTGCCTTCGGCTCAGGCCATGATCCCAGGGTCCTGGAATTGAGCTCTGCGTCAGGCTCCCCGCTCAGCGAAGAGCCTGCTTCTCCCTCTCCCTCTGCTGTTCCCCCTGCTTGTGTGTTCTCTATGAAATAGATAATAAATAAAACCTTTAAAAAAATTGAATAGTACTCCTGTTGATTCAGCTATCCCAAACCTAGTTTTGAGCAGTGCATAAGGAGACTTCGATCAGGGTATTTACGGTGCACCATTAGCAGTGATAAAACATGGGAAATTTCCTACTGTGTGTCCATCAGTAGGAAAATGGGTTTAAAACTGAGATCTTTTATATACTAGATTAATATAAAACAGTTAAAGTGATTGAACTAGATCTACATGCATCAACATGGATAAATTTTGAGAATGCGTTGATGAAGGGAAGAACATGTTGAATGGCAATGTGTACAATAGGACAAAAGGCAAAGTTTAAAAGTAAGGAAAATAGTCCTATAAATACCTTAAAGAAATATACCAGAAGTTGTATAGATATAACAATGTGAACAGAAAGGATACACACTGGGTGCCCGGGTGGCTTAGTCGGTTAAGTGTCTTTTTTTTTTTTTCAAGATTTTATTTATTTATTTGATAGAGAGAGACAGCTAGCGAGAGAGGGAACACAAGCAGGGGGAGTGGGAGAGGAAGAAGCAGGCTCCCAGTGGAGGAGCCCGATGCAGGGCTCGATCCCAGGACTCTGGGATCACTCCCTGAGCCGAAGGCAGATGCTTGAAGACTGAGCCACCCAGGGGCCCCTGACTCTTGATTTCAGTTCAGTTTATGATCTCAGGGTCCTTGAGTTCAAGCCTCACTAGGCATGGAACCCACTTAAAAAAAAAAAGGATACACACCAACTTTCATTTACCTCTGGGGGGAGAAGTGAAGGTTGGGATGGAGGAAGAAAATGTGGAGTTGACCTCTAGTGGTAATGTTTTATTTCTTACACAATAAAAACAAAAGATGCAGAAGTTGAAACAAATATGGCATAATGTTTAGATTTCCTAAGTTAAGAATTAGTGAAATAAGGCAGGTAAGCCATTCCTAACACATAAAAAAGCATTGAAGAGAAACAGGGAGAGGGGATTGAGAGAGGGAGGGAAGGAAGGAATCAGACTGAGTGGATGTCCTTAAATATCATACACAGCTGCAGGGCTTGAGATGGAGCCATTAACAGCACTTCATGTGGACGATGTTTTAAAAAAAATCATTCCAATGAGAATGGGGAATGATGTCTTGGCATGTGTAGAAAGACAGCTGAAAAATCATGAGTATAGAGATGAACAATGTGGAGCCTTACTGATGTCTGGAGAGTCACTGTGGTTTAACATCTTTATCCATAATCTGGAGGTCACAGAGCACAGGAAACTCTGGGCTTGGAAAGGGCACCAAGCCCTTCCCAGGCATGAGATTTCAGGCTGGTTTCACAGAGCTATTGAGTAGACCAAGAAGGGGTAGATGAGATAGGGTCATCTGAACTCTCCAGAGTAGGCACTGAGTGATGCTAACCTACAGAAGGGATGCAGTTCCAGCTGTCATCAGGTGTCCTGGGCCAGTGCTCCATCAAGCTGAGAGCACTAGCTGGGAGGTGACTTGCATTTGCAGATACCCAAGGAGGAAAGTGTATATGGCAGGTCCAGAACAGGCAAGGCAAGGACAGAGGAGCATCTGACCAGGGTTCCTGAAGTTGTGGCACAAATGTTCTTGTTCACCAAAACCTAGAATGCAGAATATGTGTATTGAAGAGAGGAAAATCTAGGATAAAGGAAAAGAAACTACTTTGTACAAGATCTTTCAAGCTTTTCTCTCAAAGTTGGTGGTTCCCACTAAAAGATAACAATTGATCAAAAAGATTTTGCTTAAATTGAGAAGACTTTTGGATCCAGTCTTGACCTTGAGCTTGTTTGGGCAAACAATGTCTGGATAAAACCAAGTGTGACTGACCACCCCAGTTTGGACCTTCCTTTAGGGTTGAGGCTGATTTTGGTGCCTCCCTTCCTTCTGGGTAGGGCACCCAGCAAGCTCACATCTGGGGCACTTTTTCCCCTCCATCTAGCCATTTGCCCAAAGATATAAAAATTTCCATTGTCCCCAAAGTATTAAAAAACCTAATTCTAAGCAAGATATAGTCCTACTCCCCAAACCCAGCTTACGTGTAAAATTAAGCAATGTATCACTAATTTGTGTTGAGATGACTAAAGAAGCTTTGTTTGAAAATCCATTTTTATTTTCTTATTTGCGTCGGAAATACCTTATCTTTCAGCCTGTTAAAGAGCTTTCTGATTTATAAGGATATCATCATAATTGAATAATGACATGCTGCTTAACATGTTGCTGCTCAAAAATGTTTCCCCCTCCAGACACATTTTTTAAAAGTAAATAAGTGCAGTTATTTCTATTCGTAATGTAAATAGCATGGTCAATTTTCTCCTAAATCTGTCTCTCTTATAGTGAATGAGTTTGTAATTTAAGAGTTGAAAAGGGAATTTTTTTTTTTATGTATTTAGGAGGGTCTGCTAAAATAAAAGAGTCTGTGAGACTTATAAAAGTGGTAAAAATATAAATCTTTCTATTGACCAGTTACTAGTGGTGTTCGAAACGAACTGATAAATTTAAATTTTTGTTAAATATCATTCTATAAGTCGTTGATGGTTATAGATTGTTTATCTTAACTCTGGCTTAAAGAAGATAATTATTGATTAACCAATGTCTATTTATTGTGTTTTCCTGATTCTGTATACATGTAAAGAATAAATATGTTGGTAGTCAGTATTATATAGATTTATTTTCGTACACAAAGGTTGGCTGGCATCAAAAGGGGAAGTGATATCCCCCATTCCTGCTCTACCACTTTTCTCTAAAGCCCTTTTGGCTCAGTGGAAGCAAAGGGTTCATGACCTTCGCATTTTAGAGATGGTAGGAGCAGACAAAAAAAAAATGTTCACCTGTAAGAGAGAAGCAAATGAAAATCTCAACTGCATATTCGTAAATCTCTGGAGAAAGGGAGGCCTTTCTAAGGGAAGAAGTGGTAGAATTATTATAATGAAACATTTTTATCAGATTTGACTGTATACTTTCCCCCGCTTTCCCTGTTTATCATTCTTGCGTACCCAGTCCTCTTTTATTTCTACCAGTATCATTTACTGCAGCCCGTGGTCAGCCCCTGCAAAACCATAGCATGGTACTAAACACAACAACAATGTAACAAATAGATAAATCTAACACTCCAGCATAAACACATTTTACTCCGGTGGAAATGGGGAGCCACTGCAGAGTTTGACCAGCATAAGGGTTATGATCTGATTTAATTGATCACAAGTCCAATCAAGATGCATTGAAAATAACAATGAGGAGTCTGGGCGGAAGTTTGATTGGGGCCATTGCAACAATCCTGGGAGAGGGCAGTGTTAGAAGTTAAGAGAGAGGTGGTTGAACTCTGAATGTGTTTTGAAGACTTAGCCGACAAAATGCATTGACGAGCTAGATGTGGAGTTTGAGATAAAGTTAAGAGTTAAGAGTGATTCCAAGTTTTTTCACTTGAGCACTGGAACTAAGAGCTGCCTGTAACTGAGATGGGGAATGTTGTGGGCAGGGCAGGTTAAGAGGGAGAATTTCAGGAGCTTGCCTTCAGATGTGTTAATTTTGACTTGACTATTAGACATGCGAGTGGAGATGTTGAATAGGCATATAGCTTTTCTATAACAGGAAGAAGGAGTATGTACAAAGTCGGAGAAGCAGGGAAGACAGGAAAGGCTTAAAACATTCACACAGAGGGGTGCCTGGGTGATTCAGTCGGTTAGGCCTCCAGCTCTTGATTTTGGTTCAGGTCTTGAGCTCAGGGTTGTGAGATCGAGCCCCACCATGGGCTGTGTAGCTGGGCATGGAGCCTGCTTAAAATTCTCTCTCTGTCTTCCACTGCCTCTCCCCCACTCAAAAAAAAAAAGTGTTCACACAGAGATATGGCCCTGCTGACCTGAAGCTTGGGTCCCATAGCCAGAGTGTAGAGCAGAGACCAGCACCCCTCGATGTTAGCCACTGTCATTGACTTTGACCATTACAGCCCAGTGGAACATACCTTTCATGATGCAGTTGATGATGGCTAAAGAATTTTGAACATTTTTTCCAGGTTTTTTTTTTAAAGATATAATTGACCTATAACATTGTATAAGTTTAAGGTGTACAACATAATGATTTCATATTTGTATATATTGCAAAAGGAGTCCCACAATAACTTTAGTTAACGCCTATCACCTCACATAGTTACAATTTTTTCTTGTGATGGGAACTTTTAAGATCTGCCTTCGCAACTTTCAAATATACAATGCAGTATCGTTAATTGTAGTAGCCATGCAGTATATTACATCCCCAGAATTTATTTATCTTATGACTGGAAGTCTGTACCCTTTGACTACCTCCACCCATTTTCCCCACCCTCCACCCCCTGCCTCTGGCAACCACCAATCTATTCTCTCTTTTGATGCGTTCGATTTTTTTAAGATTATGCATATAAGTAAGATCATACAGTATTTGTCTTTCTTTGTCTGATTTATTTCACTTAACATAATACCCGTGAAGCCCATTTATGTTGCTGCAAATGGCAGGATTTCCTTCCTTTTTATGGTCAAATAATACTTTATTTTTTTTTAAAGATTTTATTTATTTATTCGACAGAGAGAGAGACAGCCAGCAAGAGAGGGAACACAAGCAGGGGGAGTGGGAGAGGAAGAAGCAGACTCATAGCAGAAGAGCCTGATGTGGGGCTTGATCCCATAACGCCGGGATCACACCCTGAGCCGAAGGCAGACGCTTAACCGCTGTGCCACCCAGGCGCCCCCAAATAATACTTTATTATATATACCATATTTATCCATTCATCCATTGATGGACACTTAGGTGGTTTCCATATCTTGGCTATTTAAATAGTGCCACTATGTACATGGGGTGTAGCTAGCTCTTCAAGACAGTGATTTCATTTCCTTTGGCTATATACCTCCTGGTGCAATTGCTGGATCATACAGTAGTTCAATTTTTAATTTTTTGAGGAAACTCCGTATTGTTTTCCACACAGGCTACACCAATTCACATTTCCACCAGCAGGACACAAGTGTTGCTGTTTCTCCATATCCTTGCCAACACTTGTTATCTCTCTTATTTTTAACAGCCAGTTTAACAGGTGTGAGGTAATAACCTCATGGAGGTTTTGACTTGCACTTCCCTTGTGATTTGTGATGTTGACTGCTTTTTCATATACCTGTTGATCATCTATTTATCTTCTTTGGAAAAATGTTTATTCAGATCCTCTTTGCATTTAAAAATTTGATTATTTGTTTTGTTTTTGTTTTGCTCTTCAGTTGAATGAGTCCCATATATATTTGAATATTAACCCATTATCAGATATACGATTTGCAATGCATTTTCTTTCATTCTGTAGATTGCTTTCTCATTTTGTTGATCATTTATTTTGCTGTGCAGGAGCTTTTCATTTCAATGAAGCCCCACTTGTTTATTTTTGTTTTCATTACTTGTACTTTTGGTGTCATTTCCGAAAAATTAAGGCCAAGACCAATAGCAGGGAGTTTCCCCCTGTGCTTTCTTCTAGGAATTGTATGGTTTCAGCTCTTACATGTAAGTCTTTAATCCATTTTGGGTTTATTTTTGTGAATTGTGCAAGATAAGGGTCCAGTTTCCTTCTTTTGCTTGTGAATACCTAGTTTTTCCAGTGCCACTTATTGAATAGACTCTCTTCTCTCCATTGAGTATTCTTGGCTCCCTTGTCTGACGTTAGTTGACTGAATATGCATGGTTTTATTTATAGGCTCTCTATTCTGCTCCATTGGTCTATGGGTTTGTTTTTATGCCAGCACCATACTGTTTTATTAGAGCTGTGTAATATAGTTTGAAATCATGATATGTAATACCACCAGCATTGTTCTTCTTGCTCAAGATTGCTTTGACTCTTTGGGGTCTTTTTTTTTTTTTAAGATTTTGTTTTATTTTAGAGAGAGAGAGCGAACATGAGCAGGGAGAGGAGCAGAGGATGAGGGAGAGGGAGGGGGAAAGAATCTCCAGCAGACTCTCCACTGAGCATGGAGCCTGACCTGAGACTCAATCTCACCACTGTGAGATCAGGACCTGAGCTGAAACCAGGATTCTGATGCCCAACTGACTGAGCCACCCAAGTGTCCCCCTTTGGGATCTTTCGTGGTTCCAAATAAGTTTTAATATTTTTTTATTTCTGTAAAAAATGCCATTGGAATCTTAATAGGGATTGCACTGAATCTATAGATGGGTAGTATGGACGTTTTAACAATATTCTTTCAGTCTATAAACACAAAATGTATTTCCCTTTATTTCTATAAGCACAATATATTTCCATTTTCAGTTTCTTTCTTCAACGTATTACACTTTTCAGTATAGAGATTTTTCACTTCCTTGGTTAAGTTTATTCCTAAGTATTTAATTGTTTTTAAAGCTATTGTAAATGGGATTGCTTTCTTTATTTCTTTTTCAGATAATTTATTAGTGTGTAGAAATGCTACTGATTTTTGTATGTTGATTTTGTATTCTACAACTGTACTAAATCTGTTGATTATTTCTAACAGTTTTGTGTGTGTGTGTGTGTGTGTGTGTAGTGTTTAAGGTTTTCTATACATAAAATTACGTCATCTGCAAACAGAGACAATTTTACTTTTTCCTTTCTCATTTGAATGCCCTTCCTTCCTTCCTTCCTTCCTTCCTTCCTTCCTTCCTTCCTTCCTTCCTCCCTCCCTCCCTCCCTCCCTCCCTCCCTCCCTCCCTCCCCCCTTTCTTTCTCTCTCTCCCTTCCTTCCATCCTCCCTCTGTCTCCCTCCCTCTCTCTCTTTCTTTTCTTCTTTCTTTCTTTCTTTCTTTCTTTCTTTCTTTCTTTCTTTCTTTCTTTCTTTCTTCCTTCCTTCCTTCCTTCCTTCCTTCCTTCCTCTTCTTTCTTTCTTTCTTTCTTTCTTTCTTTCTTTCTTTCTTTCTTTCTTTCTTTCTTTCTTTCTCTTCTCCCTCTCTCTCTCTCTCTCTCTCTCTCTCTCCTTTCTTTCCTGATTGTTATGGCTACAAATTCCAGTATTGTGCTGAATAAGAGTGGTGCGAGTGGGCACATTGTCTTGTTCCTGATTTTTAGAGCAAAAGTTTTCAGTCTTTCACCATGAATATGATGTTGGCTGTGGACTTGTCATATATGGCCTTTTTTATGTTGAGATGCATTCCTTCTATACTCAATTTGTTGAGAGTTTTTATTACAAAAGGATGTTTGTTTTGTCAGATGCCTTTTCTACATCTATTGAGATGATCATATAATTTTTATCTTTCATTCTATTAATGTGGTGTATCACAGTATCGATTTGCATATGTTGAACCATTATTGCAGAGCAAGGATAAATCTCACTTAATCACAGTGTATGATCCTTTTAATGTGGTGTTGTGTTCCAGTTTGCTGGGATTTTGTTGAGAAATTTTGGATCTATATTTGTCAGGGATATTGGCCTATAGTTTTCTTTTCCTGTAGTATCCTTATCTGGCTTTGATATCAGGATAATGCTGGCCTCTTAAACTGAGTTTGGGAGTGTTCCCTCCTCTCTCATTTTTTTGGAAGAGTTTGAGAAGGGTTGATGTTAATTCTTTAAATGTTTGGTAAAATTCAGCAGTGAAACCATCTAGTCCTGGGCTTTTCTTTTTGGGAGGCTTTTGATTACTAATTCAGTCCTTTGTCATTATTGCTTTGTTCAGATTTTCTATTTCTTCATGATTCAGTCTTGGTAGGTTATATGTTTCTAGGAATTTATCCATTTCTTCTGGGTTATCCAATATGTTGGCATATAATTGTTCATAGTAGTCTCTTATGACCCTTTTTATTTCTGTGGTATCAGGTGTAAAGTCTCTTCTTTCATTTAAAATTTTATTTGTTTGGACCCTCTCTCTTTTTTTCTTGGTTAGTCTACTAAAGTTTTGTCAATTTTATTTATTTTTTCAAGAGCCAACTCTTGGTTTTATCAATCTTTTTAATTGTTTTCCTGTTCTCTATTTCATTTCTTTCTGTCCTAATCTTTATTATTTCTTTCGTTCTGCTAATTTTAAGCTTAGTTTGTTCTTTCTCTAGTTCCTTGAAGTATAAAGTTAGGTTGTTTGAGATTTTTTTTTCCTTGATGTATGCATTTTTCACTATAAACTTCCCTCTTAGAACTGCTTTTGCTATATCTTACAGTTTGGGTTTGTTGTGTTTCCATTTTCATTCATCTCAAGGTATTTCTTTAATTCCCTTTTGATTTCTTCTTTGATCTATTGGCTGTTCAGGAGTCTGTTGTTTAAATTCCATGTGTATATGAATTTTCCAGCTTTCCTCCAGTTATTGATTTCTAGTTCCATACCATTGTGGTTGGAAAAGATAATTGGAAGGATTTTTGTCTTAAATTTGCTAAGACTCATTTTGTGACCTAACATATGACCTATCCTAGCAAATGTTCCATGGAGCACTTGAGAGTTATGCGTATTCTGCTGTTGCTGGATGGTATGTTTTGTATATGTCAAAGCATTTGTTTTGGTTTGTTTGGTCTATAGTGTTGTTGAAATCTGCTGTTTCCTTGTCAATTATCTGTAGGGATGACCTATTCATTTTGATAGTGGGTTATTAGAGTCCCCAACTATAATTATATTGCTGTTTCTTTCTCTTTTTAGTTCTGTTAATATTTCCTTTATATGTTTAGGTGCTCTGATGTTGGGTGCATAAATATTTACAGTTGTTATATTGTCTTGATGAACTGATCTATCATTATATAATAATTTTCTTTGTCTCTCTTGACCATTCTTAGCTTAAAATATATTTTGTCTGGTATAAGCCAGCTACCCCTGCTTTCTTTTGGTTCCTCTTTGCTTGAAACATCTTTTTCTATCCCTTCATTCTGTTTTTGTGTGGGATTAAAGCTGGAATCCCTTATAGGCAGCATATAGTTAGAGCTTGTGTTTTTATACATTCAGTCATTCTATGTCTTTTGATTTGAGAACTTAATCCATTTATAGTAATTATTGATAAGTGGGGACTTACTCTTGCCACTAAAAAGATTTTTTTCCTGTGTTGTAGATTTATTGTTTCATGCTTATGTTGCTGCCTTGTTTTGTGATTTGATGGGTTTTTGTAGCTGTACACTTTGGCTTCTTAAGCATAATCTTTTGTGTATCTACAACAGGTTTTTCCTTTGTGATTACCAGGAGACTTACATAAAATTTTTAAAAAATGTCCTATTTTAAGCTGGTAGCAAATTCAATAGCATGCATAATAATTTTATACATTTACTTCCTCCCTCTCATATTTTAGGTTATTGATGTTACAATTCACATATTTTTTGATATTATGTATCCTATAACAAATCATTGTAGTTATGGTTATTTTTAATATGTTTGGTTTTTGACTTTAAAAAAATTACAGTGTAACTAACATACAGTGTTATATTAATTTCAGATGTAAAACATAATGATTCAACAATCTTATATATTACTCAGTGCTCATCTGGATAAGTGTACTCTTAATCCCCTTCATCTATTTCACCCTTCCTCCTACCGACCTCCCCTCTGGCAACCACTGGTTTGTCTCTATGTTTAAGAGTTGGCTTTTTTTTTTTTTAAAAAGATTTATTTATTTATTTATTAGACGGAGAGAGACAGCCAGCGAGAGAGGGAACACAAGCAGGGGGAGTGGGAGAGGAAGAAGCAGGCTCCTAGTGGAGAAGCCTGACGTGGGGCTCGATCCCGGAACGCCGGGATCACGCCCTGAGCCGAAGGCAGACGCTTAACGACTGAGCCACCCAGGCACCCCATGAGTTGGCTTTTTAACTTTTAAACTGGAATTGTAAGTGAATTATGCACCACCATTACAATATTAGAGAATCTGCTTCTGGCTGCATATTTACCATTGCCAGTGAGTTTTATACATACATTCATATGTTTTTTACCTTAATCAGCACCCTTGTATTACCACTTGAAGAACATCATTTAGCATTTCTTGTAAGGCAAGTGTGGTGATGAACTCCTTCAGCTTTTGTTTGTTCAAGAAAGCCTTTCTGGGGGCACCCGGGTGGCTTAGCCGTTAAGCGTCTGCCTTCGGCTCAGTTCCCTGATCCCAGGGTCCTGGGATTGAGCCCCGCATCGGGCTCCCTGCTCGGCAGGAAGCCTGCTTCTCCCTCTCACACTCCCCTTGCTTGTGTTCCTTCTCTCGCTGTCTCTGTCTGTCAAATAAATAAATAAAATCTTAAAAAAAAAAAAAGTCTTTCTGTCCTTCATTTCCAAAGAACAGTTTTGCTAGGTAGTATTCTTGGTTGACAGAGTTTTTTTTTTTTTCTTTCAATATTTTGAACATATCATCCCACTCTCTCCTGGCCTGCAAAGTTTCTGTTGATAAAGCTACCCCCCATCTTATGGAGTTTCCCTTATATGCGATGAGCTGCTTTTCTCTTGCTGCTTTCAAGATTTCCTCTTTGTCTTTGTTGACAATTTAATTGTAATGTATTTTGGTGTTGTTCTTTTCAAGTTCAATCTATTTGGGGTCCTTTGGTCCTCACGAATCCAGATGTCTGTTTATTTCTCCAAGTTTGGGAGTTTTCCAACCATTATTGCTTTAAGTATACTTTCTGTCCCTTTCTTTCTTCTCTCCTTCTGTGATTTCCATAATATGTATATTGTTCCTTTTGATGGTGGTATTCCATTAGTCTCATAGGATGTAGGCTTTCCTCACTCCTTTCATTCTTTTTTCTTCTCTGACTGGATGCTTTCAAATGAATCTATCTTCTTGTTTACTGCTTCTTTCTTCTATTTGGTCAAGTCCGATATTGAACTCTCTATTGAATTCTTGAGTTCAGTCATTGTATTCTTCAGTTCAGGGATTTCTGTTTGGTATTTTGGGGGGGTTCTATTTCTTTGTTGAAGTTCTCATTTTGTTTATGTTTTCTCATTTGTTCATTGTTTTCTTAAATTTTGTGTTGTTTTATATTCTTGTAGTTCACTAAACTTCTTTAAGAGGATCATTCTGGATTCTTCATCAGACAGTTTATAGATATCCATTTCTTTAGGGTCAGTTACTGGAGCACTATTAGCTTCCTTTGGTCATTCCATATTTTCCTGATTCTTCATGATTCTTGATTCTTTGAGTTGGTGTCTGCACATTTGAGTAAGCTGTCTCCTTTTCCAGACTTTATAGGTTTGCTTTGGCAGAGATAGTCCTTCCCCAGTCAGCTCAGTTTTGGGTTCTGGTTGGGTCAAGTGGTAGCATCCTTGGTCAGGTGGGGCTTGCTATCACAGGTCTCTATTTGGGTGACGCCACTGCCCAAGCTCTGAGGTCAGGGGGATGCTGCTGGTTGGGAGAAGTCAAATAGGACTACTGGCTTGGTTCCCTGTCCAGGTGTAGCTACAGGATGCTCAGATTCTCTGGTCAAGCTTCCTGGTCAATTTGTTTTCTGGTCCAGGTGGGGCCATAGAATGGGCTCCATAGCCATTACAGCTTAATGGCTAGGGACTCAAGTTGGGAAGAACTGTCCACCAACCTCCCTAGCCAGATGGGGTCACTGGCTTGGCTCTGCAGTTGGGCAGGGCCACTGGCTTTGTTCTTCAGATGGGCATGGCCATTGGCTAGGCTCTCAGCTTGGGTGCCTTTGTAAGCGGGGCTGTAGGATGGGCTACACATCTTCCCAGGTGTTATGGTTAGTTTTTCCAGTTGGATAGGGCTGGAGGCTATATTCAGGCATAGGAGGGACTTCAGATTTGCTTTCCAGGTCAGGCAGGGTTATAGAGCAGACTCGATGGCTGGTATGGATCATTGGCTGGGGACCCAAATCAGAAAAACTGTCCACTGAGCTCCCTGGCTAGACAGGGCCACTGGCTCAGCTCTGTAGATGGGCAGAGCCACTGGCTGAGCTCTCTGCTTGGGTGACATGGCAAGCTGGGCTGTAAGGTGGGCCACACAGCCTCCTGGGTGTTCTGGTTAGGCTTCCTGAGCAGGTGGAACTGAGGGCTATACTCAGCAGTAGGTAGGGCCATGAAACTACTTCCCTGCCTGGGTAAGTGGCAGAATAGGCTCAAAGGCTGGCATGGCTCATTGGTTGGGGACCTGAATCAGCCAGACCTGCCCAGAGGGTTCTTAGTCAGAGAGGGCCACTGGCTGGCTCTGCATGTGGACAGAATTTCTGGCTGGGCTCTCTGCTGAGCTGCTGCTGGAAGTGGACTACAGGATGGGCTGAGTAGCCACCACCTGACTGCGCTAGAGGGGGACTATATTCAACAGTAGATAGGGCCTCAAATGAGCTTCCCTCCCTGGACAGGACTGCAGAACAGGCTTCACAGCTGGTAAAACTTGTTGGCTGGGGACTTAATCAGTCAGAACTTTGCCCCCTGAGCTCCCTGGGCCAACTGGGTCACCAGCTTGGCTCTGCTGATGAGTAGAGCTATTGGCTGGGCTAAGAATTTAGAGCATTTTACCATGTGCCAGGCACTGTACTAAGCACTCTGGGGGCATTACCTTATTGAATTGTTTTAACAACACTGTAATTAGTCCCATTCTGCAGATGAGAAAATGGAAGTTGATAGTAATTAGGGAGCAGTAAGGAGGGGAAAGGAGGGAAGCTGGGATTCAAATCCAGGGCTACGTGATTCAAAAGCCCCATGTTCTCAGCCTCTATGCCTTTCTGTTTTTTATTTCAGAGTCTCTTCAGAGGTGAGATCATACAGAGTCTTAGTTCTAGTGGCTTCTCCTTAGCTTTGCATCCTTTGTCTTGGTCATAGAATTTACCATTTCTGTGGAGCAGGTTAGGGAATCCATGTGCCATGCAGTTTCTGCTGTTACATACAAATATCTCAGAATCCCAGGTGCACTTAAAAAAATCTTTAAATATGCCAGTATCTGGGGGAATCTTCTTTGTGGTATTCCTATTTCAAAAACTAGCAATAATTCTATTTTAATGACTTTTTCACTCTTTTTTTTTTAAATTTTGCCAGAGATTCTATCTACATGTCAAGCCTTCCAAAAGTCTATTAATGTCCCCAAATTGTAAGGGTAAGAAATCTCTCTTCTGCACAAAGCCCTAATATCTGGCAAATGTGTCAGACAAGTCAAATAGGCTGTAGGGAGGTGTCAGAGATATAAATGGGAAACGAGTCTGAACTTAAAAAGCAGGGATCAGGTGCTAATTGTATTCAACAAGAGAGGAAAGATCGAGATGTTCGCTCTTAGATGTGGATGAAAGGGGGGCTAGATTAAAGAGATCACCTCCTATTTAGTAAGAAATTATTTAGTTATTTATTTCCATGATCTCAGCTCCTCATTTCAAATGCTGATTTTAATTGGTTTCTAAGTCGGAGCATAATCCAGATTGCTAATGCTTGTTTGCCCCCAAATAATTATATTTTAATAGGCATGTGTGTGTGTGTTGTTGTCTTGTCATTTGGAAAAATCAGTGATCTTTTTTTTTTTTTAATATCTCAAGTTTCTCTTTATTTTTTCCAGCTTTATTGGAGTATAATTGGCATCAGTGGTCTGTTTGAACCTTTCACATAGCGTACATGTTGCAGACCTTTTTTCAGGAGCTGTCAATGTCCCAGTCCAAAAAAGAGAAATCTTACAGTACTACCTTACGTCTTCATCCTATGTGTATCCCCCCAACCCCGATGCACACTGCACCGAAGACCCATTCCTCCTGGCCGTTCATGTGCACTGCCAGCTCTTCCCAGGGCCGACTGTGTGGGTCTGGCTGGCCCCTGATTGTGAGGGAGAAAGAAAAGGGCCTTGTCCAGGAGGGGAACTGAATAGGATACTGCAGTCAGAAAGTTGGGTTTTATTTATTTATTTGCTTATTTATAATAAGTGGTCTTTTACTTTATTTATTTATTTATTTATTTATTTATTTATTTAAAGTAATCTCTAGGGGCATCTGGGTGGCGCAGTCGATGAATCGTCAGACTCTTGGTTTCGGCCTGAGGTCACGATCTGGCGGTTGTGGGATTGAGACCCACATCAGTCTCTGTGCTCAGTGTGGAGTCTGCTTCAGATTTTCTCTACCTCTCCCTCTCACTTGCTGTCTCTCTCTCTCTCAAATAAATAAATAAAATCTTTTTAAAAAAATTTAAAAAGTAAAAGTAATCTCTATGCCCGACGTGGGGTTCAAACTCACCACCCTGAGATCAAGAGTCACCAGCCAGGTGCTGTGGGGTGTATTTTTTTTTAAAGAGAGAATTAATTAAGGCAAACATGTTCTTGGAAAGACTGTGGGTGTGTCGTTGGGAGGTACCCAAGAACCTGGAACAGATGGAGAGAACGACCTCAGAGCTAAGTGGTAAGATCTACAGGAATCGGATTAAAGCCGAGTTCTTCAGAGCCAACTTGTCAATAGGGAGGGTTCCTGGGAATAGCTCAAAAAAGACATGTCTCTTAGAAGCATGTCTGGTCCCCTCAAGGTTGGCAGGGATTGACTATGTGAGACCCCCATAGGTCCCGCATCCTCTGAGCAGGGCTGCCCCTGCTGTAGAGGTGGGGACCAAACCGTATTGTCCTGAAACACGTGAATCCACACTCTCCCCACATCTGCATGTCCGCCTCGGGGAGGGCAAGGCAATGGGCAGGTTATGAAGACCCAAGCATCATTCTCTCGTTCTCCCTGTGAGCGGTCTCTGTCAACAAATGGGCATATTGATTGTTTACAGCGGTCCTGAAAGCTCGCCTCACGGAACCGAGCTCCTGAGAGACGGATGTGCTCCCCACATGCCAGCCACACCCACTTTCCAAGCCTGCAGGGCCAACAGGCAGACCGTGGCTGTGACAGTTCTGCCAGCTGCCTCCCAGGAGGCCTGACAACAGGAGTCCAGCCCCACACATCAATTCCCTGCCCAGCCTCAGCCTTGGAGACTTTACTTCAAAACCAGTGACTCTTGACAGTTTTCCCTGTGTCCCCAAAAGATGTTGAAGTCTTAGGCCCCAGTACCTGTGAATGTTGACCTTATTTGGAAATAGGGTTTTTGCAGATGATCAAGTAAAGATGAAGTCATCAGGGTGGACCCTAATCCAATTTCGGGTCTTTATAAATAGGGGGAATTTGGACTTCACAGAGGCAAACACCATCTAGAAGCCAAGGAATGGCTGAGACTACCAGATCTCAGAGGGAGGTGTGGGACAGGCTTACATAAGGAGCCAATCCTGTTTCTAGCCTCAGAACTGGGAGACAATAAATTTCTATTGTTTGAAGTACCCAGTGGGTAGACCTTTAGGCAGCCCAAGGAAACTCATATACCCTGTGCTAGACTTTTCACCAGGGAACTCAGAATTAAGGCTGTTCAATAGGACTCCCCATTTAGCGCCAGTCCCTGATATTACCTGTTGCTGGAAAAGCGATGCCCTGAGAATATGAACTACCCATGGGCACGGTTGGTGTGGCCTCAGGAGAATCTCGGCCACGGGGAATTTCTACCAGGAGGGATGGGTATTCTACTGGGCTGGACAAGTATCATTTGTGCTTTTTTATTTCTAAGTTCTTTTCATTTCAAATAAGCATTTCAGGCTATGCATCTGAAAGGCATGAGCACCAAAAGACATTCCTAAAGACAAATTATAATTTACTTAATGTGTCTTTACCATTCTGCCCCAAACATAGGTAAACTTACTCTGTTTATTCCAATGCTTTGCAATCCCTAAAAATTTACTTTGGAATTTTACTTTTTAACGACACCTAAAACTATTTGTCCAAAAATTGTAATTTTTTAAATGAAATGTTAAAATTTGCATGTTTAATGTAAAAACAGCTGCCATGGGTTCCCTTAGGTGGCTTGCCTCCACAGGTTAAAAAGGCTGATACGTTTGGTATCAAGCAAAAGTAACCATCAAATTTTGACCAAGTGAAAACATGGCTTATAATAAATGTCATAGATATTTTTATCTATAATGGTCACACCAGTTGAAATAATTACCTGAATTTCTGAAATAGTCCTTGTTTTATAATTTGGCATGCTTTTTTTCTAGACTTACATTTTTTTTTAAGGATTAATTCTGGAAGCAATCCAATGAGGTTGACAGATTTTCTCCCATTTTGTAGATTGAAAATGCGGGGACCTGGGAAAGGCCTCTTGTCCAAAGCCATAAAGAATACAAACTGTAAAAGGAACACGTATCTGTCACACTTTTCGGCCTCTCATTCCTTCCACAAATGTTCATTGATTGAGAGCAGCATTCTTGTTCAAATTCTTCAGGTTTGGGCTCATGCCGATGAAGGAAACAAAGTTCTTGCTTCTGACTAACAGTTATTGGGTGGCCCTTGTGCTAGGAGCCCCGGTATCCACACTTCATTAAACCACACCTGTGAGCTAGGTATGGTTGACCCCCTATTATGGAGGAAACCGAGGCTCAGAGGGGCTTAGTGTCCTGTACAAGGTCACATAGCTAGTTTGTGACTGCTTGGGGTTGGGACCATACATGAGCGAAGGTCAAATACATCATTAAAAAAAAAATTAGGGGCGCCTAGGTGGCTCAGTCAGTTGGGCATCTGCCTTCAGCTTGGGTCGTGACCCCGGGGTCCTGGGATCGAGCCCCGTGTTGGGCTCTGCTCAGCAGGGAGTCTGCTCCTCCCTCTTCCACCCACCCCCCTGCACTCTCTCAGTCAAATAAATAAATAAAATCTTTTAAAAAATTATACCAGGCTGTCCCCGAAATGGAAAGAATTTTTGTTAAATTACTCCCTAGCACCCACTCTATGCAGGATACCACATGGAGCCAGTTCATAGCTTTATCTCATTTCCCCCCTGCAAGGTGGGATGGTTATTTCTACTTTTTCCAGCTGAGGAAGCAGACATTGAAGGATGTAAATACAAATAAAGTGGTGTGGCTGGAAGTTGGTAGAGGCAGAATTTGAGCCCAGGTCTGACTTGGCTGAAAGGGCCATTTTGTTTGGCTGCACGGATGGCAGTATAGTATGAAGCCAAATATGACAAGTCTCAAGAAAGGGCCATCAGGGACACCTGCGTGGCTCTGTCGGTTAAGCATTTGCCTTCAGCTTGGGTCATGATCCCAGGGTCCTGGCATCGAGTCCCACATCGGGCTTCTTGTTCAGCGGGAAGCCTGCTTCTTCCTCTGCCTCCCACTCCCCTGCTTGTGCGTGCTCTCTCTTGGACAAATAAATAAATAAAATCTTAAGAAAAAAAAAAGTGCCCTCAGATCCCCCCGGGATTCAGAGCCGGTGATGAGGATCATCGGGAAAGCTTTGCGGAAGATTGGGTCCACGAGGTGGGGCTATCATGGCCTCTATGGGCAGAGCTGGTGGGGAAGTATGGGAGGGCAGGGGAGAAAGGCTTGCCATACTTTCCCCTTGGCCACTGCTGTCCTTGTGGGCTAGTCTGTGCTGGAAACTCTTCAGTGCTGGCTTTGCGCTTAGGACAAGAGACTACATAGATAAACCTGATGGTGAATGAGGAGTTGAAGCAGGAAGAGAGGGCATATAGAGGGGTGTTTGCTTAGATGCGGAGAGAAGCCAGCAGAAAAGTTAGGCTGGGAGCCACCATGACACACGGCAGGAAGGGAGCCCCAGACTGCAGTGGAGTGAAGCCACAGAATCTTTCATGAGGTTCAGTCTTTCAGAGCAAGTGATGGTGCGGAGGAGGGAGTGCTGCCCTTACGAGGGTCCCCACACATCCAAACCCATCATTCTTATTTCTCTCTGGAGAACGACTGTCCATTGCAAAGACCTGGTGGCTTGCTCACTGGTCTTGGAGTTTACTGTTGGGACCGGCCTTCACTTGAGAAATGCAGGGAGTTTTATGGAGGGACATCTTTTGGCCTGCCAGCCGAGAGCCAGGGGTCATAAATCTGTGGAAGGAGAGGGAAGAAAAGTGCAGGTTGGGGTATAAACCCGGAGTTCACTGTCTGCTTCCAGAGGCATTTTCTGAAGGACCCATGGCACACTTTCTCACCCTCCTGATGCCCTGTTTCTATGACTTTAAAGCAATACTAACATCTGCGCCTCCTCCAGGGAAACGCCCCTTGTGGTGTTTGGCAGTTCTGGGGTCTGATAGGTGAGGCATCCAAATCAGAGCCAGGCGATTCTCCATCCGCAAGACTGTGTTTAGCAGCTGGCTACCAACTTACCCCTGAAGCTAAAGAAAGTACCTTTCAAGCTTCACTGTGGATGCTGCTAGAACAGAAAGAACCAAGGTCATTCACAGGCCTCAGTGAAGTCAAACCCACGAGGCTGCCAGGTGCCATCGATAGGAGGTAAAGGTGAATGGTAGTGTCCCCACTGACCCACAGTCACACTGTGGGTGACTGCAGCCTGTACCCACGAAGCTTGGCTGATGCTGTGGAGTGCTCCTCTGGCAGCCGCCTCCCCCCAGCTGCTGGGCACACTCAGAAAGACTAGCTAACAACCGTTGGCCATTAAGTAAAGACAGGTAAAACCAGGGCAAGGGGCTAGGGTGCCACCAGCAGTCGAGGCTCTCCTTGAGGCTGAGCCGGTAACCAGGTGTGGCCCTCTGGGGACAGTGGGAGGTTCCATGTATTTCTGCCCCCTGGGGGCTCCTTGGCTGCGGGTCCTGTGGGACCGAGCCGCTCTGAGTACATCTCCGGAGACAGTTTCCCCTCAGCCATCTCCAATTTTGGGAAGAATTAGGAATGAGAAGCAGGAGGAACTACCTACTGGGCCAAAACACACACAAATTGATCATAAATCCCAAACAAAGATGTTGATTCTTATTTCAAGAGAAAAATACCCACTTTGCCTGGAAAGGTGGCACAAAGGGCTGAGGGAAACCCTGGCTTACCAAGGAGCTAGTTATCCCTGAGAATGTGCAAGGAGTACACATGAAACGTGAGAATGAAAACGAGGTGTTCTCCCCGCCCCCCCACACGTCTTAGTTTTAATAGTTATTTAGCAGAAATCTGCATTTTTTTCCTTGGAATGTGCTGTGCCTTTGTTGGCCAGCGATGTGTACCAGTCTGCCTGCCTGTTTCCGCCGGCTTGTCATGCTCACTAATTAGAGAGCTGCCGCCTGATTCACCTTGTTAATTAGAGGGACTTGCACACGGAGCCCTTCGGGCAGTGCGCGCGAGAGCCTCGCACCAGTGCCCCGAGAACGATGCGTCTGTGAAGTCATTCTTCTCATCTACCTTCTATTTTTCATTTGAAATGAATAAATCATTGAGATTTTCCTTGTGGAGTGAGAATACAAGAACTCACATCTTTGTAAGATGTAAATTGCATGTGATCAATAGGAAAGCATGACTCGTGTATTGTACGTACATGATTTCCTAATTTACTTCTTGTCAGTGTATGAAAAATGGCCTGGAATGTGTGTGTCTTCTCTCCGTGAGTCCGTGTCCTTCATCTGGCGAGAGAGGGTGTTGAGTGAGAAATGCAGCTGCTTCATCCGAGCTGTCGGAGTCTGGTCTGAAGGTTTGTTGTTCGCTCGCTCGGAGGGAGGGAGGCAGGCCTCTGAAATCCAGGCCTCCAAGGAGGGCGTTTGACCAGAAACTTCTCCCCAGCCTCCCCCAGGGCCCGCCTGCTCGGGAAGAAACAGGGCACAGCAGGTAATTCTCACTGAGACATCCTTTTGTAAGAGAGAGCCCACTTATTAGGATGGGGGGTTTTACATGTAGCATGTGTCTTTAAAAAAGATTTTTAAAAATGTAAATAATATTTTGGCTGGATCAGACCACGGACCCAATCACAGAAGCAGTAGTGTCTTTAAACAGCGTGTTGCCTCCTTGTCCTACTTGCATAGGGCAAGGCAGAAAGTAGTTTCAGTGGCTTCCTCTCCAACTACTTGGATAAAATGAAGTGTAGTTAAAGGAGAACAGGGAGAGGCAAGAACTCTCATTGGTTGAAAGGCAGGTGGTAAAGGTTTAGCTTTCCCCTAAGTAAAGAAAGGGATGGGGCTCAGCCCCACCCAAACCTGAGCTTCTCTGCTGAGGAGCCTGATTAAATAAGCCCCTTATCAGTCTTTGTGGTTAATTAATATCTTAAACACAGTTAACCTTTTTATTTATCCACAGCATTTGCAGGAATCATATATGCTCGGTTGCAAAGATTTAGGTAAAAGATTTTCAAATATTTCCTAGGAAAAGAAAAGAATTGTATACCTGCTCCTCCTGGGAACGGCCCAGACCATGGTAGCTGTTTTCTAGAATGTTCTTCCCACCATTATGAATATCCAATTTTAGTGCCCATGAGCACACATCAGGCACTTGCTGCATACAAAACACTGCCCCAGCTTCGAGGGAAACCCCAGCATGCAGAGACCAACCCCGTCCTCAGGGCACCACGTGCATATGGAGGAAAGAACCAGAAAAGAAGCAAACTGTTACCACCCAGAGTGGCGGGTGATCTGGAGCACAGAGGAGGGGAGCGGGGACTGAGGTCACAGAGGGAGGGACGTGTGGGGAACAAGGCTGTGAGGGCTGCTGGGGAACCACACAGCTCCAGCCCTGGGTGCAGGATCTAGCAGGTGTAGGGAGTTGGGAGGGAGGCACTGGTAGGTATGGGTCTGCCAGGAACTTCACAGGCGAAACCAGCCACCTCTGTTAAAAGCCTCAGCTTGCTTGACCTTGAGAATTTTACTGAAGGTTAGGTTGCCACAGCGAACACTTAGTTCCGTTCCTCCCCCATGATTCGAGCACCTGCCTTTTGCTAGGGTCATGCAAATAGCCAGGGATACGGAGATGAAAAAGATACCATCTCCTGCCTGTGAGAAGCTTATAAGAGACAGGCAAAGTGACACAGGTTTGCAGAGACTAAGTTTCAAAGCAGCAGTGGGCAGAGGGTGGCGTCACAGGGGAGGGGACGCTGGCACTGAGTTTTCCGGGATGAAGGGACTGAAGTGGTGGGGCCGGGTTTTCTAGACGAGGAGCAGCAAGTGCAGAGCCAGGAGATGCAAATGTGCACCGTGTGTTCAGGGGCTGCGAGGATTGGTTCGGGTTCCAGCTCAGGGAATGAGTCTGGAGGGTTTGCAGCAGGGCCCAGGGTGAAGAGGATGGAAGGATTTCGGGTAGGTTTGGAATTATAAAGGAGGCTTTTGCCACCCAGTTGTACACCAGGGACGCTTTTCACAATGCTTTTCCTGCAATGCGAAGTCAGGGGCTCCTTTACCCTCGAGGCAAGAGCCAGTCAGGGTCTGAACCAGCACAGACCGGGAGGAGGTGCTGAGGTTGAACAGTCAGGGCCTGGGTGATGTGAGGGCGAGGGCTGGCGGAGGTGGGGTGGGGGGGAGGCTGCCAGCTGGAGGACTAAGCATCAGAGTGAATTAATACCTTCTATTCAGAGATCTAGCAGTTGCAGCTCATAGCTGGGGGAGACTTCCTGCTTATAGTTATGGGGTTCCAGCCGTGGGATGGAAATCCCAGCCGCGTGCGCACCCGCTGTCCAGGTGGTGTTAGACACGATGGATTCATCACCGCCAGAATACACTGCCGCTTCTAAATTGGTTGTAGAATGACGGTTTCAAGCTGTCCCATTCCTAACAACTTCATAGGGTGCGTCCCTCTATTTTTTAGATAAAGACCCTCTTCCCTATGGTGGGTGGTCAGGCTTGTGCCAGGCAGGAGGCAGAACTGGGGGACCCAGAGCTGGATGCCTCTCTAACTCAGGAATCCCCACGCACCCCCTCATCTCCGTGGGTGAAAGCTCCTTCTCTGATAAGTCCCGTCTATGAAGCGAGCATGTCAGATCCCTGTGCAAGGCTGAGGTTTACGGTCTGAATAGTGACTTAGTGGAGTCCAGCAGCCCCCCGATTTGCTCACTCCTCCCCAGCAAGTCCTCAAGAGGCACGACTCCACTCCGTCTCCAGGATGCTCACCACTGCCATGAGGCGTTGCTGTTTCCAGGGTCAGAGTGGGTGCTTGGATGAATCTGTGCTCCACCAAGATTTAATCAGTGTCACTTATGTGTGCCAGGCACCGAAATGGCCCCGTGCAGAGCCAGGGCGCCTGGGAGACGAGGCTTCTCAGGATGCGCCCTGCGGCTGGGGCCTCTCACAAGCCCTCGGTGCTCCGAGGAAACCCGGGATTTCCCTGCATTTAAAGAACGCGTTGGTGCCGGATTTTGTTCCTTTAGCAAGTCATTTGCTTCAGTAACATGAGTGACAAGAAAATGAAGATGTGGAACACACACACGGACACACACACACGGACACACACACACACACACACACACACACACACAGAGTGAAATGAAAGCAGTATTAAAATAGCAACTGAAGGGGCACCTGGACTCTTTGTTTCAGCTCAAGTCATGATCTCAGGGTGGTAGGATCGAGCCCCCAGTCGGCTCCACACTCAGTGCAGAGTCTGCTTGAGGATTCTCTCTCTCTCTCAGCCCCTCCCCTGCTGGCATGTGTGCTCTCTCTCTCTCTCGCTCTCTCTCAAATAAATAAAGCTTAAATAAAATAAAATAAAATAAAATAAAATTAAATTAAATTAAATTAAATACACCTGAAAGCGCCATAAGGTTTTCTCCTGGGACAGGAGACCCTCTCAGCCCGCCCCATCCCCACTGGCCTCACCCTGTTGACTGCCCACCCACCGCTGCCCCCACCGTGGCCTGAGCCCCGCACGTGGTGCTCTTGTTTCCCAAGTGTGTGACAAATCCCTGGAGGGCAAAGTCTTGCCCACCTCCCATTGTCCTCCTACCCTCGCCCCACCTCCCCAACCTCCTGGCCGGAGCCTGGGGGGCATTGTGGGCTCTGGGGAAGCCTCTGCTCATCGAGTTAACAGTTTCTCCCCACACTTAAAAATGTCATCCTTTTTGCTAGATTCTAAGGGTAATGTGTGCTGATGGCAGACGGAATGTGCAAAGCTGCTCAATTCTGTTTCAGGGGCAACCGTTCTAGCTTGTTTAGGCCAAATATAAGCTGCCCACCCCTGCCCCAAACCCACCTAGAACAATGCTCTGATCGATTTCACAATTTCTGGACTTTGGCTTCATTACTTTGTACTGGTTATTGTAAAATGAACTCTCTTAATAGGCTTTTTTGGGGGGGATGAGGGAAACATTCTCTGCTATGTGGTGTTCCTTTATAGTAACAATTAATACAAGAGTATCAACTCCCAGCAGCCTGATTCCCTAATGTGGTGACGTCTACCTCCTTCCTCGTAGGGGGTTGGGATGCTATAACGCCTAGTAAGGTCAAGTTGGCATACGCAAGGCGGCCAAGTGATTACCAGTCACACTGCTAAGAAGTGGTGCGCTTGGATAAAGGGGTGTGCATACCTACGTGCAGACAGGTGCAGGTGTCTTTCCTGCTGACGGCAGGACGACCTGCTGAGTGCCCACAGCAAACCACGTACAAATCGGAGAAGAGTGAATCAGCCCAGAAAACGCAGGCAGCATCTTTTTTTTTCTTTTTTTTTTTTTCCTGTCTGTCCTTTGCTGGAGTAGACCAAACAATCCTTAAGTCTAAATTTAAGAGCTCATTTTGGAACGACTTTAACCCATATTTATACTTCCAAATTTGGTGACTTTGTGGCTATGTTCTGAAAATAAAACATTGGATGTTTTCTTAAGGGCGAAGACATAGTCCTAATACTGCAAACATCCGTTGAGCACTCCCGTCAGGCCAGATTCTCTGCTACGGGGATTCATCCTCATCTTTGAGGTGCTCATGGTCTGGAGGAAGACAGAGACCCTCGGGGGCTGATGCACTCCCTGCAGGGGGCTGTGAGCTGGGGCAGGAGTTGGTTGGTCAGAAGCACAAATTAAGAACAAAGGAGCGAGGGCGCTGGTCAGTCAGGGAGCTCTGGGGCTGGGGTGGGACGTCAGGAGAGTGTTTCCCAAAAAGGGGTGAGAATAGGCAAGGGCTTGGGGCCAGAAATGAGCCACATGACCCAGCTGTGGGGCAGAGGTTGCAAAGGGGCAGCTCATGGACCGCTTTGTGTAGCCTGTACTAGGTTACATTTTATTTTTAACTTAGCTGCCAACATTTAAATACTGTGAGGTTTTACATTCAAAACCAAACCAAACCTGGATTTGGGGAGGTTTTCTTAATAATCTGACATCTGCATTCCTGCCTGTCAGCAGGACACTGGAGCCATGCCCTTCTGTGCACGCACTGGGCTGCTGAGCCTCCGTCGCCCGAGGCATCTGGGTCTGGAGCTGGGGAGCAAGGGGCCATGCAGGGGGCCTTGGCCTTGGCTAGGCCATCGGCACCATGTCCACAGGCAGCAGAAAGCCATCCTCAGTCTGGGAGCATGGGGATACCTGAGCAGGCATGCCTTCCAGAAGGGCATCTCTGGTTAGAGCCTGGAGAATGGATTTGATGGGGCCAGAATGGAGGTCATTTGCAATAGTCATGGGAGGGGTAATGGTAAGATTGTGATAGTTGAATAATGCCCTCCCTCCCCCCAAAGATATCAGATTCTAATCCCTGGAATCTGTGAGTGACTGTGACCTTATACAGCAAAACAAGGCTATCCAGCTGTGTGATTATTTGGAGATGGGGGATTACCTGGGATTATCCAGATGGGTCCTAAATACCATCACCTCTATCCCTATAAGAGGGAGGCAGAGGGAGATTTGACGTACACAGTAGGGGAGGAGGCGATGTGACCAAGGAAGCAGAGAGAGGAGTGATGTGACCACAAGCCAAGGAACGCCAGCAACCACAGAAACTGGAAGAGGCATGGGCCAGCTGCTTCCCTGGAGCCTCTAGAAGGACTGTAGGCCCGTTGACACCTTGATTTCAGCCCAGGGACAGTGCTTCCTAACCTCCGACCTCCAGGCCGGTGAGAGAATATATTTCTATTGCTTCAACACAGCGAGTTTGGGGTAATTTGTTACAGCAGATGCAGGAAACCAATACAGACAGTGTCAGAAAGAGCTAGGGGTGCAACCTGCCAGATTGGGGCTGGAGTGGATGTGTCTGTTGGGGGAATTAGCAGCACCAAGGAGGTCTCTGGGTTGGGTCTTGCCGCTGGCAAGCCTGAGGCTCAGCTATGGGTGCAGGACTGAGTCCAGGAAGCAGAGGCTGAGCCTAGAGGCAGCAAAGCAGGGAAGGGGGAGACTCCCATACAGGTGCATGAATGAGCTGGTGACTTTGGTGGGCTGCGAAGCCATGTGGGGCTCTCCTCATATTGTCCCTCGGAAGGACAGGAAGCTGAGGCCCTTATCTGCTGGCTCCCATTTCCCACTGGTTGATGGTTGTCTGTATCAGTCAGGTTTCTCCCGAGAAACAGAACCAATAGGGTGGAAATAGAGAGATATAAATAGATAGATAGATATAAAATCTCATAATGAATTGGCTCACACGATTATGAAGATTGACTATGTGAAGTTCCAAAATCTGTGGCCAGCAAGCTAGGGGGACCCAGAAAAAGCCAATGTTCCAGCCCAGTTCTGAAGGCAGGAAAACACTGATGCTTCAGCTCAAATAAGCTGGCAGGAGGAATGCCTTCCTGCTCACGAGAGGGTCACATTTTTGTTCTATTCGGACCTTCAACTGATTGGATGAAGCCTACCCAAGTGAGGGAGGGCAGTCTTCCTTAATCAGTCTACCAAAGCGCGGGTTAATCTCACCTGAGAAACACACTTACAGACGCATTCAGAAGTACTTTGACCAAACATCTGCGTACCCAGTAGCTTGGTCAAGTTGGCACATAGGCTATCACGTTGGCCCGAGGGCGTTATCCCTCCACTTCCTGCTAATGGCCTCCTGTGGCCCCTGCAATGTCTGGTAGGTGCTGAGGCACTTGAGGTGGGACCCAGGCTACGTACACGGGACTGTTCCCAATCACTGTGCTGAGTCAGGTAAGACACAGAGAACACCTGCTCCAGGCTCTTGAGTTTCTGGCTTGGGCATGTGCTAGAGGGGGGAACCCACTAAGAGAAGCGGCGGGGGTGGGGAGGTGGGGGGACGATGCCGAGTCCAGTCGACACTGGGTTGGGTTTGCCTATCCAGGCAGGTCAACCTGAGGCATGGCTAAGGCTTGGTGGGAGCAGCTGCTGTGGAGTAGAGGGACAGAGTCTTACTGGGAAGCCGGGGGTAGATGAGGTAAAGTGGAGGCAATAAGCAGGGCAACTCCTTCAAGATAGGGGCTGAGGGGCACTTGGAGTAAAAGGAGCGTAGATAAATGGATAAGGAAGATGTGGCTGGAGTATCACACAGCCATAAAAAAAGGATGAGATCGTGCCATTTGTGATAGCAGGGAGGGACCTCGAGAGCGTTATGCTAAGTGAAATAGGTCAGACAGAGGAAGACAAATACCATATGATCTCACTCACATGTGGAGTGTAAGAAACAAAACAAGTGGATAAACAAAGCAGGATCAGATGTGTAAATATGGAGAAAAAACTGCTGGCTGCCAGAGGGATGAGGGGTGGGGGATGGGGAAAACGGGGTAAGGGGAGGGAGAGGTACACATCTCCAGGTATGGGATGCATAAGTCACAGGGATGGAAGGTATATCACTGGGTGTAGTCAGTGACATTGTAACAGCGTTGTATGGTGACCGAAGGTAGCTACAGTCGTGGTGAGCACAGCGTAACTACAGTGATGTGCGATCACTGTGTTGTACACCTGAAGCTAATGTAACACGGTGTGTCAGCTACACTCCAGTAAGAAAATATGTTTAAAAAGGACTTTTTAAAAATAAGATTATCCCATCAGTCAGTCAACAAACATTCTTGAGAGCCTAATGTGTGATAATCCCTGAGGATACAGCAGTGAGGAACACAAACTAAGCTTCTGATCTCCGAGAGTAAACATGCAATAAAAGATAATTTTAGATGTGGAAAGACGCATGAAGAAATACATCAGGACGATGTGATAGAGAGTGACAGGGCTACTTTAGCTGGACTGGTCAGGGAAAGCCTCTCTAAGGAGGTGACAACAGCACTGACTGTGGGTGATGAGAAAGGCCCAGCTGGGCAGAGGACTGGAGGAGGATGTGTCAGTGCAAAGGCCCTGGGGCAGGTGCTCATGGGAGAGGGAAGAAGCCAGGTGCCTGCAGCAGTGTGGGAGAGGGCCAGTGGGAGGGATGAGACTGGGACACTGCTGAGGCACACCCTACAGGGCATGGGAAGCCATGGTAGCTTCGAGGTGAGTCTAGTCGCCATGTGAAGCTGTTGGAGCTTTTGAAGCAGGGAATGACCTGCTCTGATTTACATTTTTAAAAGGTCACTCTGGCTTTTGTGGGGGAGAATGGACTCAAGGAGGGCAAGCAAGAGCGAAGGTGGGGAGGCTAGTGAAGAGGCCCCGTGGTTGGTCAAGCCGGGGGTAGTAGGAGAGATTTGAGCAAAGCCAGGTTTGCGGGGACAGGCCTGTCTGGATTTTCCGTTACAATCATTTAGGATTAAAGTGGTGCACGGAAGGACGAAATTGCCACTTGTAAGATGCTCGTGCCACGGCAGTGACGTAAGGTGTTGTATTAAATAGAGTAGGAACTTGCTAGCATCAGTTCCCAGGTAATGTATTCTATCAGATGGGTGTTGTTAGCAGGAATTATACCTGTTTAAGAGGGCTCCATCAACTAATGAGCTGTTGTGATTGGGTCATGGAAAACATGCCTTTAACAGAGGTTGACTTGCCACAGATTCGCTGGGCATGGCAGTGGAGTGTTTAGAAGAGGTGTGCTTCCCTGGGCAGGAGTCAAAAGCTGGGGCTGGGGGGGAAGACCAGTTCCTGGGACAATGAGTCCAGGCTGTCCTGACCCTCACCAGGTACCCCCAGAGGACTGATTTGAAGGGAGACTATAAACCAGCTTTTCCGGTGGCCTGGAGGGCAAGGCTGTCCACTCACCTTATGCCCACTGGTGGGGCTGGGGGAGGAAGGTGGCAAGGTCAGGGTGCAGGGAGCAGTGCTTTGGGAAAGGGCTGGCTGGGGACCAGCTTCCCAGCAGGGTGGGAGTCTTGTATAAGACCCTGGCCGCCTGAGGCAAGCTTTCAGACTGTGCCATTTATTCTCTGGATTTGGGGGTGTGTGTGAGCTTGTGGGGTTAGCCCTAGGTAACTCGGTAGGAAGAGGCCAGATCGCTGCTCCTCGCCTGAGTCTGGACCCCTTAGAGCAGGTCTCCTGCTGCCCTCTGTGAGTGGTGGACTCCGTCAAACCCAAGAAAATTCCCTGGTGTACCTTTGTGAGCCTCAGTTTCTCCAGCTGCTAAGTGGGAACGACCGCTGAAGTGCAGTTCAAAGAGACTTTGGTGGAGGGAAGCGTGGGGCGGGTGTGCCGATTTGGATGAAGCTCGAAGAGGTGCTGTGCTGAGTGAAAGAAGCCAGGCACAGAAGGACAGGTGTACGACTGCACTCAGGAGGTTCCTAGTAGATCCATAGACACAGGGGAGCCCGCTTCAGGATGCTCTCTCCCTCTGCCCCTCCCCTCGCTTGCACGCACTCGCTCGCTCTCTCTCTCTAATAAATAAATAAATCTTTAAAAAAATAAAAAGACAGACTGGCACCTTCTGATGAAACTGAGTGGGGTCCCTGGGACTGCTGTGGGCGTGGGGAAGAGGTAAACTCAGTGCTGACAATTTTGAAAAGAACTGACGGAAATGAGAGCAGAACCATATTTCCCATAATCCTAAATTCTCTAAGCATTTTTTCTTTATAAGGTTTTATATAATTTTGTACCTGGGTTTTGTGGTAATGATTGCTTAGCGTTGTTTCATAAGGATGTTCTCCTAGCTCTAGAAACTCTATGGAAAGCATTGCAATCGCCGCTCACACTCTATCCAATGCCATCATTCGCATGACCAATGCCAAGCGCTGGATGTTTCAGGTCTTCACGGTTCTTCGCATTATAAATAATACCGTGGTCAACATCTTTGTGCCTAAATCTGTCTACACCCTGATTATTTCCCTGGGGGAGATTTTGAGAAGTGAGTGTCCTTGGCTATAACGTTGAGCCCTCTTAGAGGTTGCCCCGTAGAGGCAGGTTGGTTCCCAGACAAGGCTGTACCTTTGGTCCTTCCCTCAGCGTGCAACCCATCTGCCGTGTCCCAGCATTGCTGATGGCCCATGGGGGAGACGGGGTACATTGACTCCACATGCATCCCTCCTGAGAGAGGGCTGCCAGTCCTACTAGTGGCGGTCATGGAGCTCCGGGGACGCCAAGCGCGGTCGGTAGTGACCCCGCAGGTGGGATTCACAAGCGAGAGCAGATGGGAGAGCCCATCCCCCAAGCAGAACGGCAGCTGGCCCTCCAGCCCCGCTTCCCGAGAGGTCGAAGTGGGTAACGTCCGCCATTCAGCAAGTGTCGTTTTTGCCAAGTGGCTTTGCTTCCCAAGGAGGCAAGGGGGGCAGATTCTTCTGGGGTGTGGAACAGGGGCAGATGCAGATTTGGAGAGGGTCGTGACCACCACAGCCCTGGGCTCTTTTGGAGGTGCTGGTGCGACCCCACCTGGGATGGGATGAGGCCCTGGTCTCTACCTCCAGCTGCCTCTGGGCCCTACTCTGCCCCCTCCCTCCAGGTGACCTCAGCCACATTTCTTTTCTTTTCTTTTTTAAAAAGATTTACTTGAGAGAGAGAGATATTGAGAGAGCAAAAGCTGGGGGGGGGGGTGGGGTGTTGCTGAGGGAGAAGAAGAAGCAGACTCCCTGCTAAGCAGGCAGCCTGATGTGGGACTCGATCCCAGGACCCTGGGATCATGACCCAAGCCGAAGGCAGATGCTTAACTGACTGAGCCGCCCAGGCGCTCCTCAACCACATTTCTGAACCTCAGTGTGCCTGTTTCCCATTGGTAATGGGGGCTAATCACCCTGATCTCTAGGGGTTATGATGAGGGTTAAGCTCATAGATGTCAAGGCTCCAGGCCTAGCCCAGTGTGACTGAGCAGCACAGAATGGGCCAGCCACCGGCTCTCCCTCTGCCACTCAGGACAAGCAGACCCTCCTCCTCCAGCAGGAGGCCCGTTCTCCCCAGTCCTCAGCACGGTGGGCACAGGAATGGGGTTTGCAGTGCCCACAGCCGGGAGGGCCTCTTGAAAATGAGAGCTGATGCTTTGGGGAGCTCTGCCTCTGCCCTCTTCCCTGTCCCTCAGCAACAGGCTCTTCCTTTGTGGCCCTGGAGCCCACCCAGCCCCCCATGGCAGCTCTGCTGCGTTCCCCACAGCGTTGGAGGCCTTTGCTTTCTCAGTGAGCATTTTTAGCAAGTTAGACCCTCACCTTAATATATTCAGCAGACATCTGATAATTGTGATAACCCTGATGGGTGGTGAGCAGGGCAAATTAGCTAAAAGATGATTGATTTTTTTTATGCGCAATTTTATCTTCAACCTTTCCTAGCAACGTGCAATACCAGAGTAATAATTTCTTCTCCCAGGTATTTGCCAGTATCGAGACTGCACATCTATTTACGGTTGCCTGGAAGCCTCATAATTACAATACAGTCCAAGTGCCCATTTTCTTTCCTTGACTACAAATAGGGATCAATCGAATTTTAAATGACTGCTCCGGGGCTCGCTCCCGATCGTGACCTTTGTAAATGATTAGAGCTCACCACTGTTGCTGTCTGCCCAGAAAGAGCGTGTGGGCAGAGCTTTCTAACTGGCATTTAATCTGGATGTGCGCCAAAGATATTCCAGGTGAAAACCGGCCATGAGCTGCCTGTAGAGAAAGGTCGTGTGGACTTTCTCTCTGCCCCCGGGGACACTTCCTGTGTGTCTCCCACACCCCTCTCCTTTGTCTGAGTCCTGGCTTCTGCGGCTAGCTCTTTGCTCAGGAGCCTGTGCACAGAGCAGCCCTCAGTACCCCTGGGGCTGGATTCAGCACAGCCCCAGAAGTTTGAGACCCACAGATAGAAATTAGTATTTGTCAGAAGGAAGTTTCTTTTCTTTCTTTGTTTTCCTTCCTTCCTTCCTTTTTCCCTCTCTCCCTCTCTCTCCCTTTCCTGCTTTCTTTTCTGTTCTTTTTTCTTCTCTTTTCTTTCTCTCTTCTCTTTTCTTTCTTTTCTCCTTCCTTCCTCTTTCTTTCTTTCTTTCTTTCTTTCTTTCTTTCTTTCTTTCTTTCTTTCTTCTTTCTTTCTTTCTTTCTTTCTTTCTTTCTTTCTTTCTTTCTTTCTCTTTCTCTCTCTCTTTTTCCTTTGTTTCTTTCTCTCTCTCTCTTTCTTTTCTTTCTTACTTTCTCTCTCTCTCTCTGAATGTGGTCTCAAATGCTAAGCTTTCAATTGTGAAGCCCAAGAAAGCTGCAGGGTAAAATGTTCCTCCAGAGGAGGCTGGGCCAGGCCTTGCCTGGAGCGCCCATGTGAGGCCCAGAGCAGCCTCAGAGCCCGGGTTGCTGAATCAGAAATCAGCTGCAGTGTGTATAAGCCACCTTGAGGCCTCTGGTGCCGCTTGAGGGCTAGTGGCTGAAGGCCAGCCCCAGAGCCCCACAGGACCTCAGGCCTCCTGCATTTTGGGGTGAGCGGTCAGGAAGGCTGTTCCCACCCACCCCCTTGATGGCAGTGAAGGGCTGCGAGGACGGTGAGAAGGTGTTTCCCTGTTCGGGTACCAAGTCAAAGAAACTCAGTTTCTTAAACCGCTGCTGTTAGGAATGACCTTTGTCTGTAGTTAGGGTGCCGACTGTGTCACTGAAATGACTCTCGTCAACTTTCCAGAGTCTTACTCTAGGCAATAGCATCATGTTTCCTGCTGGGCAGTGGTCTTCCAGCTGTCTGCTAATGCCACTGTCTTGGTATCTTTGAGAATCCCTTCGCCCAGGCTTGGCGCCCACCGCTGCTCTCTTGCACCCACCTTCCGCTCCCCAGCCAGGCCAGTCGCACTGGGGCCAACCCTCCTGGGTACCGGTGCATTAGCTGCTACCCACGTGATGCCCCAGAACACCCCATCACCACCCACACTCCTTCCCTGTCCACCTCCGTCCAGCCCCACCTCTGTGCCGGCCTCCCTGAGCCCTCCGTGCAGCAGGGATGGCACCTGCTCAGAACTCAGAACTTGGCCTGTCCCTGTCCTTGAGCGCCCGAGTGTATCTTTACAGACCCGCAGCTCCTTACCATCTACTACCTACCAACCTGTGAAGAGTTCTCCTTGGCTGCTAGACACCTGAGGTCCCGGGAAGAGGGGACGAAACCTGGTGAGGGGAGAAGTCAATACGTGTTGGCAAGTCAGGCTTGATCCCGTGGTTGGCCTGCCGGTGTCTCTCTGGGGTGCTGTTAACAAAATTTCCAGAAGTGAAAGTCATCATCGAGAGTTTAAGCTTCAAATCACAGGAAAAATCTGAAGCAAACCACAGTTTGGGCCTGCTGTGGAAGTCTCTGGAAGGTGCGTGCTGAGGCGATGTCCCCGCCACAGGTCATGAGTACACGTGTGTTGGGAGTCGTACAGTAATTTTGAAAGAGAATCTGGAGAACCACTTTCTCTCTTTGCCCCACATGCAGAAACAGCGGTGGGCGCTGCTGAAGCCAAAACAGAGAACCGAACCACACGGTCAGCCTCCAGCCTTGAAAAGCCACGAGCTGAACTCAGCGGAGCTCTCTCTCCAGGCGGAGAGGTGCGTGCTGGCCTGCGTGAACACACGACTTCTTGCACGTCCCCTGCCCAAGCATTCCGTGTGGCCTTTGAAATGCAGCAAAGACCAAACACCAGTGTTTCTTTTGTCCTCTCCCTTTATTTATAGAACAGGAGAGTGTAATCTCAGAGGTTAGGCCTTTCCAGGTGCCCATAACTGGGTTTCGAGTATACATTCTAGCAGGGCTCCGGGAATGCGAGCGCGGCATATTTCAAGATATTTCTGTCATGGTACATTCAAGGATTACAGTTCGAAGCAATTGATTTAATTCCCAAATGCCACGTCAGTCTGGAAGCATGACATGCGTTTTGCGTGCTGTCTGGGTGGGCTCTAAAATGCATCCCCGGGCCCCCCGCGGCAGATCTGCACCCGGAGCCGGAATCCAGGAGCCCCTGGCATCATCCGGCATCAGTCGGCGCCCCGTGTGAGCCGGTGAGCCATCTTGACTGTGAAGATAGCTCTGTATCTTGCTTTGCGGGTACCTTTTGTTCACTTCTCGAAGAACAGCGACATTGCTGATTTCCGTTTAGTTTGTTTTCCCACTGTTAACATGTGTACATGTAAGTGTTTTCGAAGATGCTTACATTAGTGTCATGTTTTGCAGATGATGTATAACAGTAGGACGTAGGTGAGAATCTTTAGTGCAAAATCTCTTGCTCCCGGTAATGAAGGAAGTGCATGGTCGTCACACGAGGTATGGTAATTGATCCCACCACAGGCAAATCGTATCTCTTGCATTTCACCTTTGTCTTGGCACAGAAAGTATTAGTAATTATTCTGATTAGAATAATGGCCTGCTTTTTTAAAGTGTGTAATTTGCACTTTTTAAAGTCACTGTTCAGCCTCCATGGTAATGTCATTTTTGCAGCATTCTGCTGATCCTACCGACACCCAAAAAACCCAAGTGAAGAAACTCATGGACAGAAAGTGTTATCCCTGCTTCTGGCATCTTCTGGGACAGTCAGGAATCCGTGTCTTTAAATGAGAAATACTTGATTGGGAATGGGGGTTAGTTTTCTACATTCTTTTCTTGACTCCTTTTGGTTAAGAAAGGGAAAAGCAGTGCCTAAATGCCCCAAGATTCTGGAACAATTGATTTTTGTAGTCAAGTAAATCGAATCTTGTGTCCAGACCACCCGGAATGGGCAATACCAGCAAAGCAGATGGCTCTCGTAAATGAGAATTTAGCCACAACGGGAGAAGCAGACAGCCTGATTTCCCGCCGAGTGTTCTGTGAAACACAGGAGTAGGTGAAAGGGAGCTCCAGGATAAAAGGGTTTCATCATCACGGAAGTTTGAGAAGCGCTGGGCCGAACCATGTAAATCAGGGTTCTTTACTAACTGGCATTGCGTGTCTACAAGAAAGGGATGTGCTCTGCTCCTGTCCTGGCTCATACCTCCATCCCCTCTCACCTAGACAAATGCAACAGGCCTCCAGCTACCACCCAGAACCTATTCATTTGTCCCCCAGAACCCATTCTTCATACACAGCCAGAGGGGGCTTTTTAGATGATTGGCATGTCATGCCCCAACTTAAAATCCTCCAATGGCTTCCATCTTGCATTCAGAGTAGATCCCAGCCGGCCTGCCCTTGACCTGCCTCTCTTGTTTCATTCTCCTCCTTCCCAAAGGCTTCAGCTGCCCAGGCTTCTTCTAGTCCTCAGAACTCCTCAAGCCCTTTCCTGCCCCAGGGCCTTTGCACTTGCTGTTCTTCTGCCTGGAAACTTCTCTTTAACTTCATGGCTGCTTCTCCTTGTCATTCAGATCATAGCTTTAAACCAACTTGTGAGAAGTGCTTTTCCCAAGCACCGGCTCTGTCCTGGCCCCCAGCTCCTGTCACTTTGTATTTGTATTTGTAATGTACATGTCAATGTAATGACCATTAACATTTATTATTTTCTTTATAACATTCATTGCTTTATTATTTCTCCCTGCCCGGATGTGAATCTCACGAGGACAGATCGGTGGCCTGGTCTGTCTCATTCACACTGACTCCTTATGTTTAGAACCATGCCTGTGACTTGGAAGACTCTAGAAATACTTGAGTAACAGCATGAATGGTGGGCACATGTTAGAATCACGAGCTGCAGGCCACAGGCACTCACTGAGATGTGCTGTGTACTTAAACCACGTGCAGCCGCTGGCCCAGGTGAAAACCACACCACGTGAATGTGTTCAGTGTTTGGAGAATGGACTAGAATCTGAAGGTTCAGAGCCACAGCCGTTCAGAAAGTCTCAACCCCAAATCTGGGATCGCAGGGGTGGGTATGCGTGTCAGGTGCCCCTTCAGTCACCTGGTCCTGATTACAGATGTCCCGTCCTGCTGTTTGTGCTGCAGGCAGAGTCCTTTCTGGGTGACAGGGTCTCATGTGGTTCCTGTCTCTGGGATGTTGCCCCCCCCCCCCCGTTTACTGCTCCCATGCCTGTAAGCGTGAGCTCTCATTTCACCTACATGGCCCAAGCATTTGGGAACTTGTGTCCTTGAGAGGGAGTACTGGTCGAGCAGAGCAGGCACAGGGACTCTGCTCGACCATGAGTCACCAGTTTTCCCAAACTGCTGTATCACCAGGCCTGGAAATTCTTCCAGTCCAAGGCCTCCCCTGTGGCTGCGGCTCTGCGTCAGTGGGGCTGGTGGGGATGGCCACAGTGGGGTGGGAGTCCTAGGATTCTTCACCATGGAGGGGGCGTCAAAGGATGGCAAACTCCCGGCCAAAGCCAGGACCCCAGCCCTGCCAGCCTGCCTCCCAGACTCCCATCCCAAGCCCTGCATATCTGCCCAGAACCTCTGCCCATCGTCTCCCCTCCCAACCTCTGTGCTGCCCCTTTGGCCTCCTGGTTCCTTCCTCTTCTAGACTTGCAGAGTCATCGCTCACTAGTCAGGGATGGCTGGTCTTGTTCTTTCTCCTCGTGTCTTACCTCCCATGCCAGGTTCCCCAGCTTCTGGGGGCCATTCCCTCATGCATCTCTCTGTCACCTGTCTTGCTTAGCTGAGCCCCACATGGCGGCCAGAGAAGGTGGGGCGGGTTACGGCTAAAGTCAGACCATACTTTTCATCTGCAGAAGGGAAGTTTCTAGTCACACTCTCTCGACGCTTGGTTTTTAGATGTTTTAAACCACCAGGCTGTAAAGCAGGAATGTGGGAGTGCCAGCAAATCCACGAAGGAGACCCAATTTGTCTCTATGGTGTGAGAGCTGTTTGTTTAGCTTGTGAGGAATATCAGTGATGCAAGTATTGGTCGGCCAAGAGCCGTGGCGGGAGGATGCAGGAGACGTGAAATGTGAACGTCCTTATTCATGGACAGAAGCATCTTTCAGGACAGTCATAGGGGCCAAGTGAAGGGGGAAGGACTTCAGAAACACCTGTGCTCACCTGTGGTGTTTGCTCTTTCTCTGCGGGCATGGAGATCTCTCAGACATGGAGCTCTGATGTGGGTGACCATAAATGGTGTCTTTGATAGAAGGCTCTGATCAAAAATGAGAGGCGGCCTGCAGGGTTTTGGGGGGGGGGGCGCGGGGAGTGTCCCACCACTAGCAGAGGCTCCCATCGGGCACAGGAGACTCCCTGACAGAGGAACCCCCCACTGAAGTTGAAGTCACAGTAATACATTCCAAACGACCATGAGGGAGAGTCTGTGCAGCAAATGGGAGAATTGGCCTTCCAAGAACCGGAAATCCTAGGACAACAAGAAAGAGATTCTTGAACGTGTTTAAAATATTTAGAGATGGTTGAGTCTGGATCCCTACTTTTTTGTATGTTTGAAACCAATTAGGACATTTGAAAAGGAGAATCGTAGAAGGAAGGCAGTCAATAGAGTACATGAAAAGGCACAGGAATTTTAATTAGAAATTAGAGCCTGCCCCTGCCGACACCCGCCCCTTTTGTGCTGCCCCCTGTTCTTCTTGGTAATCCATGCTGTAGAAAGCCAGTTTGTAATCCAGGTCAGTAATCAGAGCACTACGTAATCGTCTTTCTTGAAAACTCCTGAAACAACATGGCATCTGTCTCGTCAGGCAGCAATATGAGACCTTATTTATCAAAGATGGATAGAACAGGTATGAATTTCCATTTGCTCATCCAGAGGAAAGTAAATGGATATGTATGATTTCATATTCATTTCTTCTACTCTATAGCAGCCAGACACTTAATTTCCCTGGAATGCTATCCATAAACAGAAGTTGCTTGTTGCCATGGATTTCTGCTCTCAAGTTGGTTTTTTTTTTCTTTGCCTTTTCCAAGACTTGAGCAAAGCCAGTCTAGCTGAGAAAATAAGTGAGTTATTTTTAGTTTTTAAATGGTTTTTCATGAACTCTTTCCTTCCTTCGGTCCAAGGCCCACTGGCTTATCAAAGACATTTTAATACTAAGGTTGGAAAAAGAAAAGCGGCTTTGCTGGGCCACTTCCCTGCGTGCCTGCTCCTTACCGGCTCAAACTCTGGGCACTCGCAGGAGACGGGAAGCTCTTGCTGTCATTTACTGCATCCTTGCAAGGAACACATTGCTTTCCAGACATCCCAAAGGTACTTCAGACATTTAAACAGAGACTTCTTGGGGCGCCTGGGTAGCCAGTCGGTTAAGCATCTGCCTTCGGCTCAGGTCATGATCCCAGGGTCCTGGGATTGAGCCCCACATCGGGCTCCCTGCTCAGCGGGGAGTCTGCTTCTCCCTCTCCCTCTGCCTGGAGCTCCCTGCTTGTGTGCTCTCTCTGTCAAATAAACAGAGACTTCTGGGTTCTCCTCTTCATTGGAGAGGGAGGTGCACCAGAGCAGGCGGCCCTGTGGTCCTCCCCCAAGCATCCCTCCCTCAGCCACTCCTTCCGCCATTTCAGTTCTAGTTCTCAGTATATTCCAGATAGAAGGAGTCATGAAAAGACATGGAGGAACCCTAAATTCATATTTTTAAGTGAAAGAAGACAAGCTAAAAAGGTTACATACCGTATGATTCCAACTAGATCACATTTTGGAAAGGGCAGAAGTACAGAGAAAGTGAGATCAGTGATTTTCAGGGGTTCGGGGCAACCAGGGGGAAGGGAGGGATGAGTAGGTAAAGCACAGGGGTTTTTAGGGCCCTGAAACTATTCTGTGTGATATTGTCATGGTGGATAAGGGTGAAAACCCATACAATTAGATACAGACAAAGAATGAAGCCTAATGTGTACTATGTAGCTTTTAATTAATAATAATGTATCCGTATTGGCTCATCAGTTGCACAAATGTATCACAGTAACGCAAGATGTTAATAATAGGGGAAATTGTGTGGGAGTAAGGGAGTCCATGAGAACGTTCAGTACTTTCTACTTAATTTTTCTGTAAAGCAAAAATTGCTCTAAAAATCAAATTTATTAATTAAAAAAAAAAAGACTCTTAAGGACCAAGGATCTCCCAGAGTTCTCCTTGTAGCTGAAGTCCAAGGCAATTTTGGAACAGTTCAAATGGACTGCTAGCACCTACCAAAGACAAAAGTGTAGTAGGTATTCTGGCATGCTTGCCAAACCAACTTTAAACGGCAGTGATTAAGAATATAGATTTCCATCAATCCATCTGTCTGGCAGTATACTTGACCAGTCTAAAATCCTAGGCAGAAGACAATGTCACCTGTCCTGAATGCTGTCTGTAGTGTTTAACCTGATGAATGGGGTGGAAGGCAGGGTGGACCCTGACATCAGACGGTCATGATCTTGAGTGTGTGTGTCCTTGGAAGTCTTGCTAGGCATCCCCCCACCCCCTTCTCTCATGCCGACGGGCCTGGGCCTGTCATAGAGATGGCCAATGGAGAGCTTCTGTTGTCCGACAGTGGACTAGTTACCAGCCCACCCAAACTCAGCATGCTCCTCTGTAATGACAGGGTGACATCAGCCATGGCCAACTCTCAGGAGTATTGAGAGAAAAGTGAGTAAAGTGAGAGCAAAGGGACTTTACTGAGTGAACTTGAAACCACTGCAAACTTCCTACTGGAGCTAAAAGCTGACCTTCCACCCTTTCCGGTTGGGTGCACCTTGGAATATTTGGTTTGCTGGGTCTCCATTAAATGGCCAACCTTTGAAGAAGATCTGAGGACAGGAGCCTTCTCTTTTTCTTTTGTGATTTTGACCTGGTGCTTTCACCAGCAACAATCCATAGTCCCCAAGCCAGGCTGGGACCAGACAGGAGCTCAGGTCCCAAATAGGGATGGGTGTTGTGGTCTGCCTTGCTCAACACAGGTTGGCTACTTACTCTCTTTTATTTATTTATTTTAGAGAGAGCATGAGAGAGAGGAGAGGAGGGGTAGAGAGAGCAAATCTCAAGCAGACTCCTCGCTGAGCCCCACATGGGGCTCAATCTCACGACCCTGAGATAGTGGCTGGAACGGAAACTAAGAGTTGGATGCTTAACTGACTGAGCCACCCAGGGGCGCCTATTTATTTTTTAATTCAGAGATTATTTTATTACTTTAAAGGCGAAGCCGTCAATCCATTCCCACATGCCTGCATCTAAGATTTCAAGGACATTTTCAGAGATGATTGTGTGAAGCAGCAAGCATGTGCGAAAGGATTGGGAGAAAATATGTAAGTAAGGGAGACGGTCCAAAAGTCTACTTCTGCGGGATCAACAACAGGGTTTGCAGTATTGTACAAAGCCTTCAGGATGGCTTCAGAGAAACCGCATCTTTTTTTTTTTTTAAAGATTTTATTTATTTATTCGACAGAGATAGAGACAGCCAGCGAGAGAGGGAACACAAGCAGGGGGAGTGGGAGAGGAAGAAGCAGGCTCATAGCGGAGGAGCCTGATGTGGGGCTCGATCCCAGAACGCCAGGATCACGCCCTGAGCCAAAGGCAGACGCTTAACTGCTGTGCCACCCAGGCGCCCCTAGAGAAACCGCATCTTAGCAACGACTGATTTCTGCATCCAGGGATGGAGGAACAGATTAAACCTGAGCCTTAGTTCAGCACTATTAGGGAAGAAGGATACCTTAGCGATGGGAGGGCGGCAGCAACTTCCCAAATGCATCCCACACTTTCATGCAACCTCTATCTAGCAAGAGCCTCTCTTAGTGTTGCAAATGGACAGCAGAGTGACCATAGGAACCGACAGGCCTGACTAATGATTATTTCTCTATCATAATATCAAACTTCAAAAATTCTAAAAATAGATTTTATTTATTTATTTGAGGGGGGAGGGGTGAGGGAGAGGAAGAGAATCTCAAGCAGACTCCTTGCTGCATGTGGAGTCTGACGTGGGGCTCCATCCCACAACTCTGAGATCATGAGCTGAAGAACCAAAACGAAGAGTCAGATGCTCAACTGACCGAGCCACTCAGGTGCCCCTAAAAATAATTTGTAATAAAGATTTTATTTTCGATTAGTTTTAGACTTATAGGGAAGTGGGGGAGATAGGGCAGAAAGTCCCATACCTGACACCCGGTTACCCCTGTTACTGACATCTTGCATCACCGTGCGCCATTTGTCACAATTAATGGGCTAATATTAAGTAAAGTCCATACTTGATTCACATTTCCTTATTTTTTGTCTGCCATCCTTTTTTTTTTTTCTGTTCCAGGATCCCAACAAGGATATCACATTATATTTAGCTGTCATGTCTCCTTAGGCTCCCCCTGCCTGTGATGATTTCTCTGACTTTCCTTGTTTTTGATGACTTTTAACAGATTCAAGGTCAGGTATTTTGTAGAATGTCTCTTAATTGGAATTTGTCTGATGTTTTTCTCATGGTTAGACTTGTGGGTTTTGGACAAGGAGACCACCGAGGTCAAGTACCTCCTCATCACATCTGAGCAGGGGTACATGCTCCTCCCCTGACCTTGATCACCTGATGTAGGGTCGTGTTTGTCAGGTTTCCCCATGTAAAATTACTCCCAGGCCCTGTCCATACTGTACTTTTTTGGCAGGAAGTCCTGATGCTTAAGGAGAGGGCAGCTACGCCCCATCTCATTAGGGCAGGGTACATATATACATTATTTGGAATTCCTCTGCATGGAGATTTGTCGATTCTACCCCATTTATTTAATCAGTCATTTCTTTATATTATATGGACTCATGAATATTTTTGTTATCCTTCGAGTTATAATCCAATAGTATCTGACTTATTTCGTTGATCAGATTGTTCCAGATTTGCCATCGGGAGCTTTTGCAGTTGATTCCTGTACCTCTTTGACAGCGCCTTCACAATTGTGTCTTCACGGAGCACTTCCTCACTCTCCAGTGCTGTAGAAGGCTCCAGGCTCATTCTGTATGCCCCAGTCCTAGCATCAGCCATTTCTCCAAAGAGCCCTAATTCTTTTTTATTGGAGAATGATCTTACAAACCAAGATCTGGGCAATAGGTGCATTCATTGCTCCTGGGGTCCTATCATTTCTAGAACCTCTCAAATGGCAGAGCAAGAAAATGTATCTGTGTGTACAACCTGTGTATGTACACATATCCGTAAATACTTCACGATGTAGCCTGATGATCTATATTAAACTAGGCGTGGGTCATACTGATGTCTCCAGCTCGAACGTATTACACATGGATCATTCTAGCTCCCTGTCCTTGCTTATCTGTAAACTCCCACTCCAATAGTGAGACACCTGGCTCCACCCATCCACTATCCATTTACTTAATTGTCCAATTCATTTATAGTGGTTTTACAATTGCTAAGCTGTTGCCCATGGGAAATGTTTTATCAGCTTGAGTTCAGTACTTATGCACAGTTCCTTTTGCCTCCGGTCTTCAGGCTAGGCTCCCCTCATTTCCAGAGTTACGTAGGTCAGCACCCCCTTCAGTTATTTCATACATTTGTAATGCAATTAAATGCTTTTGTCATCATCTGTGTTCCATTCTGAGATTCTCCAAACTCCTAAGGGATTTAAAAAAAAATGTATACAAATTCGGGTGCATTCTGTGTGCCATGACATTCTGTGGGTTCGATACGTGCAGCGTGTCCTCTATCCACCATCACAGCATCATACAGAAGAGTTTCACTTTCTTAAAAAAAAAAATCACCTGTGTTTTGCCTGTTTGAGCCTCTGTCCTCCCCAAACCCCTGGCAATCATGGATCTCTTTACTGTTTCTGTGGTTTTGACTTTTCCAACGGACATGAATGGAATCATACAGTACGTGGCCTTTCCAGACTGGCTTCTTTCATTCAGCCATATGCATTTAATATTCATTCACGATGTTATGTGTCTGGTTTCTTTTTATCATGAAATAATATTACATGGGATAGATCTACTACTGTTTGTCCTTTCACTTTATTGGACAACATCTTGGTTTGCTTCCAGTTTGGAGTGACTATGAATAAATCTACTATAAATATTCATGTACAGACTTTTTTGTCGACTTGTTTTCAATTTAATTGGATAAATACCTAGGAGCATGACTGCTGGGTAGTATGGTAAGACTATGTTTAGCTTTGTAAGAAACTGCCCAACTGTCTTCCCAAGTGGCTGCCCCATTTTGCATCCCCACCTGTGGCATGAGTCCCTCTTGCTCTGTATCTTCTCGCCAGCAATTGGTGTTATAGGTTTTTTGGATTTTAGCCATTCTATTATGTGTGTAGTGGTATGGCTTTGCTATTTTATTTTGCCTTTCCCTAATGACTAATGGTTTTCCTTTTTTTTTTCAGTAACTGTTTTATTTTATTTATTTTATTTTATTTTTATTATGTTAGGCTTATTTGCCATCTGGCTGTCTCTTAGAGATAAATTTTTTATTTTAAAATAATTTCAAACCAACAGAAGAGTGGCAGGGACAGTGCAAAGAGCTTCATTATTCTTTAACAGTATGAGGCTAAATTGCTGGCTTGATGCCTTGTCACTCCCTAAAACTTAAATGTGTATTTCCTATAAACAAGGACGGTCTCCTACAGAACCGCAGTACATAATAAGACTGGGAAATCAGCAAGGATCTATTATTAACATTCACTCCGGTTTCACCAGTTGAGTTCATGGCATCCTTTATAGCAGGAGGCTTGAGTCCAGAAATGTGCAGTGCATTGAATTGTCAAGTCTCTTGGTCTCCTTTAGTTTGGAGCTATTCCGCAGCCTTTCCTTCCCTTTCATGACCTTGGTACTTCCGAAGGTCACAGGCCAGTCATTTGGTAGACTCTCCCTCAAGTTGGTTTGACTGATGTCTCCTCACATTTAGATTCAGGTTTTGTGGTCTGAGCCAGAATGTCACAGAGGTGACACTGTGCTCTCCTAATCGCATCTTATCAGGGGGCATCTGATCTCAATTTGTCCCATTACTGATGATGGTAATTTGACTAAGGTGTATCTGTATCTGACAAACTTTTGGGGTTTTTTTTTTTTTTTACTACAAAATTGCTCTGTAATTTACTTTTGTCATTAATGAACATTTTGTGGGGAGGTGCTTTGAGACTGAGTAAAATCTTGCTTCTCATCACACCTCTATCCACTGGTCCTAGTATCCACTGGCGACTCTTGAATGAATTTGTTACCATGGTGGCTGCAAGATGATGATTTTCTCATTCCATTGTTCCTTATGCGCTTGGCTCCCCTATCCTACTGCAGGGAAGCGTTCTCTGGTTCTCCATTTGCTGATTTGTATCAGCATGGGCTTTATGGATTTCTGTTGCAGTTAGTGGATTCTAACTGCCCCACCTTTGGCCAGTGGGAGCTCCTCTGGTGTCCTTTGGCGTCTCCCTGTCATTCTTTGAACACGCCCTTCTTTTCTTTTCTTTTCTTTCTTTTCTTTTCTTTTCTTTTCTTTTCTTTTCTTTTCTTTTTTTTCTCTCTCTCTTTTTTTTTAAAGATTTTATTTATTTGACAGAGAGAGAGACAGCCAGTGAGAGAGGGAACACAAGCAGGGGGAGTGGGAGAGGAAGAAGCAGGCTCCCAGCAGAGGAGCCTGATGGGGGGCTCAATCCCAGAACGCCGGGATCACTCCCTCAGCCAAAGGCAGACGCTTAATGACTGAGCCACCCAGGCGCCCCTGAACACATCCTTCTTTTCTGGTGCAAGAAGATGGTGATGGGTATTAAGGAGGGCATGTATTACATGGTGTACTGGGTGTTATATGCAAGTAATGAATCATGGAACTTTACATCAAAAACTAGGGATAGACTGTATGGTGACTAACACAACATAATAAAAAATTATTTAAAAAAAAAAGAAGAAGAAGAAGATGTTCCAGGCTCCTCTTGTGCTTTCCCTGCCCTGTTCCCTTTGTGGAGAATGATTTTCAGAAAGCAAGACCTGGACTCTAGGGGAGTTCTGACTTTTGGGGTGTCCCTGCTCCCGGGGACTCTCAGCGAACACAGGGAATACATGAATATGTACAGGCAAACACACACACATATTTATCTATGTATACCTATACTTCCATTTATGTTTAGTTTTACATCTATCTTTGTGTATCTTGAAGACCATGAATTGGTGCTGATAATTCACATTTTCATCTAATCCTAAAGCCATTCTATATGAGTTTGCTAGGGCTGCTATAACAGATACCACAGACTGGGTGTCTTGAACAGCAGAAATTTAATTTCTCACTGCTCTGGAGGCTGGAAGTCCGAGATCAAGGTGCCGACAGGATTGGTTTCCTCTGAGACCTCTCTCCCTGGCTTGCAGATGGCACCCCACCACCGCCCCTGCTGTCTCTTCACGCGAGCATCCCTCTGGGCACCTGTGCCCCTGACATCTCTCTGTGTGTCCTAATCTCCTCTGTATAAGGACACCTGTCAGACTGGATTAGGACCCACCTTAATGGCCTCATTTTAACTTAATTACCCCTTTAAAGACCCTGTCTTCAAATACAGTAATTCTTAGGTACTGGCAGTTTAGGGCTTTCACATATGAATTTGGGGGGAAGGACACCGCTCAGCCCATAACAGGTTGATTCTAGTTTTTTCTTCCTTTCCATATTTAAAACTCCCTTTTCTAACAGTGAGAAATCTGGCTCCCATTATATCCATATATTTACATATTAGATCAGTGCCCTCCATACATGCCAATCTCTTGCTGCTGCTGCTTCTGCCCACACACAGAAGCCCTCCTCATCCCCCTTGGGGCCAGACAACCCACACTGTGCACCCCTACCCCCACTCCATGCAGTCGTCTGCCTCATGCTATGAAGACTCCAGTTCCTCACTCTGGGCACCCTCCTTGTCCTGCTTTTGTTCTAGCTTCCCACGGCAGGCCACTGCCACTGCTACCCCGCCCTGCCCCCACACGCATCCTCCTCATCTCACTGGGTCTCCAAAACCCCACACCAGGCTTCAAGAATACCCCTTTGCCCCACTGGGCTCTGCCAGTGCTCCCCGCCCCCACTCGACAGCTGATGCTGATTTTTGCCCGGCCCTACCTGGGAGCTCTTAGATGGAGGGAAGAAAGACTGATTCCCAAGGGGCGTTGGGTCCTCCCAGATCCCAGGTGAAGGGCATGGCTGGATCAACTGGGGCTCTTTATTGCAAATGACAGAAACCTACTCTGGCTAATGTAAGCAAAAGAAATGATGATTATGAAAAAGACATGAGACAACACAAAGAATCAAATAACAGCTAGGCATTCGCAGATAGGCTGGGAAGCCAGGTGGTCGGAGGATGTGGGGGCGTAGGAAGGATTTGGGGTTACTGCCATCAGAATGGCTGAACACAAACCCTTGTCCCCCATTTAAAACTCAGATTCCTGGCAAGGGGTGCGTGTCGGACCAAACCCTGGACGGGGGAGCAGGTGCTGAGTTGGCTTCCCACCAGAGGCACATGAAATGGGAAAGGCAGGTTCCCAAAGAGAAAGTGGGGCCTTGTAGCCCACTGCAGAGTAGGCCATGAGCACCTGAGAATGAAAGGTTTAGAGTGACTTAAACAACAGAACTGTATTTTCTCATGGTTCTGGGGGGTGGAAGTCTGAGATCAAAGAGTTATCTGCTTCTGACAGCTGGGAGGGAAGGATGTGTTTCAGGCCCTCCGCTAGCTGCTTGTAGCCTGGGGTGTTGCTTGGCTGTAGATGGTGTTCTCCCGAGGTCTTCATGTCGTCTTTCCCCTATGTGTGTCTGACTGCATCCAAACTTCTCCTTTTTATAAAGACACAATCATATTAGGGCCCACCATACTCTAGTTAATTACCTCCTCTTAGCTAATTGCATCTGCAGTGGCCCTATTTCTGAATAAGGTCCCATTCTGAGGTACTGGGGGTTAGGAGGGGACACAGTTCAACCCATAACAGTCCTTTTTGGGACATCCCATCCAGTGTCTCCAGAAAGATTATGTTGCAGATAGTACCTTCCCCTCCCCGGTGTATTTTGCTCTGTCCTGGAAGAGCCTCAGTCTGGACAAATTGGAAAACTCAAACTGATTATCTTCCTGGTAAAAAGAAATCCACTCTTATGGGAATTTCACCTGAATTCACGGCTACAATCCCAGTAGCAGAAAAATACATCAGGGGCTGATGCCCCCTTCTCCAGCTGGAGGATGCATGGCCATCCAGGCACAGCTGACTGATTTTCAGGTATCTGCAGTTGGCATTCTGATTAATAAGATTCAAGGTAATTTTAAGGTGTTCACAAATTCTTTTTTTTTTTTTAAAGATTTTTATTTATTTATTTGACAGAGATAGAGACAGCCAGTGAGAGAGGGAACACAAGCAGGGGGAGTGGGAGAGGAAGAAGCAGGCTCATAGCGGAAGAGCCTGATGTGGGGCTCGATCCCAGAATGCCAGGATCACGCCCTGAGCCGAAGGCAGACGCTTAGCCGCTGCGCCACCCAGGCGCCCCCACAAATTCTTTTAATATTTTTGTCTTTGCTAAATCGACACACGCTAGACAGACAGCAGCTATATTGCAGGTCAGCAATGTTTTGTATATTAGAAAGGGATCTTCTTACTCAAAAAAGAATGGGAACTTTAAGGTTCACCATGGGATTGTAGCAATCAAGACAGTGTGGTACTAGTGACGAGATTGAAAAATAGATTAATGAGGAGGATAGAGGACCCAGAAGCACATACTCATGCAGATGGTCACTTGATTCTGACAAAAATTCCAATGCAATTCAACGGGGGAAAGAAGAGTCTCTCACAAATGGTTCTGGGATGACTGGATAGCCATATAGAAAAAAAAACGGACCTCAATGCTGGTAGAAGTTAGGGTTTGATGAGAGAAGCAGGGTCACTGTAAGTGACATAGAGCAAGGGTTTTCTTAGAGGAATTTGACCCTACTGATTGTGAGAGCTGGTTAAACAGTCTATGTAAAGCTGTTGCTTTTGTGACGATGTCAGCATCAATGGGACTGGTAGATAGGAAGGAAAGACAGGTGTGAGGAGGGGGAGAACAAGGACAAACTGGACCCCATGAGGAAATATTGGCGCCTCCATCTGTTTGTCAGCAATGCTCACCTCAGTGATGAGGATGCCCTACAGAAGAAGCTGGTGCCCTTGACCGTGGAGCAACAGCACTCCCTGGCCCAGGACTCAGAGGAGCAGGAGGAAGCAATCCCGTGGAGCTGGAGGAGTATATGCCTGGCTGCTGCACAAAGTCAGAGTGACCCAGCAGATAAGCCACAATGTGCCTGCCTCCGTGTGGATCATTGGAGCCTAGAGGTGACACTTCCTTCACTTCCACTTTCCAAGCATGGCATGCATTTCTCTTGTGCTCCTCCTGAACCCAGAACCATACAGGGAAAGGAAATGTAGTTCCAGCTGAGTGTCCTCAACACAGGAAACATCTTCCTCAACCCTTACCTCACACCACATTAAAAGATTAACTCCACATGGCCAATCGACCTCAGTATAAATGCTAAAACATAAAGCTTCCAAAGGAAAACACGGGAGAATAGCTTCACAATGTCGAGGAGACAGATCGCTAATATATGACGAAAGAAGCAAACCACAGAAGGAAAAACAGACAAAGCAGACCTCCTCAAAATTAAAACCCTCTGGGGGCACCTGGGTGGCTCAGTTGGTTAAATGTCCGACTCTTGATTTTGGCTTAGATCGTGATCTTAGGGTGGAGAAATTGAGCCCTGTGTTGGGCTCTGTGCTCAGCATGGAGTTTGCTTGAGATTATCTCTCCCCCTCTGCCCCTCTTCCACCTCTCTCGCTCTCAAATAAATAAATCTTTAAAAAAAATTAAAATCCTCTGCTCATCAAAAAATGCCATCACAGGGGCACCTGGGTGGCAGAGTTGGTTAAGCATCTGATTCTTGACTTCGGCTCAGGTCATGCTCTCAGGGTCATGAGATCGAGCACTGTGTCGGGCTCTGCACGCAGTACAGAGACTGCTTGAGAGTCTCTCTCCCTCTTCCTCTGCCCTTCCCGCTCATGCACTCTCTCTCTCTCTCTCTCAAAATAAATGAATCACTAAATTAATCTTTAAAAAGTGCCATTACAAAATGAAAAGATAAGCCACAGACTGGGAAAGAATATTCATAAAACATATCATCCTTACAAACTCCATAATAAGTCCAAAACATGGGCAAAAGATTGGAAAAGACACTTCACGAGGGAAGCTATGGTCAATAAGCACATGAAAAAGTATTCTATCATTAGTTAGAAATGCAAATGAACACCGCACTGAGATACCACTGCACGCTGACCCCAACAATGAAAATGTAGGATGGACATTTCCAATTGCTGGAGAAGATGTGTGGCAATCTCTCACATTTTCAGTGAGGAAGTGTAAGGATATCAGTAACTTACTTTGAAATGCAACCAAATATGGATAGTGAGGCAGAATTTATTTTCCAAAAGTGACCACAGCAACCTCATCCTTCCCACCTGCTCTCGTACGACCGTGGCAAGCAAGGGAAACTGGGCCACTCCCCTTGGTGGACAGGGAGTCTAATTCCCCTCCCCTGGAATCCAGTGCATGTGTGACTGTGGAACAATCAAGTACAGTGGGAATGATGCCGTCTGCGTTCCAAGGCGGGGTCGGGAATGTTCAAGACACTTCCACTGTGCCACAGGAACACCTGTGCTTGCAGCCCCAAGCCGTCAGTGAGAAGTCCAACTACGGTGAGGCCACCCTGCTGCCATGAAGCCACCACAACTGAGTCGTAGTCACTCCGTTCTGTTGTCTTGGTCTGCAATTCATCCTAGCCCAGGTGCCAGACATGTGAGTGAAAGACCCTCCCGCTATTTCCAGCTCTGACCCACCTCAGGAGATTTCCAGGCAGGACAATGAATGGTTTCTTTCAGCTGTGCATCCTAAGGTATGGCTAGAGGGAGAGGAACTAAAGAAGGAAATAATCCGTTTCAAGAATTGAATTTAGAAGAGTGTAGAAGTCAAGAGTAGCTGGATTCAAAAACAACTTCTCATTCCAAGTTTCTCCCGGTGGAAGATTCTCTAAGTAAGAATGAGCTTCAGAGAGAAGAACGGATGCAAGGTGCTGCCAGGAAGACATCTCAGGGTACAGATGAGGGCAAGTGCCCGCCTGTAAAACTCTTCATGAAAACACCAGGAAGTTTTTAGGTGGTGCCTTGTAGCCCCTTCCAACCAGACAGAAGTTCTTTTAAGAATATTAACAGCACACTTTGCAAACCCTCTGTCTTAAACAGTACAATGCCTAGCGATCCTGAGGAAATTGTTCCACAGCAACCTCATGGAGTGCCCAAAGTAGAGAAGGGCTTAGTTTGAAGAGATTTGTAACTATGGCTTTTGCTTAATGGATTGGATTTACGGATTGATACAGAAGAAATCCACAAAGGTTTTAAAGGAAGTGAATTAGATTGGAATGAAAGGGAACGAGACAATTCAAAAATGAAAGGAGGCCTTTGAACTCCCAGGCTTTTATGGGCAGAAAGCAGTTCCAGAAGGCTTACTTACCAATGCAGCTCATTTCTTATGGAAGCGGAAGCATGACTCAGAGGACAGAGCCAAGAACCATGGAAAGCAACTCGCAAGGAATTGGCAACTGGTACCCAGCTAGATTTCAGAATTGTTTTGGTCCAGTGCCACCTGGGGGCCTCCCATTTTCTCCCTCTTTGAATAGGAGCATCTGTGGTGATTATCCTATTTCTGTTCTGCTCATCTATGTAAAGGGGTGGGGATGGGGTGGGGAGTAGATAACATGTCCATTTATTTATTTCACAGGTCTTCAAATAGAGTACCCAAGAGGTCATACTTGAGGGGCCTTATTCATGCCTGGCCCTGATTTATAAAAAGAAATCTTGGACTTTGAACCTGAGCCTCACAGCTTTAATGGCAAGAGACTTTGGGGAGCTCTTAGGGTGGGCGTTTTGCATAAGAATTGTTATGACCAAGGGACAAATGTGGCATCTCCAAAGGTGGCTGCAACAAGAGCTCCTGTCCATGGGATCTTCTACAAAGTGATCTTGCCATGTCACCATCAAGAGGGGGACTCCAATTCTCCTCTCCTTGAATCTGTGACTACTTCGACCATAGGAAATGACGCTATGTAACTTCCAGATCTGGGTTATAGAGGCAATGCAACTTCTGCCTAGTTTGCCGAACTCACACTTGGAGCCCTGAGCTGCTGTGCAAAATGTCTGGCTACCTTGAGCCTACCATCCTGGCAGGAAGTCCAGGCTCCTTGAGAGACTACACACAGGTTCTCCATGGGCACCCCCCAGACATGGGAGTGAGGGTGCTTCCAGATGATTCTAGCCCCCAGGCATCAAGTCTTCTCAGCTGAGGCCTTAGACATCATAGAGCAAGAACAAGTCAACCCTTCTACGCCCTGTCTGAATTCCTAACTCATGGAATCCATGAGCATAGCAAAATAGCTGTCGCTTTAAGTCACAAAGTTTTGGGAAGTTTGTTCCACAATAGTAACCAGAACAGATGGATTGCTAAATGGACAGAGAGCTGGACTCATAGACAGATATGCGATAAAGCAGATTGAATAAAATATTAATTGTATTAATCTAGGTGAAACATGCATGGGTGTTCCCTCTACAATTACTTCCATTCTTTTTTTTTTTTATATTTGAAATTTTTTACAGTAGAATGTTGGTAAGGGAGGAGGAAAGAATAGAAAGCACTGAGTGACAGAAAAAGCACAAATTAGCATTTATCTGGTATTGCCATGTGCCAGGCCCTGTGCCAAGCATGTTTATAGTGATGAATCTCCTCAGCAGCCCCACAGCTTGGTTTTGTAATTTTTTCCATTTTACAGATGAGAACACTGAGTCTCAGAGAGGTGAAGTCACTCACCTATGGTAACCATGCTCGTACATAATAGAAGCAGGACTCTGGTTCAGGTACGTGCGATTCCGTAATTGAGGCTAACTCCCTCAGGTCTAAAACACCCCTCATTCCTGTCCCCTCTACCCATTTCTTTGATAGAAGGAGACAGCTAAAACCCAGCAAATGGCTTCTAATGACTCCTTAATTTTCACATGTCTCCAGTATTGGATTGTATTTTTTTTTAAAGATTTTATTTATTTATTCGACAGAGATAGAGACAGCCAGCGAGAGAGGGAACACAAGCAGGGGGAGTGGGAGAGGAAGAAGCAGGCTCATAGCGGAGGAGCCTGATGTGGGGCTCGATCCCAGAACGCCGGGATCACGCCCTGAGCCGAAGGCAGACGCTTAACCGCTGTGCCACCCAGGCGCCCCCCTGGATTGTATTTTTATAGAAGAGAAATAAAGTGTTTATTCTGTTCCTTCCTTCAGGGATGGGATTGTCTCCTTGCCAGCAATCTCGGCAGCTGCACATTCTTCTCCAGGTGCTGAGAAAACGTGCCTCACCTTTGGGGCTCCAAAGGTGGAGATGAGTTGTCATGTTTACTGTTCCCTCTCACTCTGACTGTACCCTGAAGGTAGGGCGGGCTCTTTTTATGGTGACAACACTGTGAGGCTCAGAGACTTTAAGCTGACCAAGGTCACATAAGATGACAAGGGGGACAGACTTACTGTCACCTCTCTCGACGTGGAGACCAGTGCTCGCCTTTCTCTTAACTGGTCTCCAGTCTGGTTTCCCACTAAAGCAAGCCTGGCAATAAAGCTGCACGTGCTCTCAGATGCCCGTGGTCTCCGTGGGTATTTTCCGGACACTGGTGCTTCCGCATCAGTGTTCCTCTCCTGCCACAATCCCAAAGAGCTTTTGAGCAGGCTACCAGAGATTTGAGCCACCTGCGCACCTTAGCGAAAAGGGCTGAGTCGCGTCCAGGTTTCCGTTTTCAGGGAGGGCCTGCGAGACGCCTGGACGTCCCATCCTGTGTCCCGATGGCCCCTGGGAGGCCGTGGGCAGAGACCTGGGGGTGCCCATCCTCCCCGTCAGGAAAGGGCCCCCAGTCTGCGGAGAGGCGGCAGTGCCTCGTGGGCGCGGTCGGAGGGGCAGCAGCCTGAGCAGGGCTTGTCTCCCCCGTGCCTTGACACCTACCCGGGCAGAGCTGGGGACCCTGGGCGCGCCGTCTGACAGATGGCTCGTGCAGCCCCCAGACCCGCCCATACGCCGCCCCCACCCGAGCTGGCCGGCCCTTCGGGCTAGGCCTGGGTCCCGCCGCCATAGAGCTCTGCGCCAGGCCCCCGTTTGGAGGCTGCGGCCCCCAGAGGACGGGTGGCCAGGCTGGCGGTGTCAGGGGCCGCCACCCGATCTCCGGCCCCACCCCGGGGCTGGCAAGCGCGGCGGAGCTGGGAGCGGCGGGGCAGCTTGCCCGCGGGGCTTTCACCCACAGAGCCGCCGTCCAAGGTTCTGGTCTCCGCCTGGGGCCGCCTGAGCGCCGCAGCTCCAGAAGCCTTTCTGGACCATAACGGGGCGGGGGTGGGGGGTGCGGGAGAGGCAGCTGCGCCAGGCTGCTGTCGGAGCCCGAGGCGCGGGTCCGGTTTCTTGGCAACGGGTCCCCTGTTCGGGTCGGGCCCTCCTCGCCTGGGCCGGCCTCTCTCTCCCTTCCCCGCTGAGGCTCCGCGGAGTCCGGCCCCGGGACCCGAGGCGGAGCCCAGGTGTGGCCTGGGGGGCGCGGCCTGGGGGCGGGGCCGGCGTGGGAGAGGGTGACCCTGGGCCGCCACAGCTGCCGGCCTCCGTTTCCCTACCCCCCCGCAGGACCGCGCTGCCGGGGGCGGGGACCGGGAGGGCCTGCGGGGGGACGACAAGTCTGTTTCCGCCCGGCCTCCGCCCGCTGGGGCTGAAACGAGTCTTTCCGGTGGGGCTGCCCAACCCGGGCCGCCGCGCCCAGCCTCCCGGAACCCGCCCGGAATCGTGCGTGACCCCACCCAGGCCCAGGGCGAGGCCCGGCCGAGAGGTGGAGCAGCTGGAGGAGAGGCGGTAGAGCCCGGGTCCTGGGTCCCAGGCTGGGGGGCAGCGAGCTTCCGGGCCTTTTCATCCCCCGTCCCTCCCCGGTCCGATCCCGTGGGTCCCCAGGTGCACCCTAATAGAGGATTTTGGAAAAGCTTCCTGAGTGAGTCTGCAAATCAAAATCTCTGGTACCCCCTTATTACTTTACCCGGGGAAACTGAGGCACAAGTAGATTTGTACCAAGGCCACATCGTGAGTTAGCAAACCACAAGGGAGCCTAGTGAAAGTTTATGAAGAGCGACTGGACAGAGGCCGGGATTTTCCCAGACGTCAGCTAGGGTCCCAGCCTCATGAAATTAATGAGGATGATGCGTTTCTTACTTCAACGGAGGAGTAGACAATGCCGTTTAGCCTCTGCAGACAGCAAGACAGGGACCACTCTCCCTTCCAGCCTGGCGCCAACATGGACCCGAGGGCATGTTAACAGGAGCCAGGAATTGGAGGCGAAGCATCCTTCATTTTCTCAGCGTGGAACGAGTGAGGTCTCTTGATTGCCAGGGTCTGGTTTTTCAAAATTACAGCATGCTAAGACCCATGAGGTGGGGGTACCCTGGAGGATCCTTTTATCTGTTCAACCTTGAGTCAGACTTGCAATGAGCATTTGATCGAGAAACTTGGTCAGTTTCTCAAAATGCAAAATCAACCACCGATTTTACTTTTTTACTTGGCATTTCCTTGGGATATTCCCAGTTCTGGGGTTGAAAGATTATGAACTATTGTCTTAAATTCTGTCCTGATTAGCATCCTTCCTCAATTCAGGATTTCCCTGGAGCCAGATCTCGGCAACTTCAGGATTATGACTTTTTAAAAATATAATTTTGATGAATTTGTATCTGTTCCCCAAATTAGAAACTCTCTTAATTATAGGAGAAAACACTTTCAAAGAGAAAGGGTAGATCTTTAGACCAAACCCTGGAGCAATGCTTCTAAAGAAAATCTCAGGGCAGGCGGGTCCTCAGCCAGCTGGTGAGGAAAGAAGCAAGCCAGACTGTCTTTTCTGCAGCTGTCAGGCCCACTCTCTTCCAGTTAATTCTTGGCTGGAAACTAAAGAATAAATGAAGGTTTCCTTGAAAGTTGTTCAGGCTCCTACTTAGGATTCTAACTCGAGAGAAAGCATGGGCTTGGTTAAGTAGTTTCAAAATTGGGTGTGGGTGATGAAATAATAGACGGGGGGACATTTCTACTTTATGAAGGTATTTCCAGCTCAGGGGCACCTGGGCAGATCAGTCAGTTGGGCATCTGACTCTTGATTTTGACTCAAGTCATGATCTCAGGGTTGTGAGATCGAGCCGCATGGCAGCTCTGTGCTCTATGTGGAGTCTGCTTGAGATTCTCTCACACCCTCTGCCCCCCCCTTCTCACGCTCTCTCTCTCTCTCAAAATAAATAAATGAAATCTTAAAAATAATGGGGCGCCTGGGTGGCACAGCGGTTAAGCGTCTGCCTTCGGCTCAGGGCGTGATCCCGGCGTTCTGGGATCGAGCCCCACATCAGGCTCCTCCGCTATGAGCCTGCTTCTTCCTCTCCCACTCCCCCTGCTTGTGTTCCCTCTCTCGCTGGCTGTCTCTATCTCTGTCGAATAAATAAATAAAATCTTTAAAAAAAAATAAAAGTATTTCCAGCTCATAAATGAAGAGAAAGACTGTCAGACATCACCATTTTGCATCCCTAATGAATTAATGGACCTAGGCAGATAAGCTACGGCTACTAACATCATGAAAAGGGAGAACTTGTTAGGGGCGCCTAACTTTGTTAGGTGGCTCAGTTGGTAAGCATCTGCCTTTGGCTCAGGTCATGATCCTAGGGTGCTTGGATCGAGGCCCACGTCAGGCTCTCTGCTCAGTGGGGAGTCTTCTTCTCCCTCTCCCTCTGCCCCTCCCCACCACTCGTGTTCTTTCTCTCTGTCAAATAAATAAATAAGATCTTAAAAAAAGAGAGAGAGTGAGAACCTGACATGATGTGCCTTCTAGTGGAAAAACTCAGCACCAGCTGTGAAGTAGTCTTGACATTCCTCACGCTCCTGCCCCCCCGCCCCAAATCAAACCTGAATCTGATCCAGCCTCATCAAGATCAACTATCATCTTCCAGGCAATACAAAGTGTAGGGATCGTGTTAAACAACACTATGGGAACAATCAAAGCTATCCAGAGCTTGTGACACTACAGGACAAGTGACCCACTTCTTCAGTAATTAATTGTAAGGAAAATAATCACACTTAGATTCCAAATCAAACAAATGGCAAAAAGAAAAACAGGTGACACCCATGGAACACTTGTAAATCTGAACACCAATGGGATATTTGATATTTAAAAAGTATTGTTATATTATTTTGGAGTGATATTCTTACATTTTTAGGTATTTAAAAAGTATTTTAATGTATTTTGAAAATACATGCTAAAATATTTATAGATGAATTGATGTGGTATCTGCAATTTATTCCTAAATGGTTTTAGGTAGCGATGAGGAAAGCTGGTGAAAGTATAGTTGGAAACAAGATGGACATCAGTCATGGGTATAAGGTGGTTCATTATATTATTCTCTCTATTTTATTTTTATCATGTTTGAATTTTTTAATTTTTTACTTTTTTTTCACATTAAAGCACTCATAATCAGAGTATTTTTATTTTATGTACAATGAGTTGGCATTAAGGTAGGCATCTTGCATATCTGCAGTTAAGGTAGGTATCTTGGATGACCCATTCAAGGAAGTTCACTTAATCCAACTTAATGAAGCCTATATCCTTCGCGTACTGACAGAAACACTGGCGACACATATTGAGGCTGTATTTCCGGATCAGACCGTGCCGGTTGGAGCACATGCGACAAGAACGAGAACCCTGGCCAAATTTCCTCGGATGGCTCCAGTAGAGCTGCTGGTGACCCATCTTGCTCTCTCGGATGCAACGAGGCAAAAGGGCTAATTTTTTACTTTATGCATGGTATTCTCAAACTCAGGAACTGGAGTTGAAACGTGATTGAATTACCTGGGCTGGAGCTCAGGACGATTGGCCCACGTCTTCCTCTGTGACTTTGCAAACATTAATTCTCTCTTGTCCATGTAAGAAACATTGAGGACCCTCTATCTGCTTGAGCTTCTGAAATTATGGAACTCACACTCTAGGTTAGAAAATGACAAGGAAGGAAACCACCAGATGGAGGTGTAGAAGGCTTTGCCAAAGAATTGATATTGAATTGATATGAGTCCTGACAAATGAAAAGGAGTTCCCTGGATGGTGTCAGTTCATCTTCCAGAAGATAAGATGGTGAGACTAGATCTGCAAGGAGGACCCATTTAGTCCTAATAGATGCTGCAATTATACCTGCCTGCAACCATTTTTTCCTTGTGTATGTGTCTCCCTAGGGAGTCAAGAGACACCCCGCCCCCCCCACCATGGACTTCCTGTCATCATCCTTTATTTTGTTAGCTGAAGCAATCCAGCTTGAGCTTTTGTTCTTTAATCTCTCAGTTGTGTTTGGAGACCAAAGCATTATCACGTTAGCCAGTCTATAGCTTTCTGAAGGAGTGGTCTCTTGGGCTCATGGATTTATTTCCATCCATCTAGTTCCCAAGGCATTTCGCTTAAGTAACTTTAGCTTTACATTTGCTGGTAGTTATGCCCAGCATTGGTAATAAAGACCATTTGCTCGTCAAAACGTGAGTGCTTGCAGTAGATACCCTTAGCAGTTGATACTGCTCTTGTCTTCCCTCTCTCCCTGTAGGATGTGGAGTTCAAGATACAGCATGCAGCCTGGCCTTCAGGTTATCTAGTTCATTCTAATACTCAGCCATAATAGGCTGAACTTTGTGCTTTGATGGCCCTTTTGCCCATGTGACGTGAACCATCTGCTAGGGCAACGCTTGAAACAGCAGCGGTCATTTGACAAGTAGTTCACTGTATCATGTCTCTATTGTGGAAACTTATGTTTGTTTTTTTCTATTTATTTTTTTCATCATCTCAGTTTTTATGGATATTTGCACTTTAAAAGAACAATTTCTGAAACTTTTGGAGAAGAAAAGAATCTTTAAATTTGGTTGTTATATGTTTGTTGAGTGCGTTTTCCTGACTTATGCTGCAGAGTCAAACACATTATCTTCTTAGGGATATAACAGGCATCTTCAGGTGTAATTCAGAGCCTGGTGGAAGGCTGGGAATGTTAGAAGCTCCTCTCATTTTTGCCGCTATAAACCAAAGGTACGCTTCACTGTAGGAAAAAATATTGAGAAGTTAGCTGTGATCTATTGTGCGTTTCTAGTGACTGTTCAAAAGCTTCTTATACTAATTTAATTAAAATAATTTACCTTAATAGAAAACTATAATTTTCTACTTTTTCCAATCCAGCTGAACTAATTTGTACTTTTTTAATACCCATCCAGATGGGATTTATTACTCCAAAGCCAGTACCCTAAACCTTAATTTTTGTGCTAACCATCATTATAGTTGGGGCATCATGGTAAAGGAGTAGTTTGACTTCTGCTTCTAGCTCTGGAACACCATCCTGGTTCAAACCAAGTCTCCTACCTCAAACAACTACAGCAGCCAGATAATTTTTGAAATCTGCCATAAAACATCAGAGATCTACTAGGCAGTAGGAACTTTAGAGGACAAGATCCTGGAGAGAAGGGAGGTATAGACAGGTGAGCCTGACATTTGACCCTTGTCTCAGTCAGTTTGGGCTGCGATAACAAAATGCCATCGATTGGGTGGCCTAAACAACAGACACTTATTTCTCATAGTAATGAAGACTGGAAGTCCAAGATCAAGGTGTTGGATGATTTGGTGAGGGCCGTCTTCTTGCCCAGCAGATGTGACTTTGCATAGCAGAGAGGAAGCTCTGATATCTCTTCCTCTTATTACAAGAGCACTAATCCTATCACGGAGGCTTCACCCTCATGTTCTCACCTAAACCTAATTACCTTCCAAAGGCTTCACTTCCTTATACTATCATTTTGAGGGTTAGGGCTTCAACATATGAATTGGAGCAGGGGGAGGCACAAACATTTAGTCCATAATGGCACTGTTATTCCCCTTAAGGCATTTACATCTAAGAGCAGTGACTTAAAGGCTAAGAAGATGAGCATGAGATTTGGCAATCTCAGAGAAAGCCTGGTAATATCCTAGGCTTTTGGTTAGGACCTCTGAAGATTATACCAATAGTAAGGGCACACCAAAAAAGGACCAATTCTCACAAAGATACAACTTTGACTCAGACCAGATTAAGATGATCTGCCTCCATACTAACTGCTTTATGAAAACAAAAGAAAATCTCTGGAGAAAGACAGCATTGCCCACAGTATCACATTGGTTCTATAATTTTCATTTACGACAAGTAGCATTTGATCAGAATTTACTAGGCACACCAGGAGACAAGACCAAATGACCCAAAACTGAGAGAAAAAAATAAGTAATAGAAACTGACCCATAGGAAATCCAATTATTAGAGTTATCAGCTGGACTTCAGGATAACTCCTGATTGATACATTCAAGGAGATTGGAAAAAAAAAAAACCAGAATGGAAAATTCCAGAAAAGAATAGAAATTTACTTTTAAAATCAATGGAAAATTTTGACTGAAAAAAATAATTTAAATTAAGAACATATTAGATGAATTCAAAGCAGATCAGACACAGATGAAGAGAGGGTCAGTGAATTGGAAGATACAGCAGAAGAAAATATCTGGACTGAAGCACAGAGGGACAAAAGGATGGAAAATACAGAAAGAGTATCATATTTGGACATAGTGAAAAGGTTTAGCATAATTGTAATTGAAGTTCCAGAAGAGGACAGGGAGAGATAGAATGAAACAGAAGCAATGTTTGAATAGATAATGACCAGGAAGTTTCCAAAATTGATGAAAGACGTAAATTCATAGATTCAAGAAGACTTATAGAATCCTAAGAAGTATAGATGGAGTCATACCTAGACATATTACAGTAAAACCACCAGAAACCAAAGAGTAAGAGATAATCTTAAAAGTAGCCAAGTAAAATGACAGATTACCTTCACTAGAGCTACCATAGGACTTACAGCTAACTTTTCAATAAACCATGAAGGCCAGAAGACAATGAAATAACATCTTTAAAGCATTGAAAAGTCCATCTAGAATTCTATAACCAATAAAATACTTATTAATAATGAAGGTTAAATCAGGATGTTTTAAAATAGACCTTTAGATGTTTAAAATAGACACCAGCAAATACACACTAAAAGAAATACTAAAGGAATTTCTTTGAGGCAGAAGGCAAATTATCACAGATGGAAAGTGTGATATGCAGAAAAAGAACTTTCTGGAGTCTCTTCTTATAAGGGTACTAAGTGTATCAGATCAGGGTCCTACCCTTGTGACCTTACTTAACTTCTGTAAAGGTGCTATTTTCAAAGTATGTGCATTTTTTTTAAGTAGGCTCCACACCCATAATGGAGCCCAATACTGGACTTGAACTCATAACCCTGAGATCAAGACCTGAGTTGAGATCAAGAGTCAGATGCTTAACCAACTAAGCCACCCAAGCACCCCAGTGCAGTCTTCAAATATAGTCACATTTGGGCATTAGGGCTTCAACATATGAATTTGTTGAGGGGACACAGTTCAATCCATAGCATAACTTCTTCTTTTTTTTTTTTTATCCTTATTTTTTTATTATTATTATGTTCAGTTAGCCAACATATAGTACGTCACAAATGTATTTTTAAAAAGTACTCTCAGGTGACTTTTCTGGTGGTGAGATCCCCTCCACTCCCTATACTGAACTATTCTAGATCAGCCAGGAATCCATAGCATAACTTCTAGGGTATAGCCACTAAAGGAACGGTAAAAATATATAACTAACAAGCCAATAATAGAAAGTGAAATGAAATGAAAATAATGACTCCAAGAAGGCAAAGAAGGTGAGGCAAATAGAAAAAGAAACATTGTAGATTGAAACCCAAATATATAAGTAATTAAATTAAATATAAATGAACTAAATACGGCCATCAAACTACAAAACCTGTTAGACAGGATAAATAACCAAAACCCAATTACATGTTGAGACATACCTTAGGCATAAGGATAATAAAGGTAGAAAGTACAAAGATGACAAAAGATATGCCATGCGAACAATGACTCAAGACATAGTAGGAGGCAGAAAGGTAAATATTTCTGATGTGACTACACAAGTTTGCCACTATCAATAGCCATTAACAGAGAATGTACTTTTTTGACTTTTGCTGAATCAGATTGGCTGTTCTAGAGTGTGTTTGAGGCCAATCATTTTCTTAAAGCAGGTCATGCTCTGTCTTACCCCGACTCTACCATCCATACTGACATGGTCAGGTGCACAGAGCCTGGAAAACCATGCTATTAGGTCTAGCAATCTGTGTATGTAGGGAGGAAACTCTAGAAACTAGAACAGCTTCCTTTCTGTTCCCCCCATGTTTGTGGAGCTTTGCCAGAGCTCAGGCTCAGTGTTGGGCCATGCCTGTCTTAGTGGAGCTCACAACCCCTGAGAGAGACAGACATGCATAGAGAGGGCCCCCAAATCAGGTATTTACCATAGTAAAGGTACAGGAGCCTCACAAGAGAGTCACCTACTCTCCCTGGAGAGTTCCTTTGTTCCTTCCTTTCTCCCTTCTTCAAATGTTTATTGAATACCTACTATGTGCCAGCCTAGTCAACACTTTTTTCTAAGACCCACATTCTTTCCAAAATACTATATCTTAAAAAAAAAAAAAGTAGGGGAGGTTTTTCTCCCTGTTCAGTGAACTTTGTGAAATACTGGTAAAATTAAAAGCAAACAGGCAAATACAGAGGCCAAGGTAGGAAAAGGGGGAAATGGGGACAAACTTTTACAGAGCCCCCATTATTTGTGATCTCATTGATCCCATAATAACCTAATGGGAGGGGTGTGGGTACACTTTATACATAGGAAATTAAGGCACAGAGAGGTTAAGGAACTTGCCCTGAGAGCCCAGCTTATAAATTGAGGAGCTGATCTGGAAACACCAAATCTTGTCACTCTTGGTCCAGTGTTCTTCCTGGCATAACAGCTGACAAGTAGGTGTCCCGGAGACCTTCCTCCACACTTGGGCTTAGGGGTAGCATTTGTGAAGCAATATGAGGAGACCAGGGATATACTTGAGACTCTGCACCTGCCGTACTGATGGGCGGAAATGCCCAGATGTCCCAGCTGGGTCGGAGCCTAGTGCTTCCTCTATACCTTGCTTACCCCTCAGCCTTCCTATCTTTGGGACTTTGTAGCAGCCTGTCCTCTGTTGACAAGTGATGAGACAGAGCTCTTGGGAAGATGGGTGAAGAAGGCCTTGGTTCCTGGGGGTGATCCTCTCGTCATCACGGTCCTAGTATTTCCTCGATAGTTTCCAGGAGATTCCATAGCCATTAAGAACTCTGTGCCAGGTGCTCGCCTAGTCATTTTGGCTTACAGTGGGGCTTTAGGGCCACACAGCAGAAAAGAGAAGAGAAAACCATTCCTGAGTATCTTTGTCAGCTCATGCTGCCCTAACGAAATACCATAGACTGGGTGGCTTGAATAACATTTATTTTCTCTAAGTTCTGGAGGCTGGAAGTCTGAGATCAAAGTTCCGGTACAGTTGGGTTCTGGTGAGAGCTCTTCTTCTGGCTTATAGACGGCTGGCTTCTCAGTGTCACCACCTGGCAGGGAGAGAGAGAGAGTGAGCTTGCTGCTATCTCATGAGGCCACTAATCCCATCATGAAAACGCCACCCTCACCTCCCCCTCTAACCCTACTTACCTCCCAAAGGTCCCACACCAAATACCATCATACTGGGGATTAGGGTTTCAACATATGAATTTTGGGGAGCACAATCCAGTCCATAACTGTTGGTTTTTTGTTTCCTGGGCAAATCTCTTAGTCTCTTGCCAGTGTAATGGGCATAGTGTGATTCCAAAGGGTTAGCAAGTTAAGAGCCACTGTTCTGCTGTCTATTCGGCAGCCCCCTCCCCTGTCTTTTCAGAGGTCCTTTGATAGGTTCACAGCCAGAATGAGGAGGGGCCACTGTCCCTTGAGAAAAATGGCTTCAAGCAGGCTCCATGCTTTTTCCAAGTGAGTTAGGGTGGAGATCACTGTCCTAGGTCGTGCAGAGCATGTGTCCAGACACCTGGAAAGCTAAGGAAGGTGGCTGCTGCTCCAGCCTGAAGGTCAAGTCACTGATGAAGTGGCCTTTGTATCTTTCATAACTTCCCAAGTTAAGTGCTTGTCAAACCTCACATTTGAACCTTGTAGGTTCAGAGGCTGAAAAGAGACAGCTTACGGAGGTTGGTGCCCTGTTTTTCCCTCCTATGGACTTAGCTCAGTCTCCCTGGCCCAGCCCCCTTCCCTCCGTCTTCAGCAGACTCCAGCTACTAGATCTTTCTTTCTGGGTCTCTGGTGGGACCTCACCCCGTGAGCTTTAGGGCGCTGGGCCTGCACCACGGTCTGAGTGGGGGTGCCCACGCCTCAGCACTTCTGACCACTGGAGGATTCCTGGTGCTCGGCTTGTGACTGCTTCTGAGCAGGCTGGACCTAAACTGCCACCTTGGCTGAACACCAGGCCTGGCTTCTGATGGGTGATGCTCATGCCCCATCTCCTAGTGCCCCCGCAACACTGCCGACTCTTCATGGCTTCCCTAGCTGCACCTCCTCACACACCCACCTCTCCCCAGGACGGGAGCGACAGCCCTGGGCCTTTCTGGGGCCTGCATCCTCCCTTCCCACCCTGCGGAGGTGACCCTGTGACCACACCTGCCAGGTGGCCTGTGGGGAGACCAGCAAAGCCTCCAGGGAGGGCAGCCGGGGCAGGGGGCATGGGGATTGCTCTGGTCTGGCCTCAAAACAAGGTTTTATAAAACTGCCCCGTGCTGCATGTTCTCCCAGGCCCCGAAGCTTCCCAGCGGGCTGGTGGCTTGATGCACAGCTTAGCAAGGAAGAGCAGCATTTCATGTTTTCACTGCTTGGCTTTGACAAAGTGGCACCCAAAACAGCTGGATCGAGCTGGCCTATGTCCGGAGGTAGTCGGGGGCAAAAACAAGGGTTTCATGTATGCTCCCTTATGTAACTCTCACAACCACCCTGTGGGGCACATAGTGCTGTCTCTCTGAAACCAAGGCTCAGACAGGGTAGGTGACTTGGCCACGGTCACACAGCACACCCATAATAGGGTAGGATTCAACACGAGACCGGCTGAGCACAAGGCTCACAGGGCACTCAGGCTGGCATCTGCCTCTTCTGTTCTCCACACTTGAAGCCTCAGGGTAAGGGTGGGGAACTGACATTTACAAAGCTATCTAGTCTTTTCTTCTGTGAAAAAATACATCACTCTGCAACCCCCTAAATATGACTGTGTTTCACGACTTTGTAGACCTTGACAAATGCCGAACGCATAGGACAAAGGACCACAGCAGGAACGTTCTGGCAGATGAACAGCCCAGCAAAGTTGGGGGGTGGTTCTCACCTGGCCTTGGTGCCTGGAGCTGCCCAGCCCCCACCCCAGATGTCGAGGCTCCACTCTGATTCCCACCAGAGCCGTGCCCACCCTCAAGTTGGGTAGCTGGCGTTGCAAGTTAACCTTCACCCTTACCAACGTGGCTGTGTGGCCCAAGGGAAACTTTTTGCTCTCAACAGCACGTTCTGAGTCCCTGTGCTGCACCCTGAAGGGATGCTACTGAGTTTCAGAGAATCCAGGGGAGGCTTCCTGGTCAGACCCCTCCTGGAGCAGAGTAGATATCTCTGCTCTGTAGCCTCTGGACCTGACTCAGCTCCCTTGACTGCTCAAATATCCTTTCTTTTTCTTTTCTTTATTCTTTTGCATGTGTGTGTGTGTGTGTGTGTGTGTGTGCGCAGAAAGAGCCCGAAATCCCAGGCCCTCTGACTGCTGGCAGCCCCAGCCAGCCAGCCACCACTCCCAGCTTCCTGGCCACCCCCGCATCGGGCGCGGGGCCAGGCTCTCTGACAGTGGCCGGCCTGACAAGGCAGCGGCCTGGGGATGATGACTGTGGCTGATTGAAGTCCCCGTTTCCCTTGTACAAAGGCAGCATAATTAATCAGGCAGTAATGAATTCAGGTACCACGGCTTGTCACCTCGAGAGATAGCCTATCTGAGAGGGCTGGAATTCAAAAGAGGGAATCAGGTCACCATTAGTACTTTTCAGTATTGAATGTTAATATTGAGTGGAAGATTTATTAGAATTTGACCAAAATTTGGTCTGTTGGCCTTCAGGAACCCATGCCCCCCCCACCCCCCCGTCTTGAGCTCTCGGGGCAGGGGCACCCAAGGTGGCTGGGTCTCTGGCTGACTGTGGGCCTCCACCGAAGGCCTTCCCAGCTCAGGGATGACTCTCCCTGTGTGCACCTGTTACTCAGCATCCTCTGAGGGGGGACCACGGGGAGGGGGAAGGCGAGGGATTCCCTCACTGAGGACTTGGTGACCCCAGTGCTCTGCCTACAGCAGCTCAGGCAGAGGACGAGGGCTGCTTGCACCGTGGACAGGGTGTGGGTGCTGAATGAGGGTGCCAGACGCTGTGGCTGGGCCCTGGTCACACTGATTGCACCTCAGCTTCCAGGAGCAACCCGCCCAGTGCAGATGGGCATGGATACGGCAGGCGGGCTGATCTGAGTTTGGATCCCATTCTTCCCAGGGCCCCGCTGGAAGTTTGGAGCAACTGGTGGACTTCAGTGTTGGCGTCTGTCAATGTACCGGGTCAAACAAAGGGGGTGACTGTGGGCCACCTTGCCTAGGGCTTGCACACGGTAGGCACTCAGCTGGGGAAGGCCCCTGCAGGCCCCCTGGGGCCCCGGACACTGGGCTGAGGCCAGGGCGGGGGCTGGCCCACTAGAGGCTGCACAGATCCCGGGGAAAGCCCCAGCTAGTTGTGAAAAACCCACGGGGGCAGAGCAGTGGGGCCCGAGGTGTGGCATGTTCTGGAGTCGCCCTGCCTTTAAGAGGCTCCTTGTCAGTGCCAGCTGCTGTCGCCTCTGGCTTCAGGATCTGTGATCCTCAAATGCCATGGCCTCCCAGGAGAAGTGATGTTTGATCCCCTTCAAAGGAATATGTCAGAGCCATGGGAAGGCCCAGAGCTGCTATGCCCATGTGCAAAGTAAACAGAGTGGCTTGAGATCCCACACGTCTGGAGTAGCTGCTGTGTGCTCAAACGGGAGAAAATGTGAATTCTGCAAAAAGACAAAATACTCATTTTTTAATTTTAATTTTTTAAAAAATTTTATTTATTTGAGAGTGAGAGAGAGCATGAGCACAAGTGGGAGAAGGGGCAGAGGGAGAGAGAGAAGCAGACTCCCTGCTGAGCAAGGATCCTGATGTGGGGCTCCATCCCAGAACCCCCAGGATTAAGATGTGAGCCAAAGGCAGACACTTAACCGACTGAGCCACCCAGGTGTCCCAACTCATTTTTATTTTTAAATGGGGCAAAGAATATGAACAGGCAATTCACTGAAGATGCATGGAAAATGTCTTGTAAAAATTTATTACAAAAAGATGCTCAATCCTGCCAAATCTTAAAATACAAGTTGAATGCATTTGTCACTCCATCAAATGAGCAGAAATTTACAAGTCTAATGGCATCAGGCACCATGAGGATGTCGGGATACTGCCCTCAGGTGCAACTGGACCATACACTTGTGCACCTGTCCTGGAGGGCCCGGCAGTGTCCTTCAGCCATGTGCCTAGCCTGCAGCCCAGCAGTTCTGCTGCGGCTGTATCTCTCCTCAGGAAATCTTATGTGCATAGAGGATCGTTGCCACAGCCGTTATAGCAGCAGACACCTACGTGCCCATCAATATTGGAATGCCCGAGTAGACTGAGGCCTCTTCCTAGCATGGAGTTCCATACAGCCATTTTTGAATGACCTCCATGTGTGCAAATAGATTTCTAAGATGTACCATTGAGTAAAAAACAAGGATAAACCAGCAATCACACACTGCACAACAATATATGTAAGTTCGTCAATAAAAAGTAATACTACATAGTTCTAGTGGAGTCCCATGTATGCTGTAAAAGCATAGAAAAATTCAGGAAAACACATACAGTTGACCCTTGAACAATGTGGGGGTTAGGGATACCGACACCCTCGTGCAGTAGAATGTCCATGTATCACTTCTGACTCCCCAAAACCTCCCCGAAACTTTTGGCTACTAGGAGCCTGCTGTTGACTGATGACATCGACAGTCACTTAACCTGTGTTTTATATGTGATCTGAATTATAGACTGTATTGTATACAATAAAGTAAGCTAGAGAAAAGAAAATGTTAAGAAATCATAAGGAAGAGAAAATACATTTACAGCACTGTACTGCACTCTGAGAACAAATCCTGTATCAGCGGGCCGCGCGGTTCCAACCCGTGTTATTCAAGGGTCGACTGTATACAGACTGAGAGGTTACCTTTGAGAAGACTGAGAAGAAGTCATGGATGATAGGAGTCCTGGGGGACTTGAGCCCTCTGTACATGCAATAGGTTTTTTTGGAGGCACATGGGTTAACATACCTCAAGAAGGATGAAGGTTAATTTTTAAAAGAGGCTTGGTCAGGGGGTGGGGGGCTTGAACCAACAGTGCCGGTGGGGGTTCTTGGCAGAATAGGAGGGGAGAAGCTGAGGGAGTGGTGGAGAAGGAATGGAAGTGAGGGTGCTAGGAGCACATTACCCTCTGGGGCTGGCCTGGGGGAGAAAAGGGCATGGAGCCGGCAGACCGGACCCCCAGGAAGGAGGGAAGGTGAAGAGCCCTGGTCGGTGACTGTTCCAATCTTGGCCTCGCTGACTTTTTGGCAGGCAGGCTGGGAGCGTGACAAACAGACGTGCATTTCTTGATGCTTAAGTTTCTAGTTGCGACAACCAACGTTCCTCCCCACACCCCTCCTGTTCTCTTTTTAAGCTGGAGATCTGTTTATCTTACTGCTTCTCTTGATTATTACTGCATAGGGACCCAGAATTAAAAATCAGTGCTCCTGCTGCTGACCGCTCTGAAGTCATCACCCAGAGGAAGTGGATTCTGGTCCTGGGCACGCCTTTGATGTCCGGGGCTGCCTAGCAGGGCAGAAGGGCCCCCCTCCGCCCACGGCCATGTGGGTGGGGAATCGGCCTCTGCTGGGTGATGCTGGGGGCTCCTTAGTGGAGCCTCAGGCTTACAGGTGTTGGTGGTGGAGAGCCTCAGCTGGCCAGACATCAGCACTGGGCTCAGCATCCGTGCCCGGAGTTAGGCCAGTGAAATGTACAAGAAAGAGTAAAATCAAACTTATCTCCAAGTCTCCTTGGCATGTGGGCTTTGCAGTCCGGTCTGACTTCACATCCTCGCCGTGCCCCATGACTAGTATGTGTAACTGTGCGCAACCTCTGATTTGCTGGGAACTAAGCAAAATAAATGTGTAGAGCCCTGAAATCCATGAAAGGCACCCAGCAAGAGATGGAGGTGGCTGATAACCATGGTGCTAGTAATTCATCTCCTCCTGTCTTTTTAAGACCTTTATCAGAACACAGTCCTTTACAGACTGCGGTTTCTGATAGTACTTAGAATAATGGACTCTAGTGTCCTGTACAAGAAAGGCTCTGTTTTAATTCAGTAACTCTTTCCCATCCTGGATTTCTTCAAGTTGAGAGTTTTATTGTTTAGGAAATCTTTATGAAGGGATGAGGCCTAAGAAGAGAGATTGCAGTGAACCCAGTTGGAGAAAGACCAGTAGAGAAATCGCTTCCCGCCCTCTAGGGAGGGGTGTTGGGAGAAATGGCTGCTCCTCCGCCATGTTGGCTGGTCCAGGCAGGATTCTGCACAGCTAGTGGGGTACCCATTCCCCACAGTAAGGCTAGGATCAGAGAGAGGGGGGCGAGGCACTTGTCGTTGGAAAAATTTTAAGAAAATGCCAAAATACTCCGTAATTGAGATAAATATTTTAATGCAAATTTTAAAAATAAGAATTAATGAAAAAAACATCTATGATGAGCAAAACATCAACACCTTACACGCTGGCTTCTAGCGCAATCTTACTGACCCATCAGGAACTTTTGGGCTCCTAGCATCCTCCTTTCTGGGCTCTCTGGGGCAGCTCTAGGTTTGGCCTGGTCCAGGGGAAGGGAGCTGGGAGCTGGGCTCTGTGAACTTCCCTGCATCAGCGTGGGCAGGAGCTGGGAACCCTTCCTGGACAAGTATCTTTTGAGTGTGTGTGTGTGTGTGTGTGTGTATGATTTTTAAAAAACTTATTTTCTAGGTGACCCTGTTGAGGAAATGAGAGATTTAAACAAAGCAAAGCATGGAAACAAGGGATAGGAGCAGGAGAGTTTACAGTAGAAAAAGCAGCTTTGCAAACTGTTCTGAGAAAGCCCTCTCCTTTCTACTGTCTGATCTTCCAGAAAATACCCAAGGGTTTGCAAAACTGAGAGCAATTTTTCAGCTCTAAGTGCCTTCCCATCCCCCCAACGATGCTGTTACAATAAATAACGACAGGTTCGGGTGTATATCACGTCTGCCCCTGTAGGAGCTGAGCTTTCTGTACACCTGGCTTGAAAGCTCCGTTGATCTGCTCTCAGACAGACACCATTCTCAATCTCAGGCACATCCCCCCGTTCGTGGCTGATGGCGCTGGGTATCCAGCTGGCAAGGATGTTCCACCCAGGAAGAGACAGGAAACATCACAATCTAGATGTTCGTTTGATGAGACACTCCATTCGTTGGTTAAACCCCTCCCCAAAGAAATGGAATTGGGGGGGGGGACCCCACGGAACTATTTCTGGAAGTTAGAAGTCATGTGAGGAAAACCATTTCTGTTGTGATAAAATATATTTAAGCCAAACTAAACGAACGATGGTGCTACAGCATATGCGTGTCTTTTACCATTCTCTTACGTATTTTTTTTAAGGCAAACTTGAGAATATTTAGAAACCAGATAAGCTGTTTGTGGCCAATTATTTGTGTATGTGTTTAAACGCACGGCTGAGGGGCCTCCAGTTCCTCCAGCTAGGACATGGGGCGGGGGGTGCTGGGTCGGGGGAGGTGGAGGGGTCTAGGGAGAAGGACCCCACGTCCGAAAGAAAAGGTCATGCAGTCTGGGAGGAGGGTTTTGTTTCAAGCTTTCAGGCAGATGCTGCTTTTGAAACATGGATTCTGTAATTTGTTATAGTAATGGTATTCTTTAAATTATTACTAAAAATGCCATATAGGCGAACGATAAGGTAGAATCCTTTTTGTCCTTCCCTTTATCTGTGGACTTCACCGTAGATTCGCTCTATTTTCAGCACCTTGGTTTTGTTGTTTTGCCAGAAAGTAACTTTTCTGTTCAACAGTTTATTAATGCAGAAAAGAAATAAAGATGCTTTAAAAAATTCTTTCAAGCACAAAAGGAGATGGTTTTCAACAGATAATTTTACATATTTACATATTTTACCTTAAGCATTTTGTAGTCTCTGCCTGCTGGTGAATGGATCAGATTTTTACACTCTTTCAAAATGAACCGGTTTGGCTTCTAAGCCATTGCAAAGGACAGAAATGAATTCTAACTTTTTTTTTCCACTTCATTTTCGCATCTTCACATTTCCTTATTTCACATGGTTTAAAATAAAGTGCCTCCAGCATTATTTTTCCTTTCTCAAGAGCAAAGTGAATGTGACTTTTCGGAGGGGTCACAGGATGCCCGGGAGGCCTGTGGGTGTTGTTGGACCGCTGCCTGCTTTCAGCTTGACTGAAGGGCTTGTCAGAGTTTTCATCTCCTAAGAAACGAGCCCCCGGCTCTGGCCAGAAGCAGAAGGCAGCAGTGTGAGTCCCACACTGGTTCTTTCCCACTGACATCAAATCCTGAGGTTTTAAAATTAATCCCACACAAAGACAGCCCTTCACTGTGGTGCCTATTTGAAATCAGACCAGCAATAATGACCTTTCTAAGATGTCTTGCTGTTAAGATAGCCCCCTGGTGAAGCTGAAAAGCCCCCAGCGTGGCAGAGATGCCCCAGCAGCCTGGTCAAGGTGACCGGCTGGCCTGGCCCGGGGTGCTGCCGGGCAGCAGGAAGTAGCCGCCAGCCCAGATGACCAGGCTGCCTCGGGCCCCTGCGACCTGGAGCCACCAGGGCTTCCTAGGTCTGAGCCTTTGACTGTCCCCAGCTGAGAACCACTCTTCACCTCCAGGTCAAACAGATTCCTTATGCTCTAACCAGGATCTTTTTAAAGGGAACTAGAGACGTCAAGGGACTAATACTGAACATTAAGCAGAAAAGCAAAGTAGTCATCCCTTCAAGGATGTGAAACCCCCTAGGGGCACAGAAGGGGAACTGGGTGGTCCTGTGCACAACCCCCACCGAACCGCACTCCCCCCCCCCCGCCTTGTCATGCTCATTTTGCACGCTGAGTTTTCTTCCCCACGGCACACTGCCTTGCCTGGAACGTGGCTGCGGTTGGGTGCGGCCAAGTGGGCCAGCTGGGATTCCAGCAGTCGACCCTGCCCTCTGCATCGGGGGGCAGCATGGCCCCCTCTTGGCTGGGCACTGGGCACTCAGCCGTGCTCTCTGCGGTACCCGTGGGCTGACTCTTCACACGGGGACTAAGAAAACATTTCTCGGGGAGAACCAACATTAACGGCAGCGTCCCCGCACATTAATAGTAACCGAGGAGTATTTAGAGCTTATGTGGTTTGAATGTGACCTTCTTCCCAGACTAGACCGGAATAACAATTTAGTTATTCTCTATAACTGCCATGCTACTAAATAATTAGATATCGTAATCACTTCCATCAGTGACTCCGTTCGAAGCCCTGTTCCAGTTAAAATGGTCACTGTGCCACCGTGCCTTGCTTGGGGGTCGTGGGCTTTAGAAATTGAAAGTGCCTGTTAAGCGTTCTATTATTTGTGCTACACACCGAGAGAGGCTGCTCTATTTTCTTCCTGTTCCTCTTTGTGGGGCTGGATTTTGAGATTCCAAGTATAGCGTCCTCTGCAAAGGTTTTATCTCATTTCAGTTGCTTCTTTTAACCCTTGGCAGTGGTTTTGAAGAGAAGAGGCGTGTGAAGAGCAGTCCGAGTGTTTTGTAAACAAGGAGAGCTGGTGTTTTGCAAGAGAACACTTTCTTACAGCACAGTGGTCTCTGTCAAACTCCTCTCTCTATTCCGGGCGCGGGAGAATGTGCCGGATCTGGTCTTTGCGTTGGGACAGTTAGAATGACGCCTCCTTCTCCGTTTTAATATATTTCACCTCTCTGAGGCAGACGGATCAGAAGCTCGCAAGGAAAACCGATGCCCTTTCCCGCAGCGAAATTAACCAGAATCACGTGGAAAACAATCCAAGCCTTGTAGGAAAGAGGAACCATTAAAATGTGCCCTGAGCGGTGGGCTGCACCCAATCTCGCAGCCTGGCACTCGGCAGCAGACAGGAGGCTGCTCCCCGGGATGGAGGGAGCCTTGTTGCAGTGCCACAATTAAAATTAGCTCCTCTGCCAAAAAATAAAAGGGAGGAGGGAAGAAGGAGAACATCAAAGACAGATTGAAATGTGTAGTTAGTAATAAGAGTGGTCTCCTCTTGAACCAAAGCCTGCAGCGATTCACGGCCCCCTTGTTAATGAGAAATTTTGACCTCTGGTTTGTAAGTTAAACTTGTAATCCCAGCTAATGAAGTAAATCACTTCCAACTTGAGTCTGTTGTTCCCCGTCTGCTTTGCACACGGGGTCTGAGAGCGAGGATCCAGGTCCGCGCACACGCGTGGAGGGGGAAGGTAATTATTCCGGGGCTGATAGTTTCCTGTGTGGTGAGGCTCTGCTGGGGTTGGGCTGCAAGGCAAGGATTGTGGACCTGTGCATTGTTTTCCCGTGAGCTGGGTATCGATAAGAGACAGGGCCCCTGAGACTCTGGGTTGAGCAGCAGGGCAGAATGGCACTGTGCAGGGAGGTAAGCTGGGGACCCTCCGCACTGCGTTTCTTCCTTTCTTTAGCTAATCGAAGCTCGTCTGCCTCAGCTCCGCACCAGCATCGGAGCACCCCAGTCCAGTGCTTTGCGTCCCCTGAAAGTCAGTGCATCTTTGCTGAAGAGCTCCTGCTGCATGAAGGAAAGACTGTTTGGGTGATTTGGGGAAGCAATCGTGGATCGGGAACGGGAGTCCAAGAAAGCCAGGGCTGCAAAGTCTGAGCTGCCTGACTTCCGGCTGCACGGAGAATCGGTAGAAGAAAAGCCATTGTGTGAAACTGGATACAGCTGGGACGCTAAGGGCCTTTCTTCTTATAGTGACAGATTATCGCTGAGAGAAACAGGCTAAAAAATTACCCTGTTTTAATTGCGCGAGGGCAAAAGTAGGCATCAGGCGATTGTTTCGTCTGAAAGGGCTTTCGTTCAGATAGCTGTTGACATTCTGGTGAACACTCGGAGGGCCCTATTTTTATTAGATTCCATGACAGATCACGTTCTAGTCCTCCCGGCTAGTCTAAATTCTCTCCGAATTTTCCAGATTATTTTGTAAATTATCTTAGCTCCTGATTGGGCAACAATCATAGTAATTCTCTGCTAGGAGACGACTCAGGATCACAGGATGGTTCCATCCTAGGGGCAGTGAGCTCGGGGCATGGGCTATTTAGAGGAGAATCATCTGGTCCCTGGGGAATAGCAGCCCTCCTCACGTGTAGAGGATGCCTCTTGGAGCTCAGGCTGCCAGCTTCGCACCGAGGCCGGCCTTACCTGTGGCGGGGAGGGGCAGCCCCTGGAACCTGCTGGGACTGAGAGGAATGGGCAGGAGTCCCCCTGGGGCATGGGTGGGCACTGCCCACCCTTTCTGCACACAGGATCTTTGTGACAATACCCCACAGTGGAAAATGTGGGGAACCTGGCCCTATTTTTCCTTCTCTCCTATCTTGGACACCCTTGTCCCTCTCATGTTCCTTGGCAGGTATTAGCCTAAAAGTTTTTGGAATCCTTTTCAAGCTCTCCCAGCATAAGGAGAGAGTTTGGGAGGGAGGATGTTTTTCAACCAGTGACTTTTATTAATTCTGTTGGAGGACACTCAGCCCTGGTCTCCTTGTGTCTCTCTGGTTTTTCATTAGCCAAAGCAAAGCATGTGGGCATCTGTCCTGTTTGTATGACCCTGCCGAGAGCTCTGGGGTGACTCCCCAGGTAGGAGAAGTCACTGACCAGTGTCTGAAATCTGAGGACATCTGGGGCCCGAGGCTGGGCCTTTAGATGGACTGCAAACAACTGCACATTATACGTAAAGTGATTTGAATAATCTAATTTTTCCTCTAAATTTGAGCATGAATAAAACGTTAATTCCGTCAACAAGTGGAGAAAATGCCACAGTGAATCTGTTCTCAGATGGTGTACCTGGGATGTGGAAGAAGCCTGTCGAGAGGGGCCGCGGACATAATCATGGTTTATTAGCCGCACTGGCTTTTTCCTTTGTTTCTTTTCATTTAATTCAAAGTGAAACAACTCAGCATGCAAAACTAAAATTAGCTGGAAAACAAGGTGTAAGTGAATGAACAGGCAGACCCATTAGAGTCGATGGGTCATGGGATCCCTTGCCACTCCTCAGACAGCGGCCCTATTAAAAGTGGTAATGTCCGCTGCCGGCAATGCCCCCGGCAAAGGGAGAAGGCCGAGGCAGGGCCTATTTCACATGCATCAGACACAAGAATTAAATAGACCAATGTTCCCTGAAAGACTGAAGTACATCTCTTTCTGACGTTCATCTCAGGCAAAAATTCATTGATCTCAGTATGTCCCTTGGCAATTATAAAATATTAAATCCAAGTCACACTTTTCTAGTCGGCTTAATTTTTTTCTCTTTTCACAGCTTTCTATTTGATCAATTTTAACAAGTTAGGAATAGCATCTAATAATAAAAAGTGCAGAGTTTAAAAGTTTGTTCTTTTGACATTCTCTCCTCTTTATTTTGTTTTGGATTCGCATTAACTTCGGGTGACACGAGGTGACTTGAATGGGATGTTAACCATCAGAAAGAACGTGAGCGAGCCAGAAGGTTCTTCACGGAGAGTGATATTCATTAGGGGGCACCCAATGATAAGGATGGCCTGATTTAAAGATTTGTTTTATTTTATTTTCTTATCACATGCCCAAACCGCCTTCTCATTGTTTTGTACTCATTAATGCTCCTTATTCCAAAATTACCATGTGGTTTGAGCTGGGAGTATCTGGTAGGGCTAGAGGTTTGAGTGTGTTCCACTGAGATTTACAAAAGATGCATATCCCTTTCCCCATTTTTATGCATATGTAATTTTTTAGCGTTTGATGTTTGTTAATTCAGAATATAACATAAATGCTAGCTAGCACAGACACACATGATAAAAATGCAGAAATTTGGGAGCCCATTTTCATTTGAATATTAACACGGGAGTTATTGGGGGGAAAACATTGCATAATAGTAATTTCACTTTCCAGTTCGCCTTGCCATAAACTAGGAGAACATTCTCCCAAATTCCTGAGTCAATTTTTTTAATATACAGAATCGTTTTATGTGAAATCATGAACACTTTTGAAATAATAAAATCTGTAATGATTTTCGTATATGGAAAGTTATTCATTAATTGCCCACCATGTATCAATTTTTTAGTAAATGTTTTGTTTATGTTTTTTCCTTTAATTCTTACCACACACCCATAGAAGGGCATGGTCTTATCCCCATTTTGCAGATGAGGGGTCCAAGGGGCCCAGGATCATCCGGCAACTTCCCCCTCTGGCCAGCCAGGCCAGTCCTTCGGGGTTTTTGTACAGAAGAACCAGAAAGAAAGGGAAAGAGAGAGAAAGTCAGGGTCAAGAGGGAGAGGCCTGGGGGACAGTACCGGGGAATGTGGGAAAGTACACCAGGGAAGAAGCAGGAGACAAGGGGCAGATTTCAGAAGCGGTGCTGTGGTCTATGCATCTCCTTCCGACTGTTTGAGAAATGTCAGGACTGAAGTTGGCTTAGTTTGAAATGACAGCTGACCCTGGAAAACACGAGTTCGAACCACGAAGATCCAGTTATATACGGATATTATTTTCAGTAAATACAATATAGTGCTGTAAATGTATTTTCTCTTCCTTACGATTTTCTTAACAACATTTTCTTTTCTCTAGCTCACTTTATTGTAAGAACAGTACGCAGTACGAATAGCATACACAACATGTGCTACGTGATGCTTATGTTATTGTTAAGACCTCCAGGAGATAGAAGACCATTAGGAGTTAAGGTTTGGGGGAGTCAAAAGTTATACCTGGATTTTTGACTGTGTCCGGGGGGTCAGCACCCCTATTACTCCCATGTCCTTCAAGGGTCAATTCTACATTTCAGTTGGTGGATTGTTTTTCTTTGTCTGAGATGCTGCCCTGAGCCTGGACCATATGGGCGATGGCTTTATAAGCACACAGTTGTTTTGAACGGCCAATTACTAACAATGTTTCAAAGAGAATTCAGAATAGGGGTGGAGCTTGGGGACAAGACAGCTCCAAGCCTGGTGGCATTTGTGCTCCTAATAGGTCTTGCCTGGGTCTCTAAAGGGCATCTGATGCAGAATATTTGGGAGTCTGTGGCTGCCCTTGTCACTGTCCTCTGATTGCTGTTTTTCCTACATGCCTTCCCTACACTGCCATCTCTCTCCCCATGCAATGATCATGAATTGCGTTTTCCTCTCTGAAAGGAAAGGAGACTTGACCCCTTGTGGAGATGATTAATGTTCAAGGGACCCAACACTGTGAACCATCTCTCATAGTGGTCCAAGCAACATGGGGGCCAGCAGGGTGTCCAAACATGGTGGCTCCCTCACCTCTGGGTCTCCCAGAGGGATGTCCCCTCTCTTAGTCTCCAGCCCCCTCAAAGTACTTCCCTCATGTTGGAGGGACCTCTTATCACTCCAGCACCTAGAACCTGGCCGGACATGGAATGGGTGTCTGGGAAGGAGCTGTTGAGCAGAAGGATGGATGGATGGATGGATGGATGGATGGATGGACGGACAGACTGGAGGATGGTGGGGAGTATCTCATAAACTCACATCAGGAACTGAATGTTACCCCTTCAAGGAGCATCGACATTTTTGAGAGACCAAGGAAGGATGCTATACACTAAGAAACATGACCCAAATTGGGGTGTCTCAGGGTGTGCTCCTCTCACCACTTGATGCTGATCTGCTGGAGGTGGGGGGTGGAAACTCTTGCCTATCTTTGCAGCTGAGACCTCCTTCCTGCGTTCTGCACCACCTGCTGTGAGCCAGGCTAACGCAGTCGCAGGATCCAGCCCAGCCCCCTGGGCACAAGGTGCCCTCCCTGCCACCAGGACTCATCTCCCTCCGCCGCAGGCATACGTACCCTGGGATCAGGGTGGACTTCTCAGCTTTGCCCTGCCTCCCATACTGCCCACATTAAGCTCCTTGGGTCCTAGGGACCTTGTGCGGTGAGAAGCCCAGTTCCTACGGGTTAACTATAAGCTTGTCCAATTCCCCCAGACGACGGAGCCTAGACCTTCCTTCTGAGATTTCATCCGCTCTGGGAGGGGTTCCTAGAATACAGCGGCTGTTGGTGTGGGCTAACCAAGCTGTTTCTTCTCGGGTGGGGCCTCAGTTATGTCATCTGTAAAATGGGAGTAAAAATAACCTCCTAGCCTCACTCAGCGACTGCTTCGCACCTCATCACTGTGAGAGCCCTTTGCAAGTCTTAAAATGTGCACACATGAAGGCTCTGTGCACATTTTAACCTTGAATCTTGAAGTATATTTTGGGTGTTTTCCTTCCTCCATGAGTGGAGCTGGGGCGAGGCTCTCTTCCTCCACAGAGCTGAACCCCTCTATGCCTTGGGGGGCGTGGGGAAGAAGTGCCTCTCGGAGTTGAGTGTGTAGTGAAATTTTGCACAGGCTTTGAGAGCTGCCGTATCTCCTACCTCCCTGTTCTCCGGTTTCAATGTTTGGGTCTCTTGTTATATTAGGAATGTGATCTGGTTTGTGATGATTGTACCCAAGTACCTATGAAAGACAGCAGGGCCCAGTGCGGATAACTGGCTGTTTTGGGTGTGCATGCATGCCCCTGGGCATGTGTGTGTGTGTGTGTGTGGCGTGTATAATGTCTATTCGAGGTATGCAAATGGTTTACGTATTCCCAGCCCATGTTAACATGATGTTCTTTCCTGAACATAACATGTTTCTAAAAATCCCCAAATCCTTCCCTCGGAAACTCAACCATATCGTTATTAAAATGGTTCTGTTTAAAGAACACTTTGGTGAACTTTATCTCCTTTTAACGATATCCTCATTTTAAAGGTCAGGGTGTTGAGCTGCGAGAGCAGTGACCCAAGAATAACCTCAGCGTGCTACCTGCATTTCTGATCCGTGGTCTTAGCATTCGGAAATGCTCCTTCCCTGCGAGTTTCAGCAGCTAAATAAGTTGCAGCCCCTTCAGCTATACTCATAAAAATTTGCTTCCAGACAACAGGGTCTGTTTATTGTGTAATAATCGAAATGGCACTAAATTGCAGTGATTGCCGAACACTTAGGAATTGTATTAACCTCTTAAGTGCTAAGCGGTTTTCTGTCGTCTCCCCGCTCAGATGTGCGGGCGGACGTGTTGCTGTCACTTTGCTTCCCTCGGTCAGTGTCCCGGGGGACCTAAGTGTCCTCAAGTCCGAGTCCTGCCCTGCTCAGCAGGCCGGACCCTGCTCGCTCCGTGCTAACCAGAAGGAGACTGTCCTGCGTGGGCCTGTGGCAGAGGCGTAAGCCGGCCCTCCCGGGGATCCCGAGAGGCTGGACTGGCCGGTCTTGGCTCACCAGGTCCCATTTCCGTCCCCTTGCTTTGGCTGTGTTGTGTGTCTGAGGATACCTGCTTTATAGCTTGGCTTGAGAATAGATTCCTTAAAAAGCAGAGGGGGTCGCCGGCCTTCCTGCTTCCTGCTGGAGCTGAGAAGCTGCTCCTTGGGCGGCTCAGCCCCCCCGCTTGTCCCTGCAGGAGGCCGGGCTGCTGCGTTGGCCTTGGCCGTCCCTGGGCCCTGCCCGCCGCCAGCAACCCCCCCTGTCCGCGCTGCTCCTGTGCGCGCGGCGGGCCCGGAAAGGAAGAGTTAACCAGAAATGGAGCGGCGCTGCTCGGGGGCAAGCAGGCTCGCTGCAGAAGAGAGCAGCGTTCGTGCAAAGGCAAGTCATTTCCCGAAACACTGCAGACACACGGCCTCGGGCAGCCTAAAACCTTTGGAGACCAAAATGGCTCGCAGGGGTTGGAAGTAATAAGGTGTTTTCCCTTCTTTCTCCTTCACCGAAATTCTGCGAGGTTGCTCTGCCTTGCCGGGGAACAATGGTGCTGTTTTTGTGTTTTCAACGGGTATTAAGATCCATTACGCGGTGACATTTTTAAGATTGGTTATCCTGTAGTTTGGTGTTAAATTGAAGTTGTTTGTTTTGAATTTAATTCTTTCATTTTTCAAATGGAAAAAGGCAGCTCTGGGGTGCGGTGAGGCTGGCTCGCTGAAGTGTGCCTATACTGGCCCAGAGCCGATCGCTTTGCCATACCGGGCCCAGCAGCGTTTGCCATGGAAGAGCCTGACCTATTTCTCTATTGGAAAGTCTGTAAGCATCCTTGGGGATGACTCTCAGAACTGGGAGCTAGGGGTCGTCTCCATTGTATCTGGAGAGAAACAGGATATGAGCTGGGTTTTAACAGAACGTTCTACCTCCAATCTGTTAGGCCTAATGCAGCCTGCATATAATTATTACTACTCTCTGTTGACAACAGCAGCAAAATCAGCTTCCATCCCACAAATGACCCAGCAGCAGTGGGCCGGCAGCCTCCGAGATGACATCTGTTAACTCTTTGTCAAATGTCCTCTCGTTGTCCCCTTCTCCGAAACAGCTCTGTGGTTAATTACAACCTGAGCATATGACACGGTCTTTTGAGGGGGAGAGAATGGCTTAGGGCAGGGAGACATCTAGCTCCAAGAAGAAAAAAGATTCAAAAAAATTTTTTTAAAAAGCAGAGCAAATTGTTTTAAAATAAACATTTATTCGTAGCACCAGCATAAGTTGGTGGAATATGTTTTGATTAAATCCCAAGATTACAGGGTTACTGTGTAGCATTGTGTCCAGAGGCCCGGCCCTCCGTGGAAAAAAAGAATCACATCAAATTCTTGTCAAACCATAAAAAAGTTTCCATCAGAGGCACATGGGCGGCCTCGGTGACCGTGAGCCGGGGGCCCGGCACACGGCTGTACAGCAGTTATCAACTGCATTAATGGTGAAGGGCAGTTTCATCTTAATTGGTGGCTGGAACTTGGAAAGGCCAATCTGATAAACCAAAATTGAGGCCCAGCCCCAACTTAAGGAGGTAAAGTAACGTCTAAGACCAGCTGCCTGAGGTTTGTGTGTTGGATTTCCTCCCTGGAGCCCGTGCGTAGTGGCTGGTTTCCAGGCCCAAACCTGGTCTTGAACCTGGGGCTTCCTTCCTTTCGCCTCCTGGGAGGTGAGCTCAAAGATGCAGGGTCCTTGGCCTTCACTTCAGGATCCGTGTGTCGGTGCAGAGCTGAACGTGTGTGGATCTCATGGTCTGGATCTCTGGGTTCTCTGCCTACTCATGGCCCTGGGGTTTTGCGAAGTGTCTCCACTGTGTAGGCCCACCAGCCTCTCAGTGTGAGGTCCATCAAAGGACTGGCCGGGGAATGGGCTGAGCCTTTCCCCCTCACCCCTTCCCCAACAGAACCAGAGCCCCTCAAGCCTGGTCTGGACACCAGTCCTTGCAAAAATCTGGAATGGCCTCCATACTTTTGGTCCTCTGGGAAGGGCGCTAAGGAAAGGCCACCAAGAGTCAGGTGGCCCTCCCAGACTACTTCCTGGCTGCCAAATGAAACTCTGTCTGGAGATTGAGAGGAGTAGCTGGTAGCCTGGGAGATTTCAAAGCTTTCAACGTAAGATCCCAGGGAGCCCTGCCCCGCCTTTGGCGGAGGGGACCCTGAGAAGACTGCCTGGTCACAGACATGAACAGGGGCCACCGGTCACCGTCACGAACAAAGACTCTTCTCCAGTCTGTGCACAGTAATTGCAATCCCAGTCCATGCTGACAGTCTGAGAGACCTCTTCCATTTCTTTTGCTCTTTTTACACTTTTGTGTATTTTGAAAACCCTATAATCGGCCCCAATCCCAATCCCTTCTTTCCAGCAGCATCCTTTGAGGTGCCATCCAGGTGGGTTCCGAGGGCTGCTCCTGGCCCTTCCCTGCCGCCAAAGGCTCTGGGGGCTCAGCTCTTGGAAGCCACAAGGGCGAGAGGGGTCCCCCGAGGGTCGCAGATGTAAGGTGCTTGCGTCAACACTCCCTCCAGCACCGCCTAAGACGTCAGGTTCCTCATTTAGAAGCGCCTCTGCTAGGAAATCAAGGCCAGAGCAAGCGGACAGCGAGTTTTGCTGTCGACGGAGGCACGCTGGGGGTGGCAAGCTTGGGGAAGGAAGATCAGCGTCTCCACGTGAATGAATTCACCAAGAACTTGACTTGTAAGCCGCCGAGAAGGCGCTGGGGCCTCGAGTCAAAGTGAGACGTTTCAGCTCTACCCTTCGGTGCTGTGTCTCCAATCCCCGGCCGGAGTAACATCTATGTGAGATTGGTCTTATTTTCTAAGTTTTGGAAATCAGTTCCTCCAAATAATATAATTGCGTTCAAAATAAGTTATGGGGCGGGAGCAGAATTGGTGGAGAGTATTGAAATGAGCTCGCTGGCTTTGTTCCCTCCTGGCCAGCGGCCAGCGAGGTGGGGCCGCAAGACAAGTTTCCAAAACCAAGCCGATCACGCGCAGCAGGCGTTCAGGCGGGATCCCTTGTGTTCTTGTGCCGCATCGCGGAGCCCTGGGCCTGGCGTGCCCCTGGTTTTGGTCCTGCAGGCAGCATCTCCCCCATATGATTAGATAAACCCCCTCCTGCCACCTCTGCTTGCTTCGGAGTTTTGAGACCTGGGGAAGGGGGTCGAAGGCCCCTCTTGCACAGGCCCCATCCCTACCCCATGCCTGCTGGCCACCTCCTCTCCCCACACCCACCGCCGGCTCGGGGCAGCGGCAGGAAGCAGGCCGAGGAAGCTACCTTGCCAGCCACCTTTCTCAGGGCACCCCCTCCTCCCTGCCCTGGGACGTGGGTGGGGTGGGGACTTGCTTTAGGAGGGTCGCTGGAAGGAGGGTCAGGGCCGTTCTGAGGCCACGGCCCTTCCCTGCCACATCCACAAGGCCAAAGACTCAGGACCTGACGTTTCCATTTAGACTCTGTCCTGGGGATGCACATGTGGGTTAAATTAGAGCAATATGTTTTTCTAACAGCATCTTGGCTGAAAAGTCAAGCAGATAAATGGAAACAAACCCAGCTTTATGTGAATGAAAAGGGGATGTTAGGGGTTGTGCTTCTGCCTGAAGCACCCTAGCCTGTGGGGCTGTCCTCACCCCACCCTCCCTCCCGCCTCCCCCCTCCAGCCCTGACCTCTCAGCCTGCCCCAGGAAGCTCTCACCATGGGGCTTCCCCTGTCTCTCAACACCCCTCACCAAGCCTCTGCTCCAGCCCAACTGACTTCCTGCCTCTCCTCAAACCTGGTCTGTGCTGCCCCACCCCTTAGCACCCCATGGCTGTCCCCCATGCTGTGTCCTCCTGCTCTCAAGCCTGTCCCCCACCATGGAGCAAATACCCATTCCCAGGTCCCTGCAGGCAGGTCGCTTACCCGTTTCACCTTTGGTCTCCTCTCCTGTAAGTGGGGATGGTGGTGTCTACCCCACAGGACTCAGGGAGGACTGAGTGCCATGGGTCACGTGGGGCCCTTAGCACAGCACCTGGGACCCCGCTCATACTCACTGTGTGTCAGCACCTGCATCCTCGTGGCCCCCTCTCCACCTCCACTCAGCCTCGGGGCCCGGCTCTGTCTCTGCCCACGGAGCACCTCCGCTGGGTGGGATCAGCCCCTGCACCTTCTTTCCGCCCCTTCGATGTGGGTTTCAGGCTGGCTGCAGGCTGAGAGCCCTCAGGGCAGGGTCCCTCTCAGGCCCGCAGCGGGGGCGAAGGTGACACAGTGTATGGGGTTGTTGGTTTGTGATTGTGGGTTCTGTCGTTGGCTTTCACGGGAGGAAAGAGGGGACGGAGCTCTCCCACAAAGGCACCAGGCGCCCTGCACCCTTCAGTCCTGGGCCTGCTCACAGGTCCTTCGAATGGAGCTGTTCCCAAGGCTCCTGGGAAACAGGTGGTGATTTCCTGGCCGCTGAATGCCTTGTCTGGAACCGATTCGTCACCGGATGACTGAGGAGGCCAGCAGTAATGTATATCATGTTTTGTAAAGCCACTTGCATGGCCTTTCCCTAAGGAGTCTCCTCCCATGTGCAAAGAGCACTTGTGAAATCTCTCCTCTGCAGCCTCCCCTACTCTCCCTGGGAATCCCTACGAAATCCTTCCCCATCAGACGGCCCCACTCACCTGACGTCCCCCAACAGACGGTAATCTTCACCAAGGAGGAAAAGGGTTGTCCCCCACCTTGTGCACCCGTCCCCACGCCGAGGCCCTCGACACGGTTTTCGTGTGAGGCCAGTGCTCAGGAAATCCCGAATGACTGATGTTACTCAGGAATGCCGAGGGGTCGTCAGTCACTTTTCCCATTTAGTCCTTACTCTGTGGTAGAGAAAGACGCAGAGGCCGGCTTTGAGACGGCCCGGCGGTCAGAAACGCTCCGCTCGGGGCACACGCAGCTCTGCGACCTGCCCACCACATCCCCCGTGGAGGCAGGGCTGCGTCCAGCGACCCGTCACCCACGCTGGTGCCTCGTCAGGGCCGCATAAACAGATGCTCTGAATGAACGAGCAGAGGGAGACAGAAATAGGTAATAAAGCATACAAATTGGTCTCTGCCCTCTCAGTTCCTGGCACAGGGCTCCGGAAACCCTGGTCATCGCCTGGGTGATGGGGTGGCCTTTGTTCTAATGAGGCAACTCCGGGTGGTCTCCCCGATGAGGGCTAGTCACCAGGAGGACAAAGCCGTGGTCAGAAGCTTGGCATTTTCAGTCCCACCCCCACCCCCACTCTCTTGAAAATGGAATTAATGATCGATTGTGCTTATATGTTGAAGCTTCCATAAAAATCCCTGAAAGTACAGCGTTTGGAGAGTTTCCAGGTTGGTGAACACATCTATGTATCGGGTGGGTGGCGTACCCCAGCTCCACGGGGACAGAAGCTCCTGGGCTGGGGGCCCTTGCAGACCTCACCCCATGTAACTCTTCGTCCGGCTGTTCATTGGTGTCCTTGATCATATGATCCTTTTATAAACTGAGTAATTGTGAAGAACTGTTTTCCTGAGTTCTGTGAGCCATTCTAGTAAATTAATTAAATCCAGGGGAGGGGGGCGGTCATGGGAACTTCTGATTTATAGCCGATGGGTCTGATGCACAGGGGGCTACCTGGACCTGTGATTTGCACCTGAAGTGGGGGGCACCCTTGTGGGACGGAGCCCTTCACTTCTGGGATCTGGTGCTCTCTCCAGGTAGAAAGTGCCAGAGTGGAGTTCAATTGTAGGACACCCAGCTGGTGTGGCAGGACTGGTTGGTGTGGGGACCCCCCCCCCCCACCGCCACACACACACACACACACACACACACACACACACACACACACAGAAACACGACGCACACGCACACACATTTGGCGATTGGAAGTGTCAGCAGTGAAGTGTTCCGTGTGAAAGCACAGGAGAGAGACACAGGAGGGGGAAGGATGGCGGTTTTTTCCCTAACACAGAGAAAGAGAAGAGGAGAGATTGCTAAGAAAATTGCACTGCAGGTTTCTTTCACTTTTAGGATGTTGTCACAAGAGTCGGGTGTGAGCAGGCAGGAAAAAGGAGGGCTGTGTGATAGCCGGTCTGGGCAGTGACCTTCAACGAGGGTGGCCCCGGAGGGAATACATGCCCTCCGCATTCTCCTTTCTCATTCCAGTCTTGAGCAGGAGGACCCCAGGGGCTGGCCCCAACCAGAAACCAGAGGCAAAGGAGCCCCTTCCTGTGGCCTGCACAGGCCAGCCCCGAGGGCAGAGAGCCAGGTGGAGGGGGTCGGAAGGACGGAAGGAGCGTATTAGGCTCTCTCAGGAAGGCAGGGAAGCGGTTCCCACTCTTGGCAGTGTTCTCTATTTCATACAAGAAGAGCCTTCAACAGTGTCGTTGATCCTGTCCAGCTCAGATACTAATGTTTCTTAAACTCTCCACGGAAGACAGACAAAGACAGTCTCAGGTAGGGTCGTGGTCAGAGACAAATCTCTGACCCATCCGCCTCCCACCTTCCCACACCCCAGCCTGTCTCAAGCAGGGGATCCGAAGTCGCAAGGTGGAAATCACAGCAGGGCTGCTTCTGCACAAAGGTTTGGGATTACGGAGGTTGGCTTGCAGGAGAAAGAGGAAGCAGGGTTCCCTCTCTTCATTAACGGAAGAGGTTACAACCTACAACTTACAACCTACAAGCTACTCTTACACAGATGTCCTTTTTGGAGCCAAAGGACAGGTGGGAAAATGAGGCAGTAGATTTTGGAAGTGTCTTTTTTTTTTTTTAAGGATTTTTTTGCTGCTGTCTTAAGCATCTGAGTTCATATTAAAAATGTGAAAAATGCCAAACCTCAAAGCAAGTCCGTGGAGCCAAAGTGAGTGGAATGGTAGTGGAGAAGAAAAACAAGGCAAGTTGTGATGTGGGCTGGTGCTGGCGGCCCTGGGGGCTTCTCATCTTGAATTCTGCAGCGCTCAGGCTGTGGGATGCTTTCGAGCGCTTGTGCATATCTTATCGCCAAGGGTGCCGGGGACGGCCAGCAGCAACCTACACGTTCAAAAGGCCTGTACTGCTGATAGAAAGCTTGTATTGGGTCTCTGTCGGAGAGTCCTAGAGTCCGGGAGATGCCTTATCTGCAGGCAGCTTGAAGCTCTTCACCCCAGCACTGCCCCCTTCTATCTCCATACAGTGGGGACCCCTCCCTTAGGGTCCTGCTAAGCACCTCCCTTTCTGGGCAGTAGGTGTCTTTTTGTAGCTTGCTGTTTTACTCCCTCTTTCTCTCTAAATGTGGATATTTAATATAAAGATATATAGACGTTCTAGGTCTTGTCATGTCGACCTATATAGATGCACGTTATTCGTTTTAATGACTGACTTTATTCCATTATATGATGAGACTACGTTTTAGTTATCCACTGCTCAAGTCATGGAAATCTATGACATTGCCACTTTGGGACTAATAAACAATGCTGGGCTCAACATATTTTAATGTCTCCTTTCGCACCTAGACTTGAAGACTCTGGGGTATTCAGTGAAATGGGGAACTGGTAGGTGATGGGAAGCGTACCTTCGACTTCCCTACTCCTGCCAAATTCATCTCCGAATTACTCTAGGAAGACACACTCCCACTGGGAACACGAAGCGTTCCCATTTCCCCATGTCCTTGCCGACAGTTGGAGTTACCACATGATCACATTGTGCCATTCTTATTTATATCTTCCTGTCTAATAGAGAGCTTGCTATCTCTTCACAGATTTATGGACTACCCAGTTTTTCTCACCTATGATTTGCCTGATGATATCCTGGCCATTTTTCTATTAGATGACTTGTAATTTTCTTATTGATTTGTATCAGTTCGTGAAATACTCTGGATACTAATCTTTTTTCAGTTATATGGGTTATAAATATCTTCTCCCAGTCTGTGGACTGTTTTTTTTTTTTCTTTTTAAACATTGCTGGTGGTGTCTTTTGATGTGCAGAGGTTTTGAATTTTAATGTAGTAGAATTCTCCTTTTCCTTTGTGGTTTATAATTTTTACATTTTATTCAAAAAAAATCTTTCTCTACCCTCACTGACATAAAAATATTTTCCTATATTTTTCTTCTTAATTCAAATTCATTGAGGCATAATTTACACACAATAAATGCACCATTCTATTTTTTTAAGATTTTATTTATTTATTTATTTATTTATTTATTATTTGAGAGAGAGTGAGTAGGAGGGAGAGGGAGAGAGAATCTCAAGCAGACTCCGTGCCAAGCGCAGAGCCCGATGCGGGGATCAGTCTCATGACCCTGAGATCATGACCTGAGCTGAAACCAAGAGTTGGACACTCAACTGACGGAGCCACCCAGGCGCCCCAACATGCAGCCATTCTAAATGTAGAATCTGATGCCTTTTGACATATGTATGCGACCTTGTAACCATGCCGCCCACAGAATGTATAGAATGTTCCCTCACCCCTGCCCAGACACTCTGTCTTCCTACCCTTGGGTCCCAGGCAATGACTAATCTGTTTTTGTCACTATAGATGAGATTTACCTTTTCTAAATTTCATTGGAATAATATGGCATATTCCCCTGGCTGCTTTTGCCCAGTATCCTGCTTTTGAGATTTATCCACGCTATCACGCATACTGGAGTTTATCCCTTTTATTGCTGAGTAGTGTTCAATTGTATGGATATACCATAGTGTGTGTGTGTGTGTGTGTGTGTGTGTGTGTGTGTGTGTGTATTTCACTAATCTGTTGTTAGATACTTAGGTTATTTCCAGTTTGGGGCTATTACGAATAAAGCTGCCGCGAACATTTGTGTACAAGTCTTGGTCATGTATATATGTTTTCCTTTCTCTTTTCTTCTTCTTATTGAGTCCTCTGTAAGAAATTATACAAGCCCTTTTTAAGAAATGTGTATGGAGAATATTTTCTCGGGGCACCTGGGTGGCTCAGTCAGTTGAGCATCCAACTCTGGATCTCAGCTCATGTCTTGACATGAGGGTCATGAGTTCAAGCCGCACGCTGGGCTCCATGCTGGGTGTGGGGCCTACTTTAAAAAAAAATTTTTTTTTTCTCTCAGTTTATGTCTTGGATTTTTATTTTCTAAACAGCGTCTTTCAGACAGCAGAAGTTTTTTTTCATTTTGATAAAGTCTAATTTACCAAATTTCTCTTTTTCTACAAAAAAAGTGTCTTGTCTAACATTGTTGTCTATCCCAAGTTCACAAAGCTTTTCTCCTATATTTATTCCTAGAAGTTTTATAATCAAATGGTTTATGTTTAGATCTATCAATCTGTTCCAAATGAATTTTTGTGTAGTTTGTGAGGTAAGGGTTAAAGCTCATTTTTTTTGTAGGGGTGTCCAATTGTTCTGACGCCATTTCCTGTAAAGACTGTCATTTTCTCACTCAAATAACCCTAACCACTGTGTCAAAAATCAAGTAACCATAAAAGTGAGGGTCTATTTCTGGACCTCTGTTCTGATGTACACTTCAGAATCTAGATCTACTGATCTGTCCTGACACCAGCACCCCATGGTCTTGATTACTATAGTTTTACTGAAAGTCTCGGTATCACTTAGTAAAGTCCTACAACTTTTCTCATCTTTTTTTCAAAATCGTTTTGGATGTTCTAGGCCTTCATACTGCCATATAAATTTTAGAATCAGCTTGTCAACTTCAACCCAAGCAAAAATGCCTACTGACATTTCTGTTGGGATTGTTTTGAATCTGTAGACCCACCTGCAGAGAACTGACATTTTAGCAATATTAAATAGTTTCCAACCTATGAACATGGGATGAGGCATATTCCACTTCTCCACTTACTTAGGTCTTTAATTTGTTTCAACAACGTTTTGTAGTTTTAAGTATAAGGTCTTGCAAATCTTTTGTTAAAGTTAGGCCTATAGAATTTCATGGTTTTAAGTGCTATTACCAATTAAAAATTTTTTTCTCTTTAATTCTTTGCTGCTAGTATCCAGAGAAAACCTTTTTTTTGTTTTTTTGTTTTTTTGTTTTTACATTGAGATTACACTCTGAGGCTTTACTAAATTTATTTATTATTTCTAGAAGGCTTTTGGACATTCCTTAGGATTTTTAAGATGTATACTATTATGTCATCTTTGAAGAAAGACATATTTTCTTCTTCCTATACAAGCTTTTTTAAAATTTCATTTTCCCCAGAAGAGAAGGGGAAATGGGCAAAATAAATGAAGGGGAGTGGGACATACGGGCTTCCAGTTATGGAATGAAAGGTGCAACGTAGGGAATATAGTCAATGGTATCATTATAGCATTGCATGCTTGGGGACGGTAGCTACACTTGTGATGAGCACAGCATAACATATAGAGGTGTGGAATCACTATGTTGTACACCGGAAACTAATGTAACATCATGTGTCAACTATACTCAAATTAAAAAAAAATAAATTTCATTTTCTTGCCTTATTGCATTGACTAAGATATGTTATTCCTATCTTAAGAGGAAAGCTTCCTATCTTTCATGATTAAGTGTGATGTTGCCTATAGCTTCATGAGATGCCCTTTATTGGGTTGAAGAAGTTCCTTTATAGTCCTAGTTTGTTGAGAATTTTCTTTTCATGAATGAATGATGAATTTTGTCAAAGCTTTTTTATTTGCATCTATTTAGATGGTCATATGGATTTTTCTTTTCTATTCTGTTAATAGAGTGAATTACATTGTTTAATCTTTTTAAAAGATTTTATTTATTTATTTGACAGAGAGAGACACAGTGAGAGAGGGAACACAAGAGGAGTGTGAGAGGGAGAAGCAGGCTTCCCGCCGAGCTGGGAGCCTGATGCGGGGCTCCATCCCAGGACCCTGGGATCATGACCTGAGCCAAAGGCAGATGCTTAACAGCTGAGCCACCCAGGCACCCTACACTGTTTAATTTTGAAATGATAAACCAACTCGAATTTCTGGGGAAACCTCATTTGGTCATCTATAGTTGGAGTGAATTTGCTAATATTTTGTTGAAGACTTATACATCTATGTTAATGAGGTATAGCAGTCTGGAGTTTTCTTGTAATGTCTTTGTTTGGTTTCATTAACAGGTTAATGTATTGGCCTCATAAAATGAGTTGGGAAGTATTTCCTCCTTCTCTATTTTGTGAAAGAATTTCTGTATACTTACGAATGATTTCTTCCATAAGTGTTTGATAGAAGGTTCCCAGTGAAGCTAACTTGGTTTGGAATTTTCTCTGTTAGAAGTTTTAAAAGTTATTAATTAACAAAAATTTCAAAAACAGATGGAGGACTATTCAGACTTTCTATTTTTTCCTGGGTCATGATACTTTGTATTTTTCAAGGAGTTTGTCCAGTTCATCCGAATTTTCAAATTTATTGGCATCAAAGTCTCTATATTTCCTTATTATTCTTTTAATGTCTGTAGGATCTTTAATGATGACTCTGCTTTTATACCTAATGTTGGTAATTGTGTCATCATTCTTTTTTTGTGATCAGTTTAACTATGAGTTTATATGTTTTATTGAGGTTTTCAAAGAATCTGGTTGTAATTTCATTGACTTTCTCTATTATTTGTCCATTTTTAAAAGTTTACTTATATTTTTTTATTAATCTCTACACCCAACATGGGGCTCAAACTTATGACCCCAAGATCAAGAGTCGCATGCTCTCCTGACTGAGCCAGCCAGGTGAACCTATTTGTCCATTTTTAACTTTATTGATTTCCACTCTTATTTATATTATTTCCTTCCTTTTTCTTCCTTTGGGTTTAATTTGCTCTTCTTTTTCTAACTTCTTAAGGTGGTAGCCTAGATCACTGACTTTAGACTTTCCTTCTTTTCTAAATACATGCACTGAAAGTTCTTAGCTTTCTCTAAGCACTATTTAGATGCACTCAACTTCACATTAGTTGTGTACCAATAATTGAGTGTGTTGGATTTCCATTATTACTCAGTTCAACACATTATCTAATCTTTTAATCTAATTTCTTCTTTGCTCATGGATTATTTAAAACTGTATTATTTAATTTCTAAAAATTTATGAATAGATATTGTTATTAATTTTTAATTTAATATTTTGTGGTTAGAAAACATCTATGACTTCAATCCTTAAAATTTATTGAGACTTCTGTTATATAACAGCAAATAGTCTATTTTGGTGAACAATCCATATGCATTTGAAAAGACTGTGTATTCTGGGGCATCTGGGTGGCTCAGTTAGTTGTGTTGGACTCTTGGTTTTTGGCTCAGGTCATGGTTTCAGGGTCATGGGATCCAGCCCCGGGCTGGGCTCCCCACTCAGCATGGAGTTTGCTTGGGCTTCTCTCCCTTTTCCTCTCCTCCTCCTTTCCCCTCCCCCTGTTCACATGGCACACACACACTTTCTCTTGAATGAATGAATGAATGAATGAATAAATATTAAAAAAAAGATGGTGTATTCTTTTATTAAGTGTAATGTTCTATGTCAATTATGTCAAAATGGTTGATAATACTGTTGAAGTTCTCTGTATCCTTACTGATATTCTGTTTTCTTACATTATCAATTATTGAGAGAGGAATATAGAAATTTCCAACTATGATTGTAATTTTATATCTCTCTCCTTTTAGTTAATTTTTTTAAAAGATTTTATTTATTTATTTGACAGAGACAGCCAGCAAGAGAGGGAACACAAGCAGGGGGAGTGGGAGAGGAAGAAGCAGGCTCCCAGCGGAGGACCCTGATGTGGGGCTCAATCCCAGATCACCGGGATCATGCCCTGAGCCGAAGGCAGATGCTTAATGACTGCGCCACCCAGGCGCCCCATCCTTTTAGTTAATTTTTGTTTCATACATTTTGAATCTGTGTTATTAAGTGCATATAATTTTTATGTCTTCTTGATGGAGTGATCCTCTCATCATTATGTAATAGTCCTGTTTATCTGCAATACTATTCTCTACATTGTATGATATTAATGTAGCTACTTCAGGTTTCTTATGCATATTTGAATGATATATATTTTTCTTTTTTCCTTTTAACCTATATGTGTTTTTATATTTAAAGTGTTTCTTAAACAGCATATAATTTTATCTTGCTTCTTTATCCAGTTTGATAATCTCTGCCTTTGAGTGTTTAGACCATTTATAGTTAAAGTAATTATTGATATGGTTGTATTTAAGTCTACCATATTGCTATTTGTTTTCTTTTTGTCCCATATTCATTGTTCTTTTGTTCCTCTCTCCTGTCTTCTTTTCAATTAAGTATTTTTATTATTCTACTCTATATTTGCTGATTAAGTACACTTTTTCATTTTATTTTTAGTCATGTTCTAGGGTTTATTTTGTGCATCTTACTTATCACAGACTGGCTCCAAGTGAAATTAAACGATTTTATGTACAATGTAAGAACCATACATTGTGTATGCATAATAGTACACTACAATACTTCCTTTTTACCTCTTCATGTGCTTTGGACAATTGTTACCACATAATTTACTTCTATATATGTTATAAACTCAAATTTTGCTTTAAAATGTCAAATATCTTTTAAGGAAACTTTTTTAAAAAAAAGGAGAGCTTATATTTATCAAACTATTTACCTTTTCCACATCTCTTCCCTCTTTTGAGTTAATCAGATTTCCATTTAGTGTCATATCCTTTAGCTGTAGAACTTCTTTTACCATTTCTTTTTCTTTTTTTTTTTAAGATTTTATTTATTTATTCGACAGAGAGAGAGACAGCCAGCGAGAGAGGGAACACAAGCAGGGGGAGTGGGAGAGGAAGAAGCAGGCTCCTAGCGGAGGAGCCTGGTGTGGGGCTCGATCCCATAACACCGGGATCACGCCCTGAGCTGAAGGCAGACGCTTAACCGCTGTGCCACACAGGCACCCCCTCTTTTACCATTTCTTGACATGATGGTCTGCTAGTGACATATTATCTGAAATGCTGAAAGAAAAAACGGTCAACCTATAATTCTATATCCAGCAAAGGTAACCTTCAAAATTAAAGTAAAATAAAGACAGAGTCAGACAAACAGTTTTGAAGATTACCTTGTTGGACATAGAATTAGAAATTGACATTTTTTTTTCAGCATTCAAAGATGTTAATCCATTTTCTTCCTGATCACATTGTTTCTGACTAGAAGTCAGCATTAACTATTATCTTGTAATCTCTATATGTAATGTTGTAGTGTGCTGATAAATAAATAAATAAATAAATAAATAAATAAATATTTGCTGCATCACTTGTTTTCAGCTACTTAAGTATGATTTATTTATACTTATCCTGTTTGGGGTTTTTGAGATTCTTCTATGTATGGGTGGACATTTTTCATCAAATCTGGAATGCTTTGGATCATTATTTTCCAAAAAAAAGCCCCTCCTCCACTTCCTTATTTGTTTCCATTTGTATATGTGTTAGACTGCTTGATACTGTTCCACAGGTCACCGAGAGTCTGTTCATTTTTTAAAAGGCTTTTTTCTTTCTGCTTCACATTGTTGTTATCCTATGTATTCAAATCCAATGTCTTCATGTTTGCCTATTTTTATCTTCTTTGGTGTCTATTTTGGTATTAATCCCAGCTAATGAAATTTTCATTTCAAATGTGTATTTTTCAATTTCAGAAATTCTATTTGGTGGTGGTTGTTGTTGTTCTTCTTCTTTTAAGATTTTATTTATTTATTTGTTAGAGAGAGGGGGAGAGAGAGCCCAACCAGGCAGAGGGAGAAGCGGGTTCCCAGCTGAGCAAGGAGTCCAATGTGGGACTTGATCCTAGGACTCTGGGATCATGACCCGAGCCGAAGGCTGATGCTTAACCAACTGAGCCACCCAGGCATCCTGGTTTTTCTTCTTATATATTCCATACTCTCATTATATTCCCATTAAATCCTTGACTTTTTAAAAATAACTGTTTAAATTGTTCTAATAGTTTTATCATCTTTGTTGTTTCTGTTGTATTGACTCATTTTTCTCGTGGCTGTAGATCACATTTTCACACGTCTAGTAATTCTTTATTGTATGCTAGACATTGCTTAGTGACTGGATTTTGTTGTCTTCTTTTAAAGAGAGTTAAGTTTTGTTTTGGCAGCCAACTGAGTAACCTGTGGATCATTTGAAGCATGTTTTTAAAATTTGTTAGGGTGGGTCTAGAGTAGTCTTTATGCTAGGGCCAGTTTAACTTTATTTTTTTTTAACTTATATTCTTTTTTTTTTTTAAGATTTTATTTATTTATTTGACAGAGAGAGACAGCCAGAGAGGAAACACAAGCAGGGAGAATGGGAGAGGAAGAAGCAGGCTCCCAGCGGAGGAGCCCGATGTGGGGCTCGATCCCAGAATGCAGGGATCACGCCCTGAGCCAAAGGCAGATGCTTAACGACTGAGCCACCCAGGCGCCCCTGAGCCACCCAGGTGCCCCCAGTTTAACTTTAATATCACACTGTGTTCCTTCTGGGGTATCTACTGAATGGCCTCAGTGTTTGATAAATTCTCCTCACTCCGCCTGTTAGAAGTCCAACTTCTCCCAGCTCTCTGTGAGAGAATTGTTGCACTCATTGCTCTCTGTATGGAATTATTCCACTTATTGCTTCCTGGTAGTTGTTCTTTTCTTGGTAGTTCTTCCTTATCCAGCCTCTTTGTGTCTCACTCTGTGCACAAGTTAGTTGCAACTAAAGACTGAAGAGGATACCTATGCTATTTCTAGAGATTTTTCTGTGCAAAGCTCCTTCCTCTCCTGTATTGTGTCACACGAACTCCAGTCCCCTCAGCCTCTCTGAACTCTGGCTTCTCAGTTGAATAGGAGTGCCATGCTCTGTTTGAATTCCTTCTCCTGTGGCAGAGTCCAGAGGGTGCCTCCAAGCAGAAAGCCAGTGATTATAAGACCCCACTTCATTTGTTTCCTTTCTCTCAGACATTATAGTCCTTCACTGCTTCTTGTTCATTGTCAGAATACAGTTGATTCATATATTTTGTCCAGTTTTCTAATTGTTTATGATATATGATGACCAGAAGCAGAAGGTCACCTATACTGTCTTTTGAAAATATTTTATATTTTGCTTTTTAGATTTATGACTTCAGTCGTTCCAGAATTTATTTTTATATATAGTGTGAAATGGCAGGGGGAGGTGATTTTATTTTTTTCTGTACATGTAGTCAGTAGTCCCAACAACACTTACTGAATAGTTCCTTTTCCCCACTCATTTTAAAGTCATCTCTGTCATACACCAAGTTTTTATGTTTACATTCATCGGTTCCTTCTGTTTTTCTCCTTTGGTTCTTCTTTACTACCCCATGCTAGTACCTTATTGATTTAATTACCATAACTTTGTAATAAGCCTTGATTTCTGGTAGAGCAAGCCCTACTTCTCTGTTTTGTTTTGTTTTTTTATATAATTTTCTTGTCTATTTGTTACCTTTTGCTTTTCCATGTAACTTCTAAGATCAATGTTTCAAATTGCACACTAAAAAATGTTGGCATTTTACTTGGAAATGCATTGTGTTTATATGCTTATATGGGAAAATCTAATGTTTTCACGATGCCATCTTTTCATCAATATACACTGTATACATCTCTCCATTTATTTAAGTATTTTATTATGTCCTTCTGTAAAGTTTGTCTCCATAATATTTTGCATGTGTTTGGTTGAATTTATCCCTATGTACTTTAAGGTTTTTGTTGTGGTTGTGAGTGGGATTTTTAAAAAATCGCTTTTTCTAATAGTGTGTTGCTGGCATCAAGGCATGCCATTTTTGTATATTGAATAGGTTTACAGCAAGTTTGCTAAACTCTCTCATTAGTTCTACTAGTTTCCAGCTTTTATCCCCATGTAGATAATTATACTGTCTCCAATCCTTGTACTTCTTTTTTCTTTTCTTACTGAGGTGGCTAGCACTGCCAGTACAGGGTTAAATAGGATCAGTGATAATAAGCACCCTCATCTTGTTTCTGATTTAATTTTTTTAAGATTTTATTTATTTATTTGGGTGGGGGAGGGAGAGAGAATGAACAGGGGAGGGAGAGAGAGAAGCAGACTCCCTGCTGAGCAGGGAGCCCAATGCAAGATTCAATCCCAGGACCCTGGGATCATGACCTGAGCTGAAGGCAGACGCTCAACCAACTGAGCAACCAGATGCCCCATGTTTTTTACTTTAGAGGAAAATTTTCTGGGATTTTACCATTAGGTATAATGTTTGCTGTAGTTTTTTGCTGTAGTTCTCTTATCCTAATTTTTATAATGAATACATATAGAATTTTATCAAATGCTTCTTCTGCATCTGTTGAGGTGATCATGTGTTTCGTTTTTTCTTTAATCTATGTTTAGTTAATTGCATCAATATTTTTCTAATGCTAAACCTTCCATATGTTATTGGGTTAAACCCTACTTGGTTATGATGGGCTTTACATTGCTTCACTCAGTTGGTAACATTTTATCAGTATTTTTGTGTGTATTTTCGTGAATAAGATTGGCTTATTAATATCTTCTTTTTCGAACTTGCCTGTTCTTTTCTCATAGATTCATAGAAAAACAATCTGTTTTTCATTTCCAAGAATATTTCTGTCTCTGGATTGTTCTATTTTCATGACTTCTTGCTCTTCCTTTTTAGGTGAAATCACCCCTCAAAATTATGAATATTAGTTAGATCTTTACCATTTTTTTTTCCTGTTTTTTACCTATCTCCCTTGGACCACTGTGGGGGAAATCCTAAATCCCAAACTGGGGATTCCAGGGCTGAATATATTTCTTAGAAGTTTTAATGACTGCCTCAAACTCACCCTCATCTTTAGCCCCTGAAATTCTGAGAAGGTATCATTAACATCGTTCCACTCCATTCTGCTACCTCTCTACTCCTCAGATGAGATTTCCCTTTGGAGGAAATGAAGGCTGGCCTCACACCATTTCCTAGTTTCTCATAGTGATGGAGAGTTTTCCCTATTATGTTAGGCAGTGGATGTGTTCCAGGAAGTCCACATTTACATCATGTTTGGCTAGCTAAACTGGGCCCATAACAATACTAGTATAGATAATCCTTTTATCAGTCAGGACTCTATGTTGCAAGGCAGAAAAAACCCAGTTCAAACTGCCTTAAGACAGAACAGGAAACATGTTTGCTCAAATAACTGAAAAGCCCAGGGGCAGTGGAGCCGGCTGCTTCAGACGTGGCTAGAGGCAGGAGAGACCCTCCTCAGGTCTCAGACTCCTCCCCCAGCCCTCAGCTCTCTCTCCTGGGCATCTGTTTCCTTTGTAGGCTTTTCCAGAGGCAAGGAAGTTGCCAGCAGTTCCGGCAGAAGCAGATCTCCCACGCACATACTAGAATTCCTTCTGCAGTTGCTTGGGTAGCATTTCCACCTCTAAGACAGTCATTGTGAGGGGAGGAGGTGAGGCTATGCTCCCTGTCACTGTCCCGGGCCAGAGACAGGGCCATAATGGGTGCCAAGAACTGAGATGAGGGTAGCAGGTCCCCTAGAGCAGGTCTGTTTACAATTCAGGAGGTCCTGTGTGCTGAGCCCATGTGAAAGGCCCTCGACTCTCATCTCCTCAATACCTGCTTGCATTTATTGGCTATGTGTGTGCTGGAGCTCTTGTTTTGTAACTGGAAGAAGAGAAGGAAGGTGGTGTCTGCCATGATGAGGAAGAAAAAAGGTGGAGAGAATGCAAAGAAGACTGCCCCTGCCCCCTACAACCTGGGCATAAGCCCCTAGGTTCAGGAGATGGGGACTGGAAGCCAGAAGGATGTCCCTCTGGGGATGTTGCCCATAGATGGAACCCTAAAAGGGGTGGTGTGTGTGTGTGTGTCAGAGCTCCAGCTTCTCTCAACGCCATGTGGTGGCAGGCCCCACCACCCCTTCCTGCCTCTCCTGATGCCCTCACTGCCCACCACGACATTTCTGTGTCTTTGGCCTCACCTGGTTTCTGATGCACTTCTCCAACAGCAACCCCTCCTTCGCCTGCCCTCCAAGAGCATGGGTGTTGAACCCCTGCATCCCCAGCACCTCAGCTCTGCGCTCCTGGCACTTGCCTGCCTTTACTGAAAATGCCAAAGGGATGGACTCCTGTTTGGTGTTCTTTCCATGTTTGCATCATTGGAGTCATGTGAGTTTGTTCAGAAGACATTTACTGAGTGCCTCACAGGTGCTATGCCAGGGGCATAGATAAAATGGAGAGCTCCTTTCAGAGCAGGAAACAGAGCATGGAGACAAGCCTCCCACAGTCTGAGGAGAAGCCTGAGAAGCCCCAGGGTAGGCAGAACGGGCCCAAAGCCTCAAGTTTTTGTTTTTATTTTTTAAAAAATGTTTATTTTGAAATAACTACAGGTTCACAGGAAGTTGCAAAGAAATGTATAGGGCAGGCCTGCCTATGCTTCACTCAGTTTCCCCCAGAGGTGGTATCTTACAGAACTATATTTAATAAAACACTAGGAAGCTGATGTTGGTACCATCCACAGAGTTGTTCATATTTCACCTGTTACACATGCACTTATTTCTGCATGTGTATTTGTGTTTATGCTATTTTATCACACGAATAGCTTTGTGTAACCATCATTCCAATCAAGATAATTAACTGTACCATCATCACTGGAACTACCCCTTTACAGACATTCCCACCCCCTCTTCTCCATTCCCCTCATCCTTTCTAATCCCTTCACCCACTAATCAATTTTCAGTCTCTATAATTATGTTATTTTAAAAATGTTGTATAAGTGGAATCATGCAGTACCATCCTTTTGAGATTACCTTTTTTTAAAATATAATTTCCTCAGTTTCATTCAAGTTGTTGTGTGTTTCAACAGATCATTCTTTTTTATTGCTGAGTAGTATTTCACGAGATGGATGTATCTCATGAAATGCTATGTATCAAAAATAGGTTAAGTATTTACCCACTAAAGGACATGTGGGTAGGTTCCCAATTGGAGCTATTATGAATAAAGCTTTTATGAACACTTGTGTATGAATTTCTTCATAAAAATAAGTTTTCATTTCTCTGGGCTAAATGCCCAGGAATGCAATTGCTGGGTGGTATGCTAAGTCCACTTCTAGTTTTAAAAGGAGCTGTCAAACTAATTTTCAGAGTGGCTGAAATTTTCCCACCAGCAATTGTATGAGTCATTCGGTTTTGCAACATACTCACCAGCATTTTTATTTTAGCTATTTACAGATTTTAGGTGTGCTTTAAATTTCTCTAACAGCTAATGGTGTTGAGCACATTTTTAAGTTTTTATTTTAGTTCTAGTATAGTTAGCATACGGTGTTATAGTAGTTTCAGGTGTACAATAGAGTGATTCAACAATTCCATACATTATCCAGTGTTGAGTTTTCTTTCATGTGCTTATTTGACATCTGTATGTCTTTTTCAGTGAAATGTCTGTATAGTTTTTTCCTCCATTTTTTAATTGCATTGTTTTGAGTTTTTAAACTGTTGAGTTTTTAGGGTTTTTTATGTGTTCTAGGTAGTAGTCCTTTGTTAGATTAGTAATTTGCAAATATTTTCTTCCAGTCTGTAGTTTGCCTTTTTCATCCTGAGTTTTATGCAGAGCAAAAGTTTTTCATTTTAATTTTAATGAAGTCTATTTTATCAAATTTTCATTTTATGGATCATGCTTTTAATTTCATTCTAAGAACTTTTTGCTTCATGGTGGGTCCTGAACATTTCTTCCTGTGTTTTTCTCTAGATATTTTGTAAGTTTACATTTTACATTTAAATCCATGATCCATTTTGAGTTAATTTTTGTATAAGGAATGAAATTTAAGTCAAGGTTTATTTATTTTTCTCTCTCTCTTTTTCACTATGAATGTCCAATTGCTCCAGCACCATTTATTGAAAAGGCAAACACTCCAATGAATTGCTTTTTCTACTTTGCCAAATATTAATTGGGCGTATTTGTGTGGGTCTATTTTTATGTTTTCTACTCTGTTCTATTTGTCTAACCCTTTGCTAATAGTCACACTATCTTAATTATTGTAGTTATGTAGTGAACCCTAACATCAAGAATATTTTCTCCCACTGTATTCTTTTTCAATTAGTTTCGTCCAAGCTGGGGCCTGTGTCTTTCCATATAAAATTTCAAATAATTATTTCTATGTCTCCAAAAAACCTTGCTGAGAATTTGATAGGAGTTGCATTAAACCTATAAATCATTTTTGGGTGACTGGACATTTTACTATGTTGAGTCTTCCAATCAATGAACATAGTATGTCTCTCCACATATTTATATCTTTTGATTTCTTTCATCAGCATTTTATAATTTTCATCATACAGATCTTGTACATGTTTTACTAGATTTATATATATATGTAATTTTTTGGAGCAATTTTAAATGGCATTGCATTTTTAAATTTTGGTTTTCACTTGTTCATTGTTAGTATACAGAAATGCAATTGATTTTTATGTGTTGATATTATCTCCTGCAACCTTACTGAACTCACTTATTAGTTCTAAAACTTAGTGGGGTTTTTTTTTTTTTTTGGTAAATTTTTTGGGATTTTACTCACCAACAATGTCATCTGCAAATAGAGAATGTCTTATTTCTGCCTTTCCAATTTGTATACTTTTAATTTCCTTTTCTAGGCTCCTGAGATGGGAGCTTAGCTGATTGGTTTGAAATTTTTTCCTTTTTTAAATGTAAGCATTTGTGCTATAATTTTTCTTCTTACCACTTTTTTTTTTAATTTTATTTATTTGACTGAGAAAGACACAGCGAGAGAGGGAACACAAGCAGGGGGAATAGGAGAGGGAGAAGCAGGCTTCCCGCTGAGTAGGAAGCCCTATGCAGGGCTCAATCCCAGGACCCTGGGAATATGACCTGAGCCGAAGGCAAACGTTTAACGACTGAGCCACCCAGGCACCCCTTCTTATCACTTCTTTAGCTGCCTCTCACAAATTTTGAAATGTGTTTTCATTTTCACTCAGTTATACATACATATATATATATATATATTTCTTCTTTTCTTTTGGGAGTTCCTTTTTGTCCTATGGACTATTCAGAAGTATGTTGTTTAATTTCAAAGTGTTTGAAGATTTTCTTACTGAACTTTCTGTTATTGATTCCTGGTTTGATGCCGTTATGGTCAGAGAACAAACTCCATATGATTTCAATTCTTTTAAATTTGTTAAGGTTTGTTTTATGACCCAAGATATAGTCTATCTTGGTGAATGCTTCATGGGTACTTACAAATAATTGTTCTGCTGTTGTTGGGTGGAATATTCTATAGATGGCAATTAGATCCTGCTGGTTCATAGTTATCTTTGCTGATTTTCCGTCTAGTATGTCAATTATTTATTAGGAGTGGGGTTTTAAAGTTCCCAACTATAATTGTGAATTTGTCTATTTCTTCTTTTAGATCTGTCAGTTTTCGCTTCATGTATTTTGAGGCTCTGTTGTTTGGTGCACATAACTTAAGGATAGCTAGATCTTCCTGGTGGATTAAGTAATGTGGCTCTTTGTGCTTAGTAACTTAATTTGCTCTGAAGTCTACTTTACCTAGTATTAATTTGGCCACTCCTATTTTTTTTCAAGTTAATGTTTGCATGATATATCTCTTCCATCATTTTATTTATTTTTATTGAGATATAATTGACATTTAACATTATATTAGTTTCAGATATATGACATAATAATTTGATATTCATATGTATCACAAAATGTTAACCAGAAAAAGTCTAATTAACATCATCACCATACATAGTCACAAATTTTTTCTTGTGATGAGAACTTTTAATATTTACTCTTTAAGCAACTTTCAAATATACAATGTAGTATTACAAACTATAGTCACCACGCTGTACATTCCTCAGGACTAATTTATCTTATAAGTAGAAATTTATAACTAGAAGGACCACTTTCACCCTTTCCCCCATGCCCACCTCCTGCCTCTGACAGCCACCAATTTGTTCTTTGTATCTATGAGTTTGGTGTATTTTCTTTGTTTGCTTGTTTAGATTTCATATTTAAGTGTGATCATAGGGGCGCATGAGCATCTGCCTTCGGCTCAGGGCGTGATCTCAGGGTCCTGGGATTGAGTCCCGCATCGGGCTCCCTCCTCCGCTGGAAGCCTGCTTCTTCCTCTTCCACTCCCCCTGCTTGTGTTCCCTCCTCGCTGGCTGTCTCTCTCTCTGTCAAATAAATAAATAAGATCTTAAAAAAAAATAAGTGAGATCATATTGTATTTGTCTTTCTCTGTCTGACTTATTTTGCTTAGCATAATGCCCTCAAGGTGTCATCCATGATGTCACAAATGACAAGATTGCATTCTTTTTTATGGCAGAATAATATTCCATTGTACAGCCATACCATATTTTCTTTATCCTTCTCTCTATCCGTGTACACTTAGGTTTCTTCCATGTCTTGGCTAATGTAAACAATGCTGCAATGAACATGGGGGTGCATATATCTTTTTGAGTTTGTGTTTTCATTTTCTGCAGATAAATACTCAAAGCAGAATTTCTGGATCATATGGTAGTTCTATTTTTAATTGTTTGAGGATCCTCCATACTGTTTTCCATTGTGGCTGTACCAGTTTACAATCCCACCAACAGGGGAATTGTACAAGGATTCCCTTTTCTTCACACCCTCACCAATATTTGTTTTCTCTTGTCTTTTTGATGATAGCCATTCTAATGGGTGTGAGGTCATCTCACTGTGATTTTGATTTGCATTTCCCTGATAATTAGCCATGCTGAGCACCTTTTCATGTACCTGTTGGCCATTTGTATGTCATATGTCTTCTTTAGAAAATGTGTATTCAGATCCTCTGCCCGTTTTTTAACTGGTGTTTGTGGGGTTTTGTTTTTTGGTTTGTTTTGAGTTATATGAGCTCTTTATATATTGTGGATATTAACCCCTTATCAGATATATAATTTTCAAATATTTTCTTCCAGTGCTGTAAGTTACATTTTCATTTTTGTTGGGTGGTTTCTTCTGCTGTGCAGAAGCTTTTTAGTTTGATGCATTTCCACTTGCTTATTTTTGGTTTTGTTACCTTGCTTTTGGTGTTAAATCCAAAAAAACATTGCCAATTTTTTTAAATTAGTGTTTGCATGATATATATTTTTCATCATTTTATTTTTAACCTCCCTATGTCATTATGTTTGAAGTAAGTTTCTTGTGGACAACATATCCTTGGATTGTGGTTGTGTGTGTGTGTATGTGTGTGTTTTAACATACTCTGTCAATCTCTGTCTTTTAATTTGTGAATTTAGAGCATTTATTTTTAAAGTATTTATTGATATGTTAGAGCTTAAGTCTGTCATTTTATTATTTGTTTTCTGTTTGTGGCCTCTGATTCTCATCCTTCTGTTTCTTTGTTCTTACCTTCCTGTGGGCTATTTGAGCATTTTTAGTTTCATTTTAATTTCTTCATGATTTTTTGAGTATATTGCTTTTTATAGTTTTCTCTGTGGTTGCTGTAGGTATTACTATATACATACACAACATATCACAGTCTACTGGTGTCGATGTTTGACCACTTCAAGTGAAGTGTAAAAACCATCTGTTTTACTGTCCTTGCTTTTTAAACATAATGATGTTAAGCATTTCCTCTCACTGTATTGAACACCACATCAGATAGTATTATAACTTGTGCTTTAACCACAAAATATGATTAAAGAAACTCATGAGGCAACGAAGAGTTCGTTGCATTTACCTTTAATTTTTACCCATTCCATTGTTTTTCTTTCTTTTCTGAATGTCTCAGCCTTCTTCTCTTATCATTTTCTTTCTGTTTGGAGAGCTTCCTCCAAGGATAGATCTGCAATTAACAAGTTCTCTAAGCTTTCCTAAGAATGACTTTATTTTTTCTTCATTTCTGAAGGATAGTTTTACTGGATAGAGGAATTTGTGGTTGACGGTTCTTTTCTTTCAGTACTTGAAAAATATTATGCTACTTACTTTTGACCCCATGGTTTCAGATGAAAAAAACCATTCTCGTTTTAACTGATGTTCCTTGACAGGTAATGTGTCATTTCTTTCCAGGTTTTTAAAATATTTTTTTCTTTGTCTTTAGTTTTTAGAAGTTCGATTATGTTCCATCTTGGTGTGGGGTTGGTTTATTTTTTATTTATTTTATTTTTAAATGATTTTTTATTTATTCATTTTAGAGAGAGAGAGCATGCTTGCACACAAGAGAGCACAAGCAGGGGGAGAGTCAGAGGGAGAGGGAGAAGCAGACTCCCCATTGAGCAGAGTGCCAAAAGAGGGGCTCCACCCTAGAACCCCAGAATCACTACCCGAGCTGAAGGCAGACATTCAACAGACTAAGCCACCCAGGTGTCCCTATTTTTTATTTTTATTTTTATAGTATTTCTTCAAATACTTTTTCAGTCCCACACTCCTTCTCTTCTGGGACTCTGATTGTATGAATATTACATATTTGTTATTGTCCCACAGAACTCTGGGGCTCTGTCATTTTCTTTTTCAGTCTGTTTTCTATCCATTGTTTAGACTGAGTAGAGTCTATCGATCTGTCTTCAAGTTTATTGTTTCTATCCTCTGTCATCTCCATTCTAGTATGGAGTCCATCTACTGGGTTTTTCTTTTCGGTTGTATATTCCAATTTTGTAATTTCCATTCGGCTCTCTTTAAATACTGCTACATTTTGCTAAGGTTTTTTTTTTTATTTGTTCCAAGAGAATTTGCAAATATTTGTTGAAGCATTTTCATGATAATGCTTTAAAATTCTTTTTTTTTTTTTAAAGATTTTATTTATTTATTTGACCGAGAGAGAGATAGCCAGCGAGAGAGGGAACACAAGCAGGGGGAGCGGGAGAGGAAGAAGCAGGCTCATAGCTGAAGAGCCTGATGTGGGGCTCGATCCCATAACGCCGGGATCACGCCCTGAGCCGAAGGCAGGCGCTTAACCGCTGTGCCACCCAGGTGCCCCAATGCTTTAAAATTCTTGCTAGTTAGTTCCAACATTGATTCATCTAGGTATTGGAGTCAGTTGTCTTTTCTCCCTCAAATTGTGATGCTTTGGAAAGATGAGTGCTTTTCAATTGTATCCTGGATGTTTTGGTTATTATGCTATGACACTCTTGACCTATTTAAATCTGTTTTAGTGGCCAGTCACTCTGTTTAGATTTAGTATGTAGGTTCTGGTATACATATATTTATGATGGTTGGGTTATCAGAAATTTTCCATTGTGATTCTTGGCTTCTAGCTTTATTCTTCTAGAACTGCTGGGGCTACTGCTCAGTCTCTATTGGTGTTATCTGTTGGGGTTGTTCCCAGAGATACCTGGTGGTGTTGGGCCACTCTCTGCAGCTGGAGAGTTGGGGGTGGGAGACAGAAGCTGCTGGGCCTGGGTCTTTTTATGCCACTAGGTGGAGGGTAAGTAGACACAGGGCTCAGCTGATGCTGCTCCTGCAGTTGGACCAACCTGTACTCTGATCGTACAACTGCTACGGGGGAATCAGACCTCATACCGGTGCCTTGGTCATGGAGCGGTGACTGGAGCTCCCCACTAGGTCTCTCTTGGGCTTTTCCTTTACTCGTCCTTTGTCCAGTGAAAGCAGGCTTTCCTTGTTGTTTTTGTGTTTGTTTTTTAATGCCTCTTAGTGGTTCTGAGTTGTAGGACTCTTCAGCGCCGAGTCCTTGGGGGAACTAACTACCTCATTGTTCCTCAAGTCTTGAGGTCCCTCGCTAGTTCACCTTCTGCTTTCCAGCTTTAAGAATCTTCTAATCATTGTCTATTCGAAAACTTCCAGGATATTTAGTTGTAATTAGAGGGCAGTGTTTTGATCACCTCTCCTTTGCCCTCTTGGTGAGGGAGGGCTTCCTGCCCTAGGGTTGTGGGAATGGTTGACTACACAACCACTGAGATTGGGCACGTGTGATCAATAACATTTTAATAGTCACATATACTCATAGCCTGGAGGACACCACGTGCCACACAGGGTCGCATGGGAGTTGCACTTGGGAACAGAATGAACAAGCAGGGGCTGCATAGTATCAGGAGAGTGAGGTACCCCCTGGTTCCTGCAGGAGGATGCAATCAGTTTGTTTGAATAATTTCGTGAGCTGGCAGGGCACTGAGATCAGGGATGAACAGGAACTGTGCAGGATCACTTTGATAAGGAGGGTTCTCTGGCTGAGGAACTTTATCTCTAGGAGCAGGGTGAGGAGGAAACTTGCAGTTGGGACATTTGAGGTCCTTCTGATGTCAAGGCAGCACGTGATATTGAGCCTTACAACACAGGGAGAAGAAAGGAAAAGTATTGTTTTCCCCCCAAACTGGCTCATGTCTGATTTTTAAAATTCAAGAGAACTTTGTATTCTGATCCCAGTTTGTTTTGATACAAAACTGCTCTTCTCCAGATCTTCTATTAAAATGTGGGGGCATCTTCTTGGACCATGAGTATGGATCCTGACCATGCTGTATGCAGCTTGAGATGATTTAGAAAGTGCAATTTAAATGATGTTTTCCTTTAAATATTTTAATTGAAAAGTAATGTAACCATATTACAGATAATTTGGGAAGTATGGAAAAGAAAAAAAAAGCCTTCATAATTTTAACCCACAACCATACCAATTATAATTTTAGTATAATTTCTACGGTCTTTTTTCCATGCAAAATTTAAAGCTGTAAATATAGAATGTATAAGGTCTGTTCATCTGCTTTTTATGCATGATGTTTTATCAGAGTTCTTCCTTTCTGCAGTTGTCCAAAGTAGAGCTTGCACCCCGAGAGGTGAGAAGGACATCTGCATAGGAGAGTAGCTCAGTGCAGGGTGGGGGGGTGTGAACCCATGCTGGATGAGGGTAGCATCTGTGCAGGGGTGTGACCTAGCACATGTGTCAGAGCCCAAGCAGGATGAGGAAGGCGTCTGAGGGTTTGTGGGGAGGGCAGTGACTGGATATTTTAAGGCTATGGGAGTGATATTTCTCACTGCTAGAAAAGAGAGTTTCAGATATGAACAGGAGAACACTAGACTGAGACGTGATGTTGGGTTGAGAATTGAAAGTATTAGTAAGAACTCATGATTTTCTGTATAGAGAGGAATAATATGCATAAAAGCATGAGTATATATGCACACATATATTCTCTAGCATTGTCCACTGAGAAGGTCTGGGAAAACCAACACCCCAATAGCAATGAGTACACCTAGCCCTGTATCTTGGTTTCTAAATACTATTCTCCATTAGAATGAAATAAGTTTCTTTGCCAGAAGGACTGACTGCAGTACTGGAGCAGGGAAAATACAAGATGAGCTTGTTTGGCCAGTAAGCAAGGAGGTACTTGAGAAATGATGGTACATATCCAAAAAATGTCCGAAACCAACATAAAGGGGCTCCCACTGGCCAAGTCTGGGGCAGTTGGAGCACCAAAATAAGTAATGAATGTAACAGATTATAACCCCTTGAATAGACTAGAAATGAATGGCTAGGAAGTCACTGACCTAAACAGATAAATGAATAGATGGAAAATTCTATGAGGGACTGGCCATACTCAGTTTCAAAGTAGCTACCTGTAAAGTCTATTAATTACAGAGAAAAGGAGTGACTTTTATGGAGGAGAAGCCTAGTAGACACCGCCTTGATCTAGTGATTGAAGTAAGCACCGTCGATAACGGGACAAATAGAAAGTATGTGCCACCTGATAGGGTGAGATCATGAGAAGAACAGGAATGCCCTCCTTGGATATTCTTGCCAAAGGTGCATGATCTGAATCTTTTTTTAAAAAAATCAAGGTGAAATTGATATACCAAATGTAACCATTTTAAAGCAAATGATTCCAGGCCACTCAGTATATTCACAATGTTGTACAACCACCACCTCTATGTAGTTCCAAAATATTCTCATTACTCCAGAATAAAACCCCCATACTCATTAAGCAGCAATTCCCCATTACCCGCCCTCCCTCCCCAATAACCACTAATCTGCTTTCTGTCTCTATGGATTTACTGATTCCAAATATTTCCTATAAATGGAATCATACAGTATGCGGTCTTCCGTGACTGACGTCTTTCCCTATACATACTGCTTGGAAAGTTCATCCAGGTCTAGCATGTATCAGTACCCATTCTTTCTCGTGGCTGAATAATATTCCATTGTGTGTATGTACCACTGTTTGTCTTCTCACCCGTCGATAGATAATTTGGGTTCTTTCCACCTATTGGCTATTGTGAATAGTACCATGCAAATATTTGTTTCATCATCTGTTTTCAGTTCTTTGGGGTGTATTTCTAGAGTGGAATTGCTAGATCACATAACTTGCTCTTACCATGAAAAAAATATATCAGACAAGCCCAAATTGAGGGACATTCTACAAAATAACTGGCTTGTAATCATCAAAAATGTGAAGGAGATGAAAGGTAAGGAAAAGCAGAACCTTTCCAGACAGAGGGAAGAAAGATATGAGTGCTAAGTACACACACAATTCTGAACGGGACAGCTTGCTAATAAGGATGCTACCAGAACAATTGGGAAAACCTAAATGAGTCAGAAGAGTATTGATGGACTTTCCTGGTGTTGGTAACTGTATGATGGTTACATAGGAGAATGTCCTTGTTTGTACAAAACACTCACTGAATTATTTGGGGGTGATGAAGCACCATGCCAGCAAGTTACTATGCAGTGGTTCATCAGAAAAATACTTTTGCATACTTGCAACTTGTTTTTGCAGATTTGGGATGATTTCAAAATGAAACAAAATTAATTTAATATACTTGATGACTTTTCCTTCAAAAGTCATCCATGTTTGTTTTGACTTCCCTCCTGTTCTCTCTTGCATAATCTCCTTTTAGGTTCTTGCCTCCTCATTCCACTTGATAGAGCTGGTATTAAAGTCACTGTGAGCTCCATGCTGCTGGATCCAGCAGCCCTAGGCCGCCTCTCACCTGCCTCATCAGCGGCATCTGGCAGGCTGATCCCTTCCTCCTCGCTTAGCCTCCTGGCCCCCCTCCCCCACTGCTGGCTGTTCCTTCTGGACTCCTCTGCTGGTCCCCTCTTCTCTCTTCTGACTTCTGGATGTTAGGGGCCTGGGACTCAGTCCTGGGGCCTCTGCCCTTTCCTTTCCACACTCCTTCCCTTGGATACCGCATCCAGTCCTGACTGCATATGCCATATATCTACTGATGACTCTCCACTTCTACCTGCAGCCTGGACACCTTCCTGAGCTCCCTGCGTGTGTCCCTGACCATCTGCCTGCTTGGCATCTCCACTCACATGTCTGACAGGCACCTCAGCTCAGCATACCCAAAATTGAGCTCCCGGCCTTCTTTGCTTTGCCTTCCACCAAACAATCTTCCTCATCCCAGTAAAAGGCAACTCCATCCTTCCTTTCCTCAGGCCCAAAGTCTTGAAATCACCATAGACACCTTACTGTTTCTCATATCCCACAGGTGACCGGGCAGCCAATCACACTGGCTCTTCAAAGAGTATCCAGAATCTACCCCCTGCTGACCACCTGCACTGCTTCTATTTGCTCCAAGCCAACTTCATCACTCCTCTGAACTATTGCAGTAGCGTCTAGCTGGCCTCCCTGCTTCTCCCTTGCCCCCTTCAGCCCATGTCACTCCTCTGCTCACTACTCTGCAGTGGCTGCTCACCTTGCTCTCCTAGAGGCCCAAATCCTGATAATGGCTCACAGGGTATCTTACATTGGGTTGCTCTAGAAGCCGATGCTGAGGCAAGGGCTTGAATATAAGTAGTTCACTTGAGAAGTGATTTCTGGAAGCATGGGGAGATAAACAAGGAAGTGAGACAGGGAAAAGGAAGGAAGCCAGTACAGGGTGTGTTAATAAGTGAATTACCACTGTGAGTAACAGGAGCTCAACCCACCCTGGGGATCTCTGAGCATGCCTAGAGCATGCCTCACAACTGTCAAACCCAAGAGGCAAGGCACCTGCGTATTTATTCACCAACTCCACATAGGTTAGGGACTACTCCCAGGATCATTAACTCCCTGGCTGGCTCCCTGCACAAGGGTCTACTGTATACCTGTGGCCAGCAAAGGCCCTCAGACAGAGAGCTGCAGAGGCAGTAGGAAGCCGCAGAGTCTGTGTGCATCCAATGGGGAGTGCTGAGGGGATATAGGTAAAGCACTTCCAGCACCTTCTTCAAAGACCCGACATGATCTGACTTCTGTCCTAACCCAGGTATCCCAGTGACATCACCTGCCACTCTACACTCTCTTACCCACTCCAACCACACAAGCCTCCTTGCTGTTTCTCAAACACATCGTGCATGCTTTTACCACAGGGCCTTTGCACTTGCAGCCACCTTGCCCCAAATGCTCTTCCTCCAGATATCTGCATGTCTCCCACCTTATCTTCTGTGGGGCTTTATCTAAATGTTTCCAGCTCAGCAAATCCTTCCTAGGAAAACAGATGGCAACCCCAAGTTAGGACTATCTGAGGAGAGTTTAATAAAGTACTATTTACAAAGGTTTGGACAGGGTATAGGGAAACTAGAAGAGGTAGTGAGTCTCCCTGAGGCTAGTAAAGGCAGCCACAGTTACCATCTCTAGGTCTGAAGGAACAAAGAAAGGAAGATGTTCTTGGAGCTGGGGAGGCCGTATGGGAAAAGAATCCTAATAGGAGCTGAGGCTTTTGGAGGAGGGATGAGGGATGCTGACCTCACTTGCATCCTTCTGGGCCCCTGAAGGTGTTTCCCATCAGCCGTGCCCAACAGGAAGCCAGCAGTACCCTTCAAGTTGCTCACAGATATCAGCTGCAAGGCATCAGGCGGGGAGAGGAGCAAATTACAGATGTCCAGCACACTGACCAAAATACCAATACATACACACTGCCTAGCCCCTTCCCTGATTTATCTTTCCCCTTAGCAGTTAGCACCCTCTAACTTATGATACATTTGCTTATTTATTTCATATATTGTCTGTCTCCCTCCACTGGAGTGTAAACTCCACAAGGTCAGGGATTTTTGTCTTCTTCATTCACTGCTGTATCCCCAGCAGAACCTCAACTAACTCGTGCAGGACACATAGCTGGTGTTCAATTGTTTTTGAGTAGATAAATTTGCTACTTAGCCGTCATAGACAGGATAAGGCCCCAAATATGTCTACCTTCTAAACCTAGGAATCTGTGGCTCTGTTAGGTGCCATGGCAAGGGGGAATTAAGGTTGCAAATGGAATTCAGGTTAATAGATTGACCTTAAAAATAGGGAGATTCTCCCAGATTATCTGGGTGGGCCCAAAGTAATCATGAGTCCAGAAGAGTCAGGATCAAAAAGATTTGATCTGGCTTTGAAGGTGGAGGAAGGGGCCAGGAGTCAAGGAATGTGGCAGGCTCTAGGAGATGGAAAATGCACTGAGACACATTCTCTCCTCGAGTCGCCAGAAAGGAATGCAGCTCTGCTGACACCTTGATTTTAGCCTGGTGAGACCCAATCCAGACCTCTGATCTCCAGGACTGCATGATGATAAATGCGTCTTGTTTTAAGTTGGTGGTAATATGTCACAGCGGCAATATGGAACTAGTACATTAGCCATTGTTTTTAGTGGCAGGAGCACAGTCTCTGGAGTCAGCTGGGGCTGCTTCTCTGGTCCTTGTTAGCTGAGGGACCCCATGCCTTTCTTTTTCTGTGCAAATAAAGACTATTGATGGCTCCTTGGTCATGGGTGTGGCTTAAGGATTTGGTGAGCTGCTGCAGGGCTCTGAGCCTGGTCTCCTGAAACCCCTCATCTTGACCAGAGGCCATGCAAGTGTCTGGCCGACTGTAGACAATATATGTTTCTGGAAAGATGAATACATTTCATCAAATGATGTTCCATAGTAGAATGCACCATTCCTCTGTGTTTAGGACACTGGAGTTTCTCCCCATGTTCTCTTTTTACTATCGTAAACAAAACTTGAGAATCTTCGTGCATACAGATTTTTTTTTTTTTTAATGAGTCTTCTACTTCTCCAAAACCAGAGCTCCAGTTGGCTGCAAGGCTGGCACTCGCACACACAAGATGTGCGGCAGACAGCTGCCTTCAGTGCGGGGCGGCCCAGCTCACCCAGCAGCTGGGCACCAGCCGCACAGTGAGCCTACCACGTGGCCTGCCTGGCTGTGGCTGGAAGGTGGGGAGGGGAGAGGAAGCCAACTAGAAGCTGTGTCCCAAGGCACTTTGCTGAATTCCCTTCCTGGGCTGCGCTTCGCCTGGGCACTAGGGCAAGGGACCTGGGGGAGGCCAAGGAAAGGAGAGGGAGGAGGGAGTGGTGATCTTGCCATCATCTGAGCCAAGGAAGCCTCTCCCTGACGCCAGGGAAGTGTCAGGGGCCAGTTGAGCAGCTCCCGGTGGTGCTGACCAGCATGAGCGCACCCCAACCGCCTGCCTTCCTGGCGCACATCCAGTAATGGTGCTGCGCCCGGCTCTGCTGCGCCCTGCCCCATCTGGGGCAGGGAGAGATATGGAGCCCTGAGAGAGCAGTGACATGGGAAGCGAATGAGAAAGCAAGCTCCTGTTCTCTGCAGTGCCACCCCACTTTCCAGGTGGCATCCATTTGCCTACCTCTGTGCTGCTTACAGCCGGTGCCCCTAGAGCCCGCAGGACCTGAGTCTGCAAGGGAGAGGGGAGGAAAGGGTTGTGAAGTGAAGCCAGCAAGAGAACAAAGAAGGCTTTGCTGGAGAGGGAGGCACCTTCAACTAAGGCCTCGGGGGCTTGGGGAAGTGACTCACTGGGCCCCCCGGGGGAAGGACCCACCCATGGGGTTCCTAGAGACTGAGAATGCAGGCCAGCTGCTGGGCACAGGCTCCATGGGGTGGAGAAGGGGTTGTCAGTCTCAGCCTGAGTTGGGTGGGGCCTCCCGCAAGGTCCACCCTCGCCTACCACCGCACCCGTGTGGATCCTGCCTGGGGGCTTGGGGGCAACGCTTGCTGGCCTGCCAGGCAGAGCTGCTGCAGTTTGGGGGGGGGGGGCGCTGCACGGGCATGGTCCCCTCTCCCCAACTTACACTCCCACTCACGCAGCTCCTACAGACCTGGGCTCCCCAACTCTAGGAAGAGCCTGCTGAAGCAAGGCCATCGGTGCCACCCAAAGGTGGCCAAGTTGGCGTCTGGCCCTACCCCAAGGCTCACCGGACACCTGTGATGAGAACCTGGAGAGCCCCGGATTCTCGGGCAGTTGCACAACCTCCCCCAATCATGCTCCGTAGACTGTGTGGCAACCGGGCGAGAATTCCAGGACCTTGCATATACTCGTACAAATCTGCCTTCCTGCTGTTTGGCTGCAGGGCGAGGCGTGTCTCTGTGGGCCCCGGGAAATGGGGGTGTGTTCGCGTCCAAGAGGGCGTGGCCCGCGTCCGGAGTGGGAGCCACCGCCCCGCCCTGCCGGGGCCGACTCCTCGCCCCAAACCACAGCTTCCTCGGGAGCCCTGGACCGGGTCCAGGACACAGAGGAGGAAGCTCTGGTGACATTGTAGACGCAGGCTTTGAGCAGCAGGCTTGGCCGGGAGCAGACCGAGCAGTTGGCAGGTGGCGCACCTCTGGCTGTCCGGCCAGGGACGCGGGGTGGGGGCCTCTGTTCCCCGGGGGAGGAGGGGCGAGGGGCCGGGCGGCACCGCGGGCATCCTCCCAGGCGCTTGGCTTGGGCGTCCCGGCCGCTCCCTGGCTCCGCCCCTGCTCTTTAAGATCGTCCGAGTCTGTGATGTCTGTGTGAGGAGGTCCTGGGAGTCAGGCCCTGGATGACCCAGCTGTTTCCGTCCCGAGCCATGGCTCTGGGGCGAGGAAGTGCATTGTCTAGCGTGGCCACCAGGCCCAGAGATGGCTGTCAGGACTGGCTGTTCGATGTAATGGAAATAAAGACAAAACTCCAAATGCAGCTGACCTCCGGCCCTCTCCTTTGTGTTTCCTCTGGGGAGTGTACCTGCCCCTGTCTCTGGGCCTCTCATTAGAATTCCAGAGAAGGCTTGTTCGCCATGGAGGGGCTAGCATTGAAGCCCGAGAGAGGTTGTTGGCTTTATGTGCAGATCGAGGAATTTGGGGGGCATCTGTGTTTGATGTCATGATAAACTCCAAAGCTATAATATGGAAAATTCTCTTCTAGATAACTTTACAGAGCCTCAAGTAAACAATGCTTGTGGAAAACAAATGTCTTCCCTCAGTCTCATGGGTTGTCTTGTCCCCAAGCACCCCCAGGGGCTGGTGCATGCTGGCCAGCAATCAATGGTGCCCAGCAGGTGGTAGATAAGATAAGGATCTTTGCAGTTAGCAGGGACCCTTTTGCTCTCTGATGTCCAAAGCCACAGCAGCCTCATAGGCCCACTCTTCAAGTCAAAGTTAGATGACCCTAAAATAGCACAAATACTGTCCAAGACATCCTTCCACTGGGGTAAGAGGGTAGGACTAGAAACCCAGGTGGCCTCTGTCCCTGTGAGTAAACAGCTATACCGACAGTCAGCCATGTCTGGCTACACATCCCCAGCAGTGCTCCCCACTCTGCCCGCAGCCCTGAGGTTTGAAAACTGCACCTTGGCTCAGGCAGGTACCTGGTTTGTCTGGCTCTGGGGTTTGGGGGAAGTGAGCTTCCATTCAGTGTTCCCGATAAGATCAGCCAGGGGCAGGGGTGGATTGGAGAGGCCCCCCAGGGGCTGGGGTTTCCCTTCCACTGAAAGCTCACCAAGAAATGCCCTTGGACTTACAGGGCCTTGAGGGCAGGGACTGAAGCCAGAGCTGTGAAGTCCAGGGAGAGTCTCTCATTAGCCTTTTCTGATCAACCTCACTGGGGTTGAATTTTGCTTGGGTCACTTTAGAACTGTCACTGCTAGTCTTGCTCCCGGCAGGAAGCTGCCCATCACTGCCACCAACACCTTTTTCTTTCTCTTGATCCAGAAAGGCCTACCTCATGGGTCTTGGTCTCCAGGCAAGGCAGGGCTTCTCTCCACATGGAGCCACCTCCTTTGGATGGGGATGGGTAAGCAAAGAGGGTTGGCCATGTCCTCATCACATTTGAGCCAAGACTAGCATTGTGTAGCTGTGTTGAATTTGTGGCCCATCCATCTTAAAGCCAATGGAAGTTATGGCCATCAAACTGGACATTAGTTTCTCCAACAACCCACATTAGCCCAGGTGTCAGGCTCAAGGCCAGGAGCTGTGCTGTCTGGCCAACAGTTGTCCTCTGTCTAGATCACCCATTAGGTTGAACCAAGAGTCCTGACTCTCACTGAAGATCTGCTGGCTGCTCCCATTTTTGTATGTCCCACCTTGTCACCGACTTAGTAGAAACTCCAATCTTGTGTGTCTTTGTGTCCTCCAGTGCCACTGTAGCTGTTTTCCTGTCTCTGGGGAGTCAAGAGGGAGGACAGGACCCAACGGGCTGGGGCCATCTTAGTAGATGGTCCATCTTCCCAGCGAACACAGGTCTGCCTCCTGAATGGGAAAAAGGGTGGCCCCCCAAACCTATGCTCATTAGGCTCTGCTGGGCTCAGCCAAATTAGTCTTTTCCTTGGTCAGGGGCTCAGTGGAGATCCTGTCCCCCACTGCTCATATCTGTGCTTCTCTGCCCATTTTCCAAATGTACTGGTTTGGTTCACACATATACACACACAAATACACACACACAGTCAGTATAGTGCAAAAGGCTGGGGGTTTGGGAGAGCTAAAGGAAGCCTATGCCTTCACTGCCCTCGTTCCCAGGTCTACCAGCATGGTGCACGCTAGGCTGCCTGGGGACCGTGCAGCTTAGGGCCCAGCTCTCCATGGCAGCTCCTCAGATCAGGTCAGGATTTGGGACTTGGGCTGATCGGGGTCCAATTCATTGGCCAAGCCAAGACCCAGGTGTGAGGAGTGGTGGTTTCAGAATCATTTAGACCAGAGTCCTTTCTTGTGGCTGCCTCTGTGGATTAGAAACAAAGCACTAGAGCTGCTTGTGTAATTTATAAAATAGCCTTTATTTATTCTAAGGAACACAGTCAAGTGGTAGCTTAAAAAAAAAAACAACAACACTTTTTAAAAGATATTTAGTGTTGTGACCTGGCTTCGAGCCCCGTGTGAGCAGGACAGTGGCAGAAGCCACGTGCTGTGGCTTGTCCGGTTCTCCCCTGCCCTGGCAGAGGTTGGACCGTGTTGGCAGAGTTCTCTCTCCGGTCGCTTATCATAAATAATCAGTTTTGAGGCTCATGAGGAACAGAAGAAACATTTACGCTGCTGGTATTTGATCAAAAGATTACTTACAATATAGTCATTCCAGAAGTATAAAAATGTTTTAAAGAAATCACTAATTTGTGCTGCTTATGGGGACTATATATATCAGAATTTTAGCATTACTAAGGGAGCATAGGATATCTCTACAGATTCAGAAATTTCCCAATTTATGTGAAATCGACTTCCTGATTTTACTTCATTAGCAAAGACATAGGAGTAACACTCAGTTAAGGTCGTTACTCTTTTCATTGTTGTTTTTTCAGCACAATGGTGTGTCAAAAAGAGAGTCTGCTCCCAAATGTTAGGGGATCTCCAGCAACCAGTAACCATCCTGGCTATCATACCAGAAAAATCCAAAAACGCACGCAGCACTGAGCTGTTTTCACAAGACTTCCTTTCTAATAAACACAACACTTTCTCCTCCTCTCAGACGTGAGCCTCAGATGCCAAAATGCAGATGTGCCAACCGTAGGCGCGTTGCTAAGCAGAGAAGGCCAGCAAGTCTGTCCGGCAAAGTAGATTGTACCGCGGATGGCGTCTGCTTTGTGGCCTCCGACGGGCTGAGGCTGTTCTGTGCTCCCGTCCTGCAGGCAGGTTGAAGCTGGTGCCCCTTACCGGGCATGTAAAAGGGTCCTCGTGGGTTAGAACATAAGGGCTTTGAGGAAAAATACAAAAAGACTCATTAACACGGGAGGCCTACCCCGGGGAAGAGGCACACTGAGGCCTTGTTCCGCGCTCTGGCGGCCTGCGCTTATGCTGAGGGCTGCGAGGGCTCCTGGCTGGCCCGAACCATGGATGGCCACCTTCTGCTGCTTTGTGGGGCGCTAAGAGGACGCCGACCTCAACCCAGAGCCAGGGAGGGAAAAATCTCAAGCATTTAAGACTTGGATCAAAAGCCCCTGGAGACCTTCTGTCTGCCTTCCCCCAGATCGCATCTGGTTCGGGGCTGTGACTCAGAATTCAGAATCTGTGCTCCCCAAAGGGGACAGGCAGGCACAGCAGAGAGGAAACACCCAAATGCAATAAATAACGGCCGTTCAGGACCCTGCCCCTCCCCCTCCCCCAGCTATGGCTGCGTGGCGCGGGGGGGGGGGGGGGTCCGCTGGTTCTCCCGGATGGCGGGGAACCCCGTCCCCAAACCACACCGCACCGCATGGCAGGAGGGATCCGGCTGCCGCTTCTGCACAGGACGGAGCCTGAGTCGTTCGCTTTAGAGCATCATTTATGGCATGAAGTAGGAACGTAATGTGTTTACACAAACACCCAATTATACATCAGCATCTTTACAATATTAAAGGAGTCATATACAAGTCTACAGGCATCGTACACAGCGCGGGGTCGGCTGGGGCGCCGCTCCGAGACTTCCCCACCCGGGTAGAGCCAGTGCGCACGGAAGGGGGACAGGGCCGGGGGTGTCCATCTCTGTGCCTGTCGTCTGGGAGGACTCCTCGGGCCGGTCCTTGTTGGAATCCGGAGCCCCAGGTACGCCTTGGGTCCCAGTCTCATCGGCAGGCTAGTGTTAACAGTTTAATTCAAATTCAGTGTGCATATTTGTGTGGGAAAATCGGAGCTGGGGACGGCTTCCTGAGCTGGGGACCCAGAGGATGCTGCTGACACATGGGCCCCTTCACCATGGGGCCCATTCCTGAGGTAAGGATGCGGTGTGGCCCCGTGGCTGGTCTGGATGGGGAGAGACTTATGCAGAAGCCCAGGTGTGAGGACGCTCAGACAGGACTGGAAGCCCCCAGGTAATTAGTAGGTCGGGCGACTCGCCAAGTGTGGCCTGCACCCTGGGTGGCAGCAAAGGGGAGGGTCTCAGATGGTTCCAGAGCCATCCATCCCCCACACCCACACAGCCCCCCTCCCGGCAGCCCTGCCCTCCTGGGGGCCCTGCTTCAGTTCCTATGGCATTGCCATTCTTGCGTCTGTCTCTGGAGCAGGGACTAGAAGTCTCCGAGCCCCACTCTGCGGGCACCCGGGCCCCAGCGCCCAGGAGCTCCTCTGCCGCGGGGGCGCGCTGCCCGTCCAGCGACGAACTGAGCACCAGATGAAGAAGCGTTTGTCCTTGTCGGCCTCTCTGGCTTGTGCGGTTAGTTCCTTCCATCTTAAATACTGTAGAAAAATAAGCCATCTGTGAAGCAAGGAGACCCAGCGGAGTCTGCCACGCGTGGAGAAGGATGGACGGCTCCTCGGGCGTGGGCCCGCTGGCCCCTGCTGACCCCGCCTCGGAGAAGGCCGCGCCGGGCTGGGGAGCCGAAGTGCCCAGAGAACTGTTCCAACCGCAGCATCTTTGGGTCACATCAACAGTCCTTCGGTGGGCGTGACTCCGGCACCCCAAGTTCTGTTGCCATGATACCTGGGGCTCCCCGGGCTGGCTTTGGACCCTCCAGCCCCACCCTCAGTCTCATGCCCACTGCTAAGCGGGCAGAGGCAGAACTTCCCAGCACTGTTTCCAGGTCCCTGGGGGGTCCCCAGGGCCAGATGGCCTCAGGTGGGCACTGAGGCAGGGCCTAGTCCAGGGGCTCCTGCTTTATCCGGACCGCAGTGGGCGTGGGCTGCGGTCGCCGCTCCTCGCGGCAGAGCACGTACTCGCTGAACTGGGAGGAGTCCACGCCACCCCCACAGGACGCAGCCACACTGAAACCCCTCTGGAACAGCCTCTCCAGGACCTGCCGCGGAAGAAAGAAGGGTCAGCAATGCCCCGCTGCAGAAGAGTTTGCCCGGCTTGGCCTTGCGGGCAGGTGGGCATTAGCCAGGGCAAGCTACCTTCTCCTGTTAAGATCTCACGAGAGAGACCGCCCTGCAGAACCACTATTTGAGTAACCGCAGGAGGGATGGGAGCAGCCAGACCCCGGGTCCCCTCGAGTGACCAAACCTGGGAAAGGCAACCCCACCCTGCTCCTCTCAGGGGTCCACAGCCTTGATCCAGAGGCAGAAAGAGACTTTGGGCCCCTTCTCTCTTCTCCACGGTGTAACCTGTCCCTCTCCCTCCAGACATGTGGTCCCAGCCCCCCTCCCCCACCTCACTGAGGCCTGACTCAATAATAGAGACCCTGCCCCTGGCCTCTGGGCAGCCACCTGCTTCCCTGAGCTGTGAGTCCCAGATGGTTTGAGGCCTGGGGGCTCATCAGCTCAAGGGAACTCGGGGTGGGGAGGAGGAGGAGCCCTCTTGGTGTCTGAGTCTCTACAGGCCTCCATGTCCACGTGGGTTGGTGCCTCTGTGAGGGGGCGGGTCCCATCACTGTGTCTGACACCTGTGTCAAACGAGTAGCAAGTTCTGACTGACAGCCTGTGGAATGTGTGCATGGGGGAGGGGGGGAGCACTCTCCCCCCACAATGGCCACTCTGCCCTAAGTCTGAAATAGGAATCTGCTCTTGGGTCTGGAAGAGCTGGTGCAGAACAGGCCCCATCCATCTGGGGCTCCCCAACTCTGAGACCCATCTGAGGAAGGCCAGCTCAGAACGGCTCTGGGCAGCCGTCTGTGTGCCTGTGGCCGTGGGTCAGCAGGGTGAGCAAGGGGGCTCCAGGCCACCTTCGCTCAGCCTCTGACCTGCCCCCTCCTATGGCCTGGGTTTAATTTGAATCGAAAGGCAGACTCTGGGTGTCAAATGAAGCACACTTTGTTGAAAATACTCTGGGCCATTTTTATAGAACATCCTTTTGGAAAAAAAAAAAAAAAAGCACAGATCAATTTTTTTAAGTCCATCCCCCAGGCGCCATCATTTAATTATGAGCGGGACATAAATTATGCATCGACACATTGTTGCCTTTTCTGTAAGATGGCACGGGAGGGCTTCACCGTTTCAGGGACCGCGCCTCCCTCCACCTAGCCCCGCTGCCGGAGGGCCAGGGGGAGCCAGGGGTGAGGCGGGCGGGGCGGGCGCAACCCTCACCTGCACGGAGTTGAGCCGGCAGTAGCCGTTGAGCGGGAAGCGGATGACGTGCGTGGGGTCCTGGTTCCAGCCGGCGTTGACAGAGTTGCACATGACGTCCCCGGTCTCGGGGAAGACCTCCTCGATGAGGGCCTTCTCGCCACTGAGCGCAATCCGCTCACCCAAGTCCGGCGTGACCCGCACCACCAGGCAGTCACAGGCACGGCTGCGGCGGCGCTGCTCCTGCTCCTGCTGCCAGCGCTCCAGCTCCCGCACCATGGGCTGCAGCTGGTAGTACCGCGCCTCCTCGTACAGCAGGCTGAAGTCCTGTGGGCATGCGCAGACCGGATGGCTGCAGGTGCGGGCAGCTCTTTCCGACTCCGGCCCCCCACGTGCCCTGCCCCATGCAATTCCGTAGAGCTGCGACCCCCACGGCTCAGTGTGGACTGGGATGGTTGTACCCACTGTACAGATGGGGAGAATGAGGCTCAGGTGAATGTGTACAAGCCTGGGAGTCTAGCCTTAACCCAAACAGCAGCTGGCGCGCACCTTTGCCAGATAACCTTGTGCTCTTCCAATGGGCCTCAAGTCCCTGGAGCAGAGAGGGGCCTCTGGAAAGACCTAGGGGGCTGGACTAGTGGAGCCTGAGGGCTGTGCCTATGCCTGGGGACCTGCTGCCTTCTTAGAATCCCAGAGAGGAGAGGCTGGGCCAGGCACAGGGCAGCAGCATCCTCATTGCAGGGCCTGGGGCTGGCGGGGGGTGGGGGTGGGGAGCTCAAAGCCCAGCAGGGAGGCAAAGCAGACCTGCCTGGGTGGGATTTTTTGGCATGCTATCTACCAGCCCTAAGGCCTCTGATGGTCAATAACTGACCTTCTCAGAGCCTCAGTTTCCCTGTCTATAAAGTGGACATAAACACCCAGCTCAGAGAAGGGGCTGGGGTCTAAGGGACGACAAAATCTGCCAAGTGCCAGGCCCATCCTGCCCTAGCAGGCAGGCTGAGGAGGTGTCTGGGAGTGGGAAGCCCACCTCCAGGCAGCCCACTCCCAGGCTGGGATGCTTACACCAACTGTCCCCCAAACACATGCACACCCATATTTGCCCTGGCCCTGAGTAGCTTAGGACCCAGGACTTGGGCCACTCATTGGGGCTGAGCTCAAGGGTGGCTGGTGAGCCTGAGAATCCCTGGCGAAGAAGCAAGGAGACCCAACCCCCAAAGCAGGGCCCACCCCACAGGCCCTCAGTGTCTTCCACCTGCTGGCACCAGCCTCTGGAACCACTCGGAGGGAAGCCCAAGTTCTAGCTCCTATCCGGGCCTGCCGTCTATCAGGGACCCATCCTGTCCCTCCACTGGGGTTCCTCAGGGCTCCATCCTGGGCATCTGCTCTCATCCACTCCCGAGGTTTTAAATGATATCCGCACACATTTTTCCTTATAGTGCAGAACATCTCCGCCCAATGCCCCCCCCCCCCCCCGCCAATTCCATGCAGGAGTGAGGTGCAACGCTCCCTCCAGCCTGTTCCACCCCTGGGCCTCCATGCATCCACTCAGGACCCAAGCCAAAGGCCAGGAGGCAGCCTCAAGGCTCCCCATAGCCCCCACCGATCCACACTACAGCCTTCTGTGGCCAGTTCCTAAACAGAAATCTAATCTGCCGCTTTGCTCTATCTTTGCTGCCTCCCACCTGGACCAAGGCCTTCAGGAAACCTCCCTCGGCCTCCTGCTCCCCCCCCCCCCAACCCTTACTGCACCCTTCCCCACACAGCAGCCAGGGCTGTCCTTCTGACTGGCAAACCTGATGGTCATTCCCTGCTCACAACCCTTCCATTGCATTCTGGGTAAAATGCCAAATGCTGAGGCCCCCACCAAGGTCCCACCTCAAACGGCAGCTTCCTTTCCCCTCCCCCTTCATACAGCCTCAGGCTGACACCTTCTCTCTGGTTCTGGAAGGGTTCAAGCTTCTTGCCACCCTGCCCCCTCATCAAGGTGCTCACACTTGTCTGCCCCTCTTCCTCCCTCACCCGGAGAAGCATCCTTCCCTCCAAACCCCCTGGGGCTGGATTCTCCATGGTTCCCCTTCACCACACTCTCTACTTCTAAGGAACATTTGTCCCCCCAGGGAATCCATACATGCTGTTGTACAACACTAGCTTTCTCACTAGATTGTAAGCGCTAAGGGGACAGGACCCACGTCTGCCCACGTTTCACTGTCTCTGGCCTGTCTTTCGTTGTTGGCATACAGTATCAGTTGCATGGAGGACAAAACAGCCCCAGGGCCCCTGGGCCTCTGGGTGCAGGAAGGAAGGAAGGACATCTGCTGGCTCGAGCCAGGCCTGAGCTTCCTTCCTCGGGGATCCCCGGTGCCGCGGAGGGGCCCAGCACGGAGGCAGGCCTCTTGGAACCAGGTCGGCTGCCCTGGACAGGCTCGCCCCGGGACCTGGGGGTAACCTTTTGTTTAAAAGGTCTTTGGTTTGGATCAGGGTTTCCCTGCAAGCTGCCAACAAGGAACACGTAGGAAGCTCTAACTCCCATAACTATGGCACACGACTGTCCTTCAACGCGGCAAACGAAACGGGGTAAGTGCCGCCGCTTGATTGTTGTTACACCCTGATAAATAAGCTAAAAATGTGAGAAAACAAAATTAGTTTAGAAAAACTGATTTAGCCCTCGGCTTCATCGGTTAACTTTTTATGGTTGCCATGACGACCATGGGTCCATTTATTAAGTCACAGCGTCCCCTGTGTAACGCCACCGCACACACAGCGCAGGGGAGCTGCCGGCTGCAGACTTACCTTGAAGTCATCCGGGAGCAGCAGTTTGGACGTCCGCAGGAAGCTCAGGACATAGCGGAAAATCTCCCCATCCCGGTCGATGAAGTAATGTTGCTTCAGACTGTCCAGGACGATGGGCTCGGTGCCATTGAAGAGGCGGCTTATTCTGGGAAAGAGGGAGAGTGGGGTATTTGACGCAAGGCCAGGCCTCCGGGCCTGCCCCCTTCCCCCTGCAGGGGCAAGGGGCCTGACGTGCGTCACCCTGGGACTGTGCCAGGCACCACAGACGTCTGCACACACCGTGGGCCGTCAGGACACAGCCAGACAGGCCACCAGCACGTGCTCCGTACCCGGCCGACACTCACAAGTCCCAGCCAGAGAGAGACACACCTGGCGGCTCGCACCCGCCCACCGACACGTTCCAGGCCTGGAAAACTAGAGCGAGACCCAGACAGAGCAGCTTCCTTGCCTCACGCACACGAACCCTTGCCAGGCAGACCCACCCCGAAAACTCCTACCAGCCATCAGATACCCCAGCCCACGGCCCCACGCCCAGTGAACACATGTAGACCGGGCAAGGCTGTCTTGGGTCACACCCACCTCACCCGCCCCACGTGAATGGGATGCACTTGGGCGACAGGCCCAGGATCACATGGTCCCCTCCCTTGCAACACACGAATCACAGGCAGACCGAGACACACCCAGGCAGAGGCCATTCCAGCCAACACGAACCACCCAGAGACACCACTCTGTATGCTCGACAGATTAGACAAACCACACACAGCCACTCGGGGGGCCCAAGGGGAGGAAGAGAGGCAGGCAGGCGGGCAGCACACGCTCACACGCTCAACAGTGTGCTTGCACACGAGCTGCGGTGTAAACATGTACACACACACCTCGGTCTATGTACATACACGCACTCGGTATGTACCCATACGCCTGTGCGTGCACACACAGAAACAGGTGTGCACACACAAACAGGTGTGCACACACACAGAAACAGGTGTGCACCCTGGCAGGAGACAGGTCGCCCGTCTCACGGCAACACAGGACTTTCGGGAAGCTTGCAGGGAGCCCCTGCCTGTCCCCGTCCACTCCAGGGAGGAGGGCTGGGGCCTCTCTAATGCCCAGGGCAGCCGGCCCTATTTGGCTAAGTTTCCTGCTGACCCCAGGCCTGGCTGTGGACAGTTAGGAGCCCCAAAGAGGGCTGGGGACAGCCAAGAGTTGGACTCAGGAACAGGTGGGAGTTTGGCAGGGTCCCCTCAGGGGACCTCCAGAATCCCTTCAGCAGGCACGGCACCTACCAGCAAAACCCTGCCACAGTGACAGCATGTGTGCACAGCCCGGGAGAGCGGTGGCCCCGGCCTGGGACAGCTGGTGCCCAAGGCTCCCGACTCACCACCTGTGCCAGCGAGGACCCTCCAGGGAGGCTCCCCTCTCCACCAACAGCCCAGTCCTCTGTGCGCCCCAGATCCCCGCTCCTAAGGCCCTGCCCTGCCTTGCCATTGTGAGCCAGGGCACACGAGCTGGGCAGAAGCTGAGGGGTGAGAATCCCCAAAGCGTCTCTCAGGGCCTCCCGTTTGCACTGTCCTCCACTCTGCTGGCCTGGCACACTCAAGGCACTGGCCGTGAGGGCCTGCCCAGGTGTGCAGTAGCCATGCACTCACCTCTTCTCACTCTGCGCACATGGCCGAGCCCCGGTCCCAGCAGGGCCGTGTAGAGGGCAAGGCTGCCTCATGGATAGGCGTGAGCAGCCCAGAGCCTAGGATGAGGTGTGGAGAGGCCCGGGCCTGTGGAACCAGTACTGCAGTCACCCGGATACGACTCATCTCAGGACTCCGAAGGCCACTGAGCCCTCTCAACTTCCCAGGCCTGGGGACCACAGCCGCTGCTGGGAGGCCTTGTGGGTTCCAAGGTCTAGTCCAGCTGCCAAAGACCCCAAGGCCTAGCCTCAGTGGAGCTTGGACATTCAGATGTCAGAACGAGGGCCATCCAGGACCCCAGAGGCAGACGGGACTGAGCAAGGCTGCCTGGTCCCATGAGCTGTCCTCACCAGACAGCAGAGGGCCCACACATGGCACTGGTAGGAAGAAGGAAGAACCATATCCACAAGCAAGCCGGCCAGACCAAAGCCTCAGCCTCCCTGTGGAACTTTCTCCACCCTTCCTGGTTGAGCTCAAACACTCTGCAGCAATGTTCTAGGACTGGCTATGTTGCCAGTCTCTCTGATGCCAGGGCTGGGTTCCACACCATCCCATTGGTCTAGGGCCCCCACATTCCAGGGCTGGCTAGGCTCTAGGCTGTCTTATTGGTCCAAGGCTAGAAGGTTCTCAATCGGCCTTATTTTAAGACTGTTTCTAGCTATTACCATCAGTGTCCCTTCGAAGAACAAAGGCTTTTCATGCTCTCGGGGTCTGAGGCTACCAAGGATGTGAGTAGGTTGAGGACAGCGTAGGACAATTGCCACAAAAGGACCCCCCTCCACCAGCAGGGTCTTGAGAGCCAGCTCCTTCCCTGGGTCACCCTCTGACAGAGGTTGCAGGGTTCGGAAGTCCTTCATTGAATAATCTGGCCAGTTCTGACCCCAGCTGACAGAGGTCGTCTTTTTTTTAAAGCTTTGGCTCCAATTTCCTGCATGTTTCAGGGGAAGGTTTTATTTGTTCTGGAGCTCCTGGCTTAATTTGCTGCTTCCCACAGCCAGCACGGACACCAGCTTGGGACTGTGACGGCAGCAGCTAATGGATGTCCGGCAGCCCTGGGCCGCCGTGCTCTGCTCTTTCTGGGTGCGGGCTAATGGCGGCTTCTGGGCCAGCCAGTGGCGGCACCTGCTCCCTGTTGTCGGAGCCAACAGCCCTGAGGAGCCAAGAACCAGAAGCAAGGGCATAGTCCTGTGGGCTCAGGGACCCGCGGCTATGGGGCACCAGCCCCCTGGTCTCACGGCACTGCCAGGCAGGACTTGCCTGATACCCAGGCCCCCCTGGGGTGATCTCAGTACCCTTACTTCTCCCTCTCTTGGTGACTCATACATCAGTGCCACTGGGTGAGGGATTGGTATTGGTTTCCAGGATTGGTGAAAAAATGTTTTTTAATTTTAATGATTCACTTAAAGAAGGACGAGAGCGATCTGAGGGGCTCTTGCCAGCACAGCTGTCCAACCCACTTTCCAAGCCCGGCCTGACCCACTGTTGCCTGACTCTCCTACGGGTCACGCTACCCCTTGGCCTCTAGGCCAAAGCTTCAGGCCCAGGGAGCAGCTCTCCCCTGAGCCAGAAGCCATCCAGGCAAGAAAGACAGATTCATCTCAGAGCCCCGGCCCCGGGGAAAGAATGCAGACCGCCACCCCCTCTGGGCACATCCTGCTGCCGAGGGTCCCACATGCCAGATCACGGGGCCACAGGGGCCTCCGTCCCCCCAGTGAGAGGGGCTGCCCGAGCGCAGAGCAGGAGGACGGGCAAGGAGGAGCCGCACCGTGGGTGGGGAAGGGGTGCGGAGAGGGCTGGCCCCTGCCCTTGCTGATCCCAGGCAGCAGCCTGAAGACGAGAATGAGGCAGCCATTCCCCGCAGGCCTGAGCTGTGATTACTCTAGAAAGGCAAGTGTCTGATTTCAAGAAACACTCTTCAGAGAGGTTGTGGGCAAGGGTTTTATGAATTTCACTCACAAACGTCGTCAGCCGATTAAGGGATGATCTATCTCAAACAACTCGGGAATGCCGCAGAAGGCAAAATTGAAATTAAATAAGCAGAATCCATCTCCCATCCTAGACAGAGCTCCGCAAGCGAGCGCGCAGGCCGGCACTGCTGGTGTGGCCTCGTGGCTGCTGCCCCCTCAAGGCCCCGGGTTCACAAGCGCCCCAGGCCTAGCCTCTGTTGGGCTGAGGGAATGGAGTCCCCACTGCCACCTGTGCCCTGGACTCCCCAGCTTCGCACTGGACGCTATACCCACCTCCAGCACTGGCTCCTCGAGAGAGCCTTCCTGCCCCTGCGGTGGCTCCACCCCGGCCCTCCTCAAGGTGCCACGCACTCGGAAGCCTCGGCGCTGAGCCACCGCACCGGCGACAAGGCCGACTGACAAGAAAGCTTCCCAGAGATGATCCCTCGGTGTCTGGGGGATTAATTAACTCCTCTCTTTTTTTTTTAAATGTATAAAACAAGGGCGATACCCTGCAGCCTTGGCCCTCCTGCTGCTCAGCCCTCCATGGTGGCTGTCTCGCCGTGCCAGAAGCAAGCAGTCATGGGCTCTGCGAGCCGCACGCTGTGTCACCTCCAGGAGATGTTCAGAGACCCATTCCTGCTCCTGTCAGCCCTGCTGCTATGCCAACAGGAAACCAGGTCTGCCCCCGGGAGGGTCATGCCCAAGTGGCAGGAGCTGGGGAGCCGGCGGCGCCGAGCACCTGCCACAAATGGGCCCAAGGAGCTCCAGGGAGCTGGGCAGACAGCAAGGTGCCCTGCTGGGAGGCTCCTGGTCACAGACAATTCGACTGCGGACGGGGGTATGAGGCTCATGTTTATCCACAGCCCCGGATGTGTCTGAACATCCTGGAATTCCTACCTAGTCACCCCCCGGCCCCGCCCAAGGGACCCTGCTGCTACCCCTCAGGGTCTAGCAGGGGCCGCTCAAACAGACAACGATGGCAAATTGCAACTCCCACTCCTCCCTCCCCTTATGTACTTAACCGAGGGTTGGAGTAGGAAATAGGATTCAGTACTTCTCTCCAACACCATCCCAAGGAGTACACAGCGTGGCTCACAAATGATCCTCTGCAAAGGCCAGACCTGAGTCTCAGTCCAGAGGAACCCAAAGGTGCCTGAGATTCCCCAGCCAGCTGCTGGCCAGTTTCAGGTGGGGCTGGCTCTGAATGAGGGGCTTCTGCCGGTGGGTCAGAAGCTCCACCCGGCACTTTTGATGCCACCAACACAGGATCACAAGTCCTTGTATAAAAGCATCTTTCGAGATGCAGTCTTGGCCTCCGGAACCCTAGTGCCCCAGGTCTGGGAGAGCAGGTGGGCCCTGGAGAGCCTGCCTGTTGGCTGGCAGAGGAGACAGACCCCACTGGCAGCAGGCGGCCGATGCTGCCAGGAGCCATGGTACGCCTGGTGCCACGTGGGGCTTGGCTCTTACCTGGAGTCGGGGTACTTGGTGAGCGTGGCCAGGCTGCTGGTGTACATGTGGCCTCCCACGTCGATGTGCACAGGCGCGTTGGACTTGGTGAGCTGGGCTGGCAGCGGGATGCCCTGGGCAGCCAGGGGAGACACGGGCGACCGGGTAAGAGATAACCGGGACATGCTTCCTCCCTCCTGGAGATGGAGACAAGGCGAGAACAAGAGTTTCTCCACGACAGAGCCGTGCACTCCCTTTATTGCCAATGTGATCACAGATCTAATCAGATCACTTCTGCCTGTGCCTGATCACATATTCAGCTGACAAATTATGGCCACCACTGTAATTAAGTGTATTTGCATCATTTTCTTCAAAGTACCAGAGGGAAAAAAGAAAGATGCTTATTAGCAATAAGAAATCAAGAAAAAAAATTTTCAAGGTGTCAGCCTCCAGGGGCATAAAACAAACTGCAAAATTCTAATTAAAGGTCGCGGGCTTATGTGTTAGATGTGAAATATCCCCTGACAAACGAATCACCAATTTGTGAATTGGGATTCAGGGGTTTTTGCAAGTTTGTCTCAGTAACGAGACACCTCTAAATTAGTGACTTCCTCAGCACCTAAGGCGTTGAGTTTTATACATGTAGTAAATTTCACATCAAATTAAGAGCATTTTTGTTTCAAAAAATACATAATCGTACAGCCAGTCAACAGCCATCCCATGAATGTGGTGGCTGTGAGGACGGGCGGCCGGTGAGCAGGCAGGCGCTGGGGAAAAGGGCAAAGAGGGGGCCACCGGCCGCTGCCCCAGCCCACCCTGCTGGCTCTCACCGCAGTGCCGGCGCTGCCGTGGGCGTGAAGCGAGGACCCGCTCGGCCGCTCCTTGCGGTGAGGCATCTAGGCTTCCATCACTGCCCAGAGTATCTGTGGGGAGCACCGACAAAACCACAGGGCTTTTACTCCTCAGGAGTCGTGGGTGCCCGGTCGCCCAGAGTCAAAGATGCCTGGAATCATCCTTTCCGCCTGTGCTCTCTGGGACCCCCACACCACACAGCCCTCTCTAGATTCCACCCGCCACTACCCTGTCCCCATGTTCCAAAGCCGTAAAAGCTCTCTCACACACACACACACACACACACACACACACACACACACACACAAAATCACGCGCGCGCGCGCACACACACACTCTCACACACGTGTTTTCTGGGCAGCCCCATGTCTGCTAATTCGGTTAATGACAGTGCTGAAGCATATGCTCACCATTATTGCCCCAAAATGTTTCAGAACAAATCTGATTTTCCTGGTATTTTGGTTCAGAGCCGCGTTACCAAGCGTGTCTCCTCTTGCATCAGCAGAGAACCCCGTGGACCACAGCCCAGGGAGGATCCCCCACCCTCCATGGGCTGGGGAGCCCGGGACCTCTCTGAAAACCGTCTCCACCGTGGTTAAGATGCAGTCTGTGGATGGCCTGACACAGAGCAGCCTCGTTTGGCAGAAGCCAGGGGAAGAGCCAAAGTCATGCAGGAAGCCACCTCCTCCCTAGGGCTCCTGAGAGAGGAAACTTGTCTTTGTTTGCCTAGCCTGCACCTCTGCAGTTTGTCCCCAGACCCACAGTATGGTCTTGTCTGTGCCTAATGTATTCCAGATCCCCTCGGGAATCACCCCCCCACCAGGCATTAGAGAGCTGGCCAGAAGGGAACAGTCAGCAGCTCAGCAAATGGACCCTCTCTCCTGGTCCTCCCCAGTCACTCAGCAACCTTCCTCTATGCCAACGACCACCTGAACCCTAGGACACTGCATGAAGGAGGGGTGGAGGTCTAGGCAGCCCCTTGCATGGACTTGAGGCTGTCTCCTGGGGCACAGTGAACACCCACACCCAGCCACCCACCCCACACACGCTGGCTCCCGCAAGCCTACCCTGGACTTATCTCTTACAGGTTTGACTTATGTCTTGAAATTCAACCTCCAATTTTAAAACATGGACCAAGGTCCAATGAGCATCATCAATCCTGCCAATTGAAGTAAGGTTCCTCTCCCAGGATTTGTTCTGCCCTCGTGTCCTAGAAAGTTCCCTGACACGAAACTGGGATTGGGGGGGGGGGTTTGCTACTAGACAGTGATATTTAATTTATACTCTCACTGGGGTTTACTCAGGGTCTGCTGCTTGTGACATTCCTGACTTCTGGCCAGCTCAGAAAAGCCAAGCAGGTCACTTATCTCAAGGAAGTTCTTTGAGACCAAAACAGATCTCAGGATGGGTGATCCTGCCCTGGGAAGCTCTGCTGGGGGAGGAGTCAGAAGGAAAGCCACACTGAGGATAAACTGTGCTGGAAGGAATTCCGATGGAAATTCTATCAAAGCGGACTGCGCAATGTTTTCCCAACTACCAGGAACGCGACTCAAGTGACATTTAACACCAAGTACCCATCACAAAAGCTCTTCAGTCCAATTGTCATCCAAGCCTCTTTTCCACCACAAGCGCAACCTGATGTTCACAGCAAACCAGAAACTCACCATTGGAAGCCCCAGGCTTTACGCCTCGACCAGAACCTCCAGGGCTGCCTCGGGCAAACGCATCTGTGCAGGACAACGACCTTTCCCGGACACCACTGCTGCGGTCAGAAGCACAAAAGTGGGTGGCAGTAAGACACAAGTTCAGTCCTTCAACACCACCAGCAAACCCCCGACCCCACGACCCAGCCCCAGCGCGCAGCGGCCGTCCCGAGGCTCGCCCAAACCGCCTGTTGCAGGGGCCTCCGCGGTGTGGTGTGCTCCGGGGCCTGCGGGATTCAAAACTGGCTAGGTACTGACCTGCTTCTCGGAGCTGCGGTGGGAGCCCCGGGTCCCGTGCCCGCCCGCCGCCGCCGCCGCCGAGCCCCGCCCGCCCGAGCAGAGGGAAGCGAGCAGAATGCCACGCTCATTTACACACAAAATGATTTTGTGTCCCATTGTGCTCGCAGTTGTTCAGCTCTCTGGGGGTGATTAAACTGGCTGAGCTGCGGCAGCTTGAGACGATTTCACTAAATCGCTTCTTCGTGAAGTCGCTTCTTTGCTAAGCTGTTATTTTAACCATAAAAGGTAAACAGAAGGCGCCTCCCGAGCTCCCTTCAGCTCTGCGCCCTGGGCGCCAGCCGCGGGCTAGAGTGCCAGGGGCCTGCAGAATGGTCCGGGGGGTGGGGGTGGCGGGAGTGGGCCCGGAGGGGGGCGAGCGTGCCACCTGGTGCGCGCCAGCCCCGCCGCAGAGCCCGCCGGCCGGTGTGAACTTCGGGGCGGCCAGAGCCGGCTGGGCCAAGGCCGGCGGCGCCGCGGGGCGGGGGTGGCCGCGGAACCCGAAGTGCCTGGCAGGGCGGGGAGGGGTGTGCGGCGGGGGCGGGGCGGAGGACAAAGTTAAATCAAGAGGCAGACACTTAGAGACCACAGATGGGAAGCTCGCCTAATTAAGGACGTAAAAGCGCTTTTGTTCTCAAAGTTTATTGTTGCCGGGATTTAAAAAAAATTAATTGAAACTAATGCTGTTATTCACTCGTGCAGTTAAATTCCTTCATGCACATTTGAGACACGGAGTGAAAACTTGAAGCTTATCTTTCTGCAGTCGAGGTGGGGGGCGCGGGAGGACGGAAAGGCGTTTGGGCTACGGGAGAGGGGCGTTTGCGAGTGTGTGCCCCGTGCGCGCGTCCAGGTCAGGGAGGACCCGCGGGCAGCCCCAGCCGGAGGCGACCACCGCGTCTCCGTGCGGCGCGCTGGGCCCCCGACCCCGTGCACCTGGGACCACTACCAGCTCGCCCGCCCCTCCCGCCCCGTCTCGGACGCGGGGGGTGGGCGTCAGAGGACGCACATCTGTCCCGTTAGAGACTTTTTCTGATTTGGGCGCCAAGCCGGGCCCTATGCGCCCCAAAGCCCCAGCTGCGTGAGCCCGGTTCTGACCCCGGAAACTCGCTGGCCCTGCAGGGCGCTCGGCCCTGCACTGAGGCCCGAGTGCCGGGACCTGCAACACCCCCCCACATCCCGCCCCGCGCGGCCGGAAGCTCCGCGCCCGCCCGCGTGGGGAGGGTCCACCCGGGGCCAGGGCCAGCCCACGTGGGCAATCCCCCCCTCCCGCGCCAGGCCTTTGTGCTGGGTGCCCCCGCGCCGCCAGCCCCCGCCGCCCGGCACCGGGACAAAGCAGCCGCCCCCACCCAGGTCCGAACCCCAGCCGAGCGACTTTCTCGGTATCGCCGCCACTTTGGGGACAGGGGTGCGCGGCGCTGAGCGGTGGCCGTCCGCGCGGGGCTTACCTCGGAGCCGGAGCGGCGGATCGGGCTCGGGCGCAGCCCCCGCCCCCCGCAGCCGCCGGTCTCGGGCGCCGGGCGCAGCCTCGCCGCCTATGCTCGCTGCGCGGGTCGCTCCGGTCTCGTCCTGGAGTTACTTTCTCTCTCGCCCCCAACCCTCCCCCCACCCACCCCTCCCGCCCCGGCCCCCGCTTCGCGCGGCCCCTCGCGGCGCGGCGCGCCGGGGCCTCCCCTCCCCGCCCTCCCCTCGCCTCCTCCCCTCCTCGCGGCCGCCGCCGCCGCCACCGCCGCCTCCGCCTCCTCTTCGCGCCGCTCTCCGGCTGCCCTCCCGCCGCTCCCACCTCCTCTCCTCCCTCCTCTCTCTCCAGCGGCCTTCCCTGATTGCTGGCGAGAAAATCAGCCCCCCACCCCAGTCCGTAGCCCGCGCCCCGTCGCGGCCGAGCCCCGACGCAAAGGGCAGCGATCCGGCTCCAAATTACCCAGCGCGGCGAGCGCGAGCGGGAGCGCGCGGCGACTCCTGGCTCGGGGCTCGGCTGCGCCGCGGGGCAGAGGATTAGAGTCGCAATTAGCTCCGCGCGCCCGCGCCTGCCGCGCTCGGCGACAAAAATGCGCTGTTTCCCCTCCTTTCGCCGGGCGATCCCCACCCGCCTCTCCCGGAGCCTGCGCCTTCCCGCCGGGGCCTCCGCCAGGACCCTCCCGGGAGCGGTGCGTCCGGGCCCCCGCGCCCTCCGCCGCCCAGCCCCCCGCCCCCCGCCGGCCGGCCACGCGGCGCCCGGGCCTCCTCCGGGCTCGGGAGGGGGCGGGGGAGAAGCTGATTTTAATCATTGTCATTTCATCTGATGTAATATTTCCCCGGGCGCTTTCAGCTGGGCATAAATTTTCGGCTCCCAAATAAGTAACACAGGGCACGTTTCTCACATTTCTTGACTCTTCGGTTACAAAGAGGAGAGAGCAGCCGCCGCCGCGGCGCCCGAGGGTAGGGGCGGGACTTGGGAAGAAACTGGGCTGCGAGCCGGCCGGGGCTGGAGCGGAGCCGGGGGCCAGGGCTGCCCCTCCCCCTCCACGGCCTCCCTCCCCGGGTCTCGGCCCCGACTGCCCCTCTGCCGGGGAGCAGCGCCGCCCGTGACGTCTGCGGACACGCGGTCGGCCACCGCGGGGGAGGGGCGCGCGGGGGGCGCCCGGCCGGCAGCCCGCGGCCAGACGCGCCATTTCCTTTCCGCGTGCGGCGCGGTGGAGACGTCTGTGGCCAAGACTCCCCCGGGCGCAGAGGGTAGCGCCCGGGGCGTCCCTTCCAGGCCGCCGGGTCGGCTGCCTCTTCCTCCTCTTCTACCTCCTCCCCCCCTTCCTCTTTCTCCTCTTTCCCGTGCGCCCCGCCCGCTCCCCCCCGCCCCAACTCCATTTCCCGACTCCTAGGAAACGGAGCGCCGAGTCTCCAGTGCGCCTGGCCTGCACTGCGCCCCCGTCCGGCTCCGGGGACGCCCGGGCCAGAGGCAGGCTCGGGCTGCAGGGCGGTGCGCTCCCGCCCGGAGCTGCGCGGAGGCCCCCACCCCGAGCTCCAGCCGGACCTAGACGCCCTCTAGCGGCCTCGATCACTGGCGAGGGGGGCGCTCGGGGCCGGCCCGGGGCTGGGGTGGGGGGGCGCCGGTGGCAGAAGGACCAAGTCAGGGCCTGCTTCCCTTCACTAGGGCACCTCGCGCGTGGAAAGAGCGCCCGGACGGCGCTCCTGTAACTTCTCCACGCGGGAATAAGTAGAAACTTTCCTCCTAAGGGAAGGTTTTATTTATTTATTTATTTATTTTAGAGCTCGAACTACAGGAGAAGGGGGAAATTTTCTCATTAAAGTTACATCCCTGCAGTTAGTTCAATTACTTGATATATGCAGAAGATGTTGTAAATTTATAGATTTAAATAGCTTACAAAGATGCCGCAGGCCCCATCAGTTAATTTCCTTAATTTATGGATTTTTAGCTGCTCCTAGAACAGAAAGGGGGCCTGGAAGTAGGTCAGGGATCTGTGCAGCAGCTCCAGCCCGGCCCATGGGCTGCCCACTCAGCTCCCCAACACCCTGGCGCCTCTGGGCTTCTGGCTTCTAGCTCTGACCTGACAGCACCACTGTCTGCTCTCTGCACTGTGGCCAGGCCAGGCCAGGCCGGGAGCCTACTCTGCTAGGTGCCAGAATGCCCCAGTCACTCCAGGGCTGCGGGGGGGGGGGGGGGGGGGACCGGGGGGGGGGGGCTACGGAAGAGCAAGTCCCCATCCATACTCACCCCACCCAGCACTGAAGGAATAGACCCAAATTAGAAGTGAAGCAAGTGTCCAAATACTTTGACCTCCTGAGTCCTCCCTAAAATACGGGACTCGGACCACAGATGGAGCAGGGTGTGGATACTTACCCCAACTTCTTCGGGGACAGAGTCTACCCCATTTTTCCAGGCCTTTGAGTGTTTGAGGGAAAGGGGAGCATGAGGAAAAACACACCAGGCTGGTGTTTGAAGAGCGGACCCACCGAAAACCTACTTGTCATGGCCCTTGGGGCCCTAGTGTCCCTCACTCTTCCCCCACCCTTTCCTAGGTGCCAGCCAGAATGGCTTTGTTTTGTGTTCAACGTGGATGAATATATACATATAAATTCATACTTAAAAGATTGGTGTAAACCAAACTGTTTTAGGAAGCCACATGGTGATGTGATTAGTATTGGTATTCATGATTTAACATTTCTTTTCCCACTAGATGAAGTTTCTAAGATTTGCAAGGTACATGTCAAGGACGGGTGTATAAATGGATTTTTATTTATTCACAACTCCAAGACTAATTGCTTCTCTTTGCCTCAAGGCCATGAGTTTGGTTTTAATATGACACTTCAAAAGTATTCATGGAACTACAGAGATACTAAGTGTCATTGTTTAAGAGACAAATCTCACTGTGGTACTGGTGACCCTGAAAATAGGATGTTCCACTTTATTTTAAATTCCTACATGTTTTTTTAAAGGTTTCACTTTGTACCAACTATATTAAAAATGCACAACTTAATCGAAACAAGAACTGACCATTTTGCAGGACCTTTATTTCCTTAATATTGCTGGGAACTTTGTTTTCGTATTCCTGAATCCTTTTATTAAAGAGTTGAACTTTATATGTGTCATTAAGAAGAGTAAGTTTGGGTCATAATTTATTCTCAAGTGTTTTAAAAGTTCCCGGTTAAATGTCAACCATCTTTTGCATTGCAAGACGGGCATGGATTGTGATAGGCATTTAATGATCTGTGATATATCATGCAATGGCTAGGCTTTTTTTTTTTTAATTGAAGATGTATAATTAGGACTGAAAATATATTGAAACATCTTGTGAAATACATCTTGTTTCATTACTGTGGTCTGAGACAAAATTGGATGCGAGTCTAATCAGAATGTAACTTGCTTTATCAGTAGATTTGACTAGAGCTTAAGCCATTACGGTTCATATTTTAAAAAGCGGGTTCACACCTGTGTTCGCTTTCAGGCCCCTCTGTAGGTGCTCACGTGAAGCACGGGGCGGGTGCCAGGCCTGGCATCCAGGTGCTGCAGACAAGACCCCCGTCTCCAGATGTTTCATAGTGACTTCCGGTGTGCTTTTGTACTTTGTTGTTGCTGTTTGCCGACAGTGGTCAGAAATGAGAACCTCAGTAAGGAAAGAAAAATGAGCTCGAAATGAGATCCCAGAGTCTGCTGGAGGAACTCATCCTTCTCAGGAAGGCTGTGATCAGACAAACAGTAGATGAGCAGACTGAGACCCAGCTGCTGCTCCCCCCCGCCCCGCAGGGAGGATGCTGGGGTGTTACAGCAGGGCTGTCTCCTCCCCCAGCCCCAGACCCCCTGGGCGGAAAGCCCGGCCCTTCTAGGTCTGTGCCCATGTTGAGGCTCAGAGATGGCCCCTGACCAGGATAGAATGGAGCCAGCCTGGGTCAGAGATCAGTCTGACATCCATATGGCCTCCACCCCAGAAATCCCTCCTGGTTAGGACCTCAGAGAACCTGGAGAGCTGAAACGTGCCACTGTCAGCTGGGGACCCACTCCCAGGAGAGCGGAGGTCCCAACTTGTCCTGGGGTGGCAGTTGGGGGTGGGGTGGGGTGGGCAGATTGCCTCTGCCTGTCCTTGAAGCGAATCAAATAGGACCAGGCAGCTCTCATGGGGCTCTGTCCAGCCCCGCACTACGCGCAGGGGGCGCTTATGGTTTCTGGTGGGACAGAAAGCAGGAACTGCCTCCGGCTGCTATAGACCACCCCATCCTTCCTGCCTTCCACCTATAGCCCTGGTGGTCCATGCAGCACCGAACCAACCTGCTTTCCCTGAGAGCCAGCATGGGGTGACAGTAATGATGCAAGACTGAGAACTCCTGACCAGGCATTCTTAGTGGTGGCCTGTGGATGGCCTTTGGGTGACCAGGAGACCCGCCTCCCCCCCAGTTGCTCAACACTCTGCATTTGAGCCTTTTTTCCAAGGGAAGTTTCAGTGTTTTTACCAGATTCCCAAAGGGTCTATGTGAACGTGGGTGCAAATAACCAAACCTTCAAGATGGGGAAAGCTGATTCTTTCACATAATGGCGAGCGGAGTCTGAGGGGGCTTAGCAGTGTATTCAAGGACCCAGGCTCCCTCCACTCTCCTCTGCAGTCCTCCACACACTGGCCTGTCCTCACACCCGTTCTTCTCTGGTCTCCAGATTCATGTAGCTCCAAGCTTCACACCTACTTGGGCACGCATGGAGAGCAGGGAAATGATCCCATTGGCCAACTTAGAAGCCAATCCCTGGGAAGGGGATTAACTTGGACCAATCAGGTTTAGCCCTTGTCCTGTGGGGCCAGCGTGGCTGCCCTGAGCACTGGGGAGGAAGGTGGACCCTGGGCACAGTCCAGGGTGTTCGGGGAGAGATGGACTTGGTTCTGGGGGCTGGGGCCCACCCAGCACTGAGCTGGAAGGGAGGTAGAAGCTAACGAGTGAAGAGAGGCCTCAAACCCCGAAGTCACCTCCAGGGGAGCTTGAAACAGCCATGCCACTCCGCATCCTCCTTGCGTCCCAGGGGACACCAGACCCAAACATGGATGTGGCCTGGCAGAGCAGGTGGCCTGGGGCCAGCTGCATGAGTAAAGTCCCGAGGTCCTCCCAGCAGGCCGTTAGGGCGTGGGCAGTGAGGCTGTTCCCTGTTCCCTGGGCAGCACCTGCGGTTCAGTAGGGCAATAGGGTCTCCACACAGGTCTGGCACCCCATATTAGGAAGAAGCACAAAAGCAGCCCCCAGGACCGCTCTCACTGTGTAATACACAGAAAAGATTTCTAGAAAGCTGTTGCAGTCCCTGGGGGCCAGCGAGACCCTCTCTAGGGTTCTCCGGGTCACTCAATCAAGGTAAGCCTAGTCTGTATCCCTGAGAAAACAGCTTTAAATGCCAAGTCTTGCCCCTAAATGACTTTGTCTGGCTGCCACTCTGGCTCCAAGGGACCGCTGAAGTGGCCCTGGGCTCACAACACAAAGGGTCTTAAAGATGCACTTGCATGGGGCCAAGGGTGAAACAGAGCTGAGACAGTGAGGAAAGCAGAGACCCTGCCCCGGGCTCCTCCCTCTGGCCAGTGCTCAGTACACCCACCCTCTTCCTTGTCACAGGCAATTCCTTCTCCTTGGGCCTGTCCTGTAGGGAGACAGTCTGTGCCCCTCATGAACTTGAAAGTCTGAGTCCAACTGTGTGACCTTGGGCTTAATGTCTCTGAATCTCAGTATCGTCCTGCATAACAGGAGAGCAGTAAGAGTACCGAGCTGCCTGGTGGCTGGGAGAATTCCGTGTGACGGCAGGGGCAAAGAACTTGGCCCAGCCCAGTGTCAGTGCTCTCGAAAGGATGATGGTTAGCTCCTTCTTGCAGCGGACTTTCCAAGAACCTCTGGTGGACCAGAGACCGCGGTTACACCCTCACCTGACTCCAATTGCAGTTGGCTAGACACACACCCACAGGAGGTGCAGAGGAGCTGGGGAAGGTGAGTGCGAGGGAGTCCCCTCGAATGGCTCCCTGGACTCCAAGATTTGGGGGTTAAAACCTCGTGATTGTATAATTAAGATAAACATGTATACATTAAAGAGGAGAATGTAAAAGTTGCCTAATGTTTAAAGATAAGACACAAGACTTCAGAGAAATTTCATGCTTGCTGGGGGCCATGCCCCTGGGGTGGAGCTAGGAAGTGTCCTCGGGCTCTTCTGTCCTCAGGGCCCTTGGGGATAGAAGGAATCTACCCCACCAGGTTGGGGCCCAGGGAGCAAAGAGGAGCCCTGGAGGGCATCAGCAATCTGCTGGTGAATTCTTTTCATTTTTCAAACTGTGAAAGTCTTCACTGTCTTATTCAAAGTATTTTGAAATTTTAATAAAGAATATATTACTATTGTAAAAAAAACCCTGCACGTGCATGTGTGCACATGCACACACACATGCACACACACACGTGCACACACACAGGAAACAATGTATGAAGGGGAAACCCAAATCCTGTCTCCTTTTCCCAGAGAGAAATGTGTCAAGGATTTGGTGTTTGTCCAGCCAGTCTTCCTCCCGTTCACACACACAAAGATGCACAAGCACACACAGACACACACAGTTGCATAGACCCACACAGACACGCACACTCACACCCACAAACCCAACCACAGACGCAGCTGCACAGACACATGAGATCACAGAGGCACATACAGGCACACAGAGATTTGGATGCTCACACGCTCACACACAGTGACACACACAAAGGGACACAGCCCCTCCCCCCCCACGTAAGGTTCACAGACACAGAGTCCCATAGGACCACAGGCACCGAGACACGTGCACACACGCCTGACCACAGATACGCAAACACACACGTGTACATAGTTTTTAAACTATGGCATCAAACCATTCAGACTAATCCGCAGCCTCTCTTTCCCGCACTGTGTATTTCAAAATATAGGAAATAATCTAACAGACACCCAGATACCCGCCACCCAGATATAACAAGTGTTAACATTTTGAATATTTGCTTCAGATTCCTCTTTTAAAAATCAAATGAAATGATACAGACCGGTTTAAATCCCTCTCTTCTCCCCTCCGCTAACTGCTACCCAGAAGCTGCAACATTCCTGAGCGCAGTTTTATACTTTTTGCAACATATGAACGTATTTATAAACCATGATACCATTTGTGTTAGTGTTAAACTTTTTTTTTAAAGATTTTATTTATTTATTTGACGGAGAGAGACAGCCAGCGAGAGAGGGAACAGAAGCAGGGGGAGTAGGAGAGGAAGAAGCAGGCTCATAGCGGAGGAGCCTGATGTGGGGCTCGATCCCAGAACGCCTGGGTTCACGCCCTGAGCCGAAGGCAGACACTTAACGACTGAGCCACCCAGGCGCCCCTAGTGTTAAACTTTTATATAAATGATATCCAACTTGTGTATCTTCTTGCATGTTGTTTTTGCCACTCACTTTTGTCTCATTACTGGGCGTGGTGAGTGCCCTCCCTTGTCACTCCTTTGATCCACACCGGGCCTCCGCCTCCTTCCCCACCCCCTCCCGCAGCCAGCTCTTTCTGTGTCTTATAAGCCATGGGCCCCAAGGGGCCTCTCCTGCTGGAATTGGGTCTTTGATGCATTTGCTGAAAACAGTGGTTTCTGACCACCTCGATGTACATGTCGATGTGGAGGGAAGGAAAGACTCCACCTCCCACCTCTCACCTCCCACCTCCCACCTCCTACCTCCCACCAGGCTGCTTTTTGGAAGAGGGCATTTTCTGGCAGGTGTTTTCGGGGATGATATCTACTCTTTCCCTCCTCCCTTCCACCTCTTCCCTCCTTTCTGTCCTCTCTCCTTTCTCCTTCCTCCTCTCTTCCTCCTTCCCCTCTTCTCCCCCCTCCTCCCTCTCCCCAGCTTCTTCCTCCCTTTCCTCCCTCTCCCCCTCCCACCTTCCCTCCCTTTCTCCTCCCCTTCCCCTCCCTTCTCCTCTCCCTTCTTCCATCTTCCTCGCCTAGAGGCAATGCAAACCTCTGGCTGAAAAGCTGGAAGGTCACCCAAGGAAGTGCAAAAAGAAAAGGCATCTCGATATATTTCAAAATATGATCTCCCCATTATGTGTTACAATTCTATTTTTACATTTGGGTCCCTTATCCTTTTATAATTAACTTCTGCTTATAGTTTGAGGTCAGGATCTAAAACAGAATTTGTTGTTTAAAGATGGGTAGCCAGTCTTCCAGGCGAATCAGCTAGTAAAAATATATGTAATATGAAAATATTAGGATTTTGCTTGGAATTGGAGAGACTTGAGGTTTTCTTATTTTTGCTTCATTACATGAATTACAGGAATATGGGAACGAATGTAAGTTGTAAAAAAAAATTAAAACATCTATACTAATTCTTTTTAGTATTTAGAATTAATTACAAATTACACCCCCCCCCCTCCAGCAACCTCGTTTTTCTCCTGGGGAATCTCAGTTGGTATGTGATAGGTTCAATTATTGATTCCAATTTTTCCCTGCCCTGTGGTAGCTTTAGACATCTATGCACTTGCCACGGCTTCATGCTTGCGGAATGCACTTTTCTGCTCTCTGATACTGGGCTTCACCAAAGGGAAGTTAGCTGACGTGGCATGAGCAGGGACTTGAAATACACGCTCGTGGCTGAGCCTGCCTCTTGAACTCCTGCCATTGCAGTAGGAGGAAATGCCGAGCCTCCAGGCTGAGCCCCAGAACCAGCCACGTGGGCTGGGGCCGCACCAGCCACCGCAGATGCCCGAGACATAAACGCCTTTTGTTGTAGACCACTGAGATTTTTGTTTCTTTGTCACACGGCAAAAGCTGACCGATACAAACTGTATCCTTTTGTGTGTGTGTGCGTGTGTGTGTGTGTGTGTGTACTCCCAATCTTTTTTTTTTTATAATGATTTTTTATTATATTATGTTAGTCACCATACAGTGTACTCCCAATCTAATTTGTGTGGGAATGTGTATAGAGTTGACCCTTGAACAACTTGAACAACGTGGGTTTGAATGGCACGGGTCCACTGACAGCAGATTTTTTACAATATAGTAAATGTATTTTCACTTCCTTATGATATTCTTAATATTTTCCTTTTTTACCTGCTGACTTTATTGTAAGGATGCAGTGTATTAATACATACAACATACACGATAGGTATTAATTGACTGTTTATGTCATTGGTAAGGCTCCTGGTGAACAGTAGGTGATTGGTAGGTAAGTTTTGGGAGGGGCAGAGTGATACATGGATTTTTAACTGTGTGGGGAGTTTTTTTTTTACTCCTTCCCCTTGTATTGCTCAAGGGCCAACTGTATATGTGTACAAATACACCTGTATCATGATCCGGCAGGTTGGGTTCAATTTGGAGTTCTCGGATTCTCTGCAGTGCCGTGCTGGAACGTGGCAGCATGGGAAGAGCTGGCCTGGGCCCATGGCTGCCCTCGCCTCGCTTGGCTCTGTCCTGGACTGTCAGGGGTTTCATCCATACTGTATGCACATACCCCACAAGTGGCTGGCCCTTGGCCACCCCATGGACCTGGGGGTACACACGCCGGTGGGTCTGTCCACTCTGTAGAACGATGGACCTGAGGAAGCCCCCCAGGCAGGCCCTGGCAGTAAGCTCAGGGCTGTTTGGGCAGGAAACTCAAGGGTCTCAGGTGCATTGGCACACAGAGACCTGTCTGTCCTCTTACCCCAGTGCTCAGCTCATCTTGTCTTCCTCTTGCATAGTTAACCTCACCCTTGCAATGGATCCTTTCCATCGGCCTTGACACACATTCAAGTTATCTCCCACTAAACAAACAAAACTCTAACTGTTCCAGGCATCCCCTTCCAGCCCCTTCCCTACCTCCCTCTACCCATCCCAGCTGGCATGATGGAAAGGGCAGTTGGCACTTCTTGTCTCCTCCACACCTCCAGTCCCTCCTCGACCAATCCCAGTCACCTTCCAGCCTTGATTCCATTCAAGTCTCCTAAGTCCCCTCTTTCCCAGGTCACCTGGGACCCATATCCCCTCATGCAGAGGGCATTACTCTGTCCACCTGTTCCCCGGGCTCAGCCGCCACTCCTCTTTCCTCTGTGTGTTGGACGGTAGCCACCGAGAGCTTCCCACTGTCTTCCTCAGTGGACTCCAGGGCAGCTCTGTCCCTCCCTGCCTCCTTTGAAGTGAGGCGGAGCCATGTGACTTGCTTTGGCAGCTTTTATGTGAGGCAGAGACCCAGGGAGTCCGTGTGCCTTTCCCACTCGCCTTCCCTGCCTGGGCAATCGTGGAAGCTGGTTTCAAGATGGAGGGTCCATCAACCTGGAGCCCGACAGACCATGATGAGCTGAGTCCCTGCTGACCCACACAGTACCTGTACGGTGAGGGAGAAATAGATTTTCGTCTTTTTAGGAGACTCTAGGGGCCGCAGTGTCTGCAGCATAATCTCGCGCACTGCCCGTAGCAGAACTCACACCTGTTCCCTGTCCTCCTACTCAGCCCATGGCTTTTCAGTGTGGTTTGCTGGCTCATTCCCTCTATCTGGCCATTCCCAGGCCTCCTTCTCTTCTCACACTTTCTCCCCGCGTAATCTTGTGTAGCTCTGCAGTGTCAGTGCCCCTCAGATTTACACCTGCAGGCCCCACCGCCTGCCCGACGCCTCCCCCGGGATGTTTCAGGGGTTCCTCAGACTCAACATGTCCTGACTCCAGCTCATGATCTTGACCCCTCCAGGCCTGGCCGCCTCCTCAGTGTTCCCATCTCACCCTGGAACTCAGTTGTGGGAGCTGGAAGCCAAGAGTCATCCTGGATCCGCCCCCTTCCTTACCCTCTTGTCCATCTCTCATTTCCAGCCCTTCACCTTCTGTCCAGTTCCTCCTCAGACCCACCCGTGTTCCTCCATCACCACCCCTGTCCAGCTACCATCGCCTCTCATCTGCATGTCCCCAGCAGGTGTCCTCCTGGCCTCACATCGATGTTTGTGAAAGAGAGAGCAAGGGAGGAGTGGGCAGAGGGAGAAGCTGAGCTCTCACGCAGTCTCGACAGTGGCCGTGTTTGACCTCACAAGGAACATGGAATTGTCCCTCATTTGGGGCGAGCGTCCTGGGCCTCTGTGTCACCATATTGATCACTGGATGCATGATGGATGGGAAAGTAACCTTGATACAGGCAGCACTCTTCACCTGAGGCCATCTCTGCAGGGAGCTGATGGCGGGAGGCTCTCTGGTGATAGCATCCCTACAACCTGGGGAGATAAGTCCTTCTTCACTGAAGGGGGATCTGGGTGGTGGACCACAGCATCCAACACAGTCCATCTCTTGCATGATCAGGCTCGACTTCTTCATCTATGCTCAGGGGGTAGTCCGTCCAGGATTTTGGTGTGCCTCTCCCTCGGGGAGACAAAAAGAAGTTTAGTGGGATTAACGACAATCCCCTACTGATGTAGGTAGTCTGAGGTGACAGCTGATACTCATTTTCTCTCACCTTGGTTATCTATTCTGAATTTCCCCCATCCTCAGCTAATGACTGTCCTGGCTTCAGTGGCTTACCTCGTGGAGTAACCAGACCCTTCATCCCTGAGGGGTCTGAGACCCTGGCCAATGTGACCCCAGGCCAGAGTTGCTGTGCTTGTCCTCTTACTGTCAAATTTGAGCAAAGTACCAAGAGGCACACAAGTGGATTAATTAACCAGGTACCAAATATGCTTCTTCCTACCCCTAATGTGTGTGTGTGTGTGTGTGTATCTCACAACTACATCTTTCTGATGACCAGGGTCCTTTACCCCTGCTAAGATGGGGACTCTTCCTGCTTGCTGGTCCCTTGGCGTAAGGGACATAAAATGCCCCAGCAGCATCCATATAGCTTCCAGAGTTCACGAAACTCTTGCTGTGTTTATTGACAGAAGCATTCCTCATTGGAACCTGGATGTCTGAACCCTCAGAACCCAGGGCTGTGGGAATGGGTAGCCCAAATTCCCCACATAGGCAGCCAGGAGTGATGGTAAGCAGGACACCCTTACGTCCAATCCTTGGCTCCCAGACCCATCCTACCTATGATTTAGTGTACTGGTTTCCTATTGCTACTGTAGCAAACTACCAGGGACTTGATGAGTTAGAACAACAAAAATTTGTCTTCTTATGTATAGTTTAGGATGTCAGATGTCGGAAATGCGTCTCACTGGGCTAAAAATCAAGGTGTAGTCTGGTCTGCGTTTCTTCTGAAACCTCTAGGGGAGAATCCATTTCCTTGCCTTTTCCAGCTCCTAGAGGCTGGTTGCTTTCCTTGTCTCATGGCTCCCTTCTATCTTCAAAGCTAGCAATGGCTGGTCAAGTCTTTCCCACCCTGGATCACTCTGACACTCTCCTACCTCCCTCTTTCACTTATAAGGATGTTGGGCCCATCCAGATAATCCAGGACACTCTCCTCATCTCAAGGTCAACTTAATCATGTCTGCAAAATCCCTTTTGCCATGTGAGGGAACATACTTACAGGTTCTTGGAATTAGGACATGGACATCTTTGGGGGAAAGGGTCGTTATTCTGCATACCACAGGAGTAGACCCATGTCAAACTATTGCTGATTTCAAGTATACACTTTGCTCTCAAGATTGGGACCACATCTTTGCAAAATAGGACATCTGAGCGGGCACGTTAGCTGTGTTTATAACAGTCTTTCTTTGCTCTATCTGATTGGCAGATTCTGGGTGCTGTCGTAAGTGATATGACCTATCCTATAGTCGTGTGCCCACCCCCTCCCACCTCCTTTGCTGTAACCCTTTATCTGACCCACGTTTTGTGGGGTCCTGTGCTGGTTCACCTGTAAGTCCTTGGAGGGTAGCCTGGCTCAGGCCCTGCGGATAGGAACAGCAAGCCTGTACCCAGAATATGTGTTCATTCCTAACAAAATGAATCACTGCTCCTTCCAGGATGAAAAGGATCCAGTGTGGGCAACCAGTTGTTATCCTCTAGGAATGGCGTTGGGTTTGGGACTTAGCCCTGGGCTCTGTTGCTGGAACACTGCACTCGGTAGCAATAGCCAGATCAGCCTTGTGGGTAAGAATCTATGTGTTAGACCTTCCATAGCCTCCATCCCTGACACCACGGCTACTCCTTTCGTGTACTCTTAGTGCCAGCAACGAAGAGGCCAATGACAGAAGCTGGTTAATGTACTTAGCTAAGTTTTTCTGTTGATTTAATTGTTTCGTGCCCTTTCCATGATGGATGCTCTCCAATGAATGTTCACATGTAAGAGAGCAAGCTTCACACTTTGATCCAAGTCCCATCCCCATGACTGCCCCCCAGCCCTGTCTTTTCTTCTAATTGGTTTCCTTCTGGGCCCATAAGTACTTCTCTTTCTACTGAAGAGGACAATCAGGTGCATTGCTCAGAGCCTTACCCATTGAGGGGATTTCACTTCACCCACCTTCTCTCAAGACCACCCCTGAGTGGGGCTGCAGGGTACACATTATACATTTTTTGCTTGCTTCCACACGCCAAGCCAATACCCCTGTGAACCGAGCTCTGGCTCTTCCTTCTTTCATTAGCTGATCGTACACCCCCCAACCCTGCCAATGTGGCTATAGGTGTGAGACAAAGAGAGGTGTTGGTGCAACGTCTTGTATGTGGCTTCTCATCCTGTTCTCACTTGGTCGTAGATGCACCACTTCTGTCTTACGACGGATGTTGCTGGGTCCACTTGACCTCGTGACTTGGTGGGTCTGACAGAACTCAGTTTATGATGGGCAGTGCTATGTTCTGATGTTTGTGTCCCCCACCCCCCAAACTTCATCTATTGAAATCCCGACCCCTAAACACAATGGTATTAAGATGGGACCTTTCGGAGGTGTGTAAGTCATAAGGATGAAGCCCTTGTTAAAGAGACTAGTGCTTTATAAAAGAGGGTCCAGAGAGATCCCTAGCCCCTTTCACCATGTGGGGACCCAGTGAGAGGGTGCCAGCTATGAACCAGAAAGGGGGCCCTCAGCAACCTTGCTGGTGTCACGATCTTGAACTAGACTTCCCAGCCTCCAGAACTGTGAGAAATGAAGATTTGTTCTTTATTAACTATCCAGTTTGTGGTATTTTGTTATATAGCAGCCTGAACGGACCTAGATAGGTGGTTATAGCTGCATTTCTGCCGTGTCCATGGCCATCCGAGCACTCCATCTACACCAAAGGCCATAGCTGCCAGGAAGTGCTTTTCAAAAGATTTTCCACATGGCATGGCCTGTGACAGAAGCTTAAGACTCTACATTCTAATTCCCTCTTTGGGTTTTGCCAGAAACTCTACCTGATGTCTTTTCCTACTACCGACACTCCAATACCATAGGGTCCTGCGAGTCATAGAGCCCAAGCCAGCATCTCTCATACCACAGCCCGGATCTGCTGCAAAGCCCTTTCCCACTCTGAACTAACTTGAAGCTAACAGCGTTTCATATCTTCTGATATGTGGTTTGGGGTATTCCTCCTTGGGAATTCTGCTTTCAAACCCAAAGAGACCTACCAAGCATTGTGCTTCTTTCTTTGAGTTTGGAGGTGCAAGATGCCACTATCCGTCCTTTACTTTGGTTGTCCTGGAATACTCCAGACCACTACAGCTCCCCAAATTTTTACCGATACAAGAGGCCCCTGAAACTTAATTGGGCTACCCTCCCACCCGCTGGAATGCATGGGTTTTTGTAAGACCACAATGTACTAGCCGCTTCTTGCCCATTCATTCTGATTGGCATGAGGTTATTGAGATGGCAGACCAATGTGATGTTCTGTAGGATGTCTAGCCAATCCAGATCTTTTGGGCCTGTACTTGGGCAGAGACCTGGAGAGTTATATTTCCGGGGCAAGACTATCAATGAATACTGTTAACCATTCCAGCCGAAGGCAAACTGGTTTTGATCCTCTTTGCTGATAGCGATGGAAAATCATGCGTTTTCCAGATCAATGGCCAAAGACCATGCACTGAGGTTGTGATAATTTGCACTAGCAAGGATACCATGTTTGGCACGGCAGCTGTGATTTTGACCACTACCTGGATGGGTTTGCAATAGTCTATCCTCCAGGATCTGTTTTTGTTTTTGCAGGGCCCCCACTGGTCAATTTAATGGAGCTATACTGAAGACCACTACCCTTGGATCCTTTAGGTTTTAAAGGGTAACTTTGATCTCTGCTGCCCCTCCCCCCACACCCCCGGATGCAATGCAGTTTTTTATTGACTATCTTAGAAGGGGGCAGAAGGCAATTTCAGAGGCTTCCTCCCGGCCTGCCCCACTACCAAAGCTTTTACCCTACAGGCCGAAGAGTCAATGAGTGAGCTGTGACAACTACTATGTCTATTCTCATAACACATTTGGGGAGTAGGGACATGACCACTCGGTGAAATCTGTGGATTGGTTGGGTCCACTGTAAGCCAGAGTGGGGCAGTGTTCCATTGATTATCTGGCCCTATATGCCCCCGCTGTAATGGAAGGCCACTGATAGATCCGATCTCAGCACGTCAATATCAAGTCAGACCCTGTCCAACGGTCCTCAGTTGTTTGGGTATCCTATTTCTCCAGTGTACTTTCTGGGGAAGAACTACGATGAGAATTACTAGATATATTTGCTTTGGTGTCATAGGCTCAACTGGGAGCTTGGCCTCTCCTTCAGTCACAGGGTTCCTGGCCTGAAAGCTGGCTTACATCCAGAAACTGGGAAAAGCATCATGACTTTTTTTTTTCCCCTGTTAGGAGGATTACCCTCAGGCTCCTGATTATCCATTCTTGATTTCTTTGATTGTACCCATCGAGTAGCACTGTTGTTGGCTACCCATCTCTTTTGCCCCCAGGGAACACCTTGCTCTATGGACCGGCTCCTTGGCTCTCTTCGAGCCAGGCCACGTGAGCAGCCACGCTGACCTGACCACTTGCTGACCAAGGCCACTTTGCTTCTGATGGGGAAGTATCACCACTAGACCTCTATGGCTGCTGGGTGCTCTTGCCCTCCTCGCTGCTGAGTGCCTTTCCTACCAGCAGCTCTGGCCTGGGGAGGCAAGTTGTCACCCGCCCTTGGTGACATTGGTGTTCCTCTAACCAGCACATTCCTTGTTGGTTTGTCTCAGTTGGGTCCTCCCAATGAGCGTGGTCCTCTACTGTTTTTCGGGACTTACATTCACTCCAGCATACCCACGTTGCAGAGCCCGTTAATACCGTTTTCCATGATCTAACGCAGAAGTTTGGGCATTTCTAAGAGTACGACAGGCCATTACTTTGTTCACAATTCTAGAACCCATCCCAGGAGCCTTCTGCCCCATCTCTTGGAGTTCTTCCTAGGATATTGAATTCTATATTGATACGCTCACCAACCCTATTCTAACCTATGTGCCTCCCCTTGCCCCTCACCCCTCCCTGCCATGTGATCTTGGATCGAGCCCCTTCAGAATCCCGTCCCACCTTGGCTCTCTGGCTCCAGCGGGCCACAGGTCCTGGAGCTCCTTTGGGCTATAGTTCCTTTCCTTCCTTATCAAACCCAACACTCCTCTGGCCCAGCTATGTTGTGACTTGACCCCTGACTACAAGTCTGGTGGCCAGAAGGGGAGGTGGGGCAGATCCTGGAGGGGCTGCACACTGTCTTGCAGACCCGAGACCTCTGCATTTCTTCCAAGAATAGGGGAGCATTAGCCCTTACTAGTAAAGACCGGACCACTTTCTTCAGGCTCAGGGGGTTCAAGGCAATCTTGGGATTTAAGATTTTGGGGTGCATCAGCTCCGGTGTCCCATCTGAAATGTCAGAGGGCCATTCTTGCCCAACCAGAGCATGACCTTGGCACAGAAGACCTGCTTAGGTTGTTCGGTTTTCTTCGCAACTTGGCTGCTCTGAGATCCTCACCTTTCTCCACTCTCTCGCTACAGGAGACCGAAGACCCCCCTACAGGGGTCTTCTGGCTCTCTATACTTAGCTCTTAACTGCTCTCAGCCCATTATCTTTTCTCAGAGTGTTAGTCAAATTTAGCGATAGCCACCTAGTTTCACCGATTTCACTTTTCCCTGATGTTTCTCAAGTACCTTTGCATTCCCTCCCATGGGTAAACAATCCCAGTTCACCAATGGGGAAAAGTGTTGACAACTGCCTGGTCACCTTATGACAGGGGCCCCTGTTGCCAGGCAGGCGAGAGGGCTGACTTGGCTCTGAAATCCCAACCCACACCTGCTTTCTCAGACCACTGGGCACTCACTGCTGTAGGGGGTGTTCCCTGGAAGCAGACCTCATTAGCATGTAAGAGGCTTATCAGGAAGGGTTCCCAGGATCACCGTGCATGGAGTGGGGGGGAGGAAAGCAGGCTAAGGCAGAAGGAGGAGTTGGGCTCTGATGCGGTGTTAGTTTCCCAGGGCTGCTCTTAACACTTCACCCCAAACTTAGTGGCTTAACACAGCACATATTTATTCTCTTACACTTCTGGAGTCGAGAAGTCTAAAATGGGTCAGCAGGGCTATCTTCCTTCTGGAGGCTCTGGGAAGAATGCGTTCCCTTGCTAAAGGGATTTCTAAAGGCTTCCTGAATTCTTGGTTCAAGGTTCCTTTCTTCCATCGCTCCAACCCCAGCTTCTGCTGTCCGATCTCCTCCCCAACTCCGACCCTGCTGCCTCCCTTGAGATTGCATTGTGCCCACCTGGGTAATCTAAGGTCATCTCCGCATGCCATGATCCTTCATTATAGCAGAAACATTTCTTTTGACATGGAAGCCAACGCATTCACCATTTCTGGGGATTAGGACCTAGACATCTTTGGGGGGCCATTGTTCTATCTATGCATGTGGAGTTTGAAGGTGGATGACCCTTCAGAATTGTTGGGTGGGGACACTGGGCCTTTCTACGTTCATGCTGATTTGTCATTGGGTGTGATGTGACTTTCGGCAGACAGTTGTCTTTAGCCGGGGCTAGCCCTTAAGAGGCTTGGCAGTGGTGGACTGTCTGCTAGCAGCTCTCCAGTGACTGGAAGTCTCTCTTTCCTGAAAGGGACCTGGGATACACATCCTGGCATCTACCACAGCCCCTCTGTTCCAGCCCCAACAACCCCTTTCTGTCCCTCACCTGGCCATGGAATCTTTTGCCACAGAACATTTGCACATACTCTTCCTGTCCTCTCCCACTTGTCCTGATCTTGGCTCCATTGCCACTTCCTCCGGGAAGCCCTCCCTGACTTCTCTGTCTGGGTTGTCTTCATAGCTCTTTGAAGGTCACGATGCTGCACTGTGGGTACTACTATTTCATTAGAGTCAGATCCCAACCCCCCAGGTAGACCGAGCTGGGGTTTGTTACTGCTCACTGTGGCATGCCCTCCACTGAGCACGGTGGGTCTCACGGAGAAGGCATCTGTGGAATAAATGAATGGACGGGACTCTGCTTTCTTAATTAAGTGGGAACATGGTATTTGGTAGCATAAGCGATCCCACTTTGTCCATCCATTTCCCTGTTCATGGATATTGAGGTTGTTTACAATCCTTTGATAATTCATGTCATGCTCGGTGAATATCTTCCACGCACGTGCTTGTCCCCTTGCTGGCAGTTTCTGCAGGAAAGATTTCTGCTGGGCCCATCTGTCTCCTGGGGTTGGGACTGGGAATGAAGGGGCCAGCTCCTCCCTGGACAGCAGAGCCCACAGTGAGCTCTCCGCCTGGCTTTTTGCTGTGGGCATAGAAAGAGCGGAGGAAGTGGATCCCCAGTGGGACAGAGAAGCATGAAACATCCCACAGAGGGAGTGGAGGTGAGCCCGATGGCGAAAGCCTTTGTAGTACTCAGGGTCCCAGGTCCTGAGGTTCTGCGGTCCAGCTGTGTGTGTCCCCACGTTACCGGAGCTCTCGTAAGGCCTCCTTTATCTGAAGTCGGTCCTCCTGATTTGTTATACTTGCTACCAAAAGGCGCAGCTGTTCCAAGTTCCAATTCTTGTCTTGTTGTCTAAACATGTGGCTTTTACATTCCTTCCTTGAAAACTGAGATGTGTGTGTGAGAGAGAGGGAGAGAGAGATCTGTGAAAAGCTTTTGTATATATTCCAGAGGCCTCGGAAAAGATGGTGAATCCTCTGCGGTTTGCAAAGGTATATTCATTCTAAATGTAAGCATAACAGCATGAGCCCCTTGTTGGCCCTGGTGGGGGCCAGGCTGGGTACCCAGGCCTGGCTCTGGGTCACAGGTGGGAGGACAGGAGGTGAAATGGGTAAGTGCATCGCTCAGCTCAGTGTTGGTGCCAAACGCTGTGTCCAGGACCTGAGATGTTTGTGGACATCACGGGGTGGGGTGGGAGGTGGGCGTCGCTGCGCAAAGGGGCCTGAGGGGTTGAGTCCTGGCAGCATCAGGGGTTTGCGGGAGGGGCTGGCAGCAGGCTGGTCCCGGAGAGTCCTTTGTGAACCCTTCCCCTCCCAGTGTTCCTGTCTGAGTGGCCAAGGGCCATGTGGAGAAACCCTGAGCCTCACTTCGTCCTGGGCCCTGGTTCTGGGCCTGGAGTACATGTGTGCCAACACCGTGTGCCCGCAGGGCCTAGCACAGCATCGGACACGTGTGACTGCACAGAAAATGTGGAATGGATGCATGCTGATGGCCTCCCGGCTTCACAATCGGTCTTCCCTGCTGTGGAAATGTAATCAAGTTTCTCCCCTTTGAAAAGCCCTTTGGCCCCACCCCTGCCCCGCCCATCGGTTACCTCCCACCTCGGTTCACCCCTGGGGACCCCATTAGGCCATCAACCCTGGCCGCCAATTCCGGGAGAGCCCAGCCCCTGAGAAATGATGGTGAGCCCTTGTCCCCATGTCATTAATTCTCTTGTGACCGAGGCCCTTCCCCTGGGGTGGGCACAGGGCTGGGGTGACTGATTGCACCTGCTTGGCCTACGAGGACTTTGGCCAGTGGGAGGTGTCGACGGCGTTTCCCAAGTGAAATGCCACATGGAGATTAATGACCCCTGAGCTGTGGGCTCTGGGCGTGGAGGGCTGAGAGACGCCAGGCCGGGCCTGCGGGCCTGCAGACCCCCTGCTCCCCCCCTAGCCCCTTGACGGAGCAGGGCTGCGGGTTCTTCTCTTTCACCCCAGTTCCCAGGATCTCCCAGAAATGGTTGCCTCAGCCTCATGCCTGAAACCTCAAACACAAATAATTTTCAATTTGCCTGGGAGTTTCAATCGTACAATCCAATGTTAAATAATAGATTAGGTGCCTCAGGGAGAGAAACAGGATTTAAGAAGAAGAAATAAATAAAAGGAAAAGTAAAATTCAGCACATGGGCTTGCAGAGTAAGAATGTAGCTTCCCCTCCTGGCCTGCGTTTGCCCGATCTGACTGCCCTGCCACACCGCATTCCCTTCCCTGGGTCTGTGGGAGTCGCCGTTGGCGCACCTAGGTCTCCCCAAGCAGGTTCCAGGTGTCAGCAGCCTGGGGTTCCACCGGTCACCCCTGGCTCCCAGGCTGCTGACACCCCACCCCACAGAGAGGCCTGACTTGTAGTCCTGGCAACCGACACTGACCCAGGCAGGCAGGCTGACCTGGGTGCGGTAGACATGGGCTGTCCCAGGCGACACACATGATCTGATTGGGTTGGGAGCCAGCATGGGTATAGGATGATGGTGTCTTCAGATCCCCCTCAGAGGCTGAAGAGGGTATGTCTGTGGGACATGACTTGTCTACAAGTTCTGGAACTGAGGTCATCTCTGTCTAGCGACCTTTCCCTCTTCCTGTCCTGGCCAGCCACCAACCCCACCCCGGCCACAGTCTGCCCTCATTGCCACAAGAAGCCACACCATCTCCAAACTCACAGATTCCCCACCCCCATCCTCCCTGTGCCGGGCAGCCCTTCCTTGTCTGCTCTAGATCCCTTGGGCCACCATCTGTCTGTCCCCTTCCCTCCAGCCACCACATATGTCTGGGAGAGCCCAGCTCTGACCTCCATCCTGCACAAAAAGCAGGATGGCACGTTGGTGAACTCCAGGGCCAAACTGCCAGGGTTTGAGTCCTGCAACATCCTCTTACTAGCAGTGTGAGCTTGGGCAAATTACTTAACCTCTCTGTGTCTGTTTCCTCATCTGTGAAAATGAAGAGGCTAGCGATAGTATCTGTCTTAGAGGTTTGTGGTAAGGATTAAATAATTTAATATATATGCAATGCTCAGAGAAGTCCCTGGTAAACCAGTGAATACCATGATCGTTTAGCTTCTAAAGAAGTCTGGGCAGGAGATGTTACGATGAAGGTTGCTGGAGGGGGGTGGGGAAACACGACCTCAGGACAGGGTGGGGGTGGGGCAGAAACAATGAGTGTGAAGGGGGAAGTCCAGGCCGATCCAGGGATGGGGGCTTATATGGGAAGGCTGGGCAGGGGAGACCTATAGGGGAGAAATAGGACAACATGCCCTTACACCTGCTGACAGAGGTGAGGGCTAGGCTGGTGGCTGCAGGGGTCTGCAGGTCAGGGAGTGTAAGTGCGTGAGACCACTGAGCTCACCCAGGGAGTGTGTAGACAGTGTTCAGATGGTGGGGTAGTTGAAGACACGGAATCGAGTTGTTTCCATGGGGGGTGGGACTGGAAGACAGCAGGTTCAAGAGTCAAAGGCCAGTGGAGGTGAGGGGCAGGAGGGGACAGAAACAGGGCAAGAGCTGGAGGGGATGTGGGGCTATGGCTTTTTTGCTTTCAAAGATGCGGTGCTGACAGGGAAGCCTGATGACCCAGGGAAGGAGGGGTGAGTGTGTGAGCGATGTCTCTGTGGGAGAGACAAAGGGCTTGTGGTTTCAGAGTGCGTGGAGGGCTGGCTCTGAAAGGGCAGGGAGGAGAGATGGACAGAAGGCGTGGTGGGACGGCTGGGTGGCTCATCAGTGAAGCATCTGCCTTCGGCTCAAGTCATGTTCCCAGGGTCCTGGGATCGAGCCCTGCGCCAGGCTCTCTGCTCAGCAGGGAATCTGCTTCTCCCTCTCCCTCTAGTGCTCCCCCTGCTTGTGCTCTCTCTCTCTCTCAAATAAATAAATAAATAAAATCTTAAGAAGGAGCAGAAATAAATATGACGGAAGACAGCGAGGGCCTTTCCACTCTTTCCTGTCAACCTCGCCACAGTGAGAGGCACACCATCAGCTGTGTACCCTTCTGTGTGTGTCTGCCTAAGTGTGCTCATGTGTGTCTGTGTCCGTGTGCGCCTGGGTCTGTGTTTGCACGTAGGCGTGCTTGCACGAGCACATGTGTGTTTGCTTCTGCATCTCTGTGTCTGCGTGTATATTGGTGAGGGTGGGTCTGTGTGGGTCTGTGTGGGGGAGCACGTCTGCGTGAGTGTGTCATGCCTGTTGAGGTCACAGAAGGCCTGAGGTCACCCTCATGGGCAGGGGGGGGGACGGACACAGCAGGTGGTTAACGCCCTGTGAGGTTTGTGCTTGGGACTTTGGTGATCACTTCCTCCGCAGTGAGGTGGTCAGGGTGGGGGTGGAGGCGGGGGTTTGGCCGGCTTGGGGTTTGCCTGGGCAATGAGACAGAGCAGTGTTCAGGTCTTCAGGCAGGTCAGGATCCACCCCCAAGTCTAAGCCTGTGCCAAAGACCAGAGTGGAGCCAGCACAGGTGGTGGACACGTGGCCCTTCCATGCTCTGTGTCCTTTCTGTGTCTGCACTTTGGAGGGAATCCTGGGACCTTCCTGCCCCCGTTAGGCCCACGTGGGGAGGCGGAGAAGGGGGTTGGGGGAGGGGGGCACTGGACCTCTTCCTGCTTGGAGTTAGGGCAGGTGGGTCCTCTGGAGCTGGCATACTGGGGGTGAGATTTGGGTCTGTCCAGAGATAGCTGGAGAGGCAGGACCCCCATGGCTCTATGGCGGGAAAAAGGGCAGAAGACCGGCTGACTCTGGGGTCAGGCTGGGGACCCGGTCTCCCATGGGGCTAGGGGATCCGCCACCCCTCCTGGAGCTGCACGGTCAGAGTGCTGCTGCCACCTCGTGGGCCGGCTGGGGAAGCCCGGGCCGCGGCTCAAGAGCGAGGACTTGGCGCCCCCTGGTGGCCGAGTGCCGCCCTTGCCAGCGGACACCAGAGCCGCGCAGCGCCCTACCCAGGACCGCACAAACGTGGAGGGGGCGGGGCGGAGACGGCTCCAGAGTGAGGGGTCCCAACTCCACTGCCTGGGTGGGATCCCAGCTCCGGGTGCTGTCGCTGTGCAGCTCTGGCAACCTCTCTGTGCTTCAGTCTCCTCACCTATAAAGTTGGGCGAGGCAAGCAAGGTCAGGGCTGCTGCGAGGGGTCTATCCGGCTGTTAACAGCGAGCCTAGCACACCCACAGCATGAAGTCAGGGCACAGTACCAGCCTCACCTCCCGGCCACGACAGGATGGACCAGAGCTCAGGGCTCTCCCATGCTCTCCTCCCCTCCCCCTGCCTCTCCAACCCCCCAGCCCTGCAGCAGGAGCAGCCAGGGCTAACACTCTATCCTCTCCCCCACCAGGTGACGCTCCTCTGAGGCCACCCCAGGATGCCTGTTTATTCTTCATCCAGTGTCATTGCACCATCAGCATGGGTCCCCATGCTCAGGGTCCCCTGTTCAGCCCCAGACTACCTGGAGACCACCTGCTCCATTGTGAGGCCCATGGTCTTCCTGAGTCCCCAGTGCCCAGCTCTGGGTGGGGTGGTGGGGAGACACCAGGAGGCAATACCCTGCATCACCCATGGGTGTTCCCTAGAGAGGAAAGGCCAAGAAGGAGATGGGGGGAGTGAGGGCAGACCACCTCCTGGCCTCTGGGTTCTCCTGGGGCTCCCAACCCCACCAATGAGCTGTACCTGGAGGATGAAGTTGGCAAATGGGCCCTGCTTCGGCGGGGACATGGGTGCTAGAAGCCTGTCTCTCTGCCTGACCACATCTGTCCTGGGCCCCTGCATGTGCTGCCCCTGGGACAAGGGGAAAAGGAGGGTTTGGCCACATGTCTGAGGCCAGAGACCACCTGCCTGGACTTGACATCTCACCTCCTCCGGGGACTCCAGGGCTTCTGGGGCTCACAGGCCCCAGTGGGAACCCTAGGTTTTGGGGATGTCTATGCTCTTCACCACTCAGAGAGCAAGACTCACATCTGGGAAGGCCTGCCAGGGACTTCACTGCGGGCTGTCCCGGCGAGGCCCCCATGTAGAGGACCCAGCTGGGGAAGGGCACTGGGGATTGGGGAATTACAACTTCATGGGCCTAATTGACCCCTGGGAGGAGCCTCTGGACTCGTCCAGGCTATACCCACAAAATGGTGAGCAGATGAAAAGGGGCAGAGGTGGGCCAGGGAAGAAGCAGCACAAGATGGTTCCAGAGAGGAGGGAGGACTGTCCACCGTACCCTCCCCCACTCCAACACATACACAGGCTCACGCACGGTACATACCACCTTCACCCCAGACACCAACACCCAGCAGACCTACCACTTACTCTCTCTCTCACACACACACACACACACACACACACACACTTACACGCTCACACTCTGCCCCCCGCCCACCTACCCAAACACCCACACAGGCACACACCCACAAGGAAGCACCCACACACATCCTTGCGTCGGCAGTTGAATCCATGGTCTCCAAGCCCTCGGGCTCTATGAGGCTCGAGTCTGGGGGGTGGGGGCTGGAGCCGGGTTTGGCACTACCTCAGTGGATTTGGGGTGAGGTCGCAGGGCTGGGCCTCTGGTCTGCAGTTGGACGTCATGCTGGGCCATCCAGTGGTCGTCATGATCCTTGCCTGGATTTTGGGTCTCCATTCATCACCACCCGGAAGGAAAGCTCCCCTCTTTTTTTTTTTTTTTTAAAGATTTACTTATTTGAGAGAGAAAGAAAGGGAGAGAGAGGGATGCAATTTGGGGGTGGGGCAGAGGGAAAGAATCCTCCAGCAGCCTTTCCCGGTGAGCGCTGAACCTAGACAGGGCTCGATCCCATGACCCTGAGATCATGACCTGAGCTGAAACCATGAGTTGGAGGTTTGACCGACTGAACCGCCCAGGTGCCCCAGGAAAGCCCCTCTTAGATGCACGTGTTATGTGTGTCCATCTGCCCAACTCAGGCCGGACTGAGGCATGACACGAGTAAAGATGTCTCTTCCTGCTCCCTGTCCCCCCGCCCTGAGCACACACATTCCTCTCTCATTCTCTCTCGCTCACACACACACACACACACACACACACACACGTGCATGCACACACGCGATGGGAGGATGGTCCCATGGCAATCTGAGTTGTCTCCAAGCAGCAGCAGTGGGTGAAGGGGCCCCGCAGGCTGCCTAAGAGAGGCTGCCTAAGAGAGGCTGCCTAAGAGAGGCCCCTAAGCTGGGCTCCCAGGTGTCCCCCTGGCTCATCAGATGACATGGTGACACCTGGCCTCAGGCTTCATCAGAGGCATCCCTGACCAGAGACACTAGCTGTGCGTGGAGACTTCCCTCCCGCTCTGTGAGCACCGCAGCCCAAGCGCAGCTATTCCCGGGCCGGGCCCTTCCCTGCCTCCTCTCACACTGACCTGGCCTCAGAACCCCTAGCATCTGTCTCGCTGCCTCCACACCCGAGAGCCCCTCAGGCCCTGACCACAGCCTCCCTCCCACCCCTCTGAGTTCCTCCTGCCAGATGGCCAGGCCGCTTCAGCTGGAACCTGGGGAGAGGGGGGGCCCTCACCCTGCTTGGGGTTCCTGGATGCACATGACCTCAAGCAGGTGGGAGGCAGCCTCAGTTCCTTGTCCCACCTTTATAAGTTTCTGGAGCCCATGGAGGAGGCAGAAAGGGGGATGGGGCAGCGCACACCGCTAGAGACCAGCAGGGTCTCCCCCAGCCCGTGGGGACAGACTGAGAGCGATCTCCCGGGGAGATCCACGGAGAGGAGCACAGAAAGATACAGAAGGGCATGCAGCTGACACAGGCTGACAGAGAGATGCAGCCTGAAAGCAGACAGACAGACAGACACTTTTAGAAACAGGCAGCACTTTCCATTAGAAATGAGACACAATACTCGGGGCGCCTTGGTGGCGCAGTCGTTAAGCGTCTGCCTTCGGCTCAGGGCGTGATCCTGGCGTTCCGGGATCGAGTCCCACATCAGGCTCCTCGGCTGGGAGCCTGCTTCTTCCTCTCCCACTCCCCCTGCTTGTGTTCCCTCTCTCGCTGGCTGTCTCTCTGTCACATAAATAAATAAAATCTTAAAAAAAAAAAAAAAGAAATGAGACACAATACAGTCACAGCCACAGCCACACTCAAAGCTCCAACACACTGTCTGTGGGACCTTTCAAGAATCACCCTGGCTTTGGACAACTTCAGAGCCATAACTGTGTGTGAGAAGGTACACTGTTGGTGAAGCTCCCCCTATGGGCTTCTCTTCCTCCTCCCCCAAGGGGGCAGTCCTGAAAGCTTTAAGGTGGTCTGGACAGGTGAATGGAGCCAGGCGTCAAGGCCAAGGTCAGGGGGTCTGCAGAGGGCAGCTTCAAGATAAGGCCATGCTTAGAGAGAGGGAGAGCACCACGCCCCACCAGGAAATGCCACACCGACCGAGACCCCCGAGCTGTGCCCCGTGGATCCCCACCGAGTGACTAACCAGAAGGGACCCCAGTGGGCCTCCACAGGGACAGGTTGAGCTTCTCCTTTCAGGCTAAATGGGCTGGTACTGAGCCCAGAGGCCCCAGGTGACCGAGTGCTGGCCTCAGGAGGCTGAGTGGGAGGTGCTGCCTCTGGCCCTGAAAGGAGCCTCCCCTCCCATCCCATATAGCCCCCCCCCCCCAGGGCTTCCTTGCAGCCAGACCTGCAGATGTACAGCCCAGGCCGTCCTGGGGAGGGAGAAAGATCTCCCCGCAGCCCGGGGAAGGGGCCATGTGCTCCCATACCAACACAGAGTGTAGACACTGCTACTCTGGAAACCATGTGCTTTATTTGGAACCTCCTTCCGAGGGAACCTCCCCCCCTGGGTCATAGAAAAGCTGCAAACCATGTGGTTTGGTACAAGGCAATGGCGACAGGACCGCAGGAAGTCCCTCACCGCTGGGGCCCTCGTCTTCCGGGCCTCCGAATTCCCTGGTCATCTTGAATCTTAGCTGAGCTGGGTGTCCGCAGCTGGGACTCCTGGGGTCCTGCTCAACCCCCGGCATCTTCCTCAGCTGGGGAGTGAGGAAGTGGGGACGGGACAAGGGCCAGAGGCCCCCATCCAAAGCCCGGGCCTCTGTCTCCCACGTAGGGCCAGCGGCACCGAGCAGTCACGGCTCCTCACGTCCCGGAGAGCGGGATGCCCCTGCGGACAGGTGTGCGCGCGCGCGTGGGTCTGGGCTGCCCGTGGCCACCTGGCCCCACCCGTCAGTACAGGTCCGCAAAGGGCTTGGAGTAGTTGAACATCAGGTAGTCCATGTAGTAGAAGTCGTAGGTGCGCTGCCGCTGCAGGGCGGAGAGCTGGGTGAAGTACTGGTGGGCGATCTGCGCCGTGGTCCGGGCCTCCTGCGAGTGCCGGTCTTTGAACCGGGGGAAGGTCAGGTTCCGCGGCGCCCGGATGAGGCTCAGGAAGAAGTTGGCATCGTCCTCCATGCTCTCGAACTTGCCCACGAAGTCATAGTCAATGAGGCAGGGGCTGCAGAGCCGGCTGACGTGGTCCCAGTGGATGTCCATGCCCACGGGCCGGTGCACGTCCAGCAGGTACTGGACGAACTCGGGGAAGCGCACGCCAGAGCCCGTCCGCAAGGCCTCCCGGGAGGCGTTGGCCCTGTAGCGGGCCAGGATGGCCTTGCCGAACACGGGGTGGTAGTAGCTATTGGGATGCTCGAACTTGTCGCGGAACGCGGAGACCAGCCTCTCGAAGGGCTCGCGGACGAAGAGCATCTTGGTGTAGGTGCTGAGGCGGTGAAGGATGCCCTGGCGGTCGAAGGTGTCCAGCCGCTTTAGGGCGCTGCCGTAGTGCACGGTGTTGTGCTGGATCTCGGCGGTGGAGGAGGCCAGCCCCGCCAGCACCATGAGCACCCGCTTCCAGTTGGAGCAGCCCGCCTTGGGCACCTCGCAGTACAGCACGCGGTGGCGGTCCTCCACGAAGATGCGGGACACGTGGCGGGGGGTAACGGCCCTGCGGCTGCTGCTGGCCCGGTACTTGGCACACGCTTCCCTCATCACCCGCTTGCGCTCCTGCTGGCGGTGGTGCAGGTTGACCCAGTGGCCGTCCGGGGCCCAGGGTGCCGGCCGCACAAAGGCGCGGGCAGAGCCGTTGGCCGGGATGGCTGCCGCTACTGGCATTTTCTTGATAAGCAGCCGCCGGCGGCGCTGCCGGGGCCGGGGCCGGGGCCGGGCCCCCGCGTTTAGGTGGCCTTGAGGCTGGTCAGGTACCAGCAGGTTGAAGCCCCTGGGGGCCCGGCTGGACAAGTCTCCGGGGACCTTTTCCGTAGGTGCCTTCAAGTCACCATCCTGGGAACTGCCTGGTGGGAGGTCCTGGGGCAAGAAGAGAAATGGTTATCAGGGTGGACAGAACAATTATCAGCAGGGCACAGAGGGTCACACAGGTCAGGTCCTCACTATGGCCGGGGTCCCTAACCCCCTCTGTGGCCTGAGATTTTTTTCCAGGTGAGGGAGAAGGAGACCAGGTGACCCTGCGGGAGGGGACCCCTCTGGCCTGAGCCCAGGTCCAGTCCTCTAAGGCCCCAGTCCTGTAAGGCCCCATCCCTTGCTGGCCATGGTCTTGAGGCCAGAGGTGTAAGTGTCTTTTCAGCCACGAGATGGCGCTGGCCTCCCAGGCGAGTGGGCAGGGAGCTGGTGGCCTGAGGAGGCTGGCTCAGATTTACTGCCTCTATTACCGCAAGTCCAAAGCCACCAGCTAACAGGAAGGGGAAATTCATGGGTCCAAAGCCCTGGGCTTTGTTCCCAAGGCTCCTGGGAAGGACCGGGTACGTTTTTCTTTCCAAGAATGGATTAGACATGAGCTCTGGATTTTCCTCCTTGCCCTCCCCAACTCGCCCCAGGTTGCCGGTGCTGAGATTTATCTGACTCTCAGAACTCACGTTGTAGGACTGCTGTGGCCTGATGCTGAACTTTATTCCTGAAAAGCAAGAGAGGACAGTATTAGCAGAAGTACTACGTGGCTCCCAAGGACCCGCTTGGGCTACGGGCTCTTGACGGTTGGGCCCCAGGGCTGGAGGGCACTTGGGGTGGGCTCTGTGAAAAGGCAGTTCCAGGGGGCATGGCTCAGTATGATTGCCCCCCACCCCCTTACCCATGTGGAAAACGGGAGTGCAGCAAGATGTGGCCCCACTGGCTCCCAGCTGATGATGGCTTCTCTGTGTCTCACCTCCCGATGTGACCTGGGAGTTCTCAAAAGGTGGCCACCTGCTCAATGGAACAGCCAGGAACCACACAGCACCACCCCTCGCCCCCGTGCAACCTCACTCTCATTAAGTCACGAGGAAAGGACCCTCTGAAAGCTCTGTCCATCCTCTCTCTATGCCCCATTGGCCCGGCCTTTGCTTTAGTCCATGTGGACTTTCTGTGCTTGGAATATGACACATTCACACTCACACCTTTGCACACACAGGCCTGGGAGTGGAACACACTCCTCCCTTGGATTGGGGCCTCCCCACTTGCTCTGGGAAGTCCCCTAACCTAGGCATCACTTTGAGATTTTGGCCAACTTAGCTGGCCCTGGGACTCTGGTGTGAGCTGGCCCCCTTCTGCTCACCCTGGTCTCCTGCAAACGGCTGAGCAGAGCCCAGGCACAGCGTGACTGTCCGGCAAGTGCTTGTCACTTGAGGGAGATGGAGACAGATAAGTGCATTGCTGACCGCACTCCACGATATTCTCTCGTTCCACCAAGGAGGCCCTATAGCTAGGCTGGGGCTGAGGTCACCCAGGATAACAAGTTCTGGGGAAGTGAACCTTCAGCCAGAGGGGAGGATTCTGCTTCATGCTCTGGTTTGTTTTCGGGGAGGTCCTAGGACAAGACAATTTCCTTTGGGGGAACCTCTTTAGGAGTCTTGGCCCCCTTCCCCCATCCCTGCCTGGCCCCTGAGGCATCAGAGGCTCTTTCTGCTCTTGTGCTATGTAAGTGCCTGCTTCTACCCTGAGGCTTTGTCGAAAGCCACAGTCACAATCAGCACCAGCTACCCTTTAAAGAAGAGAGGGCTCAAACTGCCAGGGAGCATGACTGGGCACACCTTACCAAGTTCTGGCTATTCCTGGGCTGCATGTGTGAGATGTTCTGGCAGCCTGGCATGTCCCCTGCTGTCTCTGTGTACTTGGCATATGTCCAGGGGCTGGAACCCAGCTGGTGAGAAAACATCCATACCCCCCCGCCCCGACCCAGGGGCTCTGCCAATTTCTCCCCGAGGTCCAGTTTACAGGTGCAGCTGTTGCTGTGACCCAGGCCTCATACTGGTCAGTCTGAGGATGTGCCTATACATCTCCTTTACTCACCAGCTATTGAGGAGGTGGGGATGCGAGGTCACCCCTGGGATGGAAAGCCTACGTTTCCTGAGCCTCCTGGGAACTTCTTCGAGTTCCAGAAGTGAAAGAAAGGTGGAATTTGGACATGTTGCATCTTTCTTCTGTTGCAATACTTTTCTTGGATCCCTTTGGGCTGGGAACAGGGGTGTACCCTTCCCTGGGCAGAGGACAGAGTGTACATATCTTCCTGGGCATTCCCAAGCTTATGGGCAATATGTGTGTACATATGGAGGAACTTTGAAACAAGGCATCCAGACTCTTCCAGGGAGGCTGAGGGGAAGCTCCATGTAGAACTGGCTGTACTTCTCGGGGTATGGGGTGCCAGCAGTGGGTACTTGGCCCCGAGACAGGAGTCTCTGAGAATTGAGTCCCTCACCAGGGTCCTCCTCTCAGCCCAGAGCCTCCTTCCTCCTGCCGGCCACCCCTCCCCTGCTCTGCCTCATCCCTGCATGAGCTTCTCAAGCCCATTTCTTTCCAGCACATGAAGGTTCCCTCCTGCAGCCAGTGATCACAGATCCCATCTGCAGAAGGGACCTGCTGTACACTCAGTTTTCCTCCACGCTGCTGGGTTTCCTTAATTATTTTCTTCTGGTGACGGCAGCTGGCTCTGCTAAATCCTCTCTCCTCCTCAGAGTCTCAGATGCAGGAATTCACTCTGCTTGTCAATCCTGTCAACTTGTCAAGGTGCGGTGGTACTTATTTATATCCCTTTTCTGGAGCAAATGAGTCATGCCAGCTCTGGCCAAGAGTGGGACTCAGGAGCCACTCACAAAAGGCACCCTGCCAGCCGGTGGAGCTGGATGAGGCTGTGCTTATGGAGATGTCGGGCCCTACGGCTGTGACCTCCCGCTGGCACTGTGGAGGGTGGTGGGGTGTGGGGCCCGTCCCACTATATCTGTGCAGACTGGACAGAAGGATGCTGAGCCTCAAGGGGTTTTCCAGGTTGGCCCACCTGAAGGCTGGAGAGAACATCCCTGCTGGACGGAGCCCGGGGCTGGGGGCCTCTCTGACCTCTTGGCCACTTTTACCCAATAAAACCAACCTGGCTGCAATTGCCCCTTTTGAAAAGAAAAAAAATGTCTTGTAGAAAACCCAAAAAGAGACCTTAGGTGGGGCCTAAGAATTTGATACAAGCTGTATGTTCTCGACCTTTAAACTTATTATAGCTCATTTGGTGAGCTATATTCTAATATGGCATATGGGATAGTCTATCCCATATGCCATATTAGAATAAAGACAGAAGCTTGGTGAAGGAAATATAACAGGCTCTCCCCCCCTTGCCAGGGGCCCACTGTCCCTACTTTTTCTGTGGAAGAAGCTACTCCTTCATGCACTGCTTGGATAAACGCCAAAGCAAAGACCACCCTAGCTCTGAGCAAGTGAAGGTGGGAGTCTTGAGGTTGGGGTCTGCGTATCCTGCAGTTCAGCACTCTGGACAGCTCTGTGTGGTGCCAGGAGAGGGCAGTTGAGGACCGGGCCTCTCTCTGCTGCACTCATGAAGGATGGAGCGCCACCAGGAGCCACAAGAATTGGTGCCACGCGGGGCAGGGAAATACTTGGGTGGGGGGGGGACTTGGCTTCAATATAACCACCACCAGCCCCTTCCAAGCCCTTGAATGAACATGCAGTCTAGAGAGAAACAGTAGGCTTGCCGAACAACATAAGCCACAACCCTTAGTCTCCTTTTCCATCCAATGGCACCAATGCCACCACACGCCCCCACTGTCTCCCTCACCCCCACCCTGCGACACGGAAATCCCAGGGCCAGTCATGTACATGCTCCACGTTCTGTGTCTGGGTTACCTGTCTTCTCCTTTCAACATAATGTTAACAATCTGTAAGGGAGCTCCATCTGCTGTGCAGTAAGAAAAAAAAAACAACAACCATTTTCTCTTTCTGGACAGATGACATTTGCAGAGTGGTTGAAACACATGCTGTATGATAAGAGTGAGCACTGGTGAGAATAAACAAGGCGTGAGTTATTGGGACTGCCAAGTGGGCTCCACGCTGTGAACTCTTCATTGGCTCGGGGTTTTTTTCAGAGTGTTTGGCTGAAAAGGTTACTGGTTACCTGCCAAGGGGAGGCAAAGGCTGATGACAGTGTATGTGGCCAGTTTCTCGCATTCCTTCCTTCCTTCCTCCCTTCCTTTCTTTTTTATAAAGATGGAAAACTGACACATCATCTTTTTTTATAAGATTTTTTTATCTATTCATTTGAGAGAGAGAGCGAGAGTGCACACAAGCAATGGGGGGGGGCAGAAGGAGATGCAGGAGCAGACTCCCCACGGAGCAGGGAGCCTGATGCGGGGCTCTATCCCAGGACCCTGGGACAACACACTGCACTGAAGGCAGACGTCCAACCTACTGAGCTACCCAGGCGCCCCTCTTTCTTTTTTCTTTTTAAGATGTATTTAAATTATTTGAGAGAGAGCTTGCATGTGTGAGTCAGGGTAGGGGGAGAGGAAGAGTGAGAATCCCCAAGCAGACTCCCTGCTGAGTGCGGAGCCTGATCCGAGGCTCAATCCCAGGACCCTGAGATCATGACCTGAGCCCAAGTCAAGAGTCGGATGCTCAACCTACTGAGCCCCTGCGTGGGTGCCCCGGAGTGGCCAGTTTCTTATAATTAGGCTGTGCAGCCTGGGTCTGAGGCAGAGCTGTGGAGGGGGCTTCACAGGCACATGAGCTGTTGGGGAGGGGGGGCTGCTGCCTACACCTCTCCAAGGAAAAGGAGAGAGACCTGCTGGGTTCAATTCAAAAGCCCCCATCTCTGATGCCCAGGACCCACTGAGGGTCAGGCTGTGTAGACTGGCGACACTGACGTGGGTCAAAACAGGACCCAAGTTCCTAGAAAGGGCTGGAAGCTGCCACATGAGCCCTTGGTTGACCAAGTTTGAGGGGCATGACTGCTACCCTGGCTGCTCAAATCCCAGCCCCAGGCCCTGATCATGGTGACAGGGTCCTGCTACTCTGAGCACTGCGGCCTGGGGGCAGGCAGGGCTGTCCTGAAGGAGCCAGGACCCGCAAAGGGAAACAGATGGGAGAGAACCGAAGGGGCCAGCATGGGCCATGGGGCATGGAGGTGAGTCAACAGTCCCTGCTCTGTGCAGAGTATCAGCCTGTGGTCCTTGGATCCCCAGAGCTACCCCCAACCACGTTTCCTTGGCTCCTTTTCCATGTCCTGGATCTTCTGGTGGCTGAGCCTGCATGGCCACAACCGTCTGTGCTGTCTCCCCACATGTCCACTTAAGCTGCCCATCGGGCCAGGAAACTTCCAGGGCTTCCAGGTTGGCCTGAGCCAGGGAAGACACTGAAAACGAGGCCCCCACTGCATCGTGCTGTCCGCCATGTGAGATTTGGTCCCAGCCCAGATTCCCTGGCAGGTGCGTCCGGTGGATGAGCAGATTCCCTGCTCTGCTGTGTCATGTCCTCCTTAGAAAGTAGCAGTTCCTGAACCTCACGTGTGTGCCGGGGGACAGCCTGCACGGCCGGGCGGTGTTCGGGTCCTCACACAGTGCTGGTGAGCCGCAAGGCGGGAAGCTTGGATGGTGGCAGGAGAAATGCAGCCAGGAGGCTGTGCTGCTCGCTGGGGTCGGGGAGTAAAGCCCCGAGGGAATGGCCAGGGCCCACTCTACAGGAAGCATGGAAGGGTTCTGAAGGAGGGGCTCAATTAGTCCTCCATGACTAGGATCCATATACAGCCAGTGGGGGGGGGGCGGGGGGATTTATTGTAAGGAATCAGCTCATGCGGTTGTGGAAGGCTGGCAAATCCAAAACCTGCTGGACCAGTCAGCAGATTAGAGACACGGGGAAGAGTTCACGTTGCAGGTTGAGGCTGAGGGCCACCTGGAGGCCGAGTTCCTTCCTCCTCGGAGGACCTCGGTCTTTTCTCGGAAGGCCTTCAACTGACTGGATGAGGCCCACCCACATTGTGGGTAATCTGCTTTACTCAAAGCCTACTGACTTAAATACTGATCACCTCTAAAAACATACCTTCACAGTAACATCTGGACCGGGGTCTGGCCCAACAACTGGGCACTATGGCTCGGTCAAGTCGACACAAAATTCACCCTCGCAAGGGGTATATTAACTTCTTAAGGCTTGCAGTCACGAAGTACCACAAAGCTGGTATTTTAAGCCATTAAAATAACAAACGGTTATCCTCTCACGGTTCCGGAAGCTGTGTCTTAAATGAAAGTGTCATCAGGGCCGTGTGCCCGCTGCAATTTCTTCTAGCTTCTGGCAGCCCCAGATGTTCCCTGGCTTGTGGCCACTGAAGTCTAGCCTCTGCTCCCCTCTTCTCATGGCTGTCTCCCCTCGTGTGCCTTTTCTTCTTCTTCCAAGGACACCAGTCATTTTGAATTAGGACCCACCCTAATGACCTCCTCTGAACTTGATGACATCAGCAAGGGCTCTAGAAGGTCACATTCCCCGGTCCCAGGGGTTGGGACTTCAATGTAATTTGGGTGAGGGGACACAATTCAAGCCATAACATGAGGGGTGGGGTGGGTAATGTGACTTCAGAGCGCTCTGGAGGCAGGGCCAGGAACAGCCTGGAGGAGGTAAGAAAGTATTTCCCCAGCTGGGCTGGGAGATCTAGTCAGTAGTGAAAGATTGTGTTAGTTCTCAGTGCTCTTGGGCAGGGGCCACATCTCGTCTGTCTGCGTCAGACTGTCTGGCAACATGCCAGGCACACAGCAAGAGCTCAATAAATGCTCTTGGAAAGGCTGATGCTGCCTGGACTGAGAGCTGCCCCTGGCAGTGAGGATGGGCAAGGGCTTCTCCTGGCAGAAGCGGGCCCAGGGTTCCGGCTGGAGCCCGCCAGCCCCTGGAGGAGCTTCTCCAGCTTGGCCTAGCAGCCTGGGAAGGGTCTGTGTGTCTGGGCAGCAGCTGCCAGCCAAGTGGCAAGATGCAGACAGGACCTGCCTGGGCTGAGCGGTCCGTCCACCCCCACCCAGGCGGTGCGGCCAGATCCACGATGCACCCAACTGGCTGCCCCCCATTGCTACCCGTGGGGCACCAGGACGGGCCTGTGGCCTCCACGTGGCCACATCTGCTCTGGCTCTTCTCCCACCAGCTCAGGCTTTGCCCTTTCGTGGGGTAACCCCCTCCCCCCCACCGCCCCCATCGGCCTCTGATGCCTCATTGTGAGCTGCTCCCTTCCTCTGGGCAGGCTGTTAATTTATGCAGATGAGATGCAAAACCGAAGTTTAAACACACTCAGCAATTAGCAGGCAGCCCGGACTCCAGGCACAGAATTCAGACGGAAGGAGCCTCACCAAAGGGTCTTAAATTCTCACTTGTGATCACAGGAAAATCCAACTCATTATATTCTCAGCTCGGGCTCTGTGCACGGCCTGGAGACCAGCCTCAGTCACAGCCGCGCCCACCTCTGCTGTCCAGGCCCAGGGCGGGGCTCCCAGCGGCTCTGTGTGGGCCTCGGATGGAGGCAGGAGGTGGCCGGGCGCACTCCCGGGCAGGGCAGCAGGCGGCGCCACAGGCCCCTCTCCTCTTGCCTCAGCCTCTGCGGGTAGGCTTGGAGACAACCAAACTCATGGTGGGGCGACACAGTAACCCCTGACCTTTGGCCCAGACCAGAACAGGGGCTTCCCCTCCCTTCGCCTGCAGACTCCACTCTGAATCATAGCTTCTAACAAGGGCTCATACATTCTAAAAGAAACGAGAGCAAGAGCAGAGCTGTGTGACCCTGGACAAATCCCTTGACTTTCTCGAACCTTAGTTCCCTCCTCCGTAAAATGGAATAAAAATACCCATCTGGAAACTCCATAAATGTGCAAATGAAACATGCACAGTGCTTGGCACAAAGAGAGCCTGTGGGAGGGAAGCTGCCGGTTCCCGGGGTTCCTATCACCAGGTCACCTTCGTAGCAGCTGCGTTTCTCTGAGCCCAGCTCCTGAACCAGCACGGGGACTCTGGGACCTGTGTGCAGAGGAGGGAAGCGGGAATCTTCCCTTCGTGGGCTGATGGGCACCCGACGGCTCTGACCACTACTTGTTTTGTTTAGCGATTCCATTCCCTCGCCTCCGTGATTAGGATCCACGATTCAACTGGGTAGTTCCCTGTCAGCTCAGCCTTGGCTGTGAATTCCCTTGCAGCTGTCAGAGTGGAGCGTTGGAGCTGCCTGTCAGTCAACCAGCCAGCCGGTTAGCCGGTCTGCAAACCCAACAGCTGTCCTGCTGCTCCACACCCCCCCATCTGCCCATCACTTGGGGGGTGGGATGTCCCCGCTCATCCCGCCCGCCCGTATGATCGCCTGTGCACAAGAGGGGGGTCCCCAGCTTCTGCTGCAAAGCTCTCCTCTGTCAGAGCCTGGGGGTGATTCTTACCATGTTCGGGGGGTTTGTGTGGCCCCCACACACAGGTGCTATGCACTCCACCATACCTCGTGTGTGCATGTCACGGGGAACCGACGTGGTATGTCATGCATACTGAAGGGATGCCTCACACTGCTTCTCAGCGCCCGCACCCTGCTGCGTGATGCGCGTGCTCTGGGAGGGGAACGTGTGTGTTCAAGTCCGCATCCAGTTTCTGAGAGCACATGGCACATGGCTTAGAGCAGCTCATGCCTTTCCTCCCTTTGTGTGTTCTTTCAACGCATCTGAGCCTGGAAGGATTAGCAGGAGCTTTGGAAGGCTGCTGAAGATGAGAAAGAACCAAGTTCATGACACTTGCCGGCAAAGCCACAGTGCCCCCTGGCGGCCGCCCTTGCCACCCCTGCAGTGTGCTGGCCGCAAAATCAGGCAGAACTCGGTCATACTGGCCAACGTCGTTTGTCCATTCGTTCCACACATACCTGTGTGTGCCTGGCGGTGTCTTACACACTGGTGACAGCGTCTTGGCAATGAATGGGACCATCATGGCCCCTGCCCTCGTGCAGCTTACGGTCTAGCAGGGAAATGAGACACCGAACAGTAATTCCATGTGCAGTAGTGGCACTGGGGTGAACAGGAGGCAGCATGGGGCAGGGATGTCGGCAAGCCCAGAGCATCAGGGCAGGTCGCCCTAAGGTAGTGACGGTTAACTGACACCTGGGGGTAATGAGGGCATTTGTGGCAGAACTTGGTGGCCTTATGGGATGAAGGGACATAGAGACTGAATGGTGTCAAGAAATGGTGGGACTGTTGCGACTGGCAGGGGACAGCAAGCAAGGGGCCCCTTGGTTCTGACAAAGACTCCCGATCTGATTTCCTAAGGCCCAAGGGAAGTCTCCAAAGGCTTTGAGCTGGGAGTTATTTTGAATCTAAGGACCATTCTGAGATGAAGAGCTGAAGACAGAGACAAAAAGGCCAGTCGGTCAGTGGTGGTTGCCACCGTCCGGGGAGGAGATGTCTGAGGGCCGGACCCAGGTGGTGATGCGGGAATGCGGAGGAAGACGTGAGGACGATTTCAGGAAGAATAAACAGGGTGGTTCGCTGGTGGATTTTAATATTGGCTCCTGGGATGGTGGGGAGGACCTCATTTGTAGCGTTTGCTGATTCCTGCGGTGTAAACACTTCATCTGTGGCCTATTTCAAGCTACTGATGGGAAACAGGGTTTGGGCCCTCGTGGGCTGGTACCAGCCAGCTCCTGCACGCCACTGGGCCAGGACCAACTGGGGACTTCCTGGGAGCAGAATAAGGGAGATTCAGGTTTCTGGCTTGAGCAGCAGGACGCAGGTGCCATGTCCTGGGAAGGGGAGCAGATCCTCATTGAGTCTGAGATGCCGATGGGTCTCCGAGTGTAGACATCCAGAGGGCAGGTGGAGGATGTGGGAGAAGGGGAAGAGATGGGGCAGACGTCTGTGTGCAGGAGCACGGTCCGCGGCCCGTGGCTGTTGAGGGCCCGCTGAGGGGGGAGGAATGGCCCTTCGCAGAGGAGGGGCAGCAGGCCTGCGGCAGCCCCGGCAGCAAGTCCAGCAATCTGCCTTTGTCCAGAGCCCCCAGAGAGTCCCAGCTCAGGCTCTGGGCTGCTGTGGCTGCGTCAAATGGGACTCCTCCTGTTTGGCCGTCAGGGGCCCAATTTGGCTTAAGTATTGGTGAATTCCTACCAGAGGTTTCTAAGAAATAAAAAACGAGTGGGCCCGAGGCTGAGGTGGCCCCACCGAGGGGTGACCTGTTTGCAGGGAAAGTGCCAACAACACCGATGGGCCCAGCCCCATGACAGGTGCTTCTTCCCCGGAAGCTAGTCGGGCCATCGGAGGCTGCCGGCGGGGCAGCCTCACGACTGTGGTGTCCCAGGCACAAGGTAATGATGGGTCCAGCTCTTGCCGGCTTCAGGATGTGTCCTCCCAGCTGTGGCGTCAATTACTGAGCTGGCCTGTGGCTGTCACACCTGTCACGGCTGTTGCTTTCCATACCTTGAGAGCCACCAAAGTCAATCTATTCTAGTCAATGCTTCCTTAAAGCACCCCACTCCCCAGCACCTCTGTTCCTGCGGCCAGAGCTGCTCTGTCCTCAGGGAGGCCCCCCAGGCCCCTGGGGGGTGTAGTCAGGCTCCTGGAGGTGGGACTGCAAAGGGGCCACACAGGTGCTCAGGGATGGAGGTGCCGATCCTCAGAAGAGCGCCCCAGAGGCCGAGTACGGGTGCTGACCACTGTCCATGGATTGTACCCAGAGGGGCCCCGAGATGGGGCAGCAAGCCCTCCCTACCGGCCCGACGTGATAGGCAGCTGCAGACTCTCCTCCACAGACACCTCTGAACGGCATCTGCATTTCAGGGATCCTCCCGTGTGCCCCCGAGCAGAACAGAGCCTCTGGCAACTCGCAGATGGCAAGGGGAGGCCTGGAGGTGCTTGGAGCACTCAGGGGGGCCCTGCCACGGGTCTGGGTAGCTGCAGTCCACATCAGAGAGGAGAGGGGACTCCCTGCTTCTTGAACGTCAAGTCGGGTCCAGCCAAGGACTGGGCCACCAGCAGCTCAGGAAGCCTCTGGCCAGCTTCTCTGAGGGGTAAGGCCTGGAGTACAGCATTAACCTTGGCCTAGGTGGATGCTGACTGTGGGGGCACCACCGTGCCTGGACATCTAGCCAACACCCACCTTCTCTCCCTTCTGGCTGGCCTGCCCTTGGCTCTGCCCAGCCCGGCGCCCTGGGCTCTGGACAGCTGAGGGCCACGCTGGGCTGGCTGTGGCCTGACCACAGCACCCCCAGGCCATCCTGGGAGCAGACATCCTCTGCTCTCACTGCCCCACCACAGTGGGCTGGGCTGGGCCCCATATCGGTATCACACAGTCACAAAAATACTCACAGATCCTGTGTACACAGTGCCACTCCCCCGCCACCCTGGCAGAGGAGTCCTGTGGGCTGTATATTCAAAAGTCCTTCTGGAGGCAAGTGGGGAATGGCCAAGAGAAGGATAAGGTCCTAAAGAAAGGGCAAAACTGCGTAGGGTTCTTACATCTGAATGCAGGTGACAGATGGGGCACCTGATCTCAGGCAGCGCAGGGAGATGAGAAAGGGAGGGAGGGCTGCAGGGCTTGGTGAGTCGGGGTGTGAGGAGGGAGGGCAGGAAAATGCCTGGGCCCCCACGTGCTGTCCGAGGGAGGTCCAGGGGGACAGAGGGGCCGATAGAGGACAAAGACCCAGCCCTGAGTTAGGCCACACGGACCCAGAGACACAGGACTTGCAGCGAGGAGCTCTGAGATGGAGACAGTGCAGAGTGTGGGTGAGAACCGTCCAGACGCAAACCACGCATCCCAGCCCTGCGACTTCCAACATCCTTGACACGCGCAGCCATCATAACGCTGCATAACAACACCCTCGTTAGCTCTGAGCACAGGAATATTAAGTAGAACTAAACCCTGGAAATGTCATCCAGAATTTTCACAATTGTCATGTGCACTGAGAATTTGCCAAAGTCTTTAAGGCGATCCCTCAGCCGAGACCCTCAGTCCCCTCCCCTCTCCAGCATTTTGGGGATGCCTCTTTCACTATGAGAGGCGCCATCTGCTATGTGCCGGGAGCCCGATGCTCTTTGCCGGGGCGGGGTGGGGGTGCAGGGTTCCCGGAAGGCACTGTCTGAAGTCCCTGAACCTCCCCTTCAAGCTCAGCGGGTGTCTTCTGGAAATTAGACCCTCCGCTCTCACATATAGAATATGGTCCCGTGTAATGGCTGCTCCGAGGTGGCGGGGGTCTCTGTGCAAGGAGAGCTGAAGACAGTTCTGAGCTGCTTCCCTGCTTCCTTTGAAGTCCAACCAGCGGCAGCTCTCAGGACGACGCGAGCCATCACAGGCACAGAGACAGCCCCACCCGGCTGCGTGCTTCTCCTGCAGAATGAAGACTCCCGCCTGGATTCCAGGGCATGTGTTTGGGGCATCTCTTTGCAGTTGTGAATATGCTATTCCAAGAAACAAAAGCAGCTCGGTGTGTGCCTTCGGCTTGCCACGCCTGTGTGTGGTGCAGACGGGGAGCTGCCCGTGGAGGTGTGTATGGGGACGTCCTCTCTAGAATGAATGATTCGCTAGCTGGGTGAGGGCTGCTCAGCCCACCGAGCCATCTTCTGCAGGATTAAACGTCATTCCTTCTAATGACTTGATTTATGCCTGGAGGTGTACAGCTCCAAACAAAATATTGTGATGATGGCCATAAATCACGCCGGGGGTGCTTACAACGGCAACGAGCTTGTTTTCTGTTTGTTGGGGAGGTAGTTACAGAGTGAGGGGTACTGTGTAATGGCCCGCGTGGGGCAGGGAGAGCCCAGGACACATGGGGGTGTGGGCGGTGGGCAGCGTGAATACGGTGCAGCAGGCTTGGAATGCCTGAGGCTTTTGCAAGAATTTGTGGTTGGAGACGGCAGGGATTTTGGGAGAGCTGGAAATATACAGGGAGGGCACTATCCTGGGTGCTGGGGACTGCGCATGGGGGGAGTGGACCTCCTGGGACCATTATTTCCAGCTTTCAACCACTGTCTGCCCTGCTGCACCCCTAATTAAGAGCATGAGGTCAGGGCAAGGAATCCTCCCGAGGATTACACATTTCCTCTGTGCTCAGGACAGCTTCTGGAATACACTGAGGCCATTTTCCAGTCTGCAGCCCTGTCCTGGGTGGGGAGAGACCTGGATAGTCCAGGTGAGGGCAGCTCTGCAGGGCTGAGCTCCTCGGGCGAATGAGGACCCACCTGGCTACATGCAGGTGCCCCTGGGCTGGCGTCTCCCGCTCTGACGATCAGCACAGAGTGATCCCTTTCCACCAAGACCTCGCCCCGCCGAGGAGAGCATCAAAGTTCAGGAAGAAACTGGTAGCTCTGCTTCCCCAGCGCCCGCCCTTGGCTGAAGTATTCTGTCAGAGACGCTGTCACCCATGCCTCCAATATTGGCAGAGACTGGAGATGGCATGCGGGGGGGGGGGGGGGGCGGGGGCGGAGCATACTTGGGGGACGGCCACGGTGCAACAGGACCATTCCCACGAACCCAGTTACAGCTTAGAAGTCTGGGAGAGCATGGGCCTCCTCGTTGGTGAAACTATTCCTGCCCCCAGCATCCAAGCCCGGGGTAAGAGGATGGGAGCAGGTGGGCCCGGGGTCAAGTTTCAGGGAAGGTCTATTCATCCCAGGGCAACACAGTTGCTCTCCCCACCCATGTTCACTCCTCCTCAGGCAGAAATGTGTTCTCACAAGAGCCCACGGCTAAAAATGTCACATCAGAGACACTTTACCTCTAAGAAGTCATGACATAGGGTGACTCAAGGATGCTGGGCATGGGGGGAAACTGAGCCATTACCAGGGGTGTGGCCCCAGCCCCTGCATGTGGCACATTTAACTGGGAGGTGTGGGTGGGGGACTCAGGTGTGTGTGTGGGGGTCTTCCAAGTCAGATGTGATGGGGAGATGGCCTGTGAGGGGCGCACTGACGGCAGCTGGGCTGGTGTGTGGATGGTGGGTGGATGGATGGATGGTGAGTGGGCAACAGGTGGATGGTGGGCAGATGGTTCGAGGTCTAGAGGAAAGGATTTGAGATGCAGACCAGGCAAGGCTGGAGAGGAGACAGGGATAGGGAAGCCACATGCCACACACAGGCTCCAGTCCTGCCCCCCTGGCTAAAAGTGTGGCCTCTGGTTGTGCCTTCCCTGCAGGCAAAAGGGACAAGATGCTCAGGCCTTCCTGACTGTCTTTGGCTTTCCTGGAGGTGGCACAGGTGACAGGTCCAAATCAAAGGTAAGCCAGGGTCCCTAGTGACCCCCTTGAGCCCTGAGACTACCTCCCTGGCTGCTGGGAAAAATGGCCCTTCCCTTTTCACCAAATACTGGAAGCAATCTCCAATCTCAGAAGACAAAGAAAGCTCCGTCCATCTTTGATTAAAATAAGGGGGAAAAAAATGTTTGTTTTCTAAAGTCTGGCAAATTTTGATAATGAAACCTTTAGAATGTATAATACCGAAACCTTTCTAATTCCAGACAGATAAGGAATAATGGTAACGTATTTCAACTTCAGAAGCAAGAAATAACCTTTTATCACCTAATTTAACAATGTTACTGGGAAAATATGTTAGGAGAATGTAAAATGCTATTTAAATGATAAAATATGCTGTCTTGGATGGCAAGGATTTTAATTGCCACAATCAGAGTCCAAACACACTTCCACGCCAGCTCTGACAGACACCGCTAATGACAGTGTCCGTAACGAGGCGCGGTGGAGAGGGTCAGCACTGACTTCTGCCGTCTCCCCGGGGAACTGCCAAAACCCGACAGCTGTCGGGCTTTGCGGCACTCATCAACATCGTTGTCTTGTGAAGTAGGAATCGGTTCAGATATTAATATTAATCGGCCAACACATTAATATTAATCAGTTAATATATACTTCCCATGACAACAAGAGATAAAGGAATCTTATTATGTGGCGGATCTGGAACACAGAATATCTAAGTGTATTTCCTTGGGACACGCGGCATAAAGGAGCCTAAGCCCCTCAGGCGTGTCATCTCCGCAGAGAATGGACCTGGGGTGCACGCATGGGCCAAGTCACAAGCGGGGAGAGTGAATTCCTCTCCATGGGGCGGGGAGACGTTTCTCCCCCAGTCGGTGAGCAGGGTGGTGGGACGGTGGTGGGTGTGGACGACCCCTATAGCCCTTCCCGCTTGGGGTGCAGCAGGTTGCCCGGAAAGGGCATAACAGGTCAGCTCTGCCCTGACCCCCAACCCACCTGGCCCTGGAGGAGGGGTAGCATCGCTTCTGTAATTGTTCATGCAGGACCCGGTGGGGGCTTGAGGACAGAAGGCCAGATACGGACAAGTTCTGGACTGTTAATGCGTTTCAGCAGGGCTGGTGTGACTACCCTTGTCTGAGTGACGGCAATGAGTCACAGAGAGGTTGGCTGCCTTGCCCTCGTCCACACTGCCAGCTTGGAGGGTGGCAGAGCTGGGCAGACCTAAGTCCGTGTGCCCTCGTTCTAACCACGACGCGGCACTCTCCTGTCAGTGCCTGGGGACCCCTGGGCTGGCCCGGGAGGTGGTCACAGCAGGCCTCACCCAGCCATCACTGGTGAGAACGGGCACCGGGTTCATGGCCTCGAGTGGCCCACCCTGGGGTTCCCAAGGAGGCCAGCCCGTTGGGTGGTGGCTGGGGTGGGGGGTAGGCAGGGGTGCCGAGGCAGAGCTCTCTCCGCACCGGGTTGCCGTCCCGCATGCTCCTTTGCAGACAGCCTCCACCGGCAAAGGCACATCTGAGCACAATTAACATTTTAAGCACTAATTATTTTACTTGGGTGTCTAAGTCTGAGGATCCTTCAATTTCAGTGTAATTGGAGAAAAATGGTCATCAGTTACTGAACAGCAGGGGGGCGGCTCCATGCTTCCCCAACACCAAGCCAAGCCGAGAATCATCTGAACATATGGGTCCCCCAAGCAGCCGCCGGGCAGCCGTGCCAGGCGAGGGTGCAGTGGGTGGGCCTTGGGCACCCTGCCCCACCGTCCCTGACATCTGCTGGGAAGGCTTTTGGGCCCAGTTAATTACCCGCCTTTTTATCTTTTCCATTTTGTTCCATTTTCTGCAACAGCATCTGTTGCAAGAAAACCAAATGCAAGAGGAAATGGGATTCATTATTAAAAGGAGAGCTTATAACGTCCCCTTCACTCCCCCTTGTATTTGATAATAATCTGAGCTCATAATGAAATCCTCAGGCCCCCCCGGCACGGCTAAAAGGCTGCAGGGGCTGGTGGGGGCACATCAGCTTGCTGCTGAGGGACAGGTGTTGTCCTGGAAAGGAGGCTTGGTCCGAGGGGCTTGGGCCAGTGCCCACGCCGCCTCTCCTCTCCCCGGGGGCAGGGGGCAGCGCTTGGTGTCCGGGGTCTCATGGGAGAACCGCGAGGCTTTGGTGCTCAGCCTTGTGGAAAACTACAAGGAATGCTTGCTTTTGCTTTGCCTGTTTTTTTCCTTTGGTCTCCTATGAGCAACCAATTAAGAGAATCAATAGTTCTGGACTCCTGACAGGGAGACTAGAAGATGGGCCACCAGGAGCCCGGCTGCTGGCGCGGTGGGGGTGTGGTGATCTCTTTGGGGAGACTCTGTGGACTGGCTGGCCTGGGGCTGAAGAGGGGGCACGGAAAGAGGAGCGGCCCAGGACACAGGGAGACGCTGACTCTGGCTTCTCCCCACGGACAGGCCCTCAGGCCGGGAAAACCCGAGAGGGGAATGACCAAGAGACTCTGAGGAGAAAGGGTCTGTCACCGTTCATGCCTTTGCTGGGGACCAGAGCCCCTGGTGAGGGCATGTAGTTTAGCAGGCAGCTGGAAAAACTGAATTTAGCTGTGACCCTCCCGACCCTCACTGACCCCTGTGACCCCACTCGTGGACTCCAAGAGGACCTCCTAAGTGTCACCATCCCCTTCAGGATACCCCCCCTCTTGGGCATTTCTCTCTCAGGTTCCAGACCTCTCTGCCTCGCCTCAGGGAGGGTCCCCACTTCTCAGGCAGGCCTGACGCAGAGTCTGGGTCCTTGCAGGCCTCACCCCACTGGCCTGTCTCTGAGCACTGTGGTCCCTCCGTCACCTCAGGGAACCTGGGACCTAGGACCACCACTCGCCCCGGCTCCAGGCTTCACAGAGGCCCTCAGGCCCTACAGGACTCCTGCGAGCTAGCTGGTGAACAGACGGAGGTCAAGAACCACTCAGAGATCTGGAGTGCCTGCCACAGCCCCTCGCCTGAGGGGTACAATGTCCCAACCCCTCTGTGACCCCGGCACTGCGTGAGTCGCCGGCACAGTACCCACCACAAAGAGCTCACGCCTCCCCTTCCTGGGAGTCTGACCCCGGCCTAGAAGCCTGGGTGTCCTGCCTCAGCAGCCTGGGGCCTCAGGGAGGTGCGTCCACCCACAGCACCCACAGTGCCCCCAAGGGGAGACGTGGATGCGCTGGCTTGTTGACAGAATAGGGGCTGCAGTACCCACCCGAGGGACCATCCCCAGGGGCTGCTCAGGGACGGGGTGAGCAGATCCCTGCCTGGCTTGGCCCCCACACTGACCCAGCCATCTTCCTCAGCGGGAAGATTGCTTCCAGGTCCCCACCAGCTGCAAAGAGCCTGCAGCACTGAGCCCTTACAGAAGCCCATGGGGTCAGTGCCATTTTGACCTAACGGAACACGTGAAGAAACCGACATACACACAGGTTATGCCACCCCAGGGTGCACAGCTGGTCAGTGGCTGAGCCAGGATTGAACCCAGTTGTCCTTGGGCCCACGGTCTGTTCTCCTCTCAATCTGCTGCTTTCTCATGGTGCTCTGCTGCTGGCGGCAAGGTGGGGCCCCCCACAGGGACCTGCTGAGCGCCAGACAGGGGCTGCCCTTTCCTCCTCTCTGCAGTGCTCAGCACCCCTCCTCCCCACATGTGCTCCACTCAGGGTGGGACTCTCCTTGAGGCTCTCCCTCCCGCCTCAGCCCAGGACTTATCAGAAACAGCTTCTGGAACTTCTCTGATGCCCTCAGGTATCTGTGCATACCTGTGGGGTGTGAGCTTTGCAGCCTGACTTCTTTCTTCAGACTCCCCTTGCTCTCTGCCTTCAGTCCCGGCTGCGGTCGCCTGAGCTGGGGTCCCTCCTCCCTCCCTGTACCGGCACGCACCCCCCGCCAATAGCCGGTGGCCAACATCTGTCTGCAGCCTTGATTTCGCCATCTCTACAATGAGAAACCAGTGGCTTTGTACCCAAAGACCACTGTGTCTCCCAGATGACAGGACGGTGTGAACCACGGGGCCCACAGTCTTGGTGAAGGTACACGCAGGAACCCCTGGTTGTGTTCATGCAGTAAGAATCTCTGGGTGCCCGGGGGTGGGGGCCAGACTCTCTAGCTCCCCCTCCCCAGCAGGGAGCCCGGCCCAGGCTACAAGCAGAAGAGGAACCTCAGGGAAGGAAGGTTCTGCTGAAGGGGCACCGTGGGGCGGCAAAAGTCATGGATCCACCTCCCACGGGCCACGGGGCTCATGGAGGGGCTCGACCAGTTCCAGAGCCAGAGCCACCATGCCTGCGAAGAGCTGTTGGTGATAAAGACTGGGGAGGGCGGCCAGGCCCACCCACAGCAGGTGGGAAGCAGAGTGCCTGGGGCAATTCAGACCACGATTTTTCAAGGCCCAAATGCGGAGTACCAAACAAACAGTGGCCTGGTGTGGATTTAACAGCCCCTCCAGGTCCAAAGAAGAATTGCTCTCGGTGCGGGGGGGGAGGCTGGGCGTCAGGCCCAAGGGCAGCTCTCCCCTGTGTTCTTGGTGGGAGGGGACGCCACACGGCCCCTCATTCACTTCCTCTCACTGCCCATCTGAGAAGACAATCTCCATCCGGGGACCACACTTCTCCCCCACCCCAGAACTTCTTAGGAGTGTGAAATTGGTAGTTATGCCCAGCTGGTGGATGCAGGCAAAGCCCAGAACAGTCTTCACTCTGCCTCTGCAGTCTCCACCAAAAAGCCCCGCCCCGTACGTCTAGGTGACATCGAGTTCGAAGCTGAAAGGGTTTCCTTAGACTTGTTTTTGTCATGAAACATTTCATTCATGCAAAAGAAGATACATAATGTATAAAATATACATATAAAATATGAAGAATAAAAACCCCAAACACTCAGGTATTCATCACCCAGTTTGAGAAACAGAGCTTTATCAATACCAGGCTCCCTCCATGCCACTTCCAGACATCCCATCCCACCCCGACCGCAATAGCCACTATAGTGTATTCTATGTTAATCATTCTCTTGCCTTTATATTTTTATTTTTTTTTAATTTTTAAAAAAGACTTTATTTATTTGAGAGCAAGCGAGAGGCAGAGAGAGAAAGAGCATGAGCAGGGGAAGGAGCAGAGGGAGAGGGAGAAGGAGACTCCCTGCTGAGCACGGAGCCCAATGTGGGACTCGATCCCAGGACCCCGAGGTCATGACCTGAGCCAAAGACAAACTGAGCCACCCAGGTGCCGTCTCCTGTCTTTTTAAATATTATTTGCATGTGCCTGTACCCTAAGCAACTTGTCATCTATTTTTGCAGCATAGCTTGGAATTGGCCACAGTGGGAGTATTTATACCAGAGAAAGAAGTGAATGCTAGCAATCAGGGCTTTGTCCCTTGCCTCCAAACCACGTTGGCCACCATGTGTCTGGTGGTAGACCACCTTCAGGGGGAAGGCATCACCTTCCAGAAGCAGCTCCTATCAGTGGAGGTCAAGCCTCTGAAGAAGGGCGCAGTTGTGAGGAATTAGCAGCCCGAAGTGCCTCGGGATGGGGCACCCCCCCCAGGAAAGCAGGTCTGGGCTGGGCACCCACAGCATCTCCTACAAGGACTGATACCAAGGTCCATACTCTGAGTGACCCCACAAATCTGTCCACTCATTTTTTATTCTGGGACTCACACTATTTACAGGCCACTCCCTGGAGTCAAGCACATACTTACCAGAGCTCTTCCCAACCTGAAATTATTTATGACTTGGCATTCAGGGAGGAAAAGCAATTTTCTCAGAATGTCTGATGTCATGATATATTGTCCATTTGACATGCATGTGCCAAAAACGATCACTCTCGCTCTGCCCCTCAATTGCGATTACCCTGAATTAAAAAGGAGAATTAATACTGCTTGGCAGGATGCTACCTCAAGTAGCATCCAAAGAAAATGCCTAGAGCATTTTCTAGAAAATAACACATGCCTTGGAAGAAATGACGAAATGCACCAGTGATCTGGCCAGATCATTTTTTCCTAGGGTTCTTTTGTTAAGTGATGCTGGAGTGCAGGGTAGCGGTTGGCCCCCGCCACCCCCGGCTGCATGGCTGTGCACGCGTCCCACCTCCTGCCTCCACTTCACTAAGGACAGCATTGCCCGCGTCCAGGTGTGCTGGGACAAGAAACTCTAAGACCGTGCCCACCAATGGGGGAACGGATAAACCAAGGATGGCATTTCCATACAACGGAACGCTGCTGTCCACAAAAAAGCAGCAAACCACCATACGCATGACAATGTGGATGAAGGTCACAAACAGACTGAACAGAAAGAAACCACAATGTACGTACTCTCGCATCTCACTTATCAAATTCTACAATAGGCGAAACTAATCTCTAGCGACAGAATAAGATCGGTGGTTGCCTGGGGGACAGGAACAAGGGGGGAGTTGAGTGAGCAGGGGCATGAGGGAATGTTCTGGGGTGAGGGAAATGTTGTCTATCTCGATTGGGGTGATGGTATACATTTGTCGAGGCTCACCATGCATGTGTTTTCCTCTATATAAATTACACCTCAATTAAGTCACTAAAAAATTGTGTGAACATATTCTAGAACTCTAAAGTGCTATGTGGGGAAAAAAAATGCTATTTCAGTTTTGCAGAGATCGTGCTTGTATCTCAAAAACCAAATGGCAATACCTGGAAGGAAAAAGCTTTTATCAAACTGAAAAAAGAACTGAATTCAATAGCATCAGCTACCGTTAACTTTCAATGATCCCGGAATAAGCAAAGCAATTTGGAAAAAACTGTCCCCCCACAAACCAAGCCTCAGGCAATCCTGGTCATATGAGGCAGAGGGGCTGGGTGAGTGGGGGCTGGGAGCCAGAGGTGAAGGTTGCAATCAGATGAAATTTGGGGGATGATGGGGCGCCATGGCCACTGTGGAAGCACAGTGACACGGCTCACAGCCCACTTTCTGTGCAGAGATTTCTCTGGGCTACAGAAGGTCACCTCACCTAAGGATGCATCTTCTTCCTGGGGGTTGCCCATAAACCAGCAAAGGGCTGATGCAGAGTAAAAAGGCTCAGACCTCGTACATCAATTCAGGACCCAGCTCCAGAGCTCCGTGTAGGAGTGGTTCGTTCCATCACAGTCTGACTTCTCCCCACTGCCTGATTACGCTTCCTTCCCTTCCCCCACAGGTGTCAATCCTCTAGGACCTCCTCCCACTCCCACCATATACTCCCCACACTTCCTCTGAGTCTTCTCCCCAGGAATGTGACAGTTGGTGCCAGTGGCCCAAGAAAGCAGATATTAAGATGAAACATTAGACTCAAATTGCCTGGCAACCAGCCACCAATGAGGACCCCAGAACTGGCTGTAGATGGAGTGCAGATAGCCCCTGGCAAGACGCAGTAATGCAACTGTTAAATTTTTTACTGGGGGTGAACTAGGATGGCATACGGAAGGAACTGCTCTGGTGTGTACCAAAATGCTTCAAAAGGCTGAGAAATATGGGGCAAATAATAATTTAGGGACAATGAAATTGGTTGGCTATTGCCTCTTTGGCAGCCTACAAGAGACCCACATCTTCTGTGGCAGGAGGACAGTTCCAGGTCCTAATGGTAAGAGTAGCAGAGCCCCAGAGAAGGTTAATTTTTGGCGGTGTCAGGCACCTGATGAAGAAGAAATAGGCCCTTGAGAAATGGGATGGGGACATCCGGATTGATGCATTTGAAGAGGAATGAGACCACACCCAGAAAAAGGTGAAGGACCCAGGAAACAGGTCCTGGTGGGAGCCAGAGAGTATACACCAAACTTGATTCAGAGGATCTTACATAAGAAAGCAGAACATAAGGTTGGATACGGAGGAATAATTTATAAGGGAGCATTCTCCTGGGATACAGGATTTAACAGTATGGCAAGGACCCCAGATGATGATGCTAACATGCTGCTGGGATGCTCTCAGAAACACAGAGATGCCCACACTAAATGAGGCAGAAATGACAGAGTTGCTGTGGCGGACACTGGAGGAAGAGATCGAAGGGCTCTCAGAGGCGATTGTGCCAGAGTGATCTATGAAAGGCTGGAGGACCCACCACATGACTATGTTTTGTGGGAGGTTCTGGAGGCTACCCCCTTGTCTAAAGCAATAGAGAATTCATTGGTAGGAGGGGCACCAGTGTCAATGAGAAGCTCAGACATGGCTTTCCTCTGTAGGACCGGGCTGAATGTGGGCGATGCCACTGCAGACCTGGATTCCCAGATACCGGGGAATGCTAGGATCTTGAAACAATAGAAGTCACATGGCAGTACTCAGCCACCGTAAATGAATTTCAGTGAGCAGCACTGTCAGTGTGGCAGCCAAGAGGAGCTGACCTGCAGCGAGTTGTGACGATGGTTACTAGAACATGACATCCCTAAGGGCAGGAAAGATGGGCGGCCAACAAAGGTATTGACCAATACATACAACTAAAAGAAATCAGGGATGGAGAATCAGGAGGCTCAGGGCAGCTGTCCTAACAACAGGGCACAATCTCCTGGCTGGTTTTCAGATCCAGAACTCAATGACTGAAGGACAGGTTAAGTCCCCAAGAGGTAGAACTCTATTACATCATGGCAAGTGTATAGTAAACTTTCCCTGGTCCTTCCCCAAAGTGACCTGGAGCCATTTACTTGGTTAAGTGTACATTGTGGGGTAAGGGGAACACCCAAACATGTCTAGATTTTTGTCTGAGTTGACATTTACACATGCGGATTTGATCCTTGGCCAACTGAAGAGTCACTGTAGCCTCCCTGGTGAGGACATACAGAGGTCAGGTAATAAATAGCCCAAGTCTGGCTCAAGTTGGGTTCAAAGACTCCCCCACCCCAGGGACCATTTTTCCCCAGTCTCTGGGTGTACAGTTGGCAGAACTGCCATGTCCTTGACCCCCGGGACAAGAGTTATCATAATAAGGAATGCCTAGTGGAAATATCACCTATTACCATATCACCTGGACCAAGCTTTGAATCAAAAGTAATATAACTGGAAGAATGGCAGAGACTAGTGCTACCTTTAAAGACCTAAAAATACAGGACGAGTCATACCAACAGATGTCCATGAAATTCACCAGTCTTGTCCCTACAAAAGATGAGTGGGTCCTGGAGGATGATAGGAGATGACCATGAACTCCATCAAGCTATAGCCCTAATTGTAACCACTATGTCAGGTGTAGTATCTTAGCTACAGAAGATTTACATGGCCTCAGGTATGTAACCACTGGTCTGACAAATAGGCTCTTTTCCATCCCTGTCAAAAAGGAGTATCAGAAACAGTTCGTGCTGAGTTGGGATGGACAACAGTAGACGTTCATAGTTTGCTCCAAAGCTAATTTAATTCTCCTCTGTTATATCATCGTCCCAATAAACTTCCTGCACACAAATCTCTGTCTCAGAGTCTGCTTTCCTAAGGAACCCAACATGCAACAGGCTGAAATGGAGATAAAGCTTTGTGGTCAGAGGCCAACCCTCTTCAGGGGCTGGCAGCACTGAGGTCAGAAGCAGACGTGATTTAGATCTGTCAGGATCATGTCAGATTGAGGAGCATGATAGAAGAAAAAGGCCACATTCTGGCTGGGATCTAAGCTGGACCAAGAAACAGAGCAATTAGCTATGAGGTTATCAAAGCCAGGCTGAGTCCTGGTACCACAGACATCTCTGAGTATGGGACCCTGTGGTGCCAGCTCAGCCAACTGGAAGAAGCGAGGCCGTTTTCAGGACAATGGACAGCGCCTAAAGTTACGCTATGGGTTCAGCCCCAGGCTCTGTTCTCCTGTTCCTGGATGATCTGGAAATGTATGCTGGGAAGTATGTTAATATCCTGTATAACCTATGTGAGGTCTGGCCATCAGCATGGCCACCAGTGAGTTTTAACACCACAGACAATTCCTCAAGGTTCAAATCTAAGCTCAGAACCCAAGATCTGCACATGTACAAGATACCAGTGTGGGAGCTGATACCAAAATAAATAATTTATCTCTAGAGAGGTTCACTGTCCAAGGACGTGAAAGTGTAATGGCCTTTAAGAGTCCCTGAATCTTTTCAAATGGTGAGCAAAGTGTGTGTGTGTGTGTGTGTGTGTGTGTGTGTGTGTGTAAGAGAGAGGGTGGGGAGGAGAAAGAGGGAGGCCCCAAAATGTTAAGATGCACTGGTCTCGACCTTTGGCTGGGGTAAGAGTTTAAGAGTATGTCTTAAACGATCAGTCTTGATCAGTTTCAGTGTGATTCTCTGCTTTCTGGGACGACTGTTCCACTAATTCTCTGAGCTGACCCAGTCCAGCAGCTTATCTTTGTCCCAGACCCAATGTCCCAAGGCACATGGCCACACAGGCTGAAAGCCCACAGGGAATCCCCAGTCTTCTCAGCCTGGCAGGTACTCAGACTTTGACCTTAGTATGGCATGTGGTTTCCGTGAGACAGTTCTGAAAATATACTGGCAGACTTGAGAAAGATCCCTGGGGGGTCACTGGAGGGGTCTCCTTGCCTTCAGGAATTGGGGATATCCACCAAGGAATCCCACCACCCATTGTGAAGCACTCTTGGAGGGAGCTGTGTGAGATTTGCTCCTATGAGCCAATCTGAGTTTTTGCATTTGCTGGATGGTTCCAGCACAGCCTTCTATTGGCATCTAATTCAGGACAAGTTACAAGCATCTATCGCAAATTGATTTAGAAAACACACTAGAACACACACTTGCTTTTTAAAGGCAATATGTAATGACTTATAAGGAAAATGACAGGGTCCCCATTCCCACCCCTGCTTCTGAGAGTTGGCCTCCTCTAATGAGACTGCACCAGACCAAAGCCCTTAGCACGAGACGCCACTTGCCAGGATGTGGGCATGTCTGTCTCTCTACGGCACCTTGTCTGTCAGCCAAGACCTCATCAGATCCTCTGACCTTCTCTTTCTAAGAGATGCCCAGAGCGTGGATGTCAGAGAGAAGAGAGATCTCATTTTCAACTCTTAGCTAAGCATTCAGGGAAGATTAAAAGAGCCAAAATGTGCTTTTGCAAAAATCCATAAATACATGGGAACTCCTGGGAATGGTGTGTTAGGGCTGATGGAGTGAATCCTGAATTCCATTTAGCGCACAAGCAGATGCACAGTGTCACACCCATGCATTCACAAACAGAAGTGACACTCGAGTCTCACACTGTGATTTGCAGCAAAAAGTAGATGAATGGTTTAATTTCTATTTATTAGCCAGGGCTGAGCACACAGGCCAAAACAACAGTGTTAATTTGGGATGAACAGCTACAGACACTGTGTGGGGTTACTGAGGATGATCTGATCCTCTGGGGAAGAAAGAGCTGGTCACCCCGCCCTGATGGAAGGGGAGGGAGGGAAGATTTTCTGCTTGGATTATTTCCAGGGGATGGGTGAAGTCAGGTGGGGTCCGTTTCTCTGCTTGGTGGCTCTCCACCTTCTGGGGGTGGAGAAAAGAGTCAGTTCAGGCTGCTAACAGTCAAGGCTGGGGAAGAGATCAAGTGTTTGGAACTAAGTTGAGATGAGACTCTAAATCTCCATGAACTTACATTTACCTTGGGCTCCAATGCTCCCTCTCTCTCCCTCAATCTCTCTCTCACAGATGAAAATGGAGCCAGGAGCGTCAAGGCAAACTCTGTATCTTCAAGTGGTAAATGGATTTCTGAAGCGGGGCAGGGTTGAGGTGGAGAGCTTTGCCTGATCTCCTCGGACACAGCCCATCCCAGGGAGCCCTTCTGGAAGGCAGAGGAGGCAGGATTCTCATGGCCTTAATTAATCCTGGCAATTTCTTCTCCTCCCACTGTCTCTCTTCAGCCAGGGATGGGTCTGTGCACTTGGTAAGTAACTTGGCTTCCATCCCTCCGGATGTCAAAGAGAACTGGCATTTATATCAGAATAATAGTACAGGGGCTCCTTGCTGGCTTCCTGATTCATCCGTAGTCAATTACTCTTTGCTTCTGAGACCACTGGAGTTCTGAAGGAATATGGGATTGTGTTTCATTAATCCCACCAACTAACTGGTTTGTGGCGTTTTGTTGAAAGCCCAGGGATGGGGAGCTTGGAATGACCACAGGCTCCTTACAAAGGTTGATGAGAGTCTTCCTACTTCTCTAGTTGTTCCATTTTCCCCGTTAATGGCTCAGGGAAGGGCAGAGGTCAAACACTGCCCAAATTCTTCAAACAAACATAACCAGGGCCCAGGCTCTTCACTTGGCCGGTCCATGACCTTACCCTCTCCCACAGGCTGATGGTGACCAGCAGGGGTGGGGGACACATGGTCTCCAGATCAGCCCTGGGAAGTTTTGAGCAGTCAGGGAATATGATATATTTATCTAGCAGAATGTTCTCTAGCTTCATGTCATATCCTCATCAAGAATGGGAAAAGGGTAATTGGATTTAAATGTCAAGATGTTCCCAGCGTAGGGTAGAAGGCACATATCTATTTTCTCAGCTACATTTTTTTTTTTCGGCGTTACAATAATGAAAACTGCAACCACTTGTTGCTGACGATGACAGGAGAAAATTCTCCAGGACTTGGAGATAAGCACTGAGTCACAGCCCGGGGCCAGGTGCATGGCTCTCAAAGGCAGAGGCAACGTAACAGGCAGTCCCGGGGAGAGTGAGAAGCCCAGGATCAGGCAAGGGGACTGGGCAGAGAGCAAACTGGAGAAGGCCCAGGGGGAGCCCAGCAAAAGAGTCGGCTAAGGCATCCATCCTGGGAGGGTGGCCATCCTTCAGAGGAGAGTGTGACCAGCCCAGGCACTGCCTGGGGACAATTCACTCCCCAGAGTTCTGTCCTAAGGCTTCTTCCTGGGTTTTGAAAAGCTGACTGTGGCACCTGACAGCATGGGGAGGCGAACTGTCTCCTTCATTTGTCTTGGCTCTAATCATGGCCACAATGCATCTTATCCTAGCAAGTCCCCACTGCTGGAGACAGCTCTGAATGCATGTCCCACCGGTCCTGCACTTGGATGTGGAATGACAATGACACAGCACATATCCTTTTTTTCACGTGGGCTGGGGACTGGGCTGTGGGCTGTATCCTGCATGGCCGCAGACCTACAACTTCTATGGAGTGGGGCTGGGGGCACAGGGTGGTGGCCGGTGTGTCTGCTGCTGCTAGCGAATCCCTTAAATCACAGGAAGGGAGGGGTGCATGGCTGGCTCAGATGGTTAAGCGTCTGCCTCCAGCTCAGGTCATGATCTTCAGGTCCTGGGATCAAGCCCCACATTGGGCTCCCAGCTCAGTGGGGAGTCTGCTCTCCCTCTCCCTCTGACTCCCCCCCTGCTTGTGCTCTCAAATGAATAAATAAAATCTTAAAAAAAAAAAAAAAGCACAGGAAGGGAGTCTGGACAGGACATTTTCACAGCCCCAAGGACATGGGACCCCCTGCAGTGCCCCATGTGTCAAAGTTGCCCCCACACACTCGTCTGCCAGGGCAGCGGTCATCCTAGTTAGCCTGAGAGGCACTGGCCGACGTATCTAGCCTGAGCTCAAGCAGACATCCAACAGCACCCCAGAAGGGCCCTCAGAGGGACCTTTTATGTAAAGGTGAGGTCTCGCTCTCTGGAGATGACAGTGCCAGGCTACAGAAGCAGCCAGGTGCCAATCACAGGCAGGGCAGGGGGAAGGGAGATCGCCACCCCACCCCAGGCCTCCATTGTGATTGGCAGGGTCTGGGAGACCCATGTGATCCTGGCATGGCCTCCTCCCCCACTCCATCCATGCTCACAGTTGTGAAGAAAGGTGGGGCCCTCAGGAGTTGGGGTGGAGCGGGCAAGACTGGGAGGGACGTCCCCGAGGACACTGGGGAAGGCATGCGGGACCCCGGTCAGGACCTAGTTCCTGGCTAATTCCTCCTTGCCGACTTCCAAAACACAACTCGACTTCGAAGCACTCTCTAGCAGGTCCTCTATCCTCCTTTCTGCCCTTCAGGGGCCCAGGCCTCCCTTGTGTGAGCACAACTGATGCGGACAAGAATGAAGAAAACAAATCATGCAGCCCGAGGGCAGAGCCTGGGGTGCTGCCAGACTCCCTAAACTCAGTGGAGCACAAGATCAGGCAAGGATTCCAGAGACAGCCTCCGAGACGGTCCCCAGCTGAGGGTCCATGCGGGGGAGTGAGGCTAGAGACACACCCCCCCCGAGAGAGCTAGGTCCTCAATCCAAGCACACCCCCAGTGTCTTCCTGGGTCACAAGTTCTTGGCTTTGTTGGGCTGAGGCCACTTGTGACCCCTCGATAGGGAGCTGTCCTCTTTGTAGGTGGAGGGATGGGACCTGAGCAAACACTACCCTTGTAGAAACAGGTGCAGAGGACCCTCTTTTCCATTTACAGGTGTGAGTGATCCTTCTGGCGGAAGGTAGAGAGGATGATTTTTCTACGGCTGCTGTGGAAAGCGAAGCGTGTGTGTGAGTGTGTGTACGTGCGTGCGTGTCTGTGCGTGCACGTGCGTGCCCCATGCTCCAGCGCAGGGTGTGTGGGGAGGGACAGAATGCACTAGAGCCAGCCCTCTGGCTGCCCACGGGCTGGGGTGTCCGAGGGGGAAGCGCTTGGCTGGAGGCGGGCACGGTCCTCTCTCGTATTCCAGTTCTCCTGCTGCCAGGGGCACATCTGATGCTTTTCCCATCAGTCTGTGAGTTCTCTTCTCCAGCTCAATTGCTTCCTCTGTGTCTGAGGCGTTTTAAGCCTCGTCTGGACGTGCCCCCCACTCCCTGCTGAGAAGTAAGGCGGCCTCTGCGGTGGGAGGCTGCGTGCCAGCAGGGGAGGGGGTCTGGAGCTATCCCCACCCCTCTCTTCTATCTCCCCTCAGCCAGGCTGTTTCCAGGGATTGTTTCGGTTTCTGCCAACAGCTGGGATTTTCTGATCCAAAGCCAGGCCTAGCACTGCTGCCTGCCAGCAAGCTCATGCCTTTAAATGATGCCTCCTTGTCCCCTGGGCTGGGGACTTCCCGGCACGGAGGACCCTCGGACAGAGACCCCACTCACCCTCTGCTGGGCTTGATGCTGGGGCGAGGGATGTTTCGGGAACCCACTGTGGAATATTCATGGCTGTCAACCTCACCTCCAAGTCAGCCAGCAGGGTCTTCTTCCCCCACTTCCCCACCGCCTAGGCAGGGAAAAGTACTCCAGGTGAGTCAGAGCTCCCAGGGTGGGGCTCTGGGCTTGGCAGGAGGGGGCAGGCTAGGCCCAGCTAGGGGCGGCTCTGGGTGCAGGAAGGTGGGTCCCCACTCCCAACAGACTCCATGGCTGGTGCTTTCCGTGCCTGGGCTCCAACTAAGTGCTCTTCCTCCTCCCTCCTGGCCCTTCACCGAGCCCCTGCAGTCGGGGTGACAACGGAAAGGCATCCTCTTGGTAGTTAGGAGCCCGGGGTCTGGCCAGGCTAGCCACCACCCAGGCCCTTCATCTCCACGCCTGTGTCATGCCAAGTGGGTCCTGCCGCTGTCTGCTCGCAGAGAAAGGACCAAGAAGCCTTGACCTGGAAAACGCACAGCTCAGTGGCTGAAGTGTCAGCCTCAGGCTGCAGGTGCACGGCAGGCCCCGGAGCACGGAGCTCCCAGGCGTGAGGTGTGACACACAGGAAGCCTCTGCTCTGAGGTCTCGGTGTGCTTTTGGAGCTGAAGCTGGAACCAGTGATAAGTATCTATTATACTCCATCTCGGCATACAAGAAATGATAGCATAAATTAAAAGCGGGTCTGGCAGAAGAAGGAAAAACCTGGAGGGGCGGGATATAAATGGATCCAGAACTAAGGCTGGAAGTTGCATTTCACCAGGACCCCTTCACCTGGGGCTGGACTGTCGTATAACAAAAAGTAGAACCCGTCTTTGTCTCCAGGCTCCCAGACAGAGCTTCCAAACCCTTGGCATTTCTTGAGTGACAGGTGTCTTTGTTATGCTAACGAGATGACTGGTGGGGGGCCCCAGACAGTTTCAGGATGGGGGCTGGTTACCAGAAAGGTCAACCACTTGATTAGAGGGTTGGAACTTTCAGCGCCTGACCGAGGAGGGGTGAAGGGCTGAGACTGATTTCCATCATGCGGTCAATGATGAATCAATCATGCCTACCTACTGAAGCCTCCACAAAAAGTCCGGACAGCGAGGCTCCCCTGAGGTGGGCATGCGGCGGTGCTGGGAGAGCCATGTGCTCAGGCTCCGTGGGGGAAGGGCCTGGAAACTCTGGGTTGAGGACCCTCCCAGACCTGGCCCTACGTATCCTTTATAACAAGGCTGTTCTTGTCAATAGAGCACGCCCTGGGTGTGTGAGTCATTCTAGTGAATTATTCAAATAGAAGGGGTTGTGGGAACCCCCCAATTTGTGGCCTGCTGGTCAGCAGTGCAGGTGGCCCAGAGACAACCCCCCCCCCCCCCGCGGCTGGCGTCTGCAGTATGAACCTATAGGGTGTGACGCTGACGCCGGGCATTAGCATCCGGACTGAGTGGCAGTAACAGCCCAGCCCAGGGAGAAATAGAATGTGGGCTCACACCTCAGGCGGGAGCTTCCCAAGAGCCTGTGCAGAAACCAGGGGATCTCCTGCAGGATGGGTGAGCATGCTTGACCTCATCCCTAAAGGGCAATCGGGAGTCTCAGGGGCTGTGTTTCAGACCCGCTCAGGAAAGACGCAGCGTCACAACGGAACACACGCAGCTCTCAGTTGAACCCACACGGCCACGCTCAGGGCTCAGTGCTCCATGCTCAGTGCTGGCAGCAGACCCAGCTGGGCTGTAGGGGAAGATTTCCCAGCAGGTGGATAAGGGACCCCCTTATGCCTGTGTCCCAGCTCTGCCCGTCAAGTGGAGGTGCTGGGCGGCCCTCCTGTTTCCCTGAGGTGTGAGCTGCTTCAGGTAGAAACGGGGTTTCTCAAGGGAGCCCTCAAGGAGGACATGTCTTCACACCTGTCCTCTGCCAGGCTCTTCTCAGGCAAACCAGGGAACTTGGCTGCACCTCTTGCATGGGGCCCAGAGCTCCCCAGAAGGACCCCGAACCTTGTCTCCAATCACTGTTCACACTCACATAGACACAGAAAGACACCCCCAGTGAGCTGAAGGGGGCCCGCAGCAAATGCCAGACGGTAGAGAAGGCAACAGCCATGTCCAAAGAGAAAAGCCCATGTGTCTATCCGGCCCCATGCCAAGCATGGTTCTGTATTATCTGACTTAATTCTCTGAGGAAGGCTCGACTACGAGCTTTACACCCAACTCCCATTGAAGTAAGGTTTCTCCCAAATAGTTTCCTGGCTTTGACTTTCTCCACAGAACAGCCAGAGTGGTCCTTTTGCAACTGTAAACCAGAACATGCCACTTCCCACACGAAAGCCCCTCAATCACTGCCCACCTTGGGGTGGCACCCTCCCACCTCACTGCCTGGTGACTTGCCCTTGTTACCCACTCTCTGTGAGCGTGGGCCCCCTAAATGGCATGTCACTTCTGAGGGTGAGTTACAAAGACGCCCAGCCTTCTCTTTTGTTTGCCCTCTCTTGCTTACTCACTCTGAAAGAAGCCAGCTCCTGTGTTGTGAGCCATTCCTGGGAGAAGCTAGCACAGCAAGGAACTGAGGGAGTTCTCAGGCCAAGCCTGATAGGAAGGAACCTCCCAGCAGCCATGTGGCTGAGCTTAAAAATGGATCTGCCCTCAGCCGAAACTTCAGATGAGACTACTGCTCCAGACACCTGGACTGAAGCCTGTTTCCCTTTGGGCTTCCACTGGCTTTCCCTCTAAGTTGCCCTGGCAACTGAGGCCTGGAGCTCGAGGGATGGCCAAAAGGCAGGGCATCCTGGTATAGCACAGAAATGGGCCCATCTCCCCTCCCTCCCACTCCTGCAGCCCCCCATGCCAAAATGCTTTGTTGGCATTTAGTGAGATGCCTTCTCGTCCGTTCCCAGCCCCTCGCAAAGAACTGGGATGTGGTCCAGTGAGGGTGCGGCCAATACCTCTGCCAGAGGCCCAAGCCTCCCTCAGTGGGGCAAGCCTGCCTCATGGTGCATTCTCTCCCAGGGGGTCCCCACTCTTCTCGCTCCCAGCTCCCAGCCACTCAGGGAGCTGTCAGGGGTGGGGTCTGTCTCCCTCCTCTCCTTCCTCCCTCCCCTGCTCTGGGCTCTCCCACACCTCTCCCCGAGCGGGCTGTGAGCCTGTTGAGGGCAGCTGCACAGCTGGATGCCTGCAGCCAGCCCAGGGATGGCCAGAAGAGCATCTAGGAGGCCAGTCCAACCCAAGTATCAGGGCTGGGCTATGAGCTCCCTCCCGGGACTGCATGAGGTCTGTGGGGTATGCTGATGGGAGCTTTGGCCTGAATTTGCCCCCTTCTGCACCTGGCACACCCACCACTTTTTGCATCTGGCAGCTACCCTGAAGAACACCCACTGTTGAGGGGTGTGACACGCAGTCCTAGGAAAAGCCAAGGGGCGAAGCAGCTGCTCCCCAGAAAATGAGGGCACCACCTCTGCCCCCGGAGCCACCCCTGAAGTAGCAGCTACGTACAACCAAGTGGAGGACACGAACGCCATCGCCCACCCAGGCTTGTGCCGGGAGGGATTTCTGAAGCGGACGGCACTGTCTGTCTTAATTACCCGGAATTTGTCCAAGAAATCATGGGTTGGACTGAATTTACCTGAAAGAAGGGCTAAGTAGTCTGACATGAGGCAGGCTGGGGGTCTGGAACTGAACAATTGAAATAGATTCTGGAAATAAAACCGTTCTGCTTGCTCGGCCAGGATGAGTGTGGATGATCACAGGCGTGGCTGGGAGCCCACTGTGGGCGCAGAGAGCCGTGCTCGTCCCCCAGGCTCCGCTCACAGCACCCCCACATTGGCACTTGGGCAAGAGCACCCGCTGCGAGGCATCCGTCTGCACACCACGCACAGGTGGTATCGCCTGGCTGGGGGTCAGGGCTTGGGGAGGCAGTGGGGTCCAGAAGGGAAGGCACGCAGGGTTGTGCACACGGCACACAGAGGCGGGCCTGGAACACAGCCGCCAGCCCGGCTACGGCGGAGGCTTCCCCAGGGAGCAGATTCACTTGGCACCTGGTCACGGTAATTACTGCTGAACTTTAAAACCTAACGCAGCAAAACCGCAAATATTGAACATGTGCTCCTCCTCCCGGGGGGTGCGGGGGAAACGGGAGCAAACGGCCAGATTCACAACCAAACTCCTGAGTCTGCTCACAAAGGGATTAATAAAGAAGTCAGCTTCGACAGGAAGCACAGCCCCCAGCAAGAGGCGGGCCCCAGGCCCCAGCCCTGCTCGTCTGGCTCCTCAGGCCGGGAGCAGGAGCCGGCCCGGCCACAGACTCTGGGCCCCCCCGTGGCCCACCCTGGGACTCTGGGGCACACACACGTGCACAGACACGCATGCGCGAGGATACACATGCCCCCAGGCTTGTAGAAGTCCATGCACACGTGATGCACACACAGATGAAACCCCAGCCCCCTGCCCAGTGCCCAGCTCCCACAGGGCGGGGACCCCTCCGATGGTGTTGACAGCTGCTATGGGAACTGGTCCTGCCTCCTTGGTTAGCACAAGTTGTCCACCCGCAGCTCTACAGATGGAGGGCTTCCTGGAGGAGGGGATGCTCCAGATACCAGGTTTTTCCCCTGCAGGGAGGTGGTGGTGGGGGCGATCATGACCTGTGGGACACTTCTGGGGAGCCGGACACATGGCCATCCATGGTCCCCAGGTGATTCTGGACACTGTGCATCATCTCGGTTTGTGCTAGAAGGGGGACAGCAGGTCAGGAGCCATCAGGGATCGCGGGCAGGCGGGAGGGCGGATTAGGGTGGGAGCCGCGGTCCCGAGGCTCAGCAGGCAGGGGACCTGAAGGCCAGGCCTGCTGTCACATTTTCCTCCTGCCTCTGCTCACAGCCCTCAGCCACATCTCCCTTGCTCCTTACCGGGGGAGTTCTCGAGCAAAGCCAGACCTTCCCAGGCCCAGTCAGGTGCTTGGCACTGTCGTCAAAAGGCACCTAGTTGGTGGCCCTCTCTGCTCCAGGGACGCAGGCCCAGCTCTGTCCTGTCTCCCACTCAGAAGGGAGCTCTAGGGTCTGTGCTTCACTACCACCCCCAGGCTGATGCCTCACATGTAAGCGGCTCAGTGCCCCCCACCCAGCGTGGCGGGTTCTGCGTGATCTAGAGCGCAACTGGGTTCATCCCCTGCCCCACCCAACACCCCGTCCTCTGCTCCCGGCGGGCAGCACGGTCACCTCAAGAGATCAGTGGTCCTAGGGCCCTCTGCCCTGGCCACAAAGGCCTCACAGCAGAGCTGGCCTCATGCCCGGCTGACCACCCTCTCCAGGTCCGCCTCCCACCACAGGAAGCAACGATATTCGTACCCATCCTGGCGGCTTCTCTGTGGGCTCACGGGGACAGAACCAGACCAAAGCCCAGGCCACTCTGGCCCGAGTCTCTCCAAAGGATCTAACATTCCTGGATGATGGGACACAAGGGGACACAGGGGACAGGGAATGGCAGGGCCAGAGGTGAGAGGTGAACTGCTGCTGACCGCTGAGCCTGGCTCTCCCGGCTCCCCTTGTGCCGCCACCCCTTCCCTCTGCACGCTGTCTACACAGACCCCCTGAGTCCCAGGTAAGGATGGGGCAGAGCTGCGGGGAAATCCTGTCTCCCGTCCGTGTGGCATTGGGAGTCACCGCTTTCTGCTAGCGAGGAAGGAGGCTCCTCCATGTGAGAACAGCTAGGAGGAGAGCCGTGTGTGGCCTCCGAGACCCCACGCAGAGCCCAGCAGGGAGCTGGGCTGGCCCAGGGCCCAGAGCATGTGGCAGTCGGCTTTTAATTTTCACCTTTCATAAATGTCATTACCAGGAATTCCAGGTTGGAGGGATTAGGATGCCAGGCTCAGCTCTCAGAGAGAGGGTCTGAGAGGAGCCCCCAATTGCCGCAGTGGAGAGAGGGTTCCAGTGCAGGAGGCCCTGGAGCTGTGGGGGGTCAGCCTGGGGCCCAAGACAGATGCCCTTCCGGGACCACGCAGTCCCGAGCAGACGTCTGACATGTAAAGCCACAGACGCGGAGGCCCAAGTGTGTTCCCTGAGCCCCACACCCAGCCGTACCCACACAATGTGACACACCCGTGCACATACACACTCATGGCCCTCATGACATCTGCCCGCCTCAGCATGTACACACACACACACACACACACACACACACACACACACACACACACAGCTCCCTGGAGCTCAGGGCAGTCGCTACCTACCTGCCCCCTCTACCCATCACCTGCCAGGTCCCTCCTCCAGGGATATGCCTCAAAGAGGCTGCAGGCTGGCTATGCTCTAGCCTGGCCCCGAGCTGGGGTCTGCCTGGGGTCTGCCTCCCTCTGAACTCCCTGCAGCAGCTGCCCAGAGAGGGGGCGGCCCGGGGATGGCCCGAGACAGTCCCCCTGGAGTCCGTCCTCCCTGGTCCCACCACTGCCCCCACCCCAAAGCAAGCCTCTCGGTGCACCTGTCTCCTGAGCCCTTGTGCTGGTGAGGGGGGGCTTGCCATGCCTGCCATCTGCAGGAAGCCCTCCCAGCTGACCCTTTCCTGCTCTGGGGGCTCTGATGGTAGGGGGTTGGAGAAGGAGAGGGGGCAGGCCCAAGAGAGGCAGGCCTGGGCCTGGTCTCCCCCGGCTTCAGTGCCATCGCTGGCAGATGGGGCCCACCCAGCAGCATTGTCTGAGCTTGCTCCTGCACACAACGGGGGAGGGGGCGTTCTCCATGCTGCGGACGCACATTTAAGGTGTTTTCAATTATTCATGGGGACTTGGAAGAGTTGCCTGCCTGCTGCGAGCAAGCCTGAAGCCACACTTTGCAGAACGGCTGCTCGAGGCTCCTCTGGCTGTGACCCAGAGGAGCCATGGGTGTCCTCCCCTAGGACAGGGGGTGGGGAACCACTGGGGAAGGCGAGTCCCTCCCCCACTGTAAGACCCCAGGGCAGGGGGCTTGGCCCAGTGCCCTCCCCTTCTTGTGAGAGGCTGCTTTTGTGAGAGGCTTGAGGCCCCCCACTCAGGGCAGATACTGCTTGCGGGTCCAGGTCTGTAGATCAGACAGATGGGGTCTGGCCAGGGTTTGGGGTTTTAAGAGCAGGAGGCAGCTCAGGGCCTGGGTGGCTGGAAATCACCAGTCGCTCCTGGTCGTGGGCACATGGTCAGAGGCCAGGCTCGTTGAAAGCCTGAAGCCAGAACAGCTGGCCTCAGCCAGGGCCTGCATAGTAGCTGCTGTGAGCCCCCAGGTGGGGTTGGGGGCACCAAGGAGGCAGGCCCAGGGCCCTTTCGGATGCAGCTGTTCATGCCTCGGATGCGAGACCTCAGGCAGGGAGAAAAGTACCCCTACATGGCTTTTACCCACCAAATCTCCCATTCATGTCCCACTGCACCACCTTCCCCTCCCCTGATCTCAGACCCTGTGGTCCACACCAGGAGGGGGGGTGATCCCACAGTTTAGTCCATCCCCCAGCCATAAGAATTGGCTCAAGGAGCATCAGGTGGTGAAGCTAGGGGGACAGCGGAAGTGAGTGGATGAGAGGGCCACCCCTAGGGGTGAGGCTGCCTGGCGGTGAAGCACATGGAGAAAGCAGAGGGGAGGAGTGGAGAAGCTGAGTTCTTCTGACACCAAGCACCTGAATACAGCCCTACCTGATGCCATCCCTTTCAACTGAAATGTTCCTATCAGATGAATGGATAAAGAAGATGTGGTATATATATATATATATATAATGGAATATTACACAGCCATCAAAAAATGAAATCTTGCCATTTTCAATGATGTGGATGGAACTAGAGGGTATTATGCTAAGCGAAATAAGTCAATCAGAGAAAAACAATTATCATATGATTTCACTCATATGTGTTAATTAAGAAACGAAACAGAGGAGCAAAGGGGAAGGGAGGGAAAAATACAACAAGATGAAGTCAGGGAGGGAGACAAACCATAAGAGACTCTTAATCATAGGAAACAAACAGGGTTGCTGGAGGGGAGGGGGTGAGGGGATGGGGTAACTGGGTGACAGGCATTAAGGAGGGCATGTGATACAAGGAGCACTGGGTGTTATATGCAACTAATGAATCACTGAACTCCTGAAGTTATATGTTAATTAATCGAATTTAAATAATAAAAGAATAAAGACACTTCAGAAACTAAAAAAAAAAAAAAAAAAGAAATGTTCCTGTCCACCCAGGACCCTCCTCCCTCTGGCACCTGCTTTCCCCCAGTGGAAAGGGATAATGCGTGAGCACGAGGCTCCAGCCACCACTCCTCCCCACTTCCAGGCAGCAGCTAGGGTGGGAGTGAGAGTGAGATGGCACCGTGCAAGCACTCCCCTCCCGGAGAGAGCACTCGGCAGGACCCAGGGGCTGTAGCTTCTGGCATGTACAGCGGCACCCTGATGACGAACACAGCACCGAGCACACGCCTTTACGTACACGGTGCTGCATACACAGACGTGCGTTCCTAGATGCCTGTGCGTGCACACGCTCAGACAGACCCTCCGAGATCTGCCCGGACGTGCACACAGATGCGCGCACGGTCAAACCAATACAGCCATCTGCACGCACTGGCAGATGGGCCCTCAGGTGCGCCCCAAAGGCCAGGCCTGCACGCTCCAGGTATCTCACACTCCCAGGCGCATGTGTGCTCACAGGCCCCGGGTGTGCACGCATGCCCACTGAGCTGTACCCTCGTCCGGGAGCGCAGGCAGGGAGCAGGAATGTGGCCCGGGAGGGTGCCCTCAGCCTGCAGGGGAGTGGGGCAGGGTCTGTCAGCCTCCTGGCCTCCAGCCGGCCCGGCAGCCGAGCCACAGATCTCTGCAAGGGTGAACGCCAGGTGAGAAATGATTAGCTGTCATTCAGCCCTTGATGAATGCAGCTTGCTCTCAGCAAAGGCCTGACACGCTATTGATCCACTTAGTGTACTCGTACCGCCGCCCCGGCTAAAGACCACAGGAAGCAGGGGAGGGAAGGGCCGTGTCCGTGCAGGGGGCAGGCGGTGCCGCCAGGCCGCTCCACACCCACAGCCCTTGCTGGGCCCGCAGTTATACTCGGGGGGGGGGGGGAGACTGTTATTGCTCCCCAGAAACCTTATCTCGGCAGTCATGCGCCTGCCAGGTTTGCGTCTCCGGCCGTGACTGCCCAGTCCAGACTGGCGAGGGGAAGGGGAGTAACCAGGGCACAGGGAGGACGGAGGGAAATCTGATGACAAGACCACAGGAGCACTGGGCACAGAGCCTGCAAGAACATGTCAACACCTGGGCTCTTTTCCTGGAATGTTGTTAAGCTGCTTCTGTTTCCTAAGAGACTTTCATCCATAGCTGGGACTACGGCTTCAGTCCATCAATAAGCCTTTATTGACCTTTTGGTTCCTTCTTATGGTGCATTTATGTATCCATCTGTCTGTCCATCCAGCAGTCTGTTCATCCATCACCTTCCCATTCATCTACCCACCCAGCCATCTGTCCATCCTCTGTCCACCTGTCCATCTACCCACCCATCCATCCATACTGTCCATCTGTCCAACCACTCAGCCATCCATCTGTCCATCTACCTACCCATTCATCCACTCACCCACTCATCTGTCTGTTTATCCATCCATCCACCCATGCCTCCATCCATCCACCCATCCCCGCAGCCACCCAACAGACACTTATTAAGTACCAAGCATGTGCTGGTCCTGCATCCATTACAGTAATGGGAGGTGGGAAGGTGCCTGGAGGTGGACAGACGCAGGAACAGACTTGAGTCCTGTCCTGGGGATGCCCCATGTCAGAGGACAGAGGGCAGACTAGAACGTCGTGAGCTGGCTCAGGGCACCCTCTGCTGGTGGTGAGGCAAGTGCACACTTCTAATGCCCACACTGGCTCTAGGGACCTTAGAACTGAGCTCCCAAGGAGTACCCGTGGGGACCCCAAGGAAGGTCTCCAGAGACCGCCAGCCTTCTTGCCGGCCCTACTGCTTCCCACAGGGGTTTCATTTGTGGCTACGAGGACTCTGGGCTTCCTGTTGCTACAGACCACGCGTATCTGGGACAAATGGCCTTGAGGCTGGGGATGGCTGCAGGTGCAGGCCAAGGATGGGCCGAGAGCATCTCTGGTCGGACGGAGCTTCGGCTGCCCTGGCTGGGGCCTGCTTGCATCCACGCACCATTGCCCCCGTGTCCGGGTTAGGCCAGAGCACAGGGCTGGCCGCCTCCGCTTTCAGCAACAATGGGCCTGGTCATGCTTGATGGGGCTCCCCCACCGCTGGCCCCAGCTCCCAGGCGAGGCTGGACCCTGAGGGGGGTTCAGGATAAGTGAGCATGGTCCTGCCCTGGGAAGCTCCAACACCGCGCTCCTTTGCTGCTCCCTGTCTCCTGCGTCCTTGTGGCTTTGGGCTGGAGAAGTACTGAGTTCTCACCAGCCTGGGGTGCTTCAAACCCCGTGGGGGCCTCAAAGGGTGAAGGCGGGGAAGGGGCGCCCCCTCTTCAGGAGCACATGCCAGGCTCGGCAGAGGTTTAGCTGGGTATGACTTTGGCCAGTGAACGGATGCCATGGGGCGATGGTGTGTGTACACGTGTGCGTGTGTGTACGCATATGGTGTGTGGTGTGTGAGTAATGAGTGTGTGTGATGTGAGCGGGTGTGGTGCATACCACAGGGCCCAGACAGTCCCTCCCTGCCACTCCCCAGTGTACCAGGAACCTCTGGTCCTTCTCGCTCCTCTGCCTGGGTTCTTGAGTCCGGAAGGCCTGGCTCAAACGGCTAAGTGCCCAGCCTCTGCGGGAGCGAGCCCCCGAGGCAGACAGCAGGCTTGCCCGGCCTCCCAGATGCTGCCCAGGGAGAAAGCAGACAGTGCTGAAGCTCCCACAATGGGAAGTGGCCCTTGTGGCCCTGAGTCTCCCCATAGTCACCCAGCAGCTGACACACATGCGTGCACAGCCTCACCGGGGACACCAGCACCACGCAGGCCGGCCAGCCTCCCTGGCTGACAGGAGGAGGGCACACACCGTGGAAAGCCCGGGCTTGTAGTGAATGGTTTGGGTCCCACTGCACAAGTTCCTTTATTTCTTGTAACTCAAAGGAAATCACTGCAGGCCCCATCCTGCTAAGTCATGTGTGGCCCTTCCCCCTCTCTGGGGTCCCGAGAAGCTCCCCTCCCAGGCTGAGACAGTCTGGGGTGTCCAGGGAGGGCTCTCCGGTTTAGTCCTCCTTGGCCACTGCAAGCAAGTGGATGGTTTGAGCCTCTGGCCTTGTCCAGTCTCCACAGGTGTGCCCCACAGTCCTGCCACCTCCCTGGGCCCGTCACTCACCACCCAGGGAACCCCAAATGCCCATCTCTTCCTAGCCTCGGGCAAATCCTGTTGCTCTCCGCTTCGGTCATTGGATCTAATGCGTGTCTTTCAAAGACTCCCTCTCTGTTCCTCTTCCTTAGAACAACTCCTCGATGAGCTCAGACCTTCCAAAACAGAAGCCAAAAGTGGGGGGTGTACCCTCAGATACAAAGCCACTCCTCTGCAAGGATGCAGAGAGGCCTTGGAAGGGACAATTTCACCAGAGCCAAATACAGATCTAACAGCTGCTCGGCCCTTCTGCCCGTCCTGCGGGTCCCCTTCCCTCGAAGACACAGGGCCCACCACCCCCCACCCCACCCCACCCCAAGGCCTGGGTCTCCCCCGAGACCCTCTTATGTCCTACGGAGCCCGGAGGCCCAGGGTTCCTCTGATCTGGCTTCCCCAGTCTCAGGCGCCCCCACCCGACCCACGCCCGGCTGACAGAAGGTATTTGCCTTATATCAAGGGAAGTGTAAATGGTTTTAAAAAACATTTTAGCAGCTTCAGCAACAGTTTGGAAAACACACAGTATTTTGAAGGTGTCAGACACCCACCTTGTCTCTGGCTCGAGAGTGTCACACCTATGACATCACTGGGGGAGAGGAGGCTGGCAGGCAAGGCAGGTGCCAGGCCCTGGGGACCTGAGCCTCCCAGGGAGGCTCCTTCCCTCTCTGAGCAGCAACAGAGATTCGGGATTCAAAGGGAGCTCCACAGGCTGCACCCAAGCCCCAGGCAGCTGCAGCCCTCCCCACTGGGTCCTGCTTCAGAGCCCTCCCTGGCAGGCTGGCACTCGTCCCTCTTCCTGGGGGAAAAGCCAGGAGGCTTCGGGGAGGCACAGTGGACAGAACATGTACATCTGTCTCATCTTCCTCCCAAGATCCCAGTGTAATGACAGCAAAGGAATAAAACAGAAGGCCATGGGAACAACAAGAGGGGGAAAGGGGGCGGCACAGATTCCAACAAATTTTTGGAAATCAGAAAGTGAATGGAGGGTGGTGACAGATTCCACAGGGCGAAGGGGACATGGAGCTGAATGTCAAGCAAGAGGCAAGGAGGCTAAGATGAGGTCGCTGGGGTGGGTCCTTGTCCAATATAACTGGTGTCCTCCCAAGAAGAGGAAGTTCAGACACAGGGAGGGACAGACCAGGTGAAGACACGGGGAGAAGACACCATCTATAAGCCAAGGACAGAGGCCTCGGAAGAAAGCAATCCTGCCGATAGCTTGCTCTTGGATTCCTAGCCTCCAGGACTCAAAGAATAGATGTCCTCTTGTTGAGCCCCCCGCCTCCAGTCTATGGTAGTTTTCGGCAGCCCTAGTGAACTAACACACTCCCCATGGAAAATCTCCAGCGAGGTGGCTAACTCCTCACCACACACCATGAAGGAAAGCCCTGTCCCCCACTCCACACCAGTCAGGGGCTGGGTGCCCCACTCTCAACTATGAATGGAGGGCCCACCAAGCATGTGAGGACAGCCTCCAACACCAGAGAGACCAAGAGAAGCAAATAGAAAAAGATGACTCCAGAGGAAACAGAAATGATTCAGGAACTAGCCCCAAATTGCAAACGACATAAGCATGAATCAATAGGGAGCTGGCTGCACAAAACATAAACCATAAAGCCGCCTTTGAGCGGGGGTAAAAGCAATCTGCATGTATCAGTGTGGAAAGCGGTCTACCATGTAGTGGTAGGTGCACGAAAACAGACCATAGTATGTGGAGTGTGACTGTGTTCACGCTAAAATACATGTATATAGGAAGGGTCTGGCAGAAGGTGGTAGGCAGGCCAGGCGTGTACATGTGTTTGAGAGTATCTTCTAAATGGGCTCGCATAGGTGCTGGTAAAAAATCCCCGTGGACCTCTGGACCTCCATGCTTACCTAGGTATTCTGGACCCACAGAGGCATTCCTGTTGGACCTGGAGGGCTGGGAATTCATATACATGCCTGGAGAAGCCAGCCCCATAGCAGGCGCTCAACAACTGCTTGCTGGATAGATGGATGGATGCACAGATGGATGGGTGGACATGATCATATGATCGTGCAGGTAGCTGGGTGACAACCAAGGCCAGTTAATACAGCAAGAAGGTAAAGGCCATCCTGAGTGCCAAGTTGTCTGCCCTCTGAGGATCTGCACACCTCCAGGGGTCCTGTCACCTCCTGCCCGAGCAGACGCCGATGCCCAAAAAAGAAGTTGAACCTGTTGAATTGACAAGGCAACCAGAGGTATGTTGGGATGCAGGACTGACAGTCCCAGGAAGTACTGTATTCCATTTCCTAAACAACAGACCTACTAGTGCTCCCTCAAGGCCTGTCCTTATCAGTTCAGAAACCAACCCTCTGGGTATGCTTTCCTTTCCTGATGCCAGTTGCAGGAGAAGTTGCAGCCATGATCCCCATGGTACCCACCCCTGGGAGTGGGGGCCTGGGTCTGAGCTCTTGTAAGGGCTCAGACCAGATTGGGGACAAGGCAGGGGATGACAGCCAGATGGTGGATTAGGAGCTTCAGGCTATTCCCAGCACACCTGTGGCCTTAAATGAACAGCAGCCCGGGGTGAATGGGCAGGGCTGGGGCTCTTTACCCACTGGAGAAGCAGGGTGCAGCTCAGAGGGCAGCTGGGCAAACATGAAAAGAGCAAGCATCCTGGATGAGTCATCTAGAGAGAAGTGGGTGTATAGGAAAAGGTGACAGTGGCCTTGATGCTGGGGTCAGGTGTCTGCCAGGGTGAGCCGGAGGGGGGTAAGCTGTGTTGGAGAGAGTGTTATGTGGTCAGGAGGCTGCACAGTCCTCCCCGTGGGCTGGACTGCTTTGCAAAGCTGAGTCAAGTTCAGAGGCAAAGTTCAGAGGCATGGGCAAGCCGGGAGTCAGGATCCCACACCAGGGTGGGATACGGAGGGAGGGGGCAGGAGCAGGGGGCATGGGGAAGGCAAAGGGAGAGCCACATTCAGCTGTGTCCTAGTCCCTAAGGAAGAAAGAGCTGCCAGCAGCTGAAAGGACCCGAGTTTGGGCTTTGTCATCTGGTGACGAAGCTGTGTTTGCTTGTGATCCGTGAAGAAGCTGAAAGAATCCTCTCTCTCAGGCTTGCTGGGCCATTAAGGTCTCCTAAACCAGCATTTCTCAGCCTTCAAGTGCATTCAAACCCCCCGGAATCTTGTTAAAATGCAGATTCTAATTGAGTAGATCTGGGGTCAGGCCATGAAAATCTGTATTCTTAGGAAGCTCCCAAATGTCACTGAGTCTACTGGCCTACAGAGACATTAAGTAGCATGATTCTAAATATAAACCCTTGCTGCTAGAAACGCAGGATCTTGCAGCGTCCACCAGCGTCCGACTTTTGATTTCAGCTCCGGTCATGATCTTGGAATCCTGAGCTCGAGCCCTGCATCAGGCTCCACGCTCAGTGGGAGTCTGCTTGAGATTCTCTCTCTGCCCCTCTCCCCAGCTCTCTCTTCTCTCTTTCTCTCTCAAATAAATAAATCTCAGAAAGAAAGAAAGAACAAACAAACACAGGGCTCTCGGGCCCCACCCAGACCTACAGAATCAGAATCTGCACCTTCACAGGGGATCCAAGGGATCTGTAGTTACACGGCGGGGAAACACTCTCCCGAATCCAATGGCTTTAACACTTGCTCGTGCAATGGTGTTGCCCGATGGGCTCTCCCAGAGATTCAGATTTGCTTGGTCCAGGGGGCAGCTCAGACATCAGGTTTTGATGGCCTGATTAACAAGCTGTAAGTAGCAGCTGACCCTCCCGGTTCCAGGTAGCTGGAAGCCGAATGCCCTCGTCTGGCTCTGCACTCCCCAGCCAGGCTCTGCGGGGATTCAGTGGCTCAAAATAACTGGCAGGTTCAAAACCCCAGTCGCAGCCTCTCCAGCAGTATAATAACCCAGGGAGGGAGGGAGTGAGGGAGGGGGGAGAAGGAGGGGAGGCAACTGCTTTGCCCACGCATCTGCCCCTACATGCCTGGCAGCATTTGAGACAGTGCCTCAGAGACGGCTGGGGTGGGGGCCTGCCACTCCTTTACTGCTGACCCAAATGCTAGGGCGGCTCTCAGGCACTGGTGCCCACCAGGGGTGCCCAATCATCATTCCTACACGGGGGGAGCAGATACTAGACAGGGCACGTCTGAAGAGCCCCATGCGCTGGGAGAAGCCCCAAGTGGCCACTGAAACCTCACTTCACCAACCCACTGAACTCCACTGTGGTTCTGGAAATGGCAGTGAGCCCTACCAGGCTCCAGACCCCCTGCGTGGGGCAGGGACAGTGGGGCCTGGGCCAGGTGCCCTGGGTTTACCTATGACAGGTAGGGGGTGTCGGTGCCAGAAACACCAATGCTGGGCTCAGGTCGCATGGCTGGCCAGTTTCCACTAATGCTGTGTTTGAAGGAGGCACAAACTAGGCCCCAGGACTGTGGGTTTATAGCATGTCCCTATAAGCAAAGCCAGACAGCCAGCTGGTGGAGAGAGGGATGGATACGCAGACGGGCAAGGTGGAGGGGCCGAGGGTGACCAGGGCAGGAGCCAAGCAGGGTCCCAGCACCCTCGCTGAGGCTGGGGGAGTCCTGAGACTGGGGCAAGGAGCCTCCTCTCTCCAGCTTCCTTTGCCTCAAGGCGGCTTCCGCTCAGGATGACGTGTTTCTCCCCAGGCTTCTGAGGGACAGTCTGCCACCATGCTGTAAGGCCTAACAATGAGGCCCAAGGTCATATGCTGCCTTGATATCTGATAAAACTGGGAGACCCTCAAAGGGGGCCAAAGTAAGTTTTCTCTCCCCTCTGATCCTGTACGTGAGGTCCCATAGCCAAACAACTGTCCTCATCAAGGGGACCAAGCACAGTTCCTGCTTACCTGAGGACAAGTGGCGATGTCCTGCCAGCCCACGGAATTATTCAAATAAGCCCGTGACATCTTCCCCCCAAAACCGGGGAGCACCCCACACTCCTCATACTACTGGTCTGCTTCCAACAGCCCCTGCCGTTCACTCCCCCTGCAACCCTGCATGAACGGGGTGTCCTCCTCCCCAGGCCGTGAGCACATGTGACTTGTCTGTCCCATGCTGAGTTGTTGGCCATCCCCATAACATGGGCTGGGAATCCCTCTGTCACAGTGAGGCAAACAGGAGGTAATTAAACAAGCATCCAGCCCTAGGAGTGGGGCTACCTACCCTCAGAGGGGCCAGGGTAGAGGCTCAGGGGATATACGTTATACTTCCAGGGGTTAGCCATATTTTAAAATAAAGTCCAAAGTTTATTACGATCCCAGCATTCCATTGTTTCTGGCACTCATACTCCCTCCTGTTACAGGTAACGCCAAGCACCGGGCACAGGCCCCACATGACAGACTTAGACTCCCTCAGACTTCTTAACCCCAATTACTATCCCCCATCTGAACTTCCACATCATTGCAGATCCGAAACCCCTGCAAAAATGAGTGCTTATTACTATTTTTGAAGTCAAGACTTATTTATATTTATCTACCGACTGACAACATATTATCTTACCATTATTTCTCGCCTCCCACTCTTTCTGGTTAAATTTTCGTCTTACAGAATTACATCTACGCTATGGATTGTCATCGAAATTAAGCCACCTCTAAGAGTGGGAGGGGCACTGATAATAACTACCCTTGACTGCGGGTGTAAACTGGGACCGTCTCAAGCCAACTGGGCCAGTGGGCGGGATTCTGATGCCTCCTGAGCATGCTGTTTACAGAGCGGCTGCAGTCCAGCTCAGCACCTTGGTCAGGCCAGAGACCTCATCTCCTGTCTGTATAGACATCATGACTCTGGTCCTGAACGTAAGGCTTCTAGAATGACTGAGTGAGGAGGTTGGCAAATTCTCTGCACCCCCCCCGCCGAAAAAAATGACAGAACAGGAAAAAAATAAAAATTAAAAATTAAAAAACCCTACCATTTAAGGATTCTGGAAATTGACCAGAGGTATAGAATATAGGAAGAAGCATTTAGTCAAGAAATTCTACTGAACCTCAGGAAGAAGAGAGTGAGCCTATGACATTTTAGCCTGGGTCGTCTTTCATCACTCCCACCCAGTTCCCCCATTGACTGAAGTTCTACCAATGCAGGGCAGGCCGCGAAGATCGAAAAATTCCATGTCCAGGAATGTTGTTGAAAATAATAATTCCAAAATCTCAGCTATTTGAGGTTGTGATACAGGTTGGGGGGAGCAAGAGACCAGCAGACCAGACAGATATTTAAAGACAGCTGTGGGATGGGAGATGACTAAAGTGGACTACGGATAAAGCAGTGCTTGAGGGAAATTATAGCAGCAACGTCTATTCGAAAAGAAAGATCTCAAATCAGTCACTTAAGAAACTAGAAACTTAAGAAACTAGAAAAAGAAAAAACTCAAAGCAAGCAAAAAGAAGGAAATGATGACTATTGGAATAGAAAGTAAAGAAATAGAAAAGAGAAAAGACAAAAGCAATGAAATGAAGAGTTGGTTCTTTGAAAAGAGTGACAAAATGGATAAACTTTCAGCGTGGCTTGAAAACAAAAAAGAGAACACACAAATTACTAACATCAGGAGCGAAAGAAGGGACGTCACTAACGAATACAGGAGAATACTGTCAGCATCTTTTTGCTAATGAACGGAACAACTTAAATGAAATGAATAAAGCCTTAAAAAGGCATAAATTACTGAAGCTGACTTAAGTAGAAAATCTGAATAGATATATAGTAAAGGAATTGAATTAGTAATTTAAAAATCTTCCCACAAAGAAATGTCCAGTTCCCGATGGCTTCAATGGCAAATTCTACCCAACATTTATTTTTTTATTTTTATTTTTTTTTAAGATTTTATTTATTTATGTGACAGAGAGACAGCCAGCGAGAGAGGGAACACAGCAGGGGGAGTGGGAGAGGAAGAAGCAGGCTCCCAGCGGAGGAGCCTGATGTGGGACTCGATCCCGGATCGCCAGGATCACGCCCTGAGCCGAAGGCAGACGCTTTAACGACTGCGCTACCCAGGCGCCCCAAATTCTACCCAACATTTAAAGAAGAAATAATGTCAATACTACAAAAAATCTTCCAGAAGAACAGAAGAGGGGGACGAAATACCTCCCAACTCATGCTGAGACCTACATTAATCTGATATCAAAGCCGGACAAAGCCACTGCAAGAAAACTACAGACAACTATTCCTCAAAAAATCCCACAACGCAACCCTAGTAAACTGAATTCAGCAACATATAAAACAGATTATATGCCATGAGCCTGTGGGATTTATCTCAAGAACGCAAGGTTGATATATTACTTTAATACACCATATTTACAGAATAAAGGATAAAACCACATAAGCATCTCAATAGATATAGAACAAGCATTTGACAAAACCTGACATTCATGGTAAAAAAAAATTTTTTTTTTAACAAACTAGCAGTAGAAAAAAACTTTCTCAAAGTGGTAAAGGTCTACAAAAATCCTACAGCTACCATTATACTTAATGGTGAAAAGTTGAAAGCTTTCCTCCCAAGATTGGAAACAAGGCAAGGAAGTCTACTCTCACCACTTCTATTTCTTATTGTACTAGAGGTTGTAGCCACTGCAAATAGGCGAGGAAAAAAAGGAATTCAAATGGAAGATGAAGTACAATTTGCAGACAACATGACCCTGTGTTTTAAGCATCCTGGGGAATTCACACACAATTAAACTACTAGAATTAATGTGTTGCAGGGTATAAGGTTAATATAGAGAAATCTATTGTATTCCTATATACTAGCAATGAACATTTCTATGTATTAGCAATAATATCTAATGTATTAGAAATGAAATTAAGAAAACGATTTCATTCACTACAGCACTGGAAAGAATAAAATACTTAGGAATAAATTTAACAAAAGAAAGATGAGACTTGTCTACTGAAAGCTACAAAATATTGCTAATCGGAACTAAGGAAACCTAAATACATGGAGGGGCATTCCATGTTCATGGATTGGAAGACTCAGTATTGTTAAGTTGATGGTTGGATTCAATGCAACACCCATCAAAGTAAGTGTTTTTTTGGCGGAAATGAATGAATCCTAAAATTTACATGGAAATTTACATAGTCTTTACAAAGACCCAGGATAACCAAAATGATCTTGAAAAAGAAGTACAAAGCAGGAGGACTTATATTTCCTGATTCCAAAACTTATAAAGTCACAGTAATCAAGACATTGTACTATTGCTGTAAGAATGTACATAAGGCTCCATAAAATAGAATTGAGACCCTAGATATAAACCCTTACATTTGGGCAATTTATTTTTGGCCAAAGCACCAAGGCAGTACAACGGGAAAAAGACAGTCTTCAATAAGTGGTGCTGGGACAGTCGGATATCCACAGCAAAAAGATGAAGTTAGAACATTATCTCACACACAACATGAAAATTAACTCAAAATGAATCATGGACATAGATGTAAGAGCTAAAACTAATCAACTTTTAGAGAAAATCACAGGAGAAAGTCTTTATGACTTTGGGGTTAAGCAAAGATTTCTTAGACACAACACAAAGGCATGATTCCCAAAAGAAAACAAATGGATGGCATGAACTTCTCCAAATTTAAAAACTTTTGCACTACAAAAGACACCATCAAGCAAATGAAAAGACAAACCACAGATGGGAGAATTTCCTTGCAAACTTAATAAGTTCTTGGATCTAGAAAATAAAGAATAACAACTCAGTAGAAAGACAAATAACTCAATTTAAAAGATGGGCCAAGATTGGAATAGATATTTCTCTAAAGAAGATATTCGAATGGCTAATAAGCACATGAAAATATGCTCAATATCATTAGTCTTTAGTGAGTGCAAATTAAAGCCACAATGAGATATCACTTCACACCCACTAGAATGGCTATAATTAAAAAGACAGATAATAACCAGTGTTGATGAGGATGTGAAGAACTTGGAGCCCTTGTGCGTGGCTGGTGGGAATGGAAACGGTGCCATTTTGGCAACAGGCTGGCAGTTTCTTGAAAAATTCAACATAAATTTACAACACAGCCTAGCAATTCTACTCCTATGCCTCCACCCAAGAGAAATGGGGACATGTGTTCACAGAGACAAGAGAGCGTTCATAGCAGCATTTTTCATAATCGCCAAAAAAGTATACACCATCCAAATGCCCATCCCCTGCTGAACAGATACAGCACGATGCCATGTGACGGAGTATTAGGGATAAAGAGGAACGAACTACTAATAGATGCTACAATGTGGTTGAATCTCAGAAACGTTATGCTCAGAGAAAGAAGGCAGATGTAAAAGACTACATATCGTTGGATTACATTTACGTGAAATGTTCAGAAAAGGCAAATCTAGAAAGACAGAAAGCAGGTTTGTGGTTGCGTGGGGGCAAAGGGGGGGTGACCGTAAATGGCATAAGAGATTTGGGCTGGGGGCAATGGAAAGACCCTAAAATTGGATTGTGGGGATGGTTGCACAGCTCTGTAAATTTATTAAAAATCGCTGAAGTGTACACTTGAATAGGTGAACGTTATGGCACTTGAATTATACCTGAATAAAGCAGTTTTTTTACAAAAGCCCTAGCCCCAGGCGCCGTGGCAGGCATCTCCGGGAGCTCACCTCTTCTCCTGAATCCCTCTCATTTTCTGGCTCCTGGGATTTCTTTTTCCTTCTTGGGTTTTAAAGAAGTTTTAGGTGCTATTTTATCCGGGGCAGGTGGCCACACTGCTGAAGCTGATCCTGCAGTTGGTATTTGCTTTCATGGGATTCTGGCATTTTCTGCTCCCCAAGGAGAGCAGAATGTATGCATTTGCTCCTCTCAGTGAAGCAAATGGAAGAAATTAAAAAAAAAAAAAACTGGCTGGATGGAGGGGTGTTCAGGCCTCGGGTGTGATTCTTTTTTTTTTTTTTAATAATAATTTTTTATTATGTTATGTTAGCCACCATACAGTACATCCTTAGTTTTTGATGTAGTGTTCCACGATTCATTATTTGCGTATAACACCCAGCGCACCATGCAATACATGCCCTCCTTAATACCCATCACTGGCCTATCCCATTCCCCCACCCCCCTCCCCTCTGAAGCCCTCAGTTTGTTTCCCAGCATCCATAGTCTCTCATGGTTCATCCCCCTTCTGTTTACCCTCCCTTCATTCTTCCCTTCCTTCTCCTACCGATCTTCCTATTTCTCATGTTCCACAAATGAGTGAAACCATATGATAATTGTCTTTCTCTGCTCTACTTATTTCACTTAGCATAATCTCCTCCAGTCCCGTCCATGTTGCTGCAAATGTTGTGAAATCGTTCTTTTTTGATGGCTGAGTAATATTCCATTGTATATATGGACCACAACTTCTTAATCCAGTCATCGGTTGAAGGGCATCTCCGCTCCTTCCACAATTTAGCTATTGTGGACAATGCTGCTATGAACACTGGGGTGCATATTATGCTATTGATTGGGTCTGGCTCCCCCGATCCTCTCTCTAGGACGCAGGCTAGGTTAAGTGGGGGGTCGAGCCACACCAACGTCCTTCCTGCTCTTTCTCTGATCCGCAGGAATCCTAGCTCGGTCCCAGCCTCAGACCTTAATTTGCAAGCTCTGAAGTGGAACGAGGATCGGGCATCCCAGCACTCCCGGGACACTGCTGAAGGGCCTGCTTGGGAAGGAGTTGGGGCAGACACCAGGAGCTCCCCATCGCCCCACTCACTGTGAGTTCTGTCCATGCAGGAACCTTGTGGTCCCGCTCTCTGCAAAATCCCAGTGCCCAGCCAGGCTGGGGCTCAGTAAATATTTCTGAAATAACTGAGTGAAAGTGGAAAAGCGCCCCCAGCCGTTAAGAACCCACCTCCTGCTGGCCTGTGGGCTTCTTACGCTGGCTCTCAGGAAGGGGCAAGGCCCAGCCCCATCTTGCCAGTCCGTGTATTGTACACGCCTGATGAGCAGACTTGGTTTAAGCCCACAAATCCTTTAATTACCGCCGCTACTTCTGGCTTGGTTCTGGGAAGGAACTAATTCGAGCAGTGATCATTCAACTTGAAATATTATGAACGTAATTTCATTATTTGGTCTACCCAGGTCGCGTCAGGCAAGAGGGTTACAATAACCGGTTTCGCCACGTTCCTGCTGGAATGGCAATTCCTCACCGGCCCCTCAGACAATTCCCCGTGTGCTGCTAAGTCACCTGTCCCAGCCCGGGGCCCTGCCTATGTGTGTCCGTCACCTGCTCAGGGCAGGGGGAGCATCGGTGTGCCCTCAAACCAGCCAGCCCCAAACTGTCCCACGTGCAGGTGTTTCCCACATGAGCAGTGAACCCCAAGCACACATACGCGGACCTCCGGGTTGTGCGCAAACACACTTGTACACGCACATATACAGAGGTCCCATCCCTGCATCAGCAAAGACGTATGCACAGACCAGAACGTGTCTGCAACGCACAGGAAGGAAGCACGCCCCAACGTTGGCTTGGCAGGGTGGCACAGGCCCCGGGGCTGGCCCTCCAGCACGGTGTCTCAGCTCCGAGTGGCTGTCAGAGTCACTAATGAGACCCTGTGTCTTTGGAATCTCATTTAGGCACTGCCACTTCCCGGCTGTGTAACCTTGGACCAATGACTCTGCCTCTCTGTGCCTCAGTTTCCCCACCCATTAAAACAGAGACCTGGTGCTGTGAGGCTTCAGGGAGAGGGTCCTGGTAAAGCAGGTACAGTGCACTGCCTGGTTATAGCAGGCGCTCAGCACTCCACCTCCTGGATGCTGTCGGATTCTCTAGAACTCTCTGGTCTGGTCCCACTCACAGCCCGGGTGGCACCGTTCCTGACAAGGAGACAGCAGGGAAGGAAGAGTGCACAGCGTCCCTTGCTGGGCCAGGCTTGGTCCCTCTCCCAGGAGACCCCGGACAGATGTGACTACCACAGACAGTATCCTAGGCGGGGAAGAAAGGCCAGTGTAGCCAACCTTGCCATCACTATAGGAAACGGGATCTCCATTTTAACCCAAGCCTGCCCCACAGGGGGCTCAGAGTCCACTCCCAGCCGTTTGGTGAAAGGGCTCACCCTTGCAGGAAGGATCCAGAAATGATCCTTCTTTTATTCACAGCAACCAAAGCAACCAAAGCTTGCTGGGGCCAGTGGTGCAAGTATTTGCCTATGAGCAACTATGTGTGAAGGAAGGAAGGTTTCCTTTGTGTGGCTCCCCAGACCCTTACTCCCGGCCCTTGGCTCCCCCACACCTCTGCTGACCACTCACCTTCTGGGCCCCCCAGGCCCCATGCTGAAATCACGAGAGTTACCTGGCGGGGCTCCTGGCCTCCTGAACCAGACAAGGGCCCCTTGGGACTCCAGAAGGCCACTGTTGGCCCGTGGGCACCTCGAGAGGCTCTGCCTTGACTCACTTGGGGTCTGGCTTGACGCAAGTCCTGCCAGGGCTGGAAAGAGTTCACGAGTCCCCTCCCCACCAGGGAGACCCACCACCTCTCTGTCCTGGGGGATGGGGGCTGCCCAAGGAGGGCCGGAGGGGGCAGTTCTCAGCCTGAGGGAGGTTTGGGATATGGGACAAACCCTCTCCTTGCTATCCATCCAACCGATAGGAGGTACCCGTGTGAACTGTAGTCCAACTCTCAAAAATTTGAGCTGCCACTTAAAAATCAGGAGAATTCACAGAAGTACATTACAGATCCCTAGCTTCTTTGGAAAACAATAAATAAAAGGGAGGGTCTAGACGTTCTGCGTCCACATTGCACAGAACTCTTGGCTGGAGCTGAGTGATGGCTCAAGCCTGTCTGCTTCCCTCCTCCTTCCCCCACCTGGTTCCCTATGGTCTCCCCGCCCTGGACACATTTTCTGATGGACCTGGTGACCCCACACAATTTTCACTGACATCCCTCCTCTTCCCTTTCCCTCCCCATTTCCCTCCTTCTGGGACAGGCCAGACCCTGAGGGCAAAGGTCGAATGCATTCACAAATGCTTGTAGCCTTCTCCTTCCCAGGATGAAACACATCTGGATACACAACCAAAACGTGGAGAAAGGTTCACAGACCACCCCTCAGTCCAATCCAGGTTGGGAACCACCTGGCCTGAGAGTCGCTTGGCCAGGGACTGGACCCTTGACCGGGTTTTGGCACAACCAACCTGGGGGAAAAGGGGAACTTGGATGGGGGCTAGTCTACAAATAGTCTTCAGAACCTCTTGGGAGGGCTGGAAATGCCACTGCCAGGCCTCAAGGCTGGGTGAGAAGCAGCCCTCAACTTTCTGTCTGGACCCCAGGCCATGAGAATGGGAAGACCCCGGGTGCTTCTTACCCCTCTGTTAGGGGCAGTGGCTGTGCTGGCAAGGGGGCGGGGCTCCCAAGCAGCAGCTATTGGGGGGCAATAGACTCCATTGCAGCTGGGCTATTTTTCCCATATAAGTAAAACGTTTTAAATGAAAGAACTGTCCACTGAGTTTTACCATGATTTAAGATAAAACTGCCGAGTCACACATCCCAGAAATAAGCTTTACAATGAGAACACCAGCAGATAGGTAATGGTGAGCTTCTGGCTTAGATGGGGTCCGCCTGAGCTCCTAATTTCCTGCAAATATTTCAGGAGGGAGAAGACACATACTGACCCTCAAGCCACAAGAACGGTGTCACCATCAACAGGAGGGGACAGCGGGTGGGGTCCTGGTGAGAGCCCCACCAAGGCCTGACCCAAGGCCTGTGGGCCTCAGCCCACCCCCAGGGCACCCCTGATGGGCTCACTGCACCGTGGACCTGCATCGGCCTTCAGAACCAACTCTCCAGCGCTGCTGTTGTCATAACTACCACCATGACCTTTTCAGGGTTTAAAAAACCAAGAACCGTCCGGTGGCCATGGAGAAAGACAGCAACCATAGCAACAGCCCTGTCCTCGGACCATCTTCTGGCACAGAACCATTTCTCTGCTGCCCACATTAGCAACTTAGGCCTTCAGGAAGGTCCGAGGGTCCTCCATAAGCACACGTTAGGACCCCACACTGGCAGTGAACACAGCATTCTGATTCACTGTGTGCCCTGAGCTCCCCCTCTCCCGCCACAGAGCAGAAGTGGCTGAGGGGGAGGTAAGCCAGGCAGAGGGGCACACCCCTCCAAGCCCTGTGCCACTTCGGGACTGGAGTTCTGCTCTGCCCTCCCGCCCCTGCTGGCAGATCTCCTGAGTTGAGTGGGGGCCTTGGCTCTGATGTCGGTGACCCCCCAATAAGATGCCTGGGCGGTGAATGGGGTTTGGGGTGGGGCAGGGGTGGGGTCCACGCTGGGGGAGAGGAAGCTCAGTCCTGGGAGTAAGCCCTCCCCAACCCCCGAGCCTAAGTCCTCCTGGGACTCATGGTGGCCAAGGGGCAGTCACAGCGTCCCAGACTGGATGTGATTTGAGGGGCATCTCACAAACAGGTCTTGAGCCCCTCCTTCTCCTCCCTGGGTCCCTCCAGTTCATTTTGGGCCAGGCAGAATGGGAAAGGGGACACCCCAAACCTGAGCCCCTCTCTGGGCCTGCCAAGCCGTGACTCACATCACGGGTGAACAGAGCCCGATTCATTCCCAAGTAAGGGGCCCAGGGGAACAGTAGGCCGCCATGGCCACACAACCTGAAACCGGGGCTTCCGGGAGCCGGCGAGGGCCCCACTCAGCCCCCCGCCCAGGCCCGGACACAATAGGAGACCCAGTTGTCCAACTGGCCTGTAATTTCAGAAGGTGGCTTTGTGTGGGCTTTACTTAGCCAAGCTGCCAGACGAGCCTGGGGCCTGGGGTCAGCATGTCCGGCTGCCGCTGGCTGTCGGCAAGAAATGCACTTTGAGGAAATAGCAGAAAAACATCAGAACGTACAAGAAACGCAGACCATGACATCTACCAGTAGCAACAGGCAAGGAGGGCAGGGTGAACCAAGGAGGGGCTTTGCAATCAGGCCAATCCGGGTTCGAGTCCTGGCTCGGGCCACCCTGGACACAAGACTTGGGGCCACCAACTGACCCTCTCTGGAGTCCAAGCTGAAGACAATCGTGCCTGCCTCCCAGTGTGGAGGAAAAAGGGAAGGGCCGGGGTCGGTGCCAGACGCCAAGGAACGTGACTCTCACGACGTGTCACGCACACTGAAGCTTAATTACACCGTCTCGTTTAAAGAATTATCATCGTACACGCGCGTGGGGCTCTGTGGCTTTCTGAGCCATGTTCGTCCAGGACTCGGTTAGATCCACGCAGTGACCCCGTCTCCTATTTTTATCATTTCCCTTTAGTTTCTTTCTTTCTTTTTTTTTTTCAAAGATTTTATTTATTCATTTGACAGAGAGACAGGCAGCCGGCAAGAGAGGGAACACAAGCAGGGGGAGTGGGAGAGGAAGAAGCAGGCTCCCAGCGGAGGAGCCTGACGTGGGGCTCCATCCCAGAACGCTGGGATCACACCCTGAGCCGAAGGCAGACGCTTATCGACTGAGCCATCCAGGTGCCCCTCCCTTTAGTTTCTTTAAAACTGAAGTCCTGCTCTTATTGGATCTGGTGCCCCAGTGTTCCCTTCTGCTCTCCTTTTGAATTTCCCCCACCCCTAGGAACCTTTAGCATAACAATTCTGGGACCATTTTCTATTAATATCAATTTCCAGATTACGGCGATATGATGTCTGTTTCCTAATTTAATTAGGTGATTCCTGTTATTAGTTCCTACATGTTCATTATTTTTCATTTAGCATATTTTAACGGACAAAAGGAAAGTGATATTCTGGCTGGAGACCCCCGGGGCATCTTCTGCAGGGATGGGGGGAACGTTTGAGGCCCGAATCAGAGAAGCAGATGCTGGGGAGCTGCGGGCCAGCGGTACCACTAGGAACGGGCCAGTCGCAGTGAGAGAGGGTGGGGACAGGGAAACAGGCCCACAAGGTCTTCCAGGGAGGGCAGCAGTGAGGGTCCTTCATGAACCCCACTTCCAAAAGCAGACTCCAGACAAGGCTCCAAAGCCAGCACCCCAGGGCCCACCAAATCAGTGGGCTCCAGGTACCCATGCTTGAGGGCTGAGTGTTCTGACACCGACCCCCTTTCCAGCACCTTTTGGCTGACTACCATGTGGGGGACCCAAGTCTGTCCCCCTCCATCAGTATTGCCCTCCGCACTTGCCGGGGGCACCCTTGACACCCTTGTAGAGTCTAAGTCAACACTCCTTTAGAATTACACAGAACACAATGTGAATGGTGCCCCCAAAATATGCAGCCTCTGCCTCAGTGCGCCCACCCTGTCGAGGCGGCCCCAGCCATCATGCCCCTGGGCCTCTGGCCATGTGGGTCTCCAATCCTGCCATTGTTGAGGCCACGGGTTTCCCTCTCTTTGCCGGCACAGTGATGACTGCCCACCCCGTGGCCCCAGAAGGAACCCCACAGAGCTGCCCTGGAGATTACAAGGATAAAGGGGGGCCAAGAAGCCCCAAGGGCCACACTTGCATGGAGCAGCATTGCAAGGATCCTGACACACGGCCTTGACTTTGAGCCCGGTACATTCTGTGACGAGGAGAGGGCTCTCCAAAGACTCGTAGGGAGCACAGTGGGTGGTTTTACCTAGAGTAGAATTTTCTCTGCTGTGGTCACAGAAAAGCGAGGTGCGGGAGGGTGAGGCGGCCCACGCGAGCCCTCGGCGCCGTTTGGTGAGCGAGTTTGAACACGCTGCAGGTGCGTTGTTCAGAAACACAGGGTTCTGAGAGTCCCAGCCCTGCTGATTTCGCAATGATATATTGCCAGCTACTTAACAGGATGGATCACTGCAATTACGTGTCACTTCTGATATTCACAGTCACAACAAGGATGTGTCAGCTTCGCAAGGTTTGTAGAAAATATATATGGTGCTCTGCAATGCTGGTGGAAAATGGTTTCAGGAAACAGACTCAAGAGGGTTCCAATAAAACCCACCTGCCCGGGGAACGCAGATGGCTGCATGGAAACTGGGGCAGGAGGGGGGCTGGCTGCCTTGCCCGGAAGGAGTCTCTCCCCCCGCAGGCTGTCCCTCCCCCGGGGCCAGCGGGGGTAGAGGAGGGACAGCCACCCCACCTCTGGCTACTCCGTCAACCTCCCACGGGGGAGCTGCTGACAGCCCCTCGGCAGTCCCTCCTGCGGCCTCGGCCCACCAGGCACCTCTGGCCTGGCAGTGTTCTCAGGGCTCCAAGTGGACATCCCTGGCAAAGAGTTGCTGTAGAAACAAGACACACGAGCCAAGTGTAGGCTCAGCACTGGTGCGGGCAGGGCTGTGTCCCTGGTAACCATGGGACCGAGAGTGAGGGCCATGCTTTTTCCAGCCAACACATCCCTGCCTCCAGGGCACAAAAGCAGGAGCCCCCAGGTTGGTGGGGCCCCTGGGCAGTGGAATTGTGGCTCTGTCGATTTCTAGCTGTGAGACACTAGGCAAGATGCTTGGGGCACGCGCTCTGGAGAGAGGCCCGAGGCTCCAAGAGAGTCTCACCCCAATCTACTTCACGGCTTCCACGCTAGGTCGGCACCTGGTCACCTCCTGCGTGCTACGGAAGACAAACAAGCCACCCACAGCCCCCCTCCTCCAGGCAGCCCTCCTGGCTCCTCCAGCCACAACTCTGCCCTTGGGTGTAGGAGGCAGAAGAAGTGAGTATGCGGCCTGAGAGCAGAGAGGCAGGTGGAGGAGGGGAGGAGAGCTTGTTCCTGCAGCCTGTGAGTCTGGAGTCCCAGGTGGAGGACTTACCGAGCAGCTCTGCCCACCTCCAGCCCCCTCCCCCAAGCCGCTCCCCATCTGGTGCGTCTGCCACCGTGAGTGGTACGTCCGACCCAGTCTGCCAGGGCCGGCCAGAGTCACCCTGACCCGAGACAGCAGCCCTCCTCACCCTCATCATTGTCCCACCATGTGGTTGCCGACTCTCCCCCGACCCCCTGGATCCACCCTCTCTGGTCTCTGTGCCCCACACTCCCATCCTCCCCGCTGGGTTCCTCGTGCTCTTGTCCCCTCCTCTGCTCCTGCCCACAGCTCCAGACATGAGCTTTCTAATGGCTATCCCCACCTCAGGACCCTGGGAGCTCCCCTTGGTCTGGAGCGAAGGCTCGCTCCTCTGAAATGCTCCAAGGAAGGGCTTGTGGGTCTGCAGTGCGAGTCTAGACCCACAGGTCGCACTCTGGTCCCTAATCCACTGGGAGTTCCTCCCATGCCAAACCCCCGCACACCTCCAAGGCTTGATCCAGGCTCTCTCTGCCCTGGCTCTGCTCTGAGGCCAGGGCAGGCAACAGGGAGCATCACGGTGGTTAGGAGGGGAGCAGGTGTATGGCAATAGCCTGCTGCCCAAGGACAGATCCCAGCTCTGAAACCCTAAGCTGTGTGGTCTTGGGCACGGCTCTTAACCTCTCTTGTCTCAGTAGTCTCATCTGTCAGATGGTGTAATAGCGTTTAAATCATGGCGGTTTGAAAGGACTCAGTGTGAAGTGCCTGGCACAGTGCCCAGCACGCAGCGAGTAACGCACTGAGAACAGTGCTGCCGTGGGCCCACCCAACGGCTGCTCAGCTCTTCATCTCTAAATGGGAATAATGAGTTATTAGCAGAATTATATGTACCGGGGTGCCTGGGTGGTGCAGTCGTTTAAGTGTCCGACTCTTGATTTTGGCTCCGGTCGTGATCTCAGGGTTGTGAGATCGAGCCCCGTGTCGGGCTCCATGCTCAGTGGGGAGTCTGCTTCTCTAACTCTCCCTCTTCCTCTGCCCCTCCCTCCGCTCACGCTCTCTCTGTCTCTCAAATAAATAAATCTCTAAAAAACAAAACAAAAAACACAAACAAAAAAGAATTATATGTATTAAAACATGTAAAGGGCTTGGCACAGGATCTGACACGTGGCAAAGGCCTGATCAGTGTTTGTAATCACCACCATCCTTGGATGCCTTTGTGCTGTGGAAGGAATGCCCCGGGCAGATTGTTGCAGACCAGGAAGGGACCAGGGGCTGTCCAGTCCCTTTGTCTCCACTAGGGGCCCCTGAGCACGAACCCCTGTTGGCACTGTGGCTGCCTCTGTCCTCGACACTCCAGCATCAGCCCCATCCCCAGCTCCACCAGCCACAACTCCATGGCTTCAGGAAAGCCACACGCTTACTTCTCTGAAACATGGGGTGGCCCCGCTTTAAGGAAACTCACTCTAGAAACCAAAAATCAAAAAAAAAAAAAAAAAAAAGGAAAGAAGGAAAGAAAAAAGAACTATTTATACTGTGTTCGCAACAGAATCTATATCATAAGGTCATGGTTTTTTATTTGCCAATGAATAAACCAATCAATCCACCATCACATTGGCTGCATGGGTCACTAACAACGACTCACCTCGCCCCATTAAAACAAAATCCATCCCACTTAAAAGAATGAAGGAGGAGTGATAAACTCAGAACACTGCATCATGCAGCCCTGAATGAATGGATGCAGCCAGGTGCCTCATCAGTGGCTAACTGGCATCGCACAAGAAAGCCAGGAAGATGTGCGCCTCCTGATGGAAGAACGGAGGATCACATGTGCATTCTTGCCCCCCAAAAAGAAAAGAGGAGCACCTGGGTGGCCCAGTTGGTTAAGCGTCTGCTTTGGCTCAGGTCATGATCCTGGGGTCCTGGGATAGAGCCCCACGTCAGGCTCCCTGCTCGGCGGGGAGTCTGCTTCTCCTTTTTCCTCTGCCTCCCCACCCCAGGCATGTGCACACACGCACATGTGTTCTCTCTCTCTAATAAATAAAATCTTAAAAAAAAGAAAAGAAAAGAAAAAAACTCGCAAACCTTGTCTGATCAAGCTACTAGATTTACTTAATTTACAAGAAATACGAAAAGCAGAAAACAACGTTGAAATATACTGAACACACCCAATCGACAAAAACCCCAACAGTGAGAAACTCAGCAGGACCTGGGACCCAGTTTCCCCCAATAAATAGCAAGAGAAAAAAAAAGATGAGGAGAGAATCTCACAGATTGAACGAGACTTAAAAGACTCAACCACCAACTGCAATGTGTGGGCTTGATCTAGATCCTGGATAAAACAAAGTGGAAATAAGGGTACCGATAATATTTGTGATTCAGCTAGAAATTGGAACACTGGATATTGGATGATATTAAAGAATCGTGGGATGTTTTAAAAAAAAGAATTCTTATCTCTTAAATTGAGCAATACATTGTAATATTTATGGCTGAATTGATACGTTATCTGGTCTGTGCTTCAAAAGTCAGAAGGAGGGAGGTGCCAGCGGCTGTGGGTGGGGCAGGCCTGACCCTGAGGGAGCCTGCTGGTGCCGGGTGCCTGGAGTCACTGCGTTCTGCTCATCTCCTCTGTGTGTGTTCCAAACCCTCCGTAATAAAAAATTCATAAACAAAGGCCACTCATAAAATTTCAGTTTGCCCAGTCACACGTCTGGAACTCTGTCTTCCACATCCCCAGGGCCAGCAGGCTAGGATGTGTTATTCCTGATTCTGGCCTGTTCCCTGTGTCTTCCACTTAGAGGAGGGGCAAGCCTAGTCCCTTGAGTCAAGGAGTGAGTTGCCTGAGGCCTCAGGGTCTGGCAATATTGGAGACCGGAAAATAATCAGAGAGGTAACTTCTCTGATACACACTACATACCAAAATCTCATCTTAGGTGAAAGACAGGTTAACCAGCAGCTATTCACATTTCAAACGGTTTGACTGATTTAAAATATAGCAAACATTTTCTAAAAATGGCTTGATTTAAAAAAGTTGGCAAGCCCATAAGACTCCATATGATGCACGAGTCAGGTGAGGTTTGCTGACTGGTCCCGGAGAGGTTTGCATGCTGTTACCACCTAATAACTGCATGGGAGAAATCCGAGCAACACCCTGACCCTGAGGGACCACAGGCAACTGAAGGCTCCTTCTCCTACTCTCAGGCTGGTTTCTGGACCTTCCCCTGCCCACCCTCCCCCTCCCACCTTGGTCAACGCCACCGACGGTGGCTCCCAGACACTGCGTTCCCAGGGAAGTTGCCGGCACTGTGAAAGCCAGAGCAGGCTGTGTGGAATTTCCTCTCCAGGCGGCATCCCCAATGGCCTTACCCAATCTGGATGACAGGGCAGCCTCCTGACTTTGTACCTCCCACCAGCAGAACTCCACAGGGAGAAGGCTTGTCCAGGCCCTTGGGGCCACCCACCCATGCAACTGGATACATACACTTTGTAAGCACTGGTTTCCAACAGATAAATGTAATCAAGGTTTATATGCTCAGAGAAGCCAACAGGATGGGATTGTTTCACTTGAAAGATCAGAAGAAAATTGTAACTAATGTTGTGGAAAATTACTTTGATATTGCTTTCTTGGTACCGAATCACAATTAGGCTGCTGTGAGAAGTACAGGGAAAGAATAAATGAATAGTAACAAATCAACACAAACCGCCTGTGTCAGGAACACTTTGCTCAGGGAAAGTAACATAAGCATTACTTAAAGTTTTATGACTGTGTTTGATGTGATTTACGTAGAACGTCAAGGTTGCCCATCCCCGGCCACGTGGCGAAGGTGGTCCGGCTCCATTTACAGCCAGAAGAACACGGCCCAAGCTCCAAGCGTCCTCCTCACATGGGTCAGCCAAGCCCACGCCGTCCCCAGGTCAGGGGAACAGGAGCCTAAGCTTCGTGTCATCCTCCACGCCCTGCTGAGCCTCGGAGCTCCTTCCCCAGCTCCCCGCTCCACCCTGGAAATCCCAGCCTCCTGTGGGGTCTGGCCCTACTGGGAATGGAAAAGATCCACATGCGCTGGGCAGCTGTGCAGAGGCGCATGCGCGGGCCAGCTATGCAGGGGTGCGTGCGCAGGAGCAGCTGGCTGGAGCGAGGGGCAGGAAGACACGATGCGCAAGCGCTCTGCTTTGCCGGCTGACTGCGGTCTGGCCACCAGACCCCAACTCTCCCCAGGTATATAGCATCTGTCTCTGCAGGGTACCACGGATGGGCACGTGGCCCCTGCCCAGACGGACGCCACACACACTCACGCCTTCTCTCCCAGGCTCATCCCACAGAATGCAGACCCTGGACACAAGGACCCTCTGCCCATGCGTGCGCCAAGCCGCACACACACCAAAACGGGCACCAAAGATCCACGGGTCACCCCATGGATACACCATTCACCCCAAGCCGTATTTAAGGGCCCTTGTTCGGGACAACTGCGCGGGGCGGGGGAGGGGGGGGGATCAGCCCGCCTGACAGCCCTGCCCTACAGGGCCAGCTTCTGCTGGCATAGGGCCACCGACCACTCTAAAGCGCACGTGAGGCTGTGAAGTCCCCACAGAGGAGCCAGCCACTTCTGACATTCACCACCCCTGAGGGCCTGGCCCAGGAGTGAGTCAGTACCAGTGACTCACCTGCTGTCTCCTGGGGACCCACCACCTTGGCTGCTTCTTGCTAATTCTTGATGCAAGAATGAACTCATCGGCCTTCCCGCCCAGGGCCTCTGGTAGCAGCTGCCAGGCCCAGGGGCCCCGTTCTAGCCTCCTGATGCGCTTTCTGACTTTCTACCTGATGCCTACGGGCCTTCAGGCTGTGCGTAGGATGGCTGAGCCAGCCAGAGCTGAGGGTGGGGCTAGAGAGGGGGCTGCAGGCCCGAGTACCCGGGGCCCCCTCCCTGAGGGCCAGGTGCCCTATGCTGGGCCCTGCTCTTCTGTAAGATGGTTCAGGAATCTCTCTGCCTAAACCCACAGCCTCTACTCCTCCATATTGTCTGTGTCCTGGAGCACAGGGGTGTGTTCACAGACTTCCCTGCTAAAGGCCCCCAGGCCCACTGCTGAGAGATGAGCGGGGGCTGTGTTTCAGCAGCAGACACCTTGCCGGAGCTCCCCCTCTCCATATTCTGCCTGAGGCTCCAGAATCATCCTTCCCGCTTTCCCCACGCTGGATCCCACCTGTCCTCAGCAGATCTCTGCAAGTCAAGAAGGGCGCTCCCTCCATGGCTCACAAGGGACACGTGGGATGCAGGCAGCAGGAGGGGGCCAGTAGGAGCAAGCTCAGCTTCGCAGAGGCAGGAAGCACCTTGACCCTCTCTGCCCAGGCCAGAGGACCTGGATTCAAGGGGTCCCAGGGCTGGCAGAGAAGCAGAGTCCCATGTGGGGCATGGGCTCAAGAAGAAGCCATTCCCTCTCTGATGTCCCAGACCATGTGGGAGAGGCCCCAAGAGGTAACAGAATCCTCTATAAACCTCAGTTTCACCAAAGGCAACAAGTGGATGAGAGCCTGGCTATCATTTCAAGAGGAGGGCGCGGGCCAGAGACTACAGGCTAGAGGTCAGAGGCCAGAGGCTGATGCCCGCCAGCAGGGGGCCAGGCTCCCTCCTCTGCCTGCCAGGACTCTTGGTAGACTTGGCCCCAGGGCAGCCACGGAGGCCTGCCTTTCCGACAGGAAAGCTGGGGCAAGCGGGTAGCAGGGCCGAGCGCAGGGGCTCACCTGGCAGCTGCCGAGGGGCGAGCTCCGTGGGGTCCTGCAGGCCGATGAAGAGGAGGAGGCCTGCGGCTCCGAACAGCAGGATGGATGAGAACATGCAGGCCAGCCGCATGGTTCCGGCTCGCAGGGTCATCCGGGGTTTGCTCCGGGGTCACCTCTCGGGTGTGGGAGGTGCGTTCTTCCCTCATCATCCACACCAAGCGTCCATCAGGCCACGGTCTACGGGGCAGATGGGGAGAAAGAGGATCCATCACCAAGGCACACAACATCCTGTGTGGTCTGAGGCCCCAGTCCCTGGCTGGGACCAAGCATAATCCCCGATCCGTCCATCCTTTAGAACTTACTCAGGTATGTCCCTTCCACCTTTCCAAGCCCAAGGAGGCTGAGGGAAGTCTAGTCACCACCTGTGGCTGGGACACCAGCTTCCCAGCAGGGGCTCCTATATTGGCACCCCCAGAGACCCACAGCCAGTAACAGCCCCTGCACTGTCCAGGTTCTCCGAGCTTCCAGAAGAACTGGTGTGCGCCCTATAGAGGGCCTAGGTACCGGCCTAGCAATTTGCGTCCTTGTCCCTTACAACTGGCCTGGTGGACAGAGAAGCTCTTAGATCTCTCTGCCCTGGCTCCTCTCTGCAGGATGTTGGGGACAAGTGTCTCCACAGAGCAAGATGCTTTGGGAAGGAGCCTCCTAGGCCCAGGGGCTACCAGGGACAGAGACTCCCCCATCTGAGCTTCCTCTCACCACCAGAGCTGTGTCTCCCTAACAGATGGGTGGGCTAGCGGAATAGAGACCCCACTGGTTAGTCAGCTGTGTCAGGGGGGAATTGAAGCTCTGGCCAGATCACAACTAGTCCCACTCTTGAGGCCCTTGGGACTGGAGCTGGGACTGCATTTGACAGCTCCCCGGCTCAGAGGCTGGTGACAGCATCTCTTGTGTTCCTGCGGATGGACGCCTGTTGCTCTGGTCACTGCCGACCCAGAGCATGCCCAGGTGACTTGCCCCTCACCCTGGGTCCTCTTGAAGGGCAGAGCAAGAAATGCCAAATACCAACAAGTGACTCCAACTGGGCCAGGCTGTGGGCCAAGATGGGGGCACCCGAGGCCATCCACTCATAGGAAGGATGTAAGTTCCTGCAGTGGGGTGAGGATGGGTGGAGTGGGACAGGTGCTCAAGTGGGATCTGCACAGGAGGCCGTGCTAGACGGGCAGGGATTCCAGGACTCCCCCTTTTAGAGGAGGGCCGCTCTGTCCCCTTGCCTTCAGCCACTCCTGCTAGTCCAGGTGCAGAAATACCGCCCTCTCTCGACCCAAAAAGCCCTGCAGGAGTTTCCCCAGCCCTGACACAGGGCAGCTTAGAGGGAGGCTGAGGCCAGGTGGGCAGCTTCCAGCAGCCTCTGAGATCACAGGTGGGTGGCTGGGACCCCAGACCAGATGTGCTGCTTGGCACAAGGACATTTCCCTGCCTGGAGTCTCCTTGGGCACAGCGCTTTGGTCAGGGAACCCATTCCTGACCAGGCACCCAGGCGCTGGGGGAGGAAGCCCCAGCCACCGTCCCTCTGTGTCCTCATGCTCCTGGGGGGCACGAGGAAGGAAGTGGTAAGAGGAGTCCTTCCCTCCCCAGCCCAGACAAAAATTCCCAAGGTCTAGACTGTTCTCAGCAAAGCTCTGGGGCTGAAGAGTGGTAAATTGCAGGTTTGGGTTTCTCCCCTCTGCAGTCTCTGTAATTATGTTTTCACTCAGTTAACTTTAATTAACCTGCCCCGGGCCTCTCTGCATGGAACACGCTCGAGCGCTGGGCTCTCTGGGCTGTGCTGAGCAGGTGGTTCCCACGACCTCCCAGCTTTTCTGTTCGGGAGGCAGCACTGAGCAGGGCTGTTTTGTCTCTGGAACTGGCTCAGTTTGCCATTGGCCCCGACCTCACTGCAACGGCCCCTGCCCCAGAGAAAGATGGCTGCTCCTGCCATCGCCAGGGACACCCCTGCACGGAGCTTGCAGGGGGTAAAAATAAGCAGCTGCATGTCCCCAAAGGCTCAGACCCTGAAGTCCCTCATGGGACCCTGTGGCTTCTCCCTCCGTGGCTGCCTGGGATTGGACTGTCCTGGGGGCCTGGCTCATTGTCCTGCAAAGACACACACGCAGCGGTGCAGGCCCTGGGCCCCACTGAAGGACAAGGTCACTCTCAACAGCCCTTCCTTTTATGATGACAGGCACTGTGTGGAGGGGTCGCCCGGGCCAGCCTTGAGGTCTGGGGGAAGGACGGGGGACGGGGGCGGAGGCCCTCTGTCCCAAAGCAGTTGGCTTAACCCCCGGGAGTTAACCCCCACGGAAAGGAGTCAGAAGAGTGGGAAGTGTGTCACACACACACGGATTCGGCAGGGACAAGACCCTCAGGGAGCAGGGGAGGCAGCTCAGGGCCCTTCCAGAGCAGATACACAGGCTCTAACACGGATACACACGTATGCACACACGGCACACACACACCATTGACAGTCCCCAGCAAGGCCCCAAGCCGTAAAGAAAGTGCCACAAAGCCCTGATACATGGGCTGCCTGCAGCCGCACCAGCCTCCTGGGTCAGGGAGGGATCTGACCTAGGGTGAGGGAAAGAGAGAGGAAGGAGGGGAAAGAGAGCAGCAAGTTTATGGCTAGGGTACACCGCTGCTCAGTAAAACAGGTAATAAAGTGCCACCTAATCTTGGCCCAAAGGCTCTGTTGGATGAAAAAAATAAAAAAGGGGGGGGCTAGAAGCACGTGCAATCATCATTGCATTGTTTACAGCAGCCAGCACTGCAGACGTGGCTCCAGAAGGACTGGCCAGTCCCCTGCTCTCCCCAGTCTGTCACCCTGTCACACCGTCCAAGCCAGTACAGACGTCCCCTGTCCTGCAGCAGTGACCTGTCCTCGCTTGTTTCTGAACCCACCCCAAGCCCAACCCTCCACGTGGAGCCGGGCTCCAGCAGCCCACGTGCCTGGGAGCCAGGATGAGGCCCACATCCCTGCTCCCAGTCTGGGGGGCAGGGGGAGAAAGCCAGCCCTAGGACCCGCACCTTCACCACACCAGGAGCAGCAGTCATTCAAGCGTCTGGTCTCAGAGACCCTCCCTTTGGTTGACCCCCCAGGAGAATACAGCACCCTCTCCATTCTCCATGCGCAGGGAAGCTGGCATTAGAGGCACCCGTGGCTCTCCCTGACTCCTCTCAAGCATCAGACCCCAGCCTTCCCCTCAGACGCCCTCCGCTCAGTGTTTGTTCTCACTGCAGACCATCTACCCAGCCAACTCCCTGCCATGTACAAATGGAATCAAAAGGTTAGCATGCCTCCCCTCCTGGGTAACTGGCTTGCAGTGTGGCCGGGTCTTCACTGCCCCAGGAGGGGGCCCACATCACAGAACCCATAGGAAACTCCTTCCTTTAAAGGTGGAGGGTAGATGGGAGATCACCTGACACTCCAGAGAGTGTGCGTATCTGATCCCCTATTGTTTCCACGAGGGTCCTTGTCTTCAAAGTCACATGGTATTTTAGATGCTGGTCCAAAGGCTGCTTGTCTCTGTCTCCTGGGAGTTGAGCTGCTGCCCGGGGAGTGGACTCTGTGATCTGTCACAGGCTGGGGCCAGGCTGCCCAGGACCCCATAAACACACTCACAGGACTCTGTTCCCACCTGGGACTGTTGCGTCTTCACCGCACGCTGCATCACTCTCGGCTCCACTGACAAGTGCCCCCCACCCCGCCTCCCTGCCTCCCTTCCAGGACCAACAGACAATACGAAAATTCAAATAACCAGGGGCAGAGCCAGGAGGAGTAAGACAAGAAAAATAAACGGCCCACTTAGTTTCCAGAAGGTCCTGTCCTCACAATCCCTAGTTTTCCCAACGGCTTGCTCTCCCTGAGGCCTGAATGGCATCACCAATTTTTACTGTAAGAAAAAAAAAATCCAATTAATCTTGTAAACACCTCCTGGGACACAGGTCAGGGCCAAGGATTCCTCCAATTTCCTTATTTATCTGATTTAAAAATTTGTCTCTTGGGAAAATTCACTTTAGGGCACAAGCAAGGACTTGGGAATTCAGCCAAAACGCACGCACCTCCAATGACGACAGGCCGGCCGGCGGATGGATGGATGGCTCCAAGGACACGCTTGGCTGCGGCTGCTCCAAGGCTTGGATGCTCCCCCCAATCACCCAGAGGACCCCCTCTGGCTGTGAGGACCCTCTCCCGTGCCCTACTGGAGGCAGCCGGAGGCGTCCGGCCATGTGCCCATGGGAACAGCCACTTGGTGTGTGGACCCCAGGCCCCAGAAAGTTCTCTGTCCAGTCAGCCTCCTCCTTGCACGGGCAGGAGCGAACAATGACGTCCCTCCCGGCTGAGGGCTCCAGGACGAGCTGCTCATCGGGAGAGAGGCTGCTATGGCAACTTGAGGAGAATGGAGCCAGGCACTGCCGTCACCTTGAATCCGGCACCAAGCATTCCACCGTGGCGGCAGAGGGGGCTGCACCTCCGCTCAGCCCCTGCCGAGGCTCCTGCGATGAGGCTGACCTCCCGCCTTCCCTGCTCAGCCTCCTGGCCTCAGTAACTCATTTGCTCCTCACTGAAACGGAGCACACAGCCCAATCCCCCGAGAACACCACCTCCATCTGTTTTGTCAGACAAGTTCTTCCGTGTGTGCGGCTCTTGCTTGCTTCTGAGATGGGGTTCTTCTTGATTTCAGCTCATTAAAATCCTGCAGCTAATTAAAACCGTTCTAACGGCAGCGGCGGCGGCAGCAAACTCTGGGATGAGTCCCTCCAGTTTTTATGCGTAGGCATAAAGTTGCAGTGCTCTGCGAGGGTGACGAATGGCTGCAAGTGCTCAGACTGAGGCGGGGCTGCAGACTCCTGCCCTGCCTGCTGCGGGAGAGTGCTGACCTGGGTCCTGAAATGCTCAGGGCCCAGCCTCCGCACACCCTAGCCCGCATGAGTGACCCCACTCCTGGGGGAGGCAGTTCATCTGCCACACTCATCCCCATTACAAGGCAAGGATTCCCTCCAATACTTTCTGCTGGGTGGGAGAAAGGAAGACCCAAGGCAGAGGCCAAGGCATAAATCAGGCTCAAACAGCCCCGAAGTCTTGTCCCCACAGATCCACTAGGCTACAAGCTTCCCACCACTGCTTACACAAAGAGGCTGAGGGGAAGCCTGCAAACACACAGCTGCAGTAAGGGGTTCCCGAGAGCCTCGCCAAGGTGCCACAAGCCACAATACCCTTGATTGCTTTCAGGGGTAGGACCACACCATGGATACCATCTCTGCCCCGGACTTCATTTTCAGGGCATTTTATGAGACAGGATAGGGGATAGTAATTCTGCAGGTAGAGAAACTGAGTCCCACCCTGGCCAAATCTGGGATGGGGATTCAGCCCCCCAATCCCATGAGCAAGTGCCTTTCTCCCACCGTGTGGAGAGTGTTCACACACCTGCCTCAAACTCTTGGAGCCCCAAGAGCAGTGTCACAGCCTCTCCCCATCTTTGTATTCCTAGCACTTAGCATAGTGCCTGGCACAGGGCAGGTGGTCAGCATAACCTGTGCTGCATGTGGTGTGAACAGGGGTTAACAGATGGAGATGTCTGGGCCGTCTGCAGAGAGGCACTCCACAAACCTGGAATTTCTAAAAGGTCATGCATGTTTCAGGGAGCTATGGGTTTGTTTTGATCAGGTCTGGGTTAGAATTAGGCTCAAACAGTAGCCCAATCCTGTGAGTAAAGAGGAGGCAAGGAAGTGAGCTCCATTAGAGATCCTGATGGAACCTGGCAGCTCCCACATACCCAACACACACTCACCACCAGGTGCCACATTTGTATCCTCATTTTGGTAGGGCAGATTGCAGATCATGGGGCCTGAAGACTAATACACTCATGGAGGTAAATGCAGATTCTATTGCTATATATACATGTGTATTAATATACATAATATATGTACAAACAAATATATAAGTCATTTAGATGCCATAAAATGGATCACGCTAGGAAACTCCTACACAAAATGAAAGTTTGAATGTGTTGATCAAAAGTCAATGGGGGGGGGAGATGTAGAGCAGTAGGATCCTAAGTTCACCTCCACCTGTGGACACACCGAGGCATCAACTACATGTGTGACAACTCACTCTGAAAACAACCTGAAGACTAGCCAAACAGATCTTCCTGAGCTAAAGACATCAAGAGAAGGCCATATTGAGAAGCATAGGAGGGGCAGAGACAAAGTCGGGAACCAAACCCTCAGCGTGGTAACGCACAAGCAGGCAGAATGGAGGAGTGAGAGGATCAGCCCCACGCCAGGCATCCCTGGCCCCGAGGACCTGCACAGAGAAGATGAGCCCCCATGACGTCTGGCTTTGAAAATCAGCAGGGCTTCCCTTCGGAAGAGCTGGAGGTTTATAGGAAACTGATTCTCCAGTCTTAAAGGGCCAGTGCACTGTATCACTGGGCCCAAAACCCAGCACAGAAGCAGCAGTTTAAAACGTGTCTGGGCTTGATGTGAGACAGGAATCCATCAAAATTCTAGAGGAGAACATAGGCAGCAACCTCTATGACATCGGCCAAAGCAAACTTTTTCATGACACATCTCCAAAGGCAAGAGAAACAAAAGATAAAATGAACTTATGGGACTTCATCAAGATAAAAAGCTTCTGCACAGCCAAGGAAACAGTCAAAAAAACTAAGAGGCAGCCCACGGAATGGGAGAATATATTTGCAAATGACACTACAGATGAAAGACTGGTATCCAAGATCTACAAAGAACTTCTCAAACTCAATACACGAGAAACAAATAAACAAATCAAAAAATGGGCAGAAGATATGAACAGACACTTTTCCAATGAGGACATACAAATGACTAACAGACACATGAAAAAATGTTCAAAATCATTAGCCATCATGGAAATTCAAATCAAAACCACACTGAGATACCACCCTACACCAGTTAGAATGGGAAAAATAGACAAGGCAAGAAACAACAATTGTTGGAGAGGATGTGGAGAAAGGGGATCCCTCCTACATTGTTGGTGGGAATGCAAGTTGGTACAGCCACTCTGGAAAACAGTGTGGAGGTCCCTTAAAAAGTTAAAAATTGAGCTACCCTATGACCCAGCCATTGCACTACTGGGTGTTTACCCCAAAGAGACAGACGTGGTGAAGAGAAGGGCCATATGCACCCCAATGTTCATAGCAGCATTGTCCACAATAGCTAAATTGTGGAAGGAGCCGAGATGCCCTTCAACAGATGACTGGATTAAGAAGTTGTGGTCCATATATACAATGGAATATTACTCAGCTATCAGAAAGAACGAATTCTCAACATTTGCTGCAACATGGACGGCACTGGAGGAGATAATGCTAAGTGAAATAAGTCAAGCAGAGAAAGACAATATCATATGATTTCTCTCATCTATGGAACATAAGAACTAGGAAGATCAGTAGGGGAAGAAAGGGATAAAGAAAGGGGGGGTAATCAGAAGGGGGAATGAAACATGAGAGACTATGGACTATGAGAAACAAACTGAGGGCCTCAGAGGGGAGGGGAGTGGGGGAATGGGAGACCGGTGTTGGGTAGTAAGGAGGGCACGTATTGCATGGTGCACTGGGTGTTATAAGCAACTAATGAATCATCGAACTTTACATCGGAAACTAGGGATGTACTGCATGGTGACTAACATACTATAATAAAAAAATCATTAAAAATAAAATAAAATAAAAAAATAAAACGTGTCTGGGGTATACATGAAGGGGATTTATTGACTAATTCTAGGATATGTGTTGGAGGGTTAGGGATCTGCAAGAGTTTTTTCCAGGAACAGAAAGTGCTGGCAGGTGCTATTCTCTTGCCCTCCTTTTGCCTTGGTCAGATGCTTGTGGGAGTCAGTTCTGACACACTCTCTATCTACCTTGTTAGCACCTTGCCCTGCCCTGGCATTCCCCCTGAAGCCTAGCTCCACCCAAACCAATGCTCTAGCAAGCACCCCTCCACAGTGGCTCCCACACTGGGCAGCCCCAGCCAGGACCCATGCCTTGCCAGAGTGACTATCAGCTCCCACACCCAACAGGTAGCTCTGGTCAGAACTGGCACATCTCCAGAACAAATCTTGACCCAGGGAGTGAGGGAATGAACCCTACCAACAAGCGCATGACCCTTTTAGCCCACTGCATATGAGGCAAGCCAGCCCACCTGTGCTCCTACAGACAGTCAGGCTGAGAATTAGCTCCACCCACCAGTGCACCCCCAGTCATAATTGGCGGGTGCTCTCAGCCCACATAGGGGAACACCATGTATATACATATATAACAAACACAGAGTCAGACAAAGTGAGGAGGCAGAGGTATAGGATTCAAACACAAGAACGAGACAAAGCCCTAGAAAACAAGCCAAACAAAACACAGATAAGGAATCTATCTGAGAAAGAATTCAAATTAATGGTTATAGATACTCACCAGACTTGAGAGAAGACTGGAAGAACCCAGTAAGAACTTTAATGAAGAGATAGAAGGTATAAAAAGGAAGCAGTCAAAGCTAAAGAATACAATAACTGAAATGAAAAATACACTAGAAGAATCAACAGCAGATTAGAGGATGCAGAAGAACAGATCAGTGACCAGGAAGTCAGGGTAGTAAAAAAAAACTAAACTGATATAAGAAAAAGGATTTAAAAAAAAAAAATGAAAGTAAGTTAAGGGACTTCTGTGACAACACCAAGCAAAACAGCATTCACATTATAGGAGTCCCAGATGGAGAAGAGAGAGAAGCAGGGATAGAAAACTTATTTGAAGAAATAATAATGAAAAACTTCCCTAACTTGAGGAGGAAACAGATATCCAGGTCCAGGAATCCCAGAGAGCTCCAAACAAGATGAACCCAAGGAGGTCCATATCAAGACACATAATAATTAAAACGGCAAAAACTAAAGATAAAGAGAGAATCTTAAAAGCAGCAAGAGAAAAACAGTTACATACAAGGGAAACCCCATAAGGCTATCAGCTGATTTTTCAGCAGAAACTTTGCAGATCAGAAGAAAGTGGCATGATGTATTCAAAGTATTGAAAAGAAGAAACCTATAACCAAGAATACTCTACCCAGCAATGTTAAGAATCGAAAGAGAGATAAAGTATTTTCTAGACAAAAGTTAAAGGAGTGCATCACCACTAAACTGGCCTATAAGAAATGTTTAAGGGAATTCTTCAGGTAAAAAAAAAAACAAAAAACAAAAACAAAACATAACTAGAAGTAAGAAAATTATGAAAGAAAAAATTTAACTGGCAAAAGCAAACATACAGTAAAGGTAGTAGATCAATCAGTTATAAAGCTAGTATGAAGGTTAAAACATAAAAGCAGTAAAATCAATTATATCTACAAAAATTAGTCAAGGGATACATAAAGTAAAAAGATGTAAAACATGACATCATATACATAAAATGTGAAGGAGGAGTAAAAATTTAGTGCTTTTAGAATATGTTCGAACTTAAATGACCATCAACTTAATATAAACTGCTATACATATAGGATGTTATGTATGAACTTCATAGTAACCACAAACCAAAAGCCTATAATCAATACACAAAAAACGAAGAGAAAGGAATCCGAGTATAACACTAAAAGTCATCAAACACAAAGGAAGGGAGCAAGAGAAGAAGAAAGGAACAGAGAACTACAAAAACAATCACAAAAATAATTAACAAATGACCATAAATACATACCTATCAATAATTACTTTAAATGTAACTGGGCTAAATGCTGCAATCAAAAGACATAGGGTGACTAAATGTACAGAAAAATAAACCCATCTATATGCTGCCCACAAGAGACTCATTTCAGACCTAAAGATACATACAGACTGAAACTGAGGGGATGAAAAAATAGACATTCCACAGAAATGGAAGCAAAAAACAAAAACAAAGCGAGGGTAGCAATCACACAAAATAGACTTTAAAACAAAGACTGTAGCAAGAGACAAAGAAGGGCATTGTATAACGATAAAAGGATCAATCAAACAAGAGGATGTAACCACTGTAAATATCTATGCACCTAACATAGGAGTACCTAAAAAGCAAATATTAATAGAAATAAAGAGAGAAATTGAGAGTAATACAATAATAGTAGGGGACTTTAACACCCCCACTTACAACAATGGATAGATCATCTAGACAGAAAATCAATCAGGAAACAGTAGTTTTGAATGACACATTACACCAGATGGGCTTAACAGATATATACAGAACATTCCATCTAAAAACAGCAGAATATACATTCCTTTCAAATGCACATAAAACATTTTCAGGGATAGATCATGTGTTAGACCACAAAACAAGTCTCAATAAATTAAAGATTGAAATCATATCAAGCATCTTTTCCAACCACAATGGTGTAAAACTAGAAATCAATTACAAGAAAAAAATTAGAAAAAACACAGATGTGTGGAAGCTAAACAATATGGTACTAAACGACCGATAGATTAAAGAGGATATCAAAGAGGAAACAAAAAATACACGGAGACAAATGAAAACGAAAACACAATGGTTCGAAATCTCTGGGACATAGCAAAAGCAGTTCTAAGAGGGGAGTTTATAGTGATAGAGGCCTACCTCCAAAAGCAAGAAGAATCTCAATCTAACCTTACTCCTAAAAGAATTAGAAAAAGAAGAGACAAGGCCCAAGGTTGGTAGAAGGGAGGAAATAATACAGATCAGACAGAGCAGTAATAAATGAAATAGAGACCATAAAACAAACAAACAAACCATAGAGAAGACCAATGAACCTATTAGCTGGTTCTTTGAAAAGATAAAATTGATAAAGTTTCAACTAGACTCATCAAGAAAAAGAGAGGACTAACATAAGTAAAATCAGAAACAAAAGAGAAGTTACAACCAAGAACACAGAAATACAAAAGATTATAAAGGACTACTACAAAAGAAAAAAAAAAGCCAACAAACTGGACAACCTGGAACAGATGGATAGACTGCTAGACACATACAATCTTCCACAACTGAATCGGGGAGAAATAGGAAATTTGAACTATTTACTAGTAATGAAATTAAATGAGTAATCAAAAAACTCCCAACAAGCAAAAGTCCAGAACCAGATGGCTTCACAGGTGAATTTTACCAATTAAGGAAGAGTTAATACCTAGCCTTCTCAAACTAGTCCCAAAAATAGAAGAGGAAGAAATGTTTCCAAATTAATTCTATGAGGACAGCATTATCCTGATACCCAAGCCAGACAAAAGACATGACATAAATAAATAAATAAATAAATAAATAAACAAATAAATAAATAAATAACAGACCGATATCCCTGATGAACACAGATGCAAAAATCCTCAACAAAATATTAACAAACTGAATTTGTAATGCATTAAAAGCATCATTCAACATATCAAGTGAGATTTGTTCCAGGGATATAGGATAGTTGTTCAACACTCACAAATCAATCAACATAATACATAACATCAACAAAATGAAGGATGGGGCGCCTGGGTGGCGCAGTCATTAAGCATCTGCCTTCGGCTCAGGGCGTGAGCCCAGCATTCTGGGATCGAGCCCCACATCGGGCTCCTCTGCTGGGAGCCTGCTTCTTCCTCTCCCACTCCCCCTGCTTGTGTTCCCTCTCTCGCTGGCTATCTCTCTCTCTGTCAAATAAATAAATAAAATATTAAAAAAAAAACAAAATGAAGGATAAAGTCATATGATCATCTCAATAGACACAGAAAAAGCATTTGACAAAATTCAGCATTCATTCATGATAAATTCACAACAAAGTGGGTATAAAGAGAATATACCTCAACATAATTAAGGTCACATATGACAAACCCATAGCTAACATCATACTCGATGATGAAAAGCCAAAAGCTTTTCCTCTAAAACCAGGAACAAGACAAGGATGCTCCTCTCACCACTTTACTTCAACACAGTAATGGAAGTCCAAGCCACAGCAATCAGACAAGAAAAAGCATCCAAATTGATGAGGAAGAAGCAAAATGTCACTATTTGTAAATGACATGCAGACAATACTATATACAGAAGTAGACATATATAACCCTAAAGACTCCACCAAAAAACTATTAGATCTAATAAAGGAATTCAGTACAGTTGTAGGATACAAAATCAAGATACAGAAATCTGTTGCATTTCTATGTATTAATAACTCACAGAAAGAGAAATGAAGAAAACAATCCCATTTATAATTGCATCAAAAAGAACAGGATACCTAGGAATAGATTTAACCAAGGAGGTGAAAGACCTATATTCTGAAAACTATAAGACATTGATGAAAGAAACTGACAATGATAAATAGGAAGATATACCATGCTTATGGATTGGAAGAATTAATATTGTTAAAATGTCCATAGTACCCAAAGCAATCTACAGATACAATGCGCTACCTATCAAAATGCCAATATTATTTTTCACAGAACTAGAACAAATAATCCTAAAATTTATATGGAACCACAAAAGACCCCAAATAGCCAAAGCCATCCTAAGAAAGAAAAAAGCAGGAAGTATCATTATCCCAGATTTCAAACTATACTACAAAGCTATAGAAATCAAAAAAGTATGGTTCTGGCACACAGACACATAGATCAACAGAACAAAACAGAGAGCCCAGAAATAAATCCACAATTATATAGTCAATTAATTTTCAACAAAAAAGGCAAAAATAAACAACAGGAAAAAGACAGTCTATTCAATAAAGGGTGTTGGGGCAACTGGAGAGCTACATGCAAAAAGAATGAAACTGGACCCTTGCATTATACACAAAAATTAGCTCAAAATGGGTTAAAGACTTAAATGTAAGACCTGAAGCCATAAAAAATCCTAAAAGAAACCATAGGCAGTAAATTCTTGGGCATTGGTCTTAGCAACAGTTTTCTTTATTCTTATAAAGATTTTATTTATTTATTTATTTCAGAGAGAGTGTGTGTGAGAGAGCACAAGCAGGGGGAGTGGCAGAGGGAGAGGGAGAAACAGATTCCCCCCTGAGCAGGGAGTCCGCTGTGGGGGCTCAATCCCAGGACCCTGGCATCATGACCTGAGCTGAAGACAGATGCTTAACCAACTGAGCCACCTAGGCGCCCCTTAGCAATATTTTTCTAGGTATGTTTCCCCAGACAAAGGGAACAAAAGCAAAACAAACAATTGGGACTACATCAAATGAAAAAGCTTTTGTACAGTGAAGGAAACCATCAACAAAATGAAAAGGCAACCTACCAAGTGAGAGAAGATACATGCAAATGATATATCTGATAAGGGGTTAGTTTCCAAAATATATAAAACTCTCATACAACTCAATACAAAACCCACAAATAATTCAATTTAAAAATGGGCAGAGGACCTGCATAGACATTTTTCCGAAGAAGACATACAGGTGGCCAACAGACACATGAAAAGATGCTCAACATCACTAATCAGCAGGGAAATGCGAATCAAAACCACAGTGAGATATCACCTCACACCTGTCAGAATGACTAAAATAAAAACACAAGAAACAACAAATGCTGGCAAGGATGTGGAGAAAATGGAACCCTCATGCACTGTTGGTGGGAATGTAAATTGGTGCAGCCACTATGGAAAACAGTATGGAGGTTCCTTTAAAAATTAAAAATAGAAATACTATATGACCTAGCAATTCTGCTTCTTGGTATTTGCCCAAAGAAAATGAAAAAAAGTAATTCAAAAAGATAATATGCACCCCTATGTTCACTACAGCATTTTTTTGCAATAGCCAAGATATGGAAGTAACCCAAGTGTCCATCGATAGATGAATGGATAGAGATATTGTATATATATACACACATACATACATGCACACAATGGAATGTTATTCATCTATAAAAAAGAATGAGATCTTGCCATTTGCAACAGGGATGGAACTAGAGGGTATTATGTCAAGTGAAGTAATTCAGACTAAGAAAGACAAATACCATATGATTTCACTTACATGTGGAATCTAAAAACAAACGGGGTGACTGGGTGGCTCAGTCGGTTAAGCGTCTGCCTTCGGCTCAGGTCATGATCCCAGGGTCCTGGGATCGAGTCCCACATCGGGCTCTCTGCTCAGCCAGAGAACCTGCTTCTCCCTCTGCCCACCCCCTGCTTGTGCTCTCTCTCTCTCTTTCTCTCTGTCAAATAAATAAAGTCTTTAAAAAAATAAAAATAAAAACAAAACAAATGAACACACGAACAAGTCAACAAACACAACACGTGCTACAACATGGAGGAGCACTGAGGACATTAGTCCTCCACATGGTTAGAAACTAACCAGGAGGGGCGCCTGGGTGGCTCAGTTGTTAAGCATCTGCCTTCGGCTCAGGGCGTGATCCCAGGGTCCTGGGATCAAGTCCCACATCAGGCTCCTCCGCTGGGAGCCTGCTTCTTCCTCTCCCACTCCCCCTGACTGTGTTCCCTCTCTCGCTGGCTGTCTCTATCTCTGTCAAATAAATAAATAAAAATATTGAAAGAAAGAAAGAAAGAAAGAAAGAAAGAAAGAAAGAAAGAAAGAAAGAAAGAAAGAAAGAAAGAAAGAAACTAGCAGTGGGACAAACACTCTATGATTCCATGCAGTCAAATTCAGAGGCAGAACACAGAATCCTGGTTACCAGGGGAAGGGGGATGGGGCGTTGTTAATTAATGGGTACAGAGTTTCAGTTGAGGAAATTGAATGAGGTTCTGGAGATGGAGGGTGGTGATGGTTGCACAACAACACGAGTGTATTTAATGCCCCTGGACTTAAAAATGATTAAAATAGTATATTTTACTGTGTGGTTGGCTCAGTCAAATGTGCATGTGACTCTTGATCTTGGGGTCATGAGTTGAGCCCTACTTTGGGTGTAAGATTATTTAAATGAATATATAAATAAAAACTTTTAAAAAACAGTAAACTTTATATTATATACATTTTACCACAGTAAAAAAAAAAATCAACAAAAGTAAACTACAGGTTGAAACTGAGCAGAAACCAGCCTCTACCTGTTAGTTTCCCTCATCCCACAGATGACTGCACGTGGGCTCAGGAGCTGAGGACCAGAGAGGGCTTAAGTTCATGACCGTGTGAAACATGACCAGGACACACAGAAGCTGGGTTTGCGGCCCAGGCAGCCTGAACGAAGTAGTCAGATGTCACGAGTTGGACACCAGGCTCAGAGTGGGGAGCCCAGGTTCTAGGCCTGGCTGTCCCTCCAAGCTGTGGGACTCTCACGACTTGATTTCCTAACCTCAGAATCAGCCTGCATCCAAAATATCTGTTGTAGATGAGTTCCCAGTTCCTTGCAGCTCTGGTGTCAAACAAATGTCCAAACAGAAAGGTGTTTTTGTGAATTTCATTTGCACGAAGCCACTTTCAGGCAAAGCAGGAGGCCTTTCGGCTAAGACGTCCTTTACGCACACCTTTCACCTGTCCTTGCCACGAATCTGGATCACTGCTCGGCTCTTATGGACCAAAGCTGCCAATCTCTTTCCCTTTAAGACAACTCTGTCCTTGTGGAGGGAGCCAAGGCCTCTGATGCAAGTGTTAATCTGGAAATTGTGTTCTCAGGTTCTTTCTGAGCCTCAAAGCCTTGCTTCCTGGAGGCCTGTCTGGCTGAGGTGAGTCCCACCTGAGGCCACTCCCTCCCTACATGACCATGGCTCTCTGTTACAACATCTACACTGAGCCCAGCTGAGACTGTGCCTCATTGAGTGAGAATTCATTTCAAGGCAGAAATCTAAATGGGGCTAATGATGGGGATCCCACTGTAACCACAGTCACCTTTGTCATTTAAAAATCTTTAATTTGGGGGGGCACCTGGGTGGCTCAGCCGGTTAAGCATCCGACTCTATATTTTGGCTCAGGTCATGATCTCAGGGTCGTGGGATTGAGCCTCATGTCAGGCTCCAAGCTCAGCGGGGAGTCTGCTGGAGATTCTCTCTCTGCCCCTCCTCCCACTCACGTGGTCTCTCTCTCAAATATATAAATAAATAAGTATCTTCAGTTTTTAAAGAATTTAAAAGGGCAACATGAGGGATCCTTGTGGTGGCAGAGATGTCCTCTATCTTGACTGTATCAATGTCAACATCCTCCTTGTGATATTGTACTATACTTTTATTAGATGTACTGGGGGAAACAGGAAAAATGGCACATTGAAATTACTCTGTATTATTTCTTACAACTGTTATGTGACTCTGAAACTATCTCAAAATGAACAGTTTAATTTCTTAAAAATCAAGAACTTGAAAGTAACTGGCCTTTGAACTCATGCATAATGGAAGCAAATTCTAATGTTGTGCACGTAAATAATAGATAACCATTTTCATGGATCAGCGCCATCCTTTGTTGTATAAAAAACATTTTAAAGTTAAGGGACTATGCCTTTAATAGGAAAATTTGATGTGTTAGCAACTACTGGTTGATCTTTGTGCATTTTTCAATTGCAAATTGCACTTTAAAAATGCAAACAATTATTAATATTGATTCGGACTCAAACAATATTGAATTTCAATATATTTCCAGCTCTTTTATGAATTACCCTGTGGATATGTGGTGATTATGATAAAAGAGCATTTGCATGCTCAATTTCTTTTCAGTGAGGAACCTTGAAGAGGGCTGATGTGATCCATGGATAATGAACTTCACAGGGACAAGACTGGTTCCAGAGTCCTCTGCCGGGCCCTCAAACTTAGCAGACAGCACAGACTCACAGGGCCATTTTCTCCAAGCCAATATTACAAAGCACAGGCTGTGAATGACTGCTCAAGGCCTGGATGGGATTTAGAGTCATAGTTTTTAGGGCAAGGAGAAGGAATAGATGTAGATCATGCTTTGTTAACCTTCCAGGTAGCATGCTGGGTACTATATAAACATCCCATTTAGCTTTTGAACAATAACCTCTTGAAGTAAAATCATTATCCCTATTTGATACAGATTCGGTTCTCTGTAAGGAGATGCGGAGATGGAGTTTAGGGTGCAAAACGTTTATTAAGGATCAATACCTGTGAAGGGAAAAGGGAGGAAGCCAGAGCAAGCAGAAGTTAGACAGGGCTGCAGGTCCAACCCAGCCTGGGTGGGTAGGTGTAGCCCATGGGAGTGTCCTGTAACAGGCAGAAATGGCTGCACCTTCATGCGTCACCCTACTCAGTCACTGGATGTGGCATGCCCAGGGAAAGGCACAACCCCAAATAGGACAGTTTGCTGCAGCCAAAGCAGATCCTGAAGGAGCTGACAGCTGGGAGATGGCTGCTGATCACATGTCCTGTGGGTGGTCAGTGAGTCCTTCTTGGAAAGGGATCTGGACAGCACATTTCCAAATCTACCACCATTTACAGACGATGAAATTAAGACCCAGAGAGACTAAACACAGCCAAGGTTACATTCTACATAAGCCATCCCAGATCTGCCTGACTCAAATCTTGCCTCTCTGCACCCCATTCACTGCTTCTCCCAAACAAAAGCATAGATCAGACTGTCCTGACCTTCAGCTACTGAGACATGAAGGTCTGAAAGTCTCCAGAGGAACACACGGAAAGTCTGACTGCGTAAGCAGATACCCTTACCTCACCTCTGCTAACATCCCTGCAACACGCACGCGTGTGTGCACACACATGCTTAGTTCTTGGCGATTCTCTCATTGCTAATGGAAAGCGGGGGCATGGATTATTTGGGTTAAAAGTTCCCCTGACAGTACAGCCTGGAGAGCATCTGCCCCCCCACCCCCTGGCAGAACCACTGGATCTTGCCAAGAGCAGCAGATGATGTATGCTGCTGCACAGCCTCCTTTTACTTTTAGAAAGCACTGAGCTTTTCACATTTTCCAGCTGCTCTGACATCCACAGCCACAGCAGGGAAAATTACAGGGAGGAAAAAATTGCATATTTACTTCTCAAAATTGAAAGTTGGGGTATAATATGGACAGAAAGGAGTGTATGAGTAAACCTAGAATGTCCTGGCCCCTGGTAGGGTGCAGCTGCCTCCAAGCTGCAAACGGCAATCCATAGACTCCAGAAGAAGAGAGAATGGCAAAGAGGTTTGGCTTTCTTCCAGGGAATCCCTCTCCTTGTGGCTGGCACAGGGAGGCCCCAGAGGACTTGCCTTTGTGTTCCCAGCTGCCAAGAATGCCTGGCAGAGAGTAGGTGCTCGGGCAACGTGGTGAGCAAAGAGAGAGTAGGAAGAGGACAGAGAAGGGGAAGAGATCCTTGCACACTGGGACCAGCTCAGTCCTTTGGGTTGAGGACATGTGGAGTCCAGCAGGGGTGCCCTGTGTGTGGGCACCGTGAGCATGCACGGCCATCCCCTTTGGGAGTGGGCTGGCCTCTTTAAGATGGCTCCATGGCTAACCATCACATTCTTGATCCTCACTAGTCCAGCATGATTCTCCCTGGAGCTCTCCTCAGAACAGCTCACGTCTTCCAACCTGAGGGCTCAAAGACTAAGAATATGGCAGAGCAATCAAGTCTGTTCACCGTATCCCAGTTGTGGAGAATTGGGTCTCCCTCAGGCTACCAGGAGGGGGCCAGAGCTGTGAGTAACCTGGAAGTCCTAGTGAGTGGCTGTGCAAAAGACAGGAGGCTGTCTTCTCCATGAGGCTCTGCCTCATGTCTCCCTCCAGCGGACATCCTGTGCTTCGAGTACCCCACTGACCCTCCAGTGCCTCCCCCCTCTTTCACCACAGGGTATTGGAAAGCCAGAAATTTGGGCCCACCCTAACCCTCCCGCCCCTCCCCCTGTAGACAGCCTCCTGTGTGTTTCCTGTCCATGTTTGTTTTTGTCAGCCCCTCAGTGAGGATGATTCAGCACCGGGGGCCTGGACAGCTCCCTACCTCCACTCCAGTCCCCAAAGGACAGTTGCTGTCACTCCCTTGTTCAAAAGGGTCTGAGGGCCCCCAGTTGCCCAGTGGTCCAAGTTTTAATGTCTTAGCATATCCTGCAAGGCCCACTGAGTATCCAGTGTCTGCTGCTCTCCTATCTTCAGTCTCATTTCTCACCATTCCCTGATGGCCCCCACAGGTGAGGCACCCTCCTGTGTGTTCCCAGAGCCCCTGAACTTTCCTCTAACACAGGTGAGAGCTCTGGGCTCTTTCCTGCTGTCCCATGTCCCTGAGTTCTCGTCTCTCCACCTCAAGGACACAGAAAAGGTGCTAAGTCTTTATGATCCCAGGACATGGTATTTTATGGTATGTGTGCTGGGCCAAGGATGTAGGCAGCACTCAGCTGACTGGGAGCACCCCACAGCAGAATGGCATCCATGCAGGTCCCACCCATGTCCCTGTGTCACCGTGTCAAATGAAGGTGCATTTAAGCCCTAATTTCTTGCATGGGTGCTGCAAGGAGAAAGACACAGGTAGAAATACACATTTTTACGATGAGATCCAGAGTAGCCAATCATCAGTCTTCAGTGAGCACACCTGTTGAAAGCAGTCCATTTCCTATATTAACTATATGACACTTCTGTAGTGAAAATTATTTTCAGAATGACATAGCCAGTGACCCTTGGTAGCAGATCCAGGCCTTCAGATCTTCCAATTTGGAAACCTGGATTTTTTTTTGAAGATTTTTATTTATTTATTTGAGGGGGAGAGGGGCAGAGAGAGAGGGAGAGGGAGAGAATCTCAAGAAGACTCCCTGCTGAGCAGGGAGAGCCCAACACAGGGCTTGATCTTATGACCCTGAGATCACGACCTGAGCCAAATCAAGAGTCGGACATTTAACTGACTGAGTCACCCAGGCACCCTGGAAACCTGGATTTTGAACTTGAAATTTCTTGATTCTCAAATCAGCAAGCAACACACATTTTTAGAACCTACCCAAGCCAATTAAAACTCGTGTCCAAGCTGGATTTGGCCAGGGGTCCACGCATGGCCACTGCAGCCATGAAAAGCATCGCCCAGACCGGGAAAAGGCACCTGGCCTCAGGATAAAAACGATTCAAGGAATTTTGTGCAAAAACAGCTGAGAGGAGAAAAAGCCTGTGAGTCAGCTGGTGTGGATGGAGGCTGCAGCAGGCTCGCTGGTCAGGAGCCGCTCCTACAGCTCTGTAGCTGGATGGCGCTCACGCAGAAACACGGGCTTCCAGCACAGGGCATCTGGCTGTGCCCGAGGACAGTCACTGCGGTGTCACATGGTCCACCCAGCAGCGCGCGCACACACACACGCACCCACAGTCACACTCCTACGCACCAGTTACGGGTTGAACTGTGTCACCCCTGCCAAATTCACATGTTGGAATCCTAACCCCCAGTACCTCAGACTATGACCTCATTTGGGAAAAGGGTCATCACAGGGATAACGAGCTAAGAGGAGGTCACGCTGGAGTAGGCTGAACGCCTCACCTAATACGACCGGTGTTGTTATGAAAAGGAGAAATGTGGACAGACACACACACAGGGAGAACGCCATGCGAGGATAAAGGCAGAGATCTACAAGCCAAAGAATGCCAAAGATTACCCGCAAATCCCCAGAATCTAGAGGAGAAGCCTGGAACAGACTTCTCCCTTCACCACCCTCTGAGGGGGCCAACCCTGCTGACACCTTGAGCTCAGACTTCCAGCCTCCAGGACTGAGAGGCAACGCATTGCGGCTGCTGAAGCCCCCTCGTCTGAGTGGAGCTGTTACAGCGACCCCAGCCAAGCACCACAGCCCCTGCAGGGAAGGCTCAGCCCCAGCGTGCACGGCGCCATCGGGGAGTGGGGGGCAGGGGGACACATGGCTGGCCTGCTGCCAGGAGACCAGCTCCTGCCTGCTTCAGTGGTTCCTATCAACTGCTATAGACAGTGTCAGGCCAGCATTTGACACAAGGCTTGTGACAAGCAGGATGTGCTGAGGAGTGACAGCAAACCTATCTCACTGGGAATCCTGCAGCTCCACAGTCATCGGGACCCGGATCCTTCCTGAGGCTCCACTCCTCTGTACTCGGGCAGGTTTCATCCTCAGATGGCTTCTGCGTGGTTGTTGGACGGCTGCAGCCACAGTCCGGCCTCTGGGCATCCTCACTACATCCGGCGGGGAGCCCGGTCCCTAACCGTGGAACAAAGCTCCTAGACCCTGCGCCAAGGGCACCTCCCTGACCCAGTGCCGGAGGCTGGGGGAATGCCCCGTGCTGGTGGGCGCAGGCCTGGGACCAGTGGAATGGAACTGCCTTCTTGGTGCCGGGAGTGGGGTCAGCGCCTCCAAACTCAAAGACCGGGAGACAAGGGGAAGGCGTGACCCAGAGTCAGCTACTGAGTCCCTTATGTACAAAAGCTGCGTGAAAAACTCTGACCCCTATTTTACAGATGAGGAAAGAGGCTCAGAGAGGCTGAGTGACTTGGTCAAGGCCACACCATGGCGAAGTGATGGAGGCACATTTGAATTCAGGTCTCAGTCCAAGAGCAGAGCTGTCTGCCGCTCCCCAGAGCTGCATCCCAGGATTAACCCTGCCGCTTGTGATGGAGGAAACCGCACCTTACACACGTGCCAGCACAGACCTGGTCTGTCCGCGGGCAGGGGGTCAGGGCCACTCCATCCCTCTCAGAAGCCCTCTGTGCACCCATTCTGCTGGCCTGCCCTCCCAGCACACCCACGTCCTGCCCACAGCACTAGCCTGCTGGCTCCCACGGGGACCCCGGCCTCCGCGAGAGCCCTCGGCTCACCTGTGAACGAGTCTGTGACTGTGCGTCTGAGCACATGCATGTGTGAGGCATGTCTGTGACTCCATCCTGTGAATGGAGAGGGTGAGGGCTCGTGTCTGTGTGTCTGGGTGAGCTTGTGTGTGAGGGGATGTGTGTTCACACATGTGCGCATGTGTGTGGGCATTTCAGAAGTTCCCGGCCCTTTGCCCTGTGGCCCCCAGGACCATGACCATGAGGAGCCATCACCCCCAGCTCAGAGGCGCTCCCCCCACCAGCTGCTGCCTGGGGTCAGCCCTCCTTCCTGGCAGAGGCGAGCAAGGCCTCCTTTTCCATGGGGGCCTGGAGGGCAGGCGGCGGGGGGGGGGGGGCAGTGGAGGGTGGGCTGGAGAGGGGCTCCGAAGTGGCAGCCCAGCAGGGCCATCTGCCATCTGTGCCTCCCGCTCCGCTTCCCCCTCCGTCCCCTCTCCGCCTCAGGGTGCATCACTCCGGTGACCCCTGGGAATTGGAAGCTAATTTTCCACGATCATTAGTGATGGAAAGACCTCAGGTTCTGCCTTTAATTAAAGTCAAACGTGGGGCTGAGGAGAAGCGCTGCACGCAGGCGTCCTCTTCTCACTTGTAAAAGCCATATGCAAATAATTAAGCCAGGCATGGAAGCCATAATTAAAAATTTCACAAACCCCCTCATTAGCTGAGCAGTCTGCACAGAGAAGTGGGACCACGGCCTTCCCCCATGCCGATAGCGGCTCCCGCAGATGGTTAATTGGGGCTGGTGGGGAGAGGCAGACCACACCCAGGTGACAGTGCACCTGGCAAAGAGCTGGCAGGGGTCCTGGCTTCCCAGGCCAGTGGCGATGACCTCTCACCTCTGCTTAGGAGGCTTCCAGCAAGGGACCAGGGCTCCCAGGGTGAAGTGGGTAAATCCAAACACCCACCCACCCACCGCAAGGGGAGGAAGACTGGACCCTGGTCCCAAATCTCCCAGCCTCCCCTGGCCCCAGGCCCCATTTGTGCACAGTGGGGTTGCACTAATGGAAGCAGGGAGAAGGGGCTCAGCTAGAGACTAGAGATCGCCCCAGCTGGACCTCTTGAAGCCCCTCCCCTCAGGGTGCCCAGGAGGGAAGTGGACCCTCAGACTGAGGCAGGCTAGGCAGGCCCCCTCTCCCCCAGCAACTGTGTGTCCTGGGGTCCTTCAACCCCTAGCCATGCATACAGATGTCCCCAGGCCTGGTGGCCACTGTGCGGGGAGTGGCCCCTGAACACAAAGGCCGGGACAGGATACCCACAGCCCATAAACACAGGCAGCCCCAGCTTCCATCAGCATCTCGAGATCTGTGAGGAGGGGTGGAACAGCCGTGAAATGTCTGACCTCACTGCTCCAGACGTTCTCAGGGCCCTTTTCCCCCACGCTCCTCAGGATCCTGGCCAAGCCCTCAGCCCCTGCAGACATCTGATTCACCTCAGTTCCTGAATCGATCCTGCCAGGCACGTCACCGCAGGCATAATCTCCCCTTGCGCAGTGACATTTCCAAATGAATATTCACTCATTCCTGTCCTGGCCACTTGTTTTCCGTCCGGCCTGATCAATGGCACTTCTCTGAAGGAATCGTGCTCATCAGGGGCACTGAAGCTCCCGGCGTGTGCAGGGATGACATGTGTCCGCCCCGCTGAGAGCCTGGACAAGCTCACCTCACCCGTAGACCACGGGCCCTGGGCTGGGCCAGAGTTTCCTCCGCAGCTGAAACGCTCACTCCTTCAGTGTCACAGATGTAAGCCGAACATGATTAAAAACAAATCCAGAAACTGGCTTTCCTTTTGAGGATCTGGGGATCTGAAGGGGCCACAGGTATCAATGGGCCAAGCTCTGAGTTCTGTCCTGCTCGGGTCAATTCCGACCCAGAGGAGTCCTCCGTCTGATGTCTCTGGCCAGATCCCTGAACCCAGCCCTTCCCGTTCTGGCCTTGCCCTTCCCCGTGGCTCAGGAAACAGCATCCCTCTCTCCAGCTCTCCTCCGGCAGACAGAGGAGACGCAAGCCCTTCCACCAAGAGTCATCAGACACCTGCCCCCAGGCACCCTGCTGTCGTGGAAGCTGGTCCCAGGCAGTCGTGATCTTAGCTGACCCGTCGTGTTTCTCAACAGTCCCCAATATGCTTTGACAGTTCTGCAAGTCAGCTTGGGGCACCCCTCCTTTTGTTCACCCTCCAAGCCAAGCTGCCCTGATGGTCAGAGCCCCTGCCTCACCATTTTTCCCCCATCCCTCTGCAGCTTCCCTGTTACAAATGCATCTGTCCAAGGACCTCTACTTTGGGCCACTGACACAAGATAATACCCCCAAATAAGGCCATATGTTCACACGGGGAAGGAGACTATTCCACTTACACAAATCACGTGATAATTATACTTTTTGACCCTGTTTGATTCTTCAAAATGAAGCATTTCAGATACACAAAAATATATATATATAAAGAATATGAACGGGGCCCTGGGCAGCTAAGTCAGTTGAATGTCAGACTCTTGATTTCTGCTCAGGTCATGATTTCAGGGTCCTGAGATCAAGTCCCACGCTGGGCTCTGTGCTGGGCATGGAGCCTGCTTAAGATTCTCTCTCACCCTCTGCCCTCCCCAAGCCTGCTTGCATACCTGAACGCATTCTCTTGCTCTCAAAGGAAAAACAACATGAAGAACCACCAGTGCACTCACCATCAACTTCAAGAATAAAACAATGACCAATACGTGGAGTCTCCTTTGCACCCCTTCCTGTTACTTGCCCCCCTCCCTCCCCTCTAGAGGTAACCAGATGTGGGGTAAACATTTAATGAGCACCTACTATGTGCCTGGCACTGTTTGAAGCAATCAGGATCCATCATCAACAGAAGAGATAAAGATCCTGCCCTCATAGAATTAAATTCCAACTAGCAGAGAGACAGACAGTATAAGTACTGTAAGTACTATAAACAAAAGAAATTAGCAAATTATTTTAACATGACAGGGTGATAAGCGCTACGAAGAAAAGAAAAACAGAGCAAGGTGAGGGGGGCTAGGGGCTGGAGGCTAGAGGCAAGTCTCAAGACCTAAGCGTATAGAAGGAGGCCTCACTGAGAAGGTGATATCTGAACCGTGTGGATATCTAGGGAACAGCTTGTGCAAAGGCCCTGGGGTGGGAGCATTCCTGACACCCAGTGTGTCTGGAGAGGAATGAACATAAAGAAGAGGGAAAGAAGACACACAAAAGTAATAGGGGGCCAGTCAGGTGGGCCACTGAAAAGAAGTTGGCTTTTACTGTGAGTAAAATGGGGGCATTATCTGGCTTGGATTGCAGCAGAACCCCTCTGGCCACATAGGTAGGCAAGGGCAGAAGCAGGAAGGCCAGGGAGGAAATTAGCCTGGGTGAGAGATTTCGGCTATGATGTGAAAATGCAGGTCTGCCATTCTTATGAGAATTAGCAGTGTGACGAGAGGACTTTATTCTGACATTGAAAATTACATGTTTACTTTGATGCTCTGATATCACTATGTGTCTTTGGTCTACTTGCTGGGCCATGAGATTTTCTGATGTGAGGATTCAGGATCCTGAAAAATCAGTAAGTCACTCTTAACGTTGAGCCTGGCCCTCCCTTCTCGTTTCCAGAGCCAGAAGTGCAGGGAAGTCAGGGGCTTGGTACGTGTGGGTGAAATGGACATGGGATATAGACATTTGGTGAGGACTGGAAACAGGGCCCTGGAGTTGCCAGGCAGCCTGGGTCCAAATCCCAGCTCTGTCAGGCACTGACTGCCTCACTCTGGGCAAGCTGCTTCAGCTCTTGGTGCCTCAGTTTCCCTACCTGCAGAATGGGGGTAATAATGGCTACCTCACAAGTTGTCCTAAGGACTAGCTGAGCAATAAGGGGCAGACCTAGGCGCACAGGGAGTGCTCCATCGTGTTAGTGACTCCTTTGGGAAAATGACCAGAGCTCCTCAAAGTGCTCTCTCCCAGGCAAGTCCGTCAACCTGGAGCTGGGGCAACAATCCACTCTTGGTCATCACCCGCCAAAGCCTGAAGGTCAGCAAGAAACAGGCGCCATGGAGGCTCTGAATGGGGCTCTCCAGGGAATCTCTCAGGAGCCCAGGCTACAGGCAGCCCCACAGAGAACGGTGACCTTCCTGGGAAGGGCTTCCATGAAACTGGCCCTTGAGCACTTCACCAAGAAGGGAGAACGCGCAGCCTTTCTCGGCACCCCGCCTCTGCCACCAGCGCCAGCCTTGGGCTACCACTGCAGTGCAGGTCATGCCCAGCAAAGGGGTTGGTATTTATTTTGACATTCCGTGTTGGCTAAGCTATTTCAGTCTCGTCTGCTGAGTATGCCAAGCATGTCAGAATGATCAATTTTGAAAGTTGAATGCAGTTGGTCTTTTCCCTGATGATTAAAAATTTGGTACCTTCTATCTTCAACCAAAGAGTTCAGTATGTGCTGGGAGCTCACGGGCGGTCAGATCGTCACAGAATTAGGAAAACAGCATGGCGTTCAAGGCCTTGGGTTTTGGTGGGTATTTTTTTGGTTGGTTTCTTTTTTTTTCTTTTCCTTTCTTTTTGTACATAATTAATTACTTTGCAAGCAAGGTTGAAGTCTTCTTTAAAAATTGGCAAAATTGTTAGAAGCTAAAGCTTGCCAAGGAATGATGGAGCATATTCTGAAAATATTTGTGAGGTTTTCCTCTATATTCACACAAACAGACACACACACACACACACACACACACACATGCACGCACACTCCTTATCTTGAGTTTGGCATTGCAAAAACACCTATCATGGAAGTCTAATATTACTTTCCAATTAAGCTCATTCACTTCCAAGAAATCTGACTTCACTTCAGACAAATAACCAGTTCTATCAGTGGTCTCGAAGGCTCACGAAAACAGCATTTCCTCCAATCCACTTTTTTAGCCACAGGTCACCTATACCCAGGTAGTGTGCATGGGGTCCTTTGTCATCCATTCATGACAACTAATAGCCAAATAATACATTTCACTTTTGGCAAAACTTTCTTTCTTTTTTTTTTTTTAAAGATTTTATTTATTTATTTATTTGACAGAAAGACAGCCAGCGAGAGGGAATACAGGCAGAGGGAGTGCGGGAGGAAGAAGCAGGCTCCCAGTGGAGGAGCCTGATGTGGGGCTTGATCCCAGGATCATGCCCTGAGCCGAAGGCAGACGCTTAACGATTGAGCCACCCAGGAGCCCCACTTTAGGCAAAACTTTCAACCTGCTGCCCTCACTAAGTCGCTAGTCTGGCCTTGGCAATGAACTTCACCAGGCTGTGTTTCTCAGTTTCTTCTCTGAGGCAAGGTCAGGCAGCCCTCGGTATATGTTTCACGGGAGTTTCCAATAAGGCGAGGGTCTGTGTCCTTAAGGAGACCAAGGGGTTTGCACACACAGGTGACAAGCATTTCAGATCCTGATGATGTGTTCTGCGGCCGGTTTCTTTCATGTGAAGCAGAGAATGATGTTTTACAGGCAAAAATGAAACCCACAGGTTTTAGAATAAATTTCATGTGATCTTGGTCCAACACTATTTAAGGGATGAGGGTGGTTTGGCATCCCTGCCCAGAGTTTGCCAACACCTCAAGGAAGGTGTGCCCCATCTTTGCAATAGATATAAACCGTCCTTGATCTGAGCCTCAAGTATCATCAGCTACCCCCAAAAGAGACAAAGAAAAGCAAAATCGGGAGTCCTGATGCTCGATTTTGGTCTGCAGACAGCAATGTGACCTCCATGGCCGGCGGCCAGAGGGTGGTGTGGTGGGCCAGGCATCCAGCCATGCCCAGGCTCCAAGAAGCAGGATGTGTCTGTGGGTTTGTTTCGCACAAAAAAGTCATGAGCACAGCGTACTGGCGCCCATGGCGATGGAAATGATCTTGCTTTGATTTCCAGTTTGTAGTGTTAGGACCAACTTCGACTCTCGGAAAGGATAAAACTGGAGGTGTAACAGGCTCCCAGTCCCTTTTTTGTGCTGCTCTGTAGTAAATAGAAAAATCAAACTTTCCCTCAAAGCCCATCCTCAGCGTAAAGCAGGAACCGCTTCTGATGTACATGACATGGAATGGGAGCCGTAGGACACGTGGCGACACAAACACACAACGGCAGTCCACCAGGTACCCACCACAGGTGTCACAGAGCGAAACCGCCAAATCTCTGTTCTTTGAGATTCTGCAGAGCCCCACCCACCAGGAAAATTATGAAAAGCTTTGCTTTCTGTTAGTTGGAGTATGAAAATATAATTGTATGCTTCGAACCACCCCTCCCACAAGAAAAATTCTCCAATTACAAAGTGTTCTTTTTCAAGCCTTATAAATCCTCCTCTCCCTCCCCAGACATGGATACACCTGCCTGAGGCTCACCTGATCTGTCCCTCCTCCTCTGTCTCCCTGGAGAAGTCCCGCTGTCGACCACCACCTCTGGGGAAGGCGGTAAGACAACGTCACTTGTTATTCTAAACCCTAATTGCTCAGAGACTTATCTTCCTACCATAGACACAGCACCTGTTCCCCTTGCAGACGTCTTGGTGGGGACCAAGCCCCACCATCCAACATAACAGAGGGTGGAGTTTCTGGAAGCTATGCGTCCTCCCAGCGCAGTAATGAAGGAGGCCAGGGAAGGCTCTCGAAAGGAAGACAGGGTTTTAAGCAGCGTGCTAGCATGGAAAACCCAGAGTCCCCAAGCTCTAAGCCTCCATCCCCTGGCAACGATCACTCAGATGCAATTCAGTGAATTCCCTTCCGCGCCATCTCAGCGTTCATGGCAGCCTTCCCACACACAATAGCAGAGGGGGCAGAGTCATGGGCATTAAGGGACCTCAGACTCACCCCTTCTCAAGCGGAAATAATCAAACACCAAGCAGCAGATTTGCTCCTCGACACGTGTGGGGTTATGGTCACTCTTATTCTTTCCCTCCGGCCCTGTTGTTTTAGGATGATATGAAGTGACTCTAAAAATGGCCAATATTTCTCCCCTGACACAAGGGCATAAATCACTACATCTTCGGCGCTTTCTCTGTGGTATCGATTCTTCTGAGAATGAAGGCAGATGGTTCCGATATGGCATCATCTAATATTCGCCCAGCTTGATTTATAGATTTCTTTGTGCATTACCTGGACATAAACCAGTCTTACCTTATTTCTTACACTCTTGTCAAATTAAGGTAAGATATTCTTGTTGACCTTTAAACCTAAAAAAAAAAAAATTAAACGTGTCTGAGACATTTTCCAGCAAGCATTAAAATGAGCTGGGCCCTCAGATGCCAATTAAGAGGATGTAATTATGAAAGGGATCGTAGTCTGTGCTTCGGGTAATGATTTAATTTTAGTTTTAATGCGTTCACTCAATAGAGGGAAAGAAAATAAGCTGGTTACGAATAATCTTGTGAAAGAGACGAGGACAATTTGGCACCATTTGTTCCTTAATTTACCAAAATGGGAAGGAGCTGGGGGGAGCTTGGCACCCCAGCCTTCCAGTAGGAAGGAACGCTTCTTGAAAGGTGCAGAAAGAAGCTGCAGTGGCAAGAACCAAAATAGAGACGAAGCAGCCGTTTGCTGTGATGTTACCAAACAGAGCCAGCGCCAGCCTTCAAGCTGCGCGAGGGTGTGAATTGGATCTAACTTCTAGCAGGGGAGGAAATTCCGTTTGGGTGCTGCGTGAAGACTTTCTCCTATGTCATTTCTCCCACTGCCCTTCCCACAGCCAAGTCCAGACCCAGGGCTCTGGGCAACATCCACATGAGGCTGGCCATTGCCTGCCAGGACACAGGAAAAATGAAGGCACTCTTCACCCGCCTTCTATGAACACCATTCTGCAAAGGTGAAATGATGCCGGCTATACCCATTTGGGCTAATGTCAGTATGTCCAAACCTAGACACATACACACACACACACACACACACACACACACACACACAACTGTGACCACATAGGGCTTAGCCCATGAGGCCACCTTTGGCATCCTTAGGTCCCTTTCAGAAAAACACCTACTTAATCCACTTTAATCACTCATAAAGCTAGGGGCGCCTGGGTGGCGCAGTTATTAAGCGTTTCCCTTTGGCTCAGGGCGTGATCCCGGAGTTCTGGGATCTTGCCCCACGTCAGGCTCTTCCGCTGGAAGCCTGCTTCTTCCTCTCCCACTCCCCCTGCGTGTGTTCCCTCTCTCGCTGGCTGTCTCTCTCTCTGTCAAATAAATAAATAAAATCTAAAAAAAAAAAAATCACTCATAAAGCTAGTATGAAGGTTAAAAGACAAAAGTAGTAAAAATAACTATGATTAGAGCAATTAGTTAAGGGGTATATAAAAAAAAGATGTAAAACGTAAGACATTGGAGAAGGTAGAATAATAACGTTGAGCTTACAATGGGATCAAACTTAAGTTGTTATCAACTTAAAATAGACTATTATAGATATAAGTTGCTATATGTAAGCCTCATGGTAACCAAAAAGCAAAAACCTATAGAAAATACACAAAAGATAATGAGAAAGGAATATAAACATACCATTTAAGAAAGTCATCAAACCACAAGAAGAAAGGAACAAAGAAGAACTCCAAAAACAATCAGAAAACAGTGAACAAAATGTCAATAAGCATGTACCTGTCAATAATTACTTTAAATGTAAATGGACTAAATTCTCCAATCAAAAGACATAGACTGGCTGAATGGATTTAAAACAAAAAGATATATTTATATGCTGCCTACAAGAGACTCACTTCAGATGTAATGACACATATAGACTGAAGATAAAGAGTGAAAAAAGGTATTCTATGGAAACCAGAAGAAAGCTGAGGTAGTTATGCTTATATCTGACAAAATATACTTTAAAATAAAAGCAGTTGTAAGAGAAAGAAGGGCATTACATAATGATAAAGAGGTCAATCCAGTAAGAAGATACAACATTTATAAATATTTATGCACCCAACACACAAGTACCTAAATATATAAAGCAAATATTAACAGGTCTAAAGGAGAAATAGACAGCAATACAATAATAGTAGGGAACTTTAATACCCTACTTACATAAATGGATTAGGTTTTCCAGACAGAAAATCAATAAGGAAACATCAGCCTTAAGTGACACATTAAACCAGATAGACTTAGATATTTATAGAACATTCCACCCAAAAGCAACAGAATAGACATTCTTCCCAAATGCACACGGAACATTTTCCAGGATAGATCATGTGTTAGGTCAGAAAACAAGTCTTAATAAATTTTAGAGGACTAAAATCATATCACACATCTTTTCTGACTACCATCTAGGAAACTAGAAATTACATGAATAAAACTGGAAAATTCACAAATATGTGGAGATTAAACAATATGCCACTGAACAACCAATGTGTCAAAGAAGAAATAAAAGGAGAAATTTTTAAAAAATACCTTGAGATAAATGAAAACAGAAATAAAACATACCAAAATAAATGGAAAGCAGCACAAGCAGGTGTAAGAGAGCAGTTAATAGCAATAAATGCCTACCTCAAGAAACAAGAAAAGTCTCAAATAACCTACTTTTATACCTCAAGGAACTAAAAAAAGAAAAAAAAAGAAGCCCAGAATTAGTAGAAGAAAGGAAATAACAAAGATCAGAGCAGAAATAAATAAGGGACTAAAAAGACAATGGAAAAGATCAACAAAACTAAGAGCCAGTTCTTTGAGGATAAAACAAAAATAAATTGATGAACCTTTAGCTAGACTCACCAAGAAAAAAATAAAGAGAAAAAAGTAAAAAATAAAGAGGACTTAAATAAATAAAATCAGAAATGAAAGTGGAGATGTTACAACTGATACCACAGAAATACAAAGGATCTTGGGAAACTACTTTGAACAATTACATGCTAACAAATTTGGTGACCTAGAAGAAATGGATAAATTCTAGAAACATGAAGGTACCCAGACTGAATCATGATGAAATAGAAAATCTGAACAGACTGATAACTAGTAAGGAGATTCAATCAGTAATGGAAAACTTCCCAACAAACAAAAGTCCAGAGCCAGATGTTTTCACTGGTGAATTCTACCAAACATTCGAAGAAGAATTAATACTAATCCTTGTCAAATTCTTCCAAAAAGTAGAAGAGGAAGGAACTCTTTCAAACTCTTTTTATAGGGCCCGCAACCTCTGATACCAAAATGGACAAGAATGGCACAAGAAAAGGAAATTACAGACCAATATCCTTGATGAACACAGATACAAAAATCCTCAACAAAATATTAGCAAACTGAATTCAACATACATTAAAAGGATCATACACCATGATAAAGGGGGATTTATTCCAGAGAGGCAAGGATGACTCAATATTCACAAATCAGTTAATGTAATATATTACATTAACAAAACAAAGGAGAAAAATTATATAATCATCTCAATAGATGCAGAAAAATGGATAAAATTCAATATCCATTTATGATTAAAAAAAGACTCAACAAAGCAAGTGTAGAAGGAATGTATCTATGCATAACAAAGACTGCATATGACAAACCCACAACTAACATTATACTCAACAGTGAAACTCTGAAAGCCTTTCCTCTAAAATTTGGAACAAGACAAGAATGTCCACTCTTGCCACTTTTATTCAACATAGTATTGGAAGTCCTAGCCAGAGTAATTAGGCAAGAAAAAGAAATGAAAGCATCCAAATTGGAAAGGAAGAAATAAAACTGTCACTCTTTGTAAATGGCATAATGTTTTATATACAGAAAACCCTGAAGACTTCATCAAAAACCTGTTAGAGCTAATGAATTCAGTGAAGTGCAGGATACAAAATCAATATGCAAAAACCTGATACACTTCTATACACTAATAATGAGCTATCTGAAAGAGAAATTAAAAGAACAATCCCATTCACAATCGCATCAAAAAGAATGAAATACCTAGGAATAAATTTAATCAATATGTTAAAGACATATATTGAAAACTCTAAGAAATAATGAAAAGAAATTGAAGAAGACACAAATAAATGGAAAGATATTCTATGCTCATGGCTTGGAAGAATTAATATTGTTAAAATGTCCATACCAGCCACGGTAATGCACATATTCAATGCAATCCCTATAAAAATCCCAATGGCATTTTTCCCAGAAATAGAACCAACAATCCTATAATTTGTACCAAACTATAAAAACACCCCAAATAGCCAAAGTAATCTTGAGAAAGAAGGACAAAGTTGGAGGTATAATGCTCCCTGATTTCAAGCTATATTACAAAACTATAGTAATTAAAACATTATGGTATTGGCATAAAAATAGATACATAGATCAATGGAGATTCCAGAATTTAACCCACACATATATGGTCAATTAATTTATGACAAAGGACCCAAGAACATACAATGGGGACAAGGCAATCTCTTCAACAAACAGTGTTGGGAAAACTGGACAGCCATATGCAAAAGAATGAAACTGGACCATTTTCTTACACCATACACAAAAAATAACTCAATATGGATTGAAGACTTGAATGAAAGACTTGAAACCATGAAACTCCTAGGAAAAAACATAGGTGGTAAGCTTCTTGACATTGGTCTTGGCAATGATTTTTTGAACTGGACACCAAAAGCAAAAACAAACAAGTGGGACCACATCAAACTAAAAAGTTTCTGCACAACAAAGGAAACCATCAACAAAATGAAAAGGCAACCCACTGAATGGGAGAAAATATTTTCAAATCATATATCTGATAAGAGGCTAATGCCCAAAATACATAAAGAACTCATACAACTCAATAGCAAGAACAACAACAACAAACAATTCAATTAAAAAATGGGCAGGAGATCCAATAGTCATTTTTCCAAAGACATACGGGTACATGAAAAGATATCCAACGTCACTAATCATCAGAGAGATGCCAATCAAAACCAGTGAGATATCATCTCACACCTATTAGAATGGATATTATCAAAAAGATAAGAAGTAACAAGTGTTGGAAAGGATGTGGAGAAAAGGGAACCCTCATAAACTGTTGGTGTGAATGCAAACTGGTACAGCCACTGTGGAAGACAGTATGAAGGTTCCTCAAAAAAATTAAAAATAGAACTACCCTATGATCCAGTGATTCCACTTCTGGGTATTTATCCAAAGAAAATGAAAACACTAACTTGCAAAGATGTCTGTACCCAAGGTTCACAGCAGCATTATTTACAATAGCAAAGATACAGAAACGCCCTAAGTGGTGAATGGATAAAGAAGATGTGATACACACACACACACACACACACACACACACACACACACAGTGGAATATTATTCAGCCATAACAAAGAATGAAATCTTGCTATTTGTGACAAGAGGGATGGACCTCAAGGGCATAATGCTGAATGAAATAAATCAGAGAAAGACAAAGACCATAGGATCTCTCCCACATGTGAAATCTATCATCTATCTATCTATCTATCTATCTATCTATCTATCTATCTATCTATCATCTATCTATCATCTATCTATCTATCTATCATCTATCTATCATCTATCTATCTATCTATCTATCTATCTATCTATCTATCTATCTATCTATCATCTATCTATCTATCTATCTATCTATCTATCTATCTATCATCTATCTATCTATCATCTATCTATCATCTATCTATCTATCTATCTATCTATCTATCTATCTATCTATCATCTATCTATCTATCATCTATCTATCTATCATCATCATCTATCTATCTATCATCTATCTATCTATTTTTTTTAAACAAGTTCATAGGTACAGAGAACAAACTGGTGGTTGCCAGAGGTGGGGGCGCTGCGGGGGGTGGAAGAAACGAACTGTTTTTGTTTTTGTAGTTTAAACAAATTGAATTTTAAAAATACCCATTTCGGGGCGCCTGGGTGGCACAGCGGTTAAGCGTCTGCCTTCAGCTCAGGGCGTGATCCCGGCGCTGCGGGATCGAGCCCCACATCAGGCTCCTCTGCTATGAGCCTGCTTCTTCCTCTCCCACTCCCCCTGCTTGTGTTCCCTCTCACTGGCTGTCTCTATCTCTGTCGAATAAATAAATAAAATCTTTAAAAAAAAAAATACCCATTTAACAACCAACCTCTAATTAAACCTATCCCCAAAGCTCACTAAGGTAACCAAAGGGATCCCATTGGTAATGCCCGGCTGCCCGTTAGAGCCCAGTCTCCATCTTGCCTCGAGATCTCCTATGTATGCACAGCAGCCAACCCCAAATACCGTCTGCCCCTAGCTTTCAGCCTCCTTGGCCAATGGTCTCCCATTCCTTCTACTCCCTTCTTTCCTCCATTGTGATAACTCTGCTCTTCCTTGAGTAACCCTATCCCCTCTTGCTTCCAGGACCAGCAGGATTCGTTTTTCTTATTACCCGGACTACACAGAGGCCCAGGAAATGCCAGGCAGGCAGAATTCTCCTTGTGAGGCTGGGAGGAGGGGACGTGCCAGTCCTGGTCTGTTAGTGATTATTTCACTGTCACACTCATCTGCATGTATAGGGGCACGCCTGTGCCCGCGAACGCACACTCCTTCAACCTGGAAGACTGCAGGGGGTGTGGACAAGAGGGAACACACTCTGTGGGGGTCCCCTGACCTTCCAAGTCACGTGCGGTGTGAAATGCTCAATGCTAGACACAAGTGTTCCATCTCTAGCGACATGTCTAATGAGAGTGGCCTAGACAGCTGGATGCTAATGAGTCCTTCCTGTCCAGCAGCCCACGGTGCTTAACCTCAGCCCTCTGACCCTGGAGAAAGCTGAGGCAGAAGGGTTCCGACACCCCATTCAGGAGGGCGGAGGCTAGCCTGGGAGAGGCCTGGCTCTCAGCATCTAAGTGCAGGGGATGCCAATAGTGTCTCCCCAAACCTGGCGATGCCACTCATCTTCTCCAAGTCTGACCCTGTCCACTACCTCCTCAGGGCCGGGCCGGGGTGGGGGGGTGGCCTGGGTCACTTGGAGCCCTGTTCACATTACCAAAGCTTACTGAGGGCCAACCGTGTGCAAAGTCAGGCACCTCACAGACTTGCACAGGATCAGAGCACTTTCCAGAGGGCCTGCTCCCCACAGAGCCACAGCGAACGCACTCATTGGGGCCTTTCTCCTGGGTTCCAGCAGCCACACCCTCACCCTGGTCCGGCTGGAAGAGGATGCAGGACAGTACTTGAGAAAAGCATTACTTTTTTTTTTTTTTTTTAACTTTGTGGCCCTTCAAACAATGCTTTCAACATGATAGTTCTGACTAAACTCCTAAAATATTTCCATTTGCCATTTTTCTCTATTTTCATACCCATCTGTGTCTTAAGGTTCAATTAAACCCCTAGGGGTCAGCCATTTTCAGTCCACAGGTCAAAACCTACCTGCCATCAGTATCTATAAATAAAGTTTTATTGAGACACGGCCACGTCCATCGTCCTCATATCATCATGGCTGCCTCACAGGAAGGTGGCAGAGCTGAGCAGTTTCAGCAAGAGACCTTTTGGACCATGAAGCCTAAAATATTTACTGTCTGGCCCATTAGGAAAAAAGTTTGCTGACCTCTGACCTGAACTATAAATGTGACTTATTTATCAATCATCAAATAACACTTGGGGATGTCTAATAAACTTTGGGTAAGTCATTCAACACCATCACTTGAAGAAATAAAAATGAATATCCCAGAAGCTCATGGTAAATCATGAAAAACCCCAACTCCAGATCCACACATCTTTTTAAATGACACGCACGCACAGGAATACATTCTCACAGGGAAAAACCCCAAACAGGGCAATTAAACATCCCTTTGGAAGTCACCCCAATCCAGTCCACTCCACCCGGGGGAAATGCGGTGCAATCGCTTCCAGACTCCTCTCTAGATACGTACTTACAAATATGTACATAGTGAAGCGATCCTTGCGGCTGTTTCACACGTATGTGTTTTTTAGCCATACGTGTTATACATGTATGCATTGTTCTTACTTGGCTTTTTCACTTAATAATACATTTTGGACGTGTTTCCCAGGCAGTTCCTACAGATCTACCTCATGCTTTTTAACTGTCCAGAATATTCCAAGGTGAGGGTGTTGCAAAGTCTAATCTCAACGCACACAAACATCTGGAGTTGGCAACACAGGCTCTCCTTCCTAGGAGAATCAATACCACCGGGCACCTTGGAAAGTGACCTTCAGCGAAGGGCCTGCGGGCCCCTGGCGCCCACCCCATTTGTGGGAAGATACCCCCCACCCTGGGGGCCCCTGGGTCCTTGTCCACAATGAGCATCCTGTCAGTGAGTCTTTGCGCGACCCTCAGCCTCTCCTGGCAGAGCCCCTAAGATCCATGACTCCAAAAACCCCATTCAAAAGGAGCTATTTGAAAGGAGAATCACTGTGAATTTAAATGACTTTCTCAGAAGCTTGACTTTTAAAAAAGGAAGATGAATCTGGCCCTTGCAAATAAAAAACAGATTGAGAAGCTGAGCTTTGCGGAGTGACTTAAACAGGCATTCAGAGCTGGCACCCTCTGGGAACGGTGCAGCAAAGGCGGGCAGGCGTTCAGAACAGGCAGAGCTGGGAGCTTGGCTCAAGAGCAGCCTCCCCCACCTTTTTATATCCTGCTCTCCCCCCTGCCTTCACTGGCTCCCCCACCTTCACCTCATCCCCTTTGCTGCACCATCCTCGCTGAGCACTGCACCTGCCATGTGCGGCCGGTACATCCCCCGCTCCCGGGGTTCCCATGCAGACGGTCCTGAAGCAAGACCCCGTGGTGTGCGGCCCTGGTCTGGGCAAAGGAAGGCGCCTGTGCCTAGGATGTGCAAGGTGGGAACTAAAGGAGGGGGAAGGTAAGGGATGGGGGTACCCCCAAGCAAAGGTCTGGTAGCAGGGGCCTGAACCTCTCCCACCAGATGGATGCAATTTTCTTGTTTAAAAGACCCACTCTGGCTGGTGGTGGAGAAGAGATCTGGGGAAGGGAGGGCTGCTGTCCACCTGTCCATTCCTCCCACCCACAGGCAGCCTGAGTAGCTCTGGGTAAACGCCTGGCTGGCCAAAGGAGCGGGGCTCCCACACGCGGCTGGGGCAGGGGCTGCGCGGGTTGCAGGGCAGTGTGGCTGGGCATGGGCATTGCCTCTCCCCTGATGGTCCAGCCGTGGCAAAGGGCTCCATGGACCCTCCCTTTGGGAGAGAAAGTGGGGCCAAGAGGTACTGAGCTCTGACCCAGCTGAAATTCACGCGATGGCCAGGAATGGAGGCCCCGGGTGAAAACCCCACCGGACCTCTGACTGGCTGGAAGACCACACACACGGGCCCTTAACCTCGGGTTCCTCTGCATTAGCGGTTCTCGGGGCTTTGCTCTAAGAGCAAGGTGAGGTCACACAGTACTGTACCCGACCAAGTGCTGGGCCCACCGCAGGTATTCAGCCGATGCCGCTGCGGGTGCGCGCCGACATCCCATCAGCAGAACGAGTTCCCGGGACTTGTTAACAAGCCGGGAAGCCTCTCTCCTGGAATCAAGCCCAGGCTGTCAGTGCCACACAGCTTCTGTGTCCCCTCGCTGCAGCCAAGGGTGCTGGCACCCTTCCTTCCTGCCATGAACGTGTGCATACACAGACAGCGTTTACCTGGATACATGGGTAGACTGGAGCTCAGGAAGGAGGTCAAGCTGTGTAAGGGAAAGAACGTTCATGCTTGGAAAGCAGCCGTCAGGAGGAAAGGGACTTCTGTGCCAAGGGTGGCATCAGGCACCAATAGCCTAATTCCTTTCCCACCCAATTGATATAAAAACGGGGCGGGGGCACGGAGCCTGTATTCATGGAGGAAAGCTGTGCCAGGTACAGCAGGGAAGCAGGTGCCACCAGGAATTCCTGCAAACCTAAAGCAGTGGGCACAGGATGGGTGACTGGGCAGCCCCTGGGAAGTCAGGGTGCCTGGCAGAGCCCGAGCACCCATGAAGGAGGTCCAAGCCACCTAGGTCGTGGCTCAGTGGGTTAAGCATCCGACTCTTGGTTTCAGTTCAGATCATGAGCTCAGGGTCATGAGATCGAGCCCTGGGGTGGGCTCTCCGCTCAGCAGGGAGCCTGCTGGAGATTCTCTCCCTCTGCCCCTCTCCCTCTCTAAAATAATAAAAAATAAACTTTAAAAAAAAAGGTGGCTTCAGGGGGACACTGGGGGGGTCAACCCTGTGGAGTGACCTCTCCAGATAGGCACTGATACATCTCACAACATAGCTGCAGAGTCTATAAAGCAAATGATTAGGGCAAAAGGAGACTTAATAAATCCCAGTCATAAAGGTTTTAACACTTTTTAAATGAACAAAGTATGCAAGCAAAATTAAGTAAGAATATTAAAGATTTGACTAATAAAACTCTGGCACTCCCACTTATACCTTTGCACTCAGCAAAAAGAATACAGTTTTCTCAATCACTCATAGAATATTTAGAAAAATGGGCTTATATTACACTCCAGGAAAAGAAAACCTCAATAGAAGTCATTATCTAACAGAATGCTATAAAAATAGAATCTAAGAAAAAAGAAAGAGATTAAAATGTTGGCTACAGCATTGTTTTTAATAGAAAAAAAGGTGGAAAGTATAAATTCCCATCAGTAGCTGAAAGTTTAATTAAGTTTTGGTCCACCTTGGGGCGCCTGGGTGGCTCAGCTGGTTAAGCGTCTGCCTTCGGCTGGGGTCATGATCTCAGGGTCCTGGGATCGAGCCCCACATTGGGCTCCCTGCTCAGAGGGTAGTCTATTTCTCCCTCTGTGCTCTCCTTCTCTCTCTCTCTCTCTCTCTCTCAAATAAATAAAATCTTTAAAAAAAATTTTTTTTGGTCCATCCAAACTCTGGAATCCTATGCAATTGTTGGAAAAAATCACCCCATTCCCTGACTACAGAATTTCCAAAGAAGAGAATGGGGTACTGGTAGGAAAAGCAAGAAACTGAGGAGATATGGCTAAGAATGTTCTGGAATTGAAGAAACACATGATTTCGTATACAGAAAGTATATACACAGGGCTCAACCATCTTGGTAAAACTTCACAATAAAAAACAAAAAAAAAAATCTTAAACTTTACCAGAAAGAAAAGACAGATTACCCACCAATGGTTTGAACAACAGCAGACAGTGTAGTATACAGTTTTTCCAAGTGCTATAGGTAAATAGGGGTCATTCTAATTTTTAAACGAAAAACAAGAAAAATGAAAAAACTTGCATCTTTTAATGAGAAAACAACAAAAGGATACATTTCTGCAAGAGAAATGAACCCAGAGAGAAATGAGCAGGATTTAAAAAATACAAGCATTGATAAAAATTTATTAGAAAATTGAATTAACCATTGACTCTACATATTGATATGTGTGTAATCCACCAGTTTTGCATTAAGGTTGAAAAAAATCCTCAACTCTCACAAGAGGGAAGACAGAGGGAGAGACTATTCAGTGTGCAGTCCCCGCGTGTGAAGATCCTTGATTGTTCTGAAGGATGACCGAGATAATAACTTTAGACATGCTAAAAGTTTATACTTAAATATGTATTTAACATTTTAAGGGTACTCAAAGCATAGAAAAAAAATCCACCATTTTCAAATCAACAGAGGAAAAAAAGAAAATGTTATCGATTAGACTGAGCGCAAGAGAGGAGAGTAGTAGCCACAAATGAGATGATAGAAATAAACCCAAAGGCACGCCTGGATGGCTCAGTTGTCTGAGCACCTGACTTCGGATCAGGTCATGATCTCAGGGTCCTGGGATACAGCCCCGTGTCCAACTCTGTGCTCAGCGGGGAGTCTGCTGGTCCCTCTCTCTCTCTCCCTCTACCCCTCCCCCTGCTCAGGCACTCTCTCTCAAATAAATAAAATCTTTAAAAAAAGAAAGGAAGAAAAAAATAAATAAATAAACCCAAAATATCAGTGACGACAATAAATGGTTGAGGGATTAGGCCCACCTGCCATGTAGCAATGCTCGCCATATGTCAAGCCACAGTCTAAGCATTTTCCATGCATTGTCACATTGAATGCTCAAAACAAGCCCGTGAGCGAGGTACTGTTATGATCACATTTTATAAATGGGGTAACTAAGGCCCTGGGAGGTGAAGGAATATGTGCGAGTGCCTACTCCTGGTTGAACAGAGCCAGGAACCAGACTCAGGCATGGGGGCTCCCCAGGCTGTGCATTTCCCTGTGCTGTCTGCTGCCTTCAGAAACACGCGCTTAAACACAGAGCGAGCCTACTGCCAGCCGGACGAAGGCCATCAATCTTGGTGGAAAAGCCTTTCAAAAGCAACAGAAATAAGTCCATGTTGAATGGAATGCCAGGAAATACTAACCAAAGGAAAGCTGATGTTGTGATGTTATTATCAGACGAAGTTGAATTCAAGGCCAAAAGAAATTGGGGGGGGGGGGGTAAGGACTGGCACAACATAACGAGGAAAAGGACAGTCTAAAATAGAAGACTTAACAATTAGGAACTTGTAGGCATCTAACAAAAGCACCTCGAAATATACGCAGTTGACTCTTGAACAACGTGGGTTTGAACTATGCAGGGTCCTCCACACACAAATATTTTGCAAATAGTATATTAGGAAATTTTTAGAAATTTGTGATAATTTGAAAAAACTCACAGATGAACCACACAGCCTAGAAATAGCAAAAACATTAGGGAAAAGTTAGGTGCCCTTGTAAGAATACAGTATATAATACATGTACAAAATACGTCCATCAACTGTTTCCGTTATCGTCATACTGGTCAACAGTAGGCAGTTAGTAAAGTTTTGGGGAGTCAAAAGAGTTACTGTAATATTCAACTGCACACAGCCTAGAAATAGCAAAAACATTAGGGAAAAGTTAGGTGCCCTTGTAAGAATACAGTATATAATACATGTACAAAATACGTCCATCAACTGTTTCCGTTATCGTCATACTGGTCAACAGTAGGCAGTTAGTAAAGTTTTGGGGAGTCAAAAGAGTTACTGTAATATTCAACTGCATGGGGGTGGGTGCCCCTAACTCCCGCATCATTCAAGGGTCAACTGTAAAGCAAAAAATGGCAATCACGAGGAAAATGAACAAATGTACCACCAGAGTGGAAGATTTGAACAGGTCTCATTTAGAAATGGAAAAGATCAAGTGACTAGAAAAAGCTAGCAAGGATACAGAAAATTCGAAAAGCACTGTTTCAAGATCAATTTTATATATGCATGTGTGTGAATGTGTATATATATGGAATGTACAGAAATATGTATGTGTGTGTATCTTCCTCTAGCCAGCAGATAGAGAAGAGACATTATTTTCAAATATCTGTAAAACCTCTATAAAAAACTGACCACATACCAGGTTAAACTCTATTGCAAAGAACTAATACAATACAGGTCACAGTCTCAAACCACAATGTACTTAAATTTAAAACAAATCAGGGGCACCTGGGTGGCCCAGTCAGTTGAGCATCTGACTCTTGATCTCAGCTCAGGTCTTGACCTCGGGGTGGTGAGTTCAAGCCCCGAGGTGGGCTCCACGCTGGGCATGAAGCCTACTTTAAAAAAGAAAGAAAGAAAGAAAATGAACGATGAATTCCACCTTTCAGACTTTCTAAGATGTACTTTTTTCACATCATCTCTGAAACCAAGGCACATATTACAATTGACGGGATGTTAGAACTTAAGTACCGGCGGATTTTTTTTTTTCTTTCTTCATGGTATGGAAAATAATGGTATGCATTACAATCAAGATCATTCCGATTTCATGAAAAAATATGGTGGTTTTGATAAAATGGATGGGATGCTATACTCTAACTAGAAATTAACAACAAGAGGGAAACTTAGAAGCTATGAAATACTCAAAGAGGAGATAAAAATAGCAATTTTCAGCTATGAAAAATTATGATGGTGACAATTTATGCACACCAAAACTTATGGAATGTACCCAGAACTGTACTCAGAGGAAATTTTATTGCCTAAAGTGTTTTATTCTTAAAGAAAAAAAATAATAAATGGGCTAGACATGCAACTTAAAAAATTAGAAAAAGAGCAAGATAAGAAACCTTAAAAAGAAATTAAAGATGACAGGAGGAAGTACTGATTTTTAGGAATTCAATAGTAAGATGAATAAATAAACTCAACAGCTGTTTCTCAGAAAGGGTCAATAAAATATATAAATCTCCGGCAAAGTCCAATTGAGAAAAGAAAGAGAGCAAAACCAGCATTAATGAGAAAGAGATAAAGCCAGAGATGCAAAAAAAAAAAAAAATTATTAAACATAAGAATACCACGTGGAATCTTTATGCTAATAAATTTTCAAATCTTGATTAAATGTATGATAGTCTAGGGAAGCAGAAGTTATACAAACGGATTTAAGAAGTAGAAAAGCCGACCAGAAAATAAGTATGGAAAACAATCATCCCCACCCCCAGAGGCGTAGTCCTCAGACAGATTTCACTGGAAAATTTCAAACCTTCAAGGAACAGAAATTTTCTATGCTATTTAAAATGTTCCAGAGGATAAAGAAAGGAGGAAAACTTCCTAATTAATTTTATGAATAACACATAACCCTGGTACCAAAACCTACCAAAGATGAAACAAAAAGAAAATCACAGACTAATCTTGCTTGTCACTCTAGATATAAAAATCCTAAATAAAAGATCATGGCCGACACGCATAGCATCCCCCCCACCATTAACACCCCCAGGTCTTAATGCACGGAAATGCTGGCTAAAGCACAATATAAAATAATTAAAGACATAATTGAGCTTGAAGGAAAGAAAAGGAAATCCTCAGGTGCACGAAATGAAGAGATGTGAGCGCTGGAGTCCTACACTGTCAGCTGGTGCCCCAGAGGCCTTGAGCGACAGATGGCAGCTCCCAGGGGCCAGGACAGGGACGCCGGTGTCCACGAGGGGCAGGGATCCAGCCTGGGCTCTCATCCCTCCCATGACAAGGGGCTGGACTTGAGGTCCTGCACAAAACTCAGGCTCTAGAAAGCATCCCATTCAGTGAAACGGGCCTGGAGCACTCAACTCCAGTCTGGGGAATACAAAGAATCTTGGGGGGGAGGGCAGTCTTCAGAAAGAAAGGCAGTCCCAAGCTTCCACCGTGGCTCTGGAGGTCCAAACGTACACTCCCTATGCAGTGTGGAATCCCCACATACAGAAATAATGCAAAAAACGGGTCCCAACTGAGGCATCCATGGGACTGCGGGCAGAAACAATTTTTAAAATGTTCTGAAGCAATGCTTGTACCACCCAGGAAGCACAGGGCTACCATAAAAAGTTAAAAAAAAAATCACCAATCTTAAATTAGTTTGGATAATTTTTGCTTCCCTAGAATATCATATAGAAATTATAATCTGGGGGCGCCTCGGTGGGACAATCTGTTAAGCATCCAACTCCTGGTTTTGCCTCAGGTAGTGATCTCAGAGTCGTGAGATCGAGCCCCGTGTCTGCCTCTGCGCTCAGCACAGAGTCTGCTTAAGATTCTCCTCTCCCTCTGCCCCTGCCCCTCTCTAAAATAAATAAAATCTTAAAAAAAATTATAATCTGCTCAAGGAAATGATTCACCAGAAGGAAAATTCAGCGGACAAACAAACAGAAGGACTAGTACTCTCTGAACCTGCAATACAGGAAAAACCTGAAAAAGATAATATAATTATGTTCTAAATTATTAAGTGAGTAAAAGGGCTAAAAACAATGAAAGAACAGGAAATTACTAAAACACATAGCACGTAGATCTGAAAAATCTCCATAGAATTCCTAGAAATAAAAAAAAAAATAGAGTGATTGAAATTCAAAACACAATACAAGAGTTTAACAACAGACTGATTAGTTAAGCCAGGAGATGCAGTGACCAGGAGGTAAATCTGACATAACCACCCAGCATGCATCCATGGAAAATAGGAGACTGAGGTTACAAGGAAGAGAATAAAATAAATTGATCCAAAACGATACTAATCATCAGGGAGACAGCAGAAATGCATCCCCAGGGACTGAAACAAAGTCAGATCCGTCTAGAAAACTTACAATCACGTTAGTGTCAGTGTAGGGTGTCTGGAGCATTTCAGGGAACACTGGTAACTAAGACTCGCATAGCGCTAACCATATGCCGGGAGCTATTTTAATCACTCTACATATATTAACTCATGTAATTATCACAACAACCTAAGAGTTTGGTAATATTATTATGCCCAATTTATGGATGAGAAAACTGAGAAACGGAGAGTTTAAGTGATTGTCCTCAACTATTAAGCACTGAAGTACAGTTGAATCCACGTAGCTATTGGCAGAGTCCATGTTCTTACCCGCCATGCCATGCTGTCCCGCACGCGTGTGGCTGGCATTTCAAAGGCTAGTAAGGAAAGGACCTATTTGAAGAGATGAAGACCGACAACTTTTCAGAACTTGAGACAGCCATAAGATTGAATAAGTAAGTGTTCAACTTCCAAGCAGGGGAAATAAAATTATGTACCTAGATATACCCCGAGTGAAGTTGAGGAATATCAAAGTAAAGAGAAAATCACAAAGACAACTAGAGAGAAAGATATTATCCACAAAGGACTGGCAGACTAACTCCAAGCTCCTCTGATGAATAGTGGAGACCAGAAAACAATGAAATAGGTCTTTGAAGGGCTAAAGGAAAACACCAATCATCCCAGAGTTCTAGACCCAGTTCAACCACTCAGGGCAAAATCATACTTAAATGAGAAAATCCAGGAGAGTTTCCACAAGCCTTCCCTGAAAGAACTAAGAAAAGTAGTGATGTGAAGCAGTAGGAGATGGAACCCAGAGAGAAGGATGCAATAAGCAGGAGTGAGCAAAGAACTTGGAAAACAGCCATCAATCTAGATAACCATTAATTGTAAATATTAATGACAGTAATATTGATAAAAAAATTAGGGAGCTTATTAACAATACAGTGCTAAAATTAGACAAAAGATATGAGATGGGAATATGATCAGAACTGAAGTGTTCTGTCATCATTGTGTTGTTTTGGAGGAAGGCAGAAATCCTAGAGTCATTCATACTGTATTAAGCCAAGTATGCACATTAAAAATGTGAAAGTAATCACTGAAAGAATAAACAATAGAATGCATAACTTCCAAATCAGTAGAGGGAACAAAATAGGAAAAAAAGAAAGTACAATCAATCCTGTAGAAAGCAGAAAATATTTTTTTAAATATTTAAAATATTTAAATTCCAGTCAGTTAACATACTTTGTAATATTAGTTTTAGGTGTACAATGTAGTGATTCAACAGTTCCATACAATACCCAGTGCTCATCCCAAGTGCCCTCCTTAATCCCGACGCCTATTTAACCTAACACCCACCCACCTCCCTCTGATAACCATCAATTCACTCTCTATAGTTGACTCTGTTTCTTGGTTTGCTTCTCTGTCTTTTTCCCCTATGCTCATTTGTTTTGTTTCTTAACTTCCACACATGAGTGAAATCATATTGTATTTGTCTTTCTCTGACTTATTTGGCTTAGCAGAATACACTCTAGTTCCACATCATTCCAAATGGTAAGATTTCATTCTTTCTGATGGCTGAGTAATATTATGTTCATCAATTGATGTATGGATAAAGAAGATGTGAGATATATATATAATGGAATATTACTCAGAAAATATTTTTTTGAAAAAAGAAGAAACAATGAAAAACCAAAGAAAGTAGAAAACACAAAATAAAGCCAAACAAAAGACTGCAAATACACCAGTAACCACACACACAAAAAAATTAACTTGTTATGAGAGACACTTCCAAAGCATGATGCAAAAATGCTGAAAGTCAAGAGATACTAGAAAATATATCACATACATAACAAAGCAAAGGGTGTTTTTATGATAGTAATATAAGGCAAAATAGAATGTAAGGCAAAAAAGCATCAATAAGGATGAAAAGAATCATTACACAAAGAAACAAGGAGTGATCACTAAGAAGATACAATAATCTTGAACCTATATGCACCTAATAATATAGCTTTAAAACAATAAAGAGTAAACATTGATAAGATTACAAAGAAAAATTAACAAATTCATAATCATTTTGGGAGATTTTAACACATGTCACTCTGAAATTGATAAATTAAGCAACAAAAAATTTGAAGGATATAAAAGATACAAACAATACAGTAACAAGACCGAGCTAAAGATTGTATATAGATAGATATACATGATATTGATGATATAGATAGAATTCTGCATCCAACAATTAGAGAGTATGTACCATTTCAAACATAATGGGGGAAAAATGATCATATACCAGCCAGGACACAAAGCTGTGTTCAATTAAAATTAAAGAATCAGTAGCATGCAAACCACAATCTCTGACTACAGTGAAATAACTGAAAAGCAAAAAAGAAAAAAATGAAATGTTTAACAGTCTCAATAATTCATGAGTCAAAGAATCACAAAGGAAATCAGAAAACTTCTGGCTATTAAACAGTAGTATAATACAATAATTCTGTACCCCCAACAAATGAAGATTAATCCAGAAATGCATTACAGGTTGCTCATTAATTAATTAATAGATATTAGATATCTATTAATATAAATTATTGCATCAATAGGTCAAAGAAGAAAAACTATGTTTATCTCCATAAAGGGATCAAATAAATTTGGGGGGAAGAAGTCCTCGATTATTTATAAACACAAATGTATATGGGATACTTTGTTTTTTTACGTTCTAAAAATCTTATCCCATTGACAGCATCATGATTAATGGCGAAACATTAGCATCAGGAATAGAACAAAGAAAGCCTGCTAGTATTTAATATTATCCTGGGTACACTTGCCAATTCAACTAGGAAGGAAAATTAAATAAAAAACAGGAATAAATTAAAAAGCCTTAAGTAAATCTTGGGGTACCTGGGTGGCTCAGTTGGTTAAGCACCTGACTCTTGATTTTGGCTCAGGTAAGGATCTTGGGGTCATGAGATTGAGCAGTGTGTTGGGCTCTGCGCTCAGGGGGGAGTCTGTTTGAGATTCTCTCTCTCCCTCTCCCTCTGCCCCTTTCCCTTCCCCATGTGGGCAAGTACATGTGCACATGCTCACTCCCTCTTTCTCTCTAAAATAAATAAATCTTAAAAAAAAAAAAAAGAAAGGAGTAAATCTTCATGACCTTGAGTTAGGCTTTTTTGGACACAATACCAAAGAAACAAACAGCAAAAGAAAAAAATAGGTAAGTTGGACTTCATCAGAATTAAAAACTTTTGCACTACAAATGATACCATCAAGAAAGTGATAAGGTAATGCACAAAATAGGACAAAACACATGCAAATCATATATCTGATAAGGAACTTACACCCAGAATATATAAAGAATTCTTACAATTTCATAATTTACAAAACAAAATTAATTTATAGGCAAAGGATCTGAATAGACATTTTCCAAAGATATACAAATGACCAATAAGCACATGAAAAGACACTCTACATCATGAGTCATTAGGGAAATGCAAATCAAAACTAAAATGAAATTAAACACTAAATGCAAATCATAGACTACTTCGCACTCTCTACGATGGCTATGAACCAAAGAACAGACAGTAACAAGTATTGCTGGGGAGATGAAGAAATTAGAGCACTCATACATTGCTGGTGGGAATGTAAAATGGTGCCACCATTTTGGAAAACAATCTGGCAGTTCTTCAAAAGGTTAAGCACATAGTTATCAAAGGACCCAGGATTTCCACCCCTCTGTAAATATCAAAGAGAAATGAAAACATACATTCACAAAAACCTTGTACACAAATGTGTACCTGGCAGTTTTATTAATAATAGCCAAAAAGTGGAAACAACCCAAATGTCCATCAGTGGATGAAAGGATACAATAATAAGGATGGTATATCCATACAGTGGAATATTATTCAGCCGTAAAAAAGAACGATGAAGTACCACAACGGAGATGAACCTGGAAACCATTATGCTAAGTGAAAACAAAACAAAGCAAAAGACCACCTATTACATGATTTATTTACATGAAATGTCCAGAATAGACTAATCTATAGAGATACAAAGTAGATTAGGGGTTCCCTAGGACTGAGGAGGAATAAATAGGGAGTGACCGCTAACATGGACAGGGTTTCTTTTTGTGGTAATGGTTGCACAACTCTGTGAACATAGTGAAAACCACTGACTTATTCACTTTAAATGGGCGAATGGTATGTGATTATATCTCAATAAAGTGGGGGGGGGCAGGGAGGGAGTGTGGAGAGAGAGACAACTTCCAGATTCCAGTCACCATATTTGTATCCGCTATTCTGCCTTCTTAGCTTTCACCAGAGCAGAAGTGTCTGTGCTCCTAGAGCCAGTCCCTCTACTTCCACCAACTTCAACGCTCTCTTACCTACTCCCGGACTTCACTCCAGCAATTCTCTCTTCTACCTACAGAATTTTCCACCTTCTATTGGATCATTCCCATCAACAGAAAAACATGCTATTTCTCCCATTTACCTAAAAGCAAAAACCGGAACCCTCTCAACCCCTCTTCCCTCAGCAGCAAGCTTCCTGTTTCTTTGCTCTCTTTTGCAGCAAAGCATCTTGTCACCCATACTCTCAAGTCTTCCCATGGTCTCATAGCCCCACTTAAATCAGAACATTGTTCCTTCCACTCTTCCAAAGCCACTCTTCTTAGGGCACACTGCCCAGTCCATTGGTCAGTCACTGGTCCTCCACCAGCATTGACACGGGTGACCAATGCGCTCTGTGAGGCACTTTCTTCACTTGGCCTCTAGGATACTATATTCTCCTGGTTTCTTCCTACCTTACTGGTCACTTCTTGGCCTCTGTTCTTGGCCCCTCCTCATCTCCCTGACTTCTTCCTGTTGGAATATTCTAGGTGTCAGCTATTGGTCTTCTTCCCTTCTTCTTCTACACTCACTCCTTTACTGACCTCGATCAGTCTTATGGCTTCAAAAACCATGTGCTGATGACTCCCAAATTTATATCTCCAGCGCTAACCTCTCTCCATAACTCCACACTTGTCAATCCAACCACACACCCAACCTCTGCATTTGCCTGTGTGTTGGACACCACGAATACAGTATGTGTTAGCTGAACTTCTGGTCTAAACTCCTCCAACACCTGCCGTGCCCACTGACTTTCCCAGCTCAGTTGTACCTTCCAGTACCTTCCAGGTACTCAGACAAAAGCTTTCCTTTCCTCACGCCCCCTTCAATCCATGAGGAAATCTTGTTGGCTCTGCCTTCAAAACCGGTCTGGAATCTGACCTATCCACTCCACGTTACTGCCACCATCTTGGCTCAGACCATCATCTCTCAGTGTAAGAACCTCCCAGCTCTTTGCCCCTCAGCACGGTAGCAAGAAGAGCGATCCTCTCAAAACAAAATTCAATCATGGCACTCCTCTGTTCAACACCCTGCAATTGCTCCCCACCTCACTGGCAGTAAAGTCAAATTCCTTACCCTGTCCTACAAGGCCCAAATCATCGGCCCTCTCCCCATTCCCTCCCAACCCCACCTCTGTGGCCTCATCCCCAGCTGCCCTCGCCTTCCCTCTCTCCACGTCTTTGCTGTTCCTCACTCCTGCCTTAAGACCTTTTACTAAGTATCCCCCTGCCTGGCAGATACTTGCCTCATCAAGATTTCTCAACCATGGCACTATCAACATTCGGAACCAGACAATTCTGTTGTGGGGACTGTCTTGTGCATTGTAGGATGTTCCAAAGCACCCCTGGCCTGTACCCACTAGGTGCCAGTAGCACCCCCAGATTCCCCTGGGGGCACAACTGCCCCAGGTTGAGAACCACCGGTCTGGGTCATCTGCACGGCCCATGCCGACATTCCCTTCAAATCTCATGTTTGCTCATGTCTCACCTTCTCAATGACGCCCACCCTGACCACCCCACTCAATTCTTCCACCTGCCCCACCCCCACCCCACACTTCCAATCCCCCTTACCCTGCCTGGCTCTTCAAAGTAACTATTATATTGGCTTCATGGGAGCTGGGATCTCCTCTACTTTGTTTCCTCGTATAACCTCAATGCCTAGAACGGGGTCTGGCACACAGACGGCTCTCAATAAACATTCGTTCAATAAATGGTTCACAAGACTCAATATGGCCAAATATAATAAATATATTAAAAGGTCAATTTACCTACAAAATTGTCCTGGTTTATCCAGAAATGAAACACAATCCCAACACAAATCTCTATGGGATATTATTGGAAACTTGACCCAATATTTCTACAGGGCACCTAAAAGAATAAAAATGTGATCTCACACAAGAATAACGGGAGAACGCTTGGCCTCTACAATATTAAAAATGTGTTCATACGATACGTTAATTAAAATAGTGGGTTCTGGTCCTAGAAGAGGCAGACTAAAACAGAAGAGGCCACAAATGGCCCCAGTAAATATAAGAATTAAGCAAACGATGATGATGGCATTTGAAAATCAGTCAGCAAAGGGTAGGTGCTCCATAAATGGGGCTGTGATAGTTGGCTGGCCATTTTACATCTGCAGTATACATGCGGTGCAGAAATATAGAGGCAGTAATACATGCCGGCGAAGTCGCTCTAAGAGTCCTACGTGGTTGCCTCTGGGGAATGGGCTTGGGAGACATGGTGAGGGATGAAGCAGAAGAGTGCTGGGTTTATTATAAACCTTTTATTACCTATGCTTTTTAAACTACATATATGTATTACTTTGATGAAAGTTCAAGTTATTTTTTGAAAAAGCACTAAGCATGCCCCTCTGTAACCTATCAAATTGACGAAGATTTTAAAAATGAAGATTCGCCCGTGTGGAAAAGGCACACTCATGCACAGCTGGGTCTTTCTGGAAGGTGATTTGTTGGGAAATATTAAAAGTCTTAAAACCATGCATACCCTTTGAGCCAACAATTCCGCTTCTAGAAATTTATCCTGAAGTGACACAAAGGAATACAGCGAGAATGTTCGCTTCGACATTCTTTAAAATTGAAAAACAAAAATGAAAACCACCAAAATGTCCAACAGGGAACTGTTTATATAAATTATGATAAATTCACATGAAGCAATGCTGTGCAGGTGTCAAACTCAGGATGGAAACAGATCCATTACCCGGAAAGGCGTTCGTGATATATATAGTGATTAAACAGGTTATGTGCAGTAGGCATAAAAATTATTACATTTTCATAAAATGAATAGGACTTATGAGTTTATGTATATAAAGAGATATAAATATAAGCTATTCCCTCTCTGTAACAATGTATGGGAACCCCAGCTCCAGAAAACAGGCTGAGTGGGTGGTGAGACTTTTATTTTCTTATTTTTATGCTTTTCTTTTTTTAATCTTATTTTTACTCTTGTTAAAGCATTTTCGCAGGGGTTTTCTAGGGCTTGCAGAGGAGGGACAGGAATGCTGAGGTGAGGTCCATCAGATGTAGGGTGGGGGTCCGCATGGGCTCCTCGGCTACCCAGTCAGCCACAGAGCCCCAAGCTGAGTGGCCCGACGGGGCAGGGCTAAGCTTGCCAGAATCCAACCTTACTCAGGGCCCAGCCAGCAGCCCGGATGCCCAAACCCCACAGGCGAGAAACCCCTTCCCAGCAGATGAGGGGCAGGACAGAGGCCACTTTCGGGCAGGCCACCATTGCCTGCAGCCCAACAGCTCTGCACAGCCATGGCCTATGGCCTCAGCAGTTATTGTCCCTTTCCAGGGGCTCTGGCCCTCGCCTTCCAGGCGGGAAACTGTCCACCTGGCCAATAAAGCTCTGGGTTCCAAATTCTTCCAGCCCAGAAGCCAGATGCAGGTCACAGACATATTGTGTGGTTGGTGTGAGACTTTGATTTTAAATTCTGAATTAGTCTCCATACTCTAAAGGAATCGATTTCATACAAAATTCTGCCTGTTCTTGAATGTTCGAATATCTGGCCACCCTGAATCCCCATCCCTTCCTGGCACCCCAGATCTGCTGCTCCCTTCCAAGGGGTAAGCTGCCCGGCATCCCAGACCCCATATCTCTGTTGCCATGAGTCCTGAGTCAGGGCGGAACCTTCCACCTTGGCTGCTCCAGGTCTGGGCTGCCTCCCGCTCTCTGCTCACTGTACCAGGCCCCTCCTCCCTCTCACTATCAACGGTGGGAACCAGTGTCCCCAACCCAGAGTCCTCAGCCCCCCATACGACCCTGCCCCTTTTGGGACATGGGAGTTTTCATCACAGAAAATCCCTCCAAGTCTGCCCCCTGCCCAGAGCCAGGGGGTTTGGGGAGTCAGATCCAGGGGAGCCCTTTGGCCCCACTGCTGCTGCAGCTCCTCAAACCCCACCAGGGGGACCAGGATCGAGGCCAAGACCCAGTCAGCGCCTCACCCAGCCCTGGGTTCAAGAAAGGGACAGAGCAGAAAGACCGATCCTGGTCCTTGGGGACTCTGATTCCAGCAGAAGAGACTCACCTGGCAGAGGCTTGGTGTAGGAAATCTGAAATCCCTAAGAGCCAGTGAGGTGGGCTGAGCTCCCTGGGGAGGCTTCTGGGGAGCCCCCTGTGAGGAAGTGAGGGGGCAGGAGCCGGGCAGAGGGAAACTCAGTGAGGCCTCAGCTGGTCCCACAGGGTGCTCTGGGGCTGGGAGGACACAGTGGGGGACATAACCTCGGGCAAGGAGCCCCCCCCCCCCCCGCCAGGTCAAGGGCTGTTCTTGTTGGGGGGGGTGCTTCTGCCAGCAGCAGTGGCAGATTTTCCCAGCAGCCCCAGAGTGGTCAGGCAGGGCGAGAAGCTGCCCCATGAGAAAGGCCAGGAGGTGCCTCCCACAGACCCGCGCTCTCCTGAAAGGCCTCGCAGGAAAGGGCCAGATGCTCAAGACAGGAGAGTGCACTGAAAATTCAGTCACATCCCCAGCATTTATTTGAAACAGAACATTAATTCTGACTGTCATTAGAGTCCATTTCAATTCTGTAATAACATAAAAAGTTAAGAGTCTAATTTATTCATACAAATCTTGTTAGCATCCAATTTCCACATAATGTAACATATTCCTTAAAAAGCTGACAAAGCAGGAGAAATTAAAAACGTAAAAAAAAAAAAAAAAGAAAAGACATCCATGGGCGCTCATGGCCACAGAGCCAAAGGTGAGGAGGGGGAGGGCAGGGTGGCCCCAGAAAGGGCTGGAAGCTTGGAACAAGACTCCTGGGAGGCAGGCCGCTCAACCTGAAGGAGCTGGGGCGCCAGGCTGCCCCCACACGCAGGCTGCAGGGCTCCCGCCTCACCACCTCCCCAGCCACCCCGCCTCCGGCCCAGCGCCTGCCCCTGTCCTGCCGGCTCCCCAGACAGTTCCCTAGCACTTTCCTCAGCAAATCCATCCTCGAGAGCCCGTAACTCCTCTTAATTACACGTCTGCGGTGTTTGCATTAGATAGCTGTCACCCTGTAATTTACCCGTACACGGGTTTTAATTGTACATTAATCTTTCCTACACGCCACTCCTCTGCTACAATCCGTAACAGCAGCACTTTGGGCCATTTTGTTTATTCCCCAACCAAAAATAGCTGATGAATGTAATTGCGGAGTGTCCCTCCCCTTCTTTTCCAGGATTACCTGCTGTGTGCTGGGGCTGGAGGGAGGCTCCTGTCACCTGCAGGCTGCCTGTAAACACAATATTGGACTGTTTCTCGTGGCCAACCTCAATTTCAGAGGAAAGGTCACAAGCAAACAAGCAATCTTCCAATCACCTGCCATGGGCTCACATCCTTTCTCTCAAGCTCCAGGCCGATGGGTGCCAGAAGCACGCCTGGGGACAGGTCTCACAAGAGAGGGTGACGGAGGGCGACGTGTGAACCTAAGGAATCCACCAGCATGGAGGTTCCAAGGTCACTTGGAGAACCACGAAGGAGAACTGTAAATTACAAAGCCCTGGATGGCTGCCAGGGCCCCAGGAAGCTACATTCAGCATATCATTCTCTCAGCAGCAGGAGGAAGGCTTAGCTCCCTTTCCGAAGGAATTTGAATGGAATTTGTTACAAGAACATTGTGATTGAAATATCACCAATTGGCTTTTCATGACAACTCAGCAATAGATTGCAATTGCGATGGTGTGTGTGTGTGTGTGTGTGTGTCTGCATGTGTGTTGGGGGATGCTGCTGTGTTCTCCAGCTGGCCGAGGTCCATACAATATTTATGAAATCCAGATGAAGCCCTATGCTGGCAATGAGCTGATATCATAACGCAGATTTCAAAAACGTCTTGACATTTGCCCAAGATCAAATTTCCCCCTGCGAAAACCCACGAGGCTCTGTGCTGATGGTGGGTCTGCACACCATGCACCCCCTCCCCCCAGCAACCTGCTTCACTGGAGTCCCCGTAATTAACACTGGGCTGGGAGGCACTGGGGGACTGGAGTGGTGCAGAGTAGTCGAGTACCCCCGAAGCCCACTTTTCCTTTGTGGAAAATATGAGCTGTGGTTTTTGGTGGTGAAAGACAGGAGTTTCAGCAATTTTTATTGTTAAGCACTTTCAACGAGCAAAACAGAGCTCGGTGATCTCCTTATTGACAAGGCTCTGACACGTATTTGGACCAAGGGAGACATGCAGCGATCATCCATCACACATCAGCCTGGGAAACAAAAACGAAAGCAGGAGATGTATTTCCTTGGGGCCACAGATCTCATTTAGGTGCAAACTTCCATTGGTTTTGGGAGACCCCGGTAGGAAGAACGTCACCGGCTTTCCCGTGGCCTGGGTTACAGGTTATTTCCAAAGTGGTCCCTAAGGGCACCCTCCACCCCAAAGGATTGCTACCCATGGCTTTTGGAGACAAGGCTCCCCACATACCGGTACCCGGAGTGGTGAAATATCGCATGGGAATTATCGCCTGCGATCTGGGCCTGAAGTCCCCAGAGATTGTTTACGAGGAAAAGGCGAGGGCGATTTACTTAGTTTTTGATAAACACTTCATATTGCACATCCTAAAAGAAGCAGAATACTTGTCAAGCACGCATCTTTATGAGCTGTCCGCCTATAAACCTTGCACGGAAGGTCCGTGCTTAACGTCGGCTTGGCAGTAAATTGGCGTGATGCGTGGGTCTGCTGCATCAAATTAGCATCGACCCATAAAACGCTACTGAATGATTCTTCAAATCTGCCAAGTCTTCAAATCAATTTTGGAAAAAGCGTCAAGGGTTTTTTTTTTTTAAACTTTGATAAACCTTTCATATTAGTTATCACAGAAGAGCATAAACCTTTCTAATCTGTCTTTCCACCGAAAAAACAAAACAAAAAAAAAGGTGTTGTTTTTCCCAAACTGCTTTTAGCTCTTCCATTTTGCACACCGCCTCCACACCGCATAAACAATGTATGTGTCATGGATTCTTTGTTGCCCTATTTTAAAGCCAGTGGTATGTGGCTCCCACTGTCCGTGCCCCAGGATCCTGCAGTTTGGAGAGAATTTCTACTGGCACCAGTAGGCTCTTGGCCGTTGATGTGCAGTCCCCAGCTCACCTTCTCCAGGAAGCCTTCCGTAACTCACCAATGAACTCTGATCCGTGTTGGGTAAACGAGACTACATTCTCATGGGGACTCGGTGCACTTCCTTCCCTGAGAACTCCCTTCCCTGTGGACCCTCAGGGGTGGGGCTCACACTGAGCGGTCCATGAGATGCCATCTGTCCCCTCTGCATCCTCGAGGACCAGCCCAAGCCTCCCTCCTGCAGATGCCCCAGCCAGAATCCCTTGCTCTCACCCTTCAACCTCAGAGATCTCGGCCACCCTAGCATCCCCCGCTGGCCGCATCAGGCTTGTATGTGAATAGCCCTCTCTTCCCCGGGGGCAAGGGCTGGGTCTCAAAACCAAACAAGAACAGAATCTTGGTTTGAACCCAATGGGTCTGACCCAGAGCTCTCATCCCTCAGGCCATACTGCCTTCTAAGTAAGTACATCAGACTCAAGAAGAAAGGGAACAAGTCACATCCAAAGAAAGGAGGCTTTATCCCCTTTTGATGGGAACCACTCCTGGGATGGGCAGGAGTGGATGAAGTGGTGAGACACGGCCCTCCTGCCCTTACCTGACTCAAATGCATGACGTCCGTGGAAAGGTGGTACAGAAGAAATAGAGGACACTGTGTGGCACAGGGATGGAGTGCTGCATTGCGGTGGGGGGCCCAGGCTTCTCCAGAGGGACCCAATGACAGAGAAGCCCATCAGAGAGCTATGGTCACCCAGGAGTTGTTCTTAAATGGCCAGTGCCTGGAGCTCTGGGGGTGAACAGGGATTTGGGGGCACCAGCACAGAGCCTAGGGCCTAGGACACAAAGGCCTTGGTCAGAAGCTGGCTCTGGAGATGAGAAGGTCATTTAGAGGGACAGAGCACCAGGACAGGACACCCTCCAAGGCCCAAGAGACCAACTTCCGGAGCCCTCCCCATAGCAGCCCAGGCTACTGACAAATCCCCATCAAGGCAGCTGGGGGAGAGGGCAGAGGGCAGAGGTCAATGGGCAGGTCGGTGGGGACTCACAGGGCCCCGCTCTGTGTCAGGACTGTTGTAGGTACTGGGACACAGCAGTGAACAGGATGGATGGGGTCCTCATGCTCTTGGAATGTGTGAAGGGAAAGAAAGATGAGCCACAGGGAGACGGATAGATCCCAAGGATTTATTTGGTGACTGGAGGCTGGGGCAGGGGCCCAGCGCCTGCATCTGTGACAGCGCTCGGAGTGATTCTGAGGCCAGTGGCCGGGTCCCCAGCCTCATGCAGAGAAACACCTGTCTACAGTGCCCACTGCACTCCAATGGGCAGATTCAAACCCGCCCCGCAGAGGGAATCACAAGCACCCCAGACATTAAGATACCCACAATTTGGAGATGCAAGTGAATCTTCAAATTTGGTGAATAATGTGGCCAGGTTCAACATATCCTTAACAACAAGAACAACAACAACAAAAACTGTATTAGTCATCTGGGAAATAAAATTAAAACTACAGTGTGATCTCTCTACATACTCATGGAATGGCTAAAATGAAAACCTCTGGCCCCAGGAAGTGTCGCCCAGGGTGTAGAGCAACGGGAACTCTCATCTAACTGGTGTCGGTGCGGGGGTGGGGGGTGGGGTGTAACACAATCACGTTAGCAAACTGACAGCTCCCACACAGACGGACCTATGCGCGTCCTGAGACCCAGCAATTCTCTTCTCGGCAGACGTTCACTAAAACGGGCACCTGTGCCCAAGAGACACGTGCGGGAACGTCCGCCGCAACGCTGTTCATCACAACCCCAAACTCTGCGCAATCCCAGTGTCGGTCAGCTGGAGAAGAGAGACATAAATTGGGGTATATTCGCACAATGGGTATATTCCCATACAGTCGCAAGAATGAACAAACAACATGAGGGGATCTCACACATGGGATGGAAAGCCAGGCCCCAAAGTGTACAGACTTCTGATTCCACTGACATCAAGTTTTAAAACCAGGATAACGGATCAGCGCCATTCCAAGGGAGGATAGCAGTTACCCGTGGTGGAGGGGAAGGGCCTGGAAGGGGATCCGGGGACCTCTGCAACACTGGTCACGTTCCCGGTCCTGCTCTGGCGCTGGCACATAGGCGTGTTTGGCTCGCGGATTTTCACAGCACCGTGCGCACGATCTCGGTATGCGTACTGTGCTTGGCATAAAAGGTGTTCCAATGGACTAAATGCAGGATGGGGAAAAGGCGTGGATGGGAACCTGCCTAGAAAGGATGAAACTCAAGGGGGCACCAGCCAGCGGGGCCACATGCCCCCTAAGCCTTTGTCACGTCACCAGGCAAGGCCCTGATCACATGCTTCCTGGCACCTGATACAGAAAGGGCCTAAGTAGGCTTCCGCTGACAACCACACACAGGAGAAAAGAAGAGTAATAACACAGCCACTATGATGTGGATCCTACTGTCATCCCCATTTCACAGATGAGGAAACCAAGCCCCTAGCCCACATGGTGACCAAGTGGTGAAGCTGGGATTTGAACCCAGGCGCTCCGACCCCAGGTGCTGGCTTCGTTCAGAACCGGGGGCTGGCTGCACGGGGCAGGCCAAGGGCTGGAGCTGGTGGCCATGGCTGTCCCTTGATGCTTGAATTCATGGCAGAGGGACTGAGAAGAGATAAATAAGAGACCTAGACTGTGCTTTCACAGGGATGAATGGACATTAAACTAAATGTACAGATGGGACCAACCCTCAGGAAGTGAGATAACCTCAGGGGACAAAGACGCCCAGAATCTAAACAGGAGATGGTAAGACAGACCCAACCTGGGTCATCCGCACGTACAGGACGTCTGTGAGCGAGGGGCACGTGCGTGGCCGTGGGGCGGGACGGTGAGGAGGCAGTGGCCACCGACCACAGACAGCCCCTGCACCCAGAGGCAGCAGCCGGCTCAGCCCACAGCACCACAACGCGGGAGGGGACCGATGCATCACCAGGCCCCACATCTACATGGCTCCCAGCCCTCTCTTCAGCAGAGGCTGGAATCGGATGTGGGAAAGCAGAGGGAGCCGTCCAGAAAAGCTCCTTGGACGTAGCATTCAAATTGGACCCGAAGTATATAAGGGAAGGGGTTAAAAAGAGCATTCCTGATGAAGGAGCAAAAGGAGCCAGAACAGGCCGGCTGCATCCCGTTCCTGCTCAACCAGTAGAGACAGAGTACCTGCTTTGAGCCCTGGCTCAAACACTGTAGACAGATGGTTTGCATAAGGCAGTGACTTGACCAGTGTAGACAGACTGCCTGAATTGTGTGCTGAGCTCGGCCTGTATAAACAAACCGCCTACATCACGAACTGGGCTCAACCAGTGTGGACGGATTGCCCGGCACACTGGGCTCACCCCGCTCAGCTCTGGGAGCCAGGCCATGGTGGACAGGGCCAATATCGGCGGGGGAAGGGGTAGAGAGCCCAGGCACGGGGAATGTGCCCAAAGTCACAGAGCTCTTTTAGGGCTCTGAACCTTGTGCAAGTCCCGCAGGGAGTGGGGCTGGCCCAGACTAAATGGGAAGTCCCAGTGCTCACACCCTAGACTGAGCCAGTATAGACAGACCTCCTGCACCACGCACTGGCTCAGCTAGTGTAGACAGAGTGCCTGCATCACACACTGGCTCCAGCGGTGTAGACAGACTGCAAAGTTTAGTTCACTCTGCCTGCCAGCAGCAATCACTGAGTCCCTTCTCCTGAGCTCCTCACGGCCCAGACAGCCAGAGAGAGCACGAGGCACCAGCACTGAGACCTGCTCATATATTCACTCGGCCTCCCCTGGGCCAGGCAGGCAGCTCTACACACAGAAGGACTGCAGTCAGGATTTGCTGGGTGCCGGGGATGCTCCCCTCTGGAGCATAGGATGCAAAGCCCCCGCATCTCAGGGCTGGAGGGTCTCGGTGCTCACAGGCTTGGGCAGATGGGTCTTGCCCAGGGAGATGAGTCAGCCCCCGAGAAGAGGCAGCCTTGAGCGGGGGGATGACTGGTCTGCCAAGCGTGAGTCAGTCTGGACTAGGGGCTGCTGGCAGAGGGCTCCCCTGTGTCACCTTCCCACCGGCGAGCACCTTGGCACCCAGTCCAGTGGTCTACAGTGGTGAGGCAACCGCCAGGGTACAAAGGAGGGCCAGTGGGGTGAGGCCGCCCTCCACGCAAAGGGTCCAAGCGCTGGAGGCATCAGCTCCCGAAACACCTGGGGCCAGAGGAGTACTCTGTACCTCCTAGCATCCTCTCCTTGGCTCTCATCCCTCCTGTCCCCAAGTCTGGCCGAGCCGGGAAGGAGCTGGCTCAGGCCCAGGCAGAGTGAGGACAAGGTGACAGCGACCTGGGCTGTTGCTTGCAGCTCAGCGGCCGCTCGGCTCAGGGCCCACAGCCAGCAGCGTGGGCACAATGGGAAGCGGGGTGACTCATAGACCCGCTCCCCCCACCCCAGCTCTGCAAGACAGAGCTGTGTGGACCAAGTCGATTGTGGGGATGCCGAGCCAAGCTGCAGACAGCTACAGGGAACTCGCTGACATCCCAGGGAGTTGGGGAGCTGTAAGCCCAGGGCAGAGCCCCCAGCAGAGAGCAGGAGCAGGTCCAGACGGGTTCCCACAGGGAGGAGGAGAGGACAGAGGGCTGGAGAGAGGGAAGGGCACGGGAGGGGAGTTCTTTCTGGTGCCCGCCAGCTGCCAGGTCAGGTACAAGTGGGTGGCAGGTAAAGGACCTAGCAGGGCCCCAGGAAGCTAAGTGGGAGACACACGGGGCAAGGCCACCTCTGGCCAGCAGCCCTGCGGGCAATCACCTCCAGAGGAGAGTGGGCATCAGAACAGCCTGTCCTCCCCGGAGAGCATGGGGCACTGGGCTGTCATTTACTGCATCTCACCACCTGCCGGGGGGAAGGGAGAGAAAGGCCCAAGAGCTTAGAGGAAAGCTAGAAGGTGGGCCATGTGGGCAGGGGCATGGATGCAGCTGCCTGAGCCCCAGCCCTGGAGCACATGACCCAAACAGAGGGGACAGGAGCCTGGAACTCCTGGTCTCGGGGTGGGGGTGGGGAGGTTGCCTCAGGACACATAGCTCCCAGTGGTGATTCAGAAGGGGTCCCAACGGCGCTACCCCCTCCCCACCCACACTAAATCCTGCACTGGGGCCCCTGCAGATTCCCGGCAGGCTCCCATTAGCCTGCTCCTCTTTCGGACCTCAGTCACCTTCCTTCGGGATCCCTGCAGCTCCGGCCTCACTGGGCTCCCTCCTCAGCAGCACTGGTAAGGGCAAGTCCTAAGCTTCTCCCTGGCCTTTGAGGCCCTACATGGCCAGGGCTCTGGCTGTGTCTCCGATCGCATTAACCCCTCCACTCTGCTGGCCACGCGGGCCTTCCTGCAGGCAGCTGCCGGCTGGCCCTCCTCGCGCCCTCTCACTCCTGGGCACGCTGTGCCAGGCAAGCTCTCTCCCTCCCTCCGCCCATACCCCTCCTTGCTTCTTAGTTCCAGGTTTCTTCCTTCAGACCTCAGCTGAAGTGTCACCTCCTCCAGGAGGTCCTCCTGACCCTCAGTCCAGCTCAGGTTACTCTACGATGCATGTCCGAAGCACCCAGATGTTTCCTTTATATGTGCATCACAGCCTAGAAACACACATGTATCGACTATCTGTCTAGTAGTGGCGTCGCCTGGCAGAGCATGAATCGGTGACTGATGAATCAGTGATGACGGAGTGGCTGTCCACCAGGGGCAGGGGCCACTCTCAGTTTTGTTTGCTTTCTGTCCCCAGAGCCTGGCCCAGAGATGGACACCTACTACCTTCCCAACAAGCATTCACTGGCTGCGGAATGAACGACAGCCCCAGCAGGTCGGACAATGGAAACATGGGATGGAGTCCTCTGGCTCTGGGTTTCAATGTTGACCACTCTCATTAGGTCAAATAGCTGTTGCTCACCAGAGCCACCTCTGGCCGTGGCTTGGCAGAGAAGGGGAGCCTTGTCCTCAGTCCCCAGCAGCAAAAAGCCCTGATTTCCCAGAAAGGCATGGCCCACCTCCAAGGCGGGGAGCTGGAATGGGGAAGACCCCGCCCCCTTGCCGCACACAGACACTCTCTGACTTCCTGGAAAGTGGCTTTCCAGATGGAACCAGAGTTGCTTCTTGCTGTCGCCCCACCTGGACTCAGGCTCTCCCACTCTGCTTGGTGGCCGAGGCCGTGTTTCGACCACCAGGTGTGCGCTAGAGCTCCAGTTAACAAACGACAGGTAGTTTTGTCCAGGGTAAGAGTCACAGCTTTTTCCCACTACCAATTTTTAAGTCTCAGTCTCTGCCACAGTGATTTGCCGACCACGGGGTCACACACCTTCCAGCTGGGAAGAGATGAGATGGCGTCTCCCGTGTCCTCTGCCACCTGAGTTAATGCCCTTTCCCCTGGCTGTTTGAACCCAGGGGTTCCCTCTGCTTTGGGGCAGCCTTTTCCCAGGAGGGAGGGAACACAGCCGCTCTGGAGTCAGACTAGTCCTGGCTCTGATGGCAAAGACAGCGCCAGGGAGCCTACTGTCCCCATGCTGTCACCACACGGGCTGCCCGCTCCCAGCACACTCCCTGAGGCTCCAGGACACCATCTCCCACATTCATATCCAGACAACCGTCCTCAGTTTTTTTTTTTAATTTCTCACTGTCCCACAGCAGGGCCACAACGATCTCGCTGGGCCAGCACTCCGTAATTCTCCTGTTTCTAACTCATTACCTTCCGAGTAGCTGAAAGCCCGGGCCCCTGTTTCACACAGTGTTTACTGCCTCTCATGGCCACGGCCATTCATGAGGGTGCTGCCATACCCATGGTCCACTTTCCTGCTCCACGTTTTCTCCAGTGGGGTTGCCACAACCACCCGGGAGAATCAGGGAGGTGCAACAGGGACAGCTGAGACAGACATCTCCCACGCCAAGCCAGGCAGCAGACCAGAGAAGGGGGCCCCATACCTCCCACCAGCCTGCATGAGAGACTCCAGCGCCCGCCACAGGTGCCTCCAACCAGACACATCAGCAAGTCACAGTAAAAGCTTTCAGCGCCCATCACTTCGATCAGCAAAACCACAAAAAGCCTATCAGGTCGCCGCTGGCACAAACTCTGAGGGGAGAGCAGAGAAGCAGTCGGCCAGGGCGTTTCCAATCAGGAGAACCTGACTTGCCACCTCCTAAGTGAATCCCAGGCAAATTCCGCAAAGAGCTCACCAGCACGCTTTCCCGAGGACCATAACGGCAAAAAAGTAGCTAGCGAACTTTCCCAGACTTATTAGCTTACATAAACAGACATTTGAATAAATGTTTAAAAAATGAAATTCCCTTGATACTCTGTAATCAGTAAATGTTCATTATGGAAACACAGCAAATATGCATGAAATTTCCCAAGTGGTATTCTGGCTACAAGATTAAAAAGGCATCTCCAACAGCAGGCTGCGTTACGACGCTCCTCCTCCCGGTCACAGTCCGTCAAAGCTTTGCCAAGCCCAGGCGGTCAGACAAGCCTGCTCTTCTCCCGGCCGGAGCCCGTGAAAATCAGCCCGTGCTCCTTCTGCCCGCTCAGGCATTTTATAAATGAGCCCCCATGTCAGCTAATGGATGCCTCTCCATAAATAATTAATCCTTGACCTTGTGTTAAGAAAGCCTTCACTTTTTAATTTGGGGTCTTTTTAAAAATCAATGCCAGGGGAACATAATTCACTCTGTGGAGTTTGATTCCAAGTAAATAAATAAATAAGCCACGCCATCGGTGTGTCTCAGGGTGAATGGGCTAGGCGATGGGACGGGGCCTGACTTTGAGGTTGTCTGTGTTCAGACGCTATTAAATTATTGATCACCCTAAGAGAGACTCAGCCTCTTCAGGGTCCGCATTTTATTCCTCCTGTGGGTCATTTCACAGAGGCGAGTCTGATGACAGCTCTGAAATGTGTTTCCACTCCCTGCAAGGGCTCCTCGGCCCCTGTCCTGCCATATGTGGTGGGTCGCCTGGGTTTTAAAAGGGTCTCTCCTACAGGGAGCAGACGGTCACCTCTTCCTGCAGCCTGTCTGCCTTGCCTTTGGGACAGGGACAGAGGGTGGGCAGGAGAGGTCATAGCAGTTGGGATATTTTAAAGAGGGCTCTGCCACTCCGTTCCAGAGGCCGTGCTGTTCTAGGGCAGGACTTGAGAAAAGTTCCCCACCCATAGGCAAGGGTCAAGGTGAACTCGGATGTGAGAGGTTACCCACAAAAAGTGGGCTTGGTAGTGCAGCTTGGAAGCATCCCAGAAATGAGAAAGGGGCCAGTCTGTCCCTTACCCCTCTGCCACCGCCTCTCCCACCATGCACTCCACAGGGACTAGGGTCCCTTCACTCAAGTGACTCCCGCTCCAGCTCTGCTGCGGGGCCAGGCACCGACCGCCCTGCCGCCCAGTCTCCCTAGCATAGCCAATCACTGCGCAGGGTCCAACAGGAAGGCGCCCCAAAGACCCGAGACCCACCCGATACCGGAGGCGGCTTAAGACAGGGAGCCCCGGGATTGGCCCCTACTTCTCGGTTAGAGCAGCGCCGCGGCGAGTGCTCCCAGCCGAGGGCGTAGTGAGGCGCCGCGCCAGCCCCGGGTCGGGGTCGCGGGGCCTGGGGACCAGATGTAGGGCGAAAGTTAGGGCGGCAAGAGTCCGGCCCCTGGGAAGGGAGAGGGGTCCCCTCCGACTCACGCACCAACACTGGCACTACCAAAACCCGCCAACGCACCTTCGCCTGGCCGGGCCGGCCTCTGGCGAGGTCAGAGGGGGCGTGCAAAACTGGAAGCTAGCCGCTGGAGTTGGAGCGGCCGCCAGAGCTCGGCTGGGTCCTGCGGCGAAGCAAATCCTTCCCCCGCCCACCCGAGCCGCCCCAGGCTCGGACTCCCGCACTCCGGGACACTCGCACGCACACACCTTGACACGATCACTGACGCACACACACTCGCCCCAAGTACAAAACAGGCCGGTGCCCTGGAGAGTCGCGGGGTGGGGACGCGCGCGACGGATCGCGGGGGCACCTTCCGTCGCTCGGTCGGAAGCCCAGGCAGCTCCGAACTCCTCCCCCGCCCCTGCCCGCCACAACCCGCCCCCGAGTCCCAGACTGGAGCGCGCGGGAAAGCCCTGGGCGCCCCGGGCGCTCCAGCCCGGCCCTCTCCGCCGCCAACGCTGCCTCCCTGCGCCCGGCACCCAGGGCTGGGAAGAGGAGCAGAGCATCCGCGGAGACCGAGGGAGCCGGAGGGGCGGCAGTGCACAGACGCGCGGCGGCAAGTGAAAGCCATGGAGCAAAAGTCTAATTAAAGTTCCCGCTACTGGAGCCAGTCCCCAAAGCGCGGCCGGACCGGAACCCCGCACGCCCTATCTCCGACCGCGGCTTCGGACGCCTAACCGTGTAGGTTCTCGACGCCGGGACGCAGTGCAGTCCCGGGTCCTCCCGGGACCCCTCGGGGCGCCCTTCCCGGCCGGGAGCCTGCGCCGGGCGGGGACAGGGCTGGGGCGGGGGCGCAGCGCACTTACCTGGCGCAGCCGGCGCTCGCGGGGCCGCGGGCGCCTCCAGCCCGGGGTCGGTCCTCCACGGCGAATCCTACGCTCCCGGGCGCCGGGCGGCAAGGAGGACCTCCGCCCCAGCTCGGGCCCGGGGCCTCCTCCCGCTCCGAGAGGAGCCGGGTGCGGTGGGTGAGGCGAGCGGCGCGGGCCGGCGGCCGGAGCTCCCAGGAGAGGGAGGGGGAGAGGGTGCGGTGGCGTGTTCTTCCTCGGCCCCGGGCCCGGGTCGCTCCCCCGCCTCCCACCTCCCGTCTCCTGCCGCCGCCGCCCTCTCCTCTCCCCACAGCACCGCCAGATCCGGCTTTCGCGCCGGGAAGGCTCCCAGTGAAGTGCGAGCTGAGCCTCCGGCAAGGCTAGAAATAACGCCGCGCCCGCCCGGCGCCCCGCCCCCGGCCTGGGCCCCGCCCCGCGGTGGCGGTAGCGGCGGGGGCTGGGCCGGAGGGGATCACTCCAGCGATCTGCGGGTCTCTCCCGGGAGCTCGCGGGCGCCGCGCCCACGCGCGCTCTGCGGCTCCCGCGGCCGGCTCCACGGGCCGCGCGCTTCGAAGGAGCCGCCGCTGGGCGCGGTCCAACGGCCGCGGGGGTGGGGGCGGTGGTGTTGGGAGCCGCGCCCGTCTCCCGGGGTCCCTGACAGCCGGCCTCACGGCTGCCACTTGGCTCCAGAGCGTGGCCAGAGTGCTGCCACTGCCTGGGTGGGTCGCACGCCGGCGCCGACCTGGGGAGATGACTAGGCGTCACCGGAGCGGGCCGTGACCACAGCTGGCCAGGGGTGCGCGCTCAGGACACGACGCTGCGGGGACGCGGGGCTGGTGAAACGCAGAGGATTGGTCCCCAGGAGCATTCTGAGGGATCCCTGGGCTACAGCCTCAGTGGAATTTGGTCAAGGTCTTGGGTGGCCTTGGTCCCAGGTGTCTGCACCCATCCCCAAATTCCTGGGGCTCTGGATTCTGCTGAAAGGACTCATGACCCAGGCTCTTTCTTGAGGGTTACCTCGTTGAAGTCCTTGTTGGGTCATGTCCTGAGATCTTGGGGAGGGGCGGGGTTCGTGAACCAGGTCAACCTGGGTCAGCCGACTCCTCCCTATGCACACCCACAACAACACAGCGGGGGAGTGGCAGAGCCACAGCCACAGAACCCCAGGACAGAGCCCGGAGGGGAAGGGGGATAGGGGGCTCTGACTCCAGTCCTATCTTTCCCGAGAAGATGCAACCCCAACCTGCAGGGGGCAAGCAGGTGCTGGGAAGGAAGGCAGGCTGGCTTCTCATAGGAACTTGATGAAACTGTAAATGAGGCACCTCTTAATCTTGAGGGGGTCCCCAGTATTTTCAAAAACCTGTCGGGAAAGCTTTAGTAAAATAAAGGATGTTCACCTACCTCTCATGTTATCTGCTGTTTGGTTGGGCTGACGATTCCACAGGCTAACTCAGAGTGCAGGATGGAGTTGGGGAGTGAGGTGGACTCATGGCTTTCCATTGCCCAGAGAGGGGAGGGCCTGGGGGCAGCCCTGGCAGGGAGCAGAGCTGCTCCTGAGGAAGGCCAGGGAGTTCCCAGCAGCAGGGCTCCAGAAGGCCTAGGAGGCACCCAGACCGAATGCCCCAGGTGCACTCAGCACCTTCAAAGAGAGAAGAGCAAAGGTGAGAAGACAAACTTTAGCAGACCAACACTATCATGATCTTCCTTAATTCTTCCAACGACAAAGTAGGCACTATTATTTCTGTTTTCCAGTTGAGGAAACCAAGGTATAAGGATGCCAGCAGGGGCTCCTGGGTGGCTGAGTTGTTAAGCGTCTGCCTTCCGCCCCCGGCGTGATCCCAGGGTCCTGGGATCAAGCCCTGCATAGGGCTCCCTGCTCTGCTGGGAGCCTGCTTCTTCCTCTCCCACTCCCCCTGCTTGTGTTCCCTCTCTCACTGGCTGTCTCTCTCTGTCAAATAAATAAATAAATAAATAAATAAAATCTTTAAAAAAAAAAAAAAAAGGATGCCAGCAGGTTGCTGGAGTCCACACATCCTGAGGGCGGCAGAGCCAGGTTTGAGCTGCTGAATCCAAAGTGGAGTAGGTTCAGTGGGGTTCCCTCTCCAAGATCCCAAGTTCAGAGACTGTTCCAGACCCAGGGTGCTAGGCCTAGTTGTGTTCCACTGGCTCTGTGTTACTTGTGTTTGTATGTGGGGGGTATGTATGGGGCTGAAATTGCCCTACTCGTCCTCGGTCAGGTGCAGATCGGCTGAACAGAATATCAGGACAAGGATGTCAGGAGGGACAGGGCATCCTTATCCAGCCCATGACCAAAAGCTATCCGAGCAGAGCAGGAGGAAAGATGGTGAACCAAGGGGGGGGGGTTGGTGAAGTGAGCAGAAAGCTGCTTGCCTGATGAGCCCAGAGGGCCCTGACCCTGTACTCCCCCTGCACCCTTTGTCCCCACACCTCCAACCGTCTCTTACTACCCAGGGTCCTAGCCATGAGTTGGCTGGGCACCTGCCAAAGAAAGCTGGTGGTCCAGGGAAGCTCTTCGTTACCAGGTACACTCCTGCGGGAGAACACACACACACACACACACACAAACACACACACACACACACTCAGCGGGCAGTGCGGTGGGAATGGGGAGAGGAGTTCCCATCCCCTGAGTCCAGCCTTGCAGCCAGGAGAATGGTCTGAACTTCAAGTGTTTCCACTGGATGAGTCCGCACAAGCTCTGCTTCCACGGGACGAGTCCACACAGGCTTTATGAGAACCAAGCAAGCAGCAAGTGGGGCTGGTCAGGCCCTCCCAGGTACCCCGTGCATCTGTGTGCAGTGATCCTCTTGGGAAGGACGGTTTTTCCGTTAGTGTTTCCAACTGTACTTATTAGCACTTATTTGCATCTAATATTCAGGCAGACATTGCTAGGCATCAACAATGCTGCATTCCTTTGACACACGCAAGATTTTCAATTTTGCACTCAGACTTCCTTCTTGTTTGGAGAGGCCCTCGGGGAAATCCCCAAAGCAGGCTCGAGGCCCCTGGCACCAACATGCACTGTGTTTTCGTCCTCGGGATTTGCCAAGGGCTGCGTGCCCTTTTTTGAAAGTCAGCCTCGGCCTCTGCAGCGAGAGAGGCGGAGAAACGCTGCAAATTCCCGGCATGAAGCCCTGTGTGTTCGCTTGCAGTTTTTGATATGTGTGTCTCCGCTGAAAGATTAGTGGCAAACTTCTCCCTTTGCATCCCAAGGAAGGTAAAAAAGACATTTGCATTAGATCTCCTGGGGAGTCTGCGACCCAAGCCCCAGAAGAGGTCACGGAGAGGTTCAGAAGCCACTCGATTTGCCGCCAAAGAGGCGGGAGGAAGGGGCCTGGCCAGGTTTGGTGGAGGGTGGCAGGCAAACCCCCCCTTCCCTTGGCCCTGGGCCCCGGAGCATCCCGCGGAGCTCAGATTCTCACCTACCGTTGGGGGGGAGCTGAAGGCAGCACCGTGGGGAAGCACCTTGTGTTCCAGGAAGGGCACGTAAGCACCGTGGCAAGACTTGAGTCCTGAGTCTTAAACTTTCCATCTGTGAGAAGAGTAAGAGCACTTTTCATGGGAAGGGAGGGGAGCCATCTGGAGTGGCAGGTCCAGGAACACCTATCTCCCTGCATCCCGTGGGGGAAAGAAGAAAATAATGGCGTAGACCAGGGGGTCTGTTTCAGCTGTCCACAGCACAGGCTGGGTGGTCTTGAGCAGGTCTGCGAGTGATCCCAGCCTGCTTCCTTATTTGCAAAATAGACTCCAGCCTGCTCCTGGCAGCCGGGATCCACAGATGCGGTGAGTGAAGGGTGTGAAGGCATTTCGGAACGCAGAGCAGCAAGGCTGGCCTGCCCTGGGTCACAGATCAGCCACCTCAAGACCTGGGTGTCCAACATCTGGCTCTGTACTGGCCTCTGAAATATTGTGACCACAGGGTTTCCCACACCATGACATGCTGAGCACAGTGTCATCTGGACTGGAGCCCCTTCCCCGGGAACATAGCTGCCTTCCCCAGCTGCCTCTGCCGTGTGGGACTGTGGCCAAGCCTTTCCTCCCCATTTGAACAGTAAGGGGAGTGTAGCCCAGGCTCCTGAGACCCCTCCAGGCTTGTGCTGTAATGCCACAATTCCTAAAAATTCCTCACCTGGAGAGGAGGCCCAGAGAGTTTCCCTTGGCCATCTGGGACCATATTGGATGAAATGTCCCTTCCCTGCCCCTTTTCCCCAACTCCCCATGATCCTTTTCCTTTTTTGTCACCCCTTGGGTTTTGGAGAAGCTGGAGGGAATGGGTCCCTTTGTTCCCTTCTTTGTTGAGTCGCCTGCCATCTCCTAATTTGCCAGCATGCCTGGGTGAAAGCTCTCTATGCTAACAATGCTGATGGGCTTCCGGGGAACCCCACATCCCCCATGCCTGTTGCAAATTCTGAAGTTCCACCACCATAAAAATACTTCCTTTCTGAGGCAGGCTAGGATGACGCCAGTATTCATCCTAAACATGAACGAGAGTTGGTGAACAGATAGGGGTTTCTGAGTAGCATGTAATAACAACTGTGGGTAACTTGAGCAAAAAGGGAGGACTCCTGGAAAGGACACTGGAGAGGTCTCACAGAGCAGGTGGGGGACGGCCGAGCATCTAGGAGGGAGGACAGCAGCACCCAGGGCAGGGGGCTAGAGGACCTCTGGGATCTGCAGAAGGGGATGCCCTCCTCCCCTGATCTAAGATGAGCAGGTCTGCAGACAAGCCCCTATTGACCCCAGAGCCCAAGAGGGAGCCAGGCCCAAGTCCAAGTCCAACCTATCCATGCAAACTGGGCTCAGAGCCAGCCTGGCTTCGCTCTTGAGGTCTTGCCAAGCTCAAGTTCATTTTGGTGCTTCTTAATTAAAAAACAAAACAAAACACAAAACAAAACACAAACAAAGCACCACTGGGCTGGTCTGCTGCGGATTGTTCCTTCAGTCCCTGCAGATCTTAAGCCCAGCCCTCCTCTGATGACCTGCCCACGAGGGGGGAGAGGACACTAAGATGGGGGGGGATTCACTGCAGGCAGGCGTCTGGTAGACCCTGAGGATAAGCAATAGAGATTTTTCTTTTTTTCTTTGGGGTAAAGAATTTAAAATTCTAGAATATTTTTATGTCACAATTCAGTAAACGCTCTTTCATTTGGACCAAACTAACTCAGCATTCACGTCATGCAGGACGGGGCTGAAGTCGACTTCTTCACTGTCAGTCAAAGATGGTGGGAATAGGCTTGCAGACGGCAGTCTCCTCTGCCTCAGGTAGTAAAGGGTTTGACATCTCTCGCCGCTGCGGTGGTTCTGGGCATCTACCTGCATCCAGATACCAACAAGCCCATTATACATAATTTTCTCTCGTCCCTCAAGCTGGCATGGCCAAGCCTCCTTTTTTCGGCTATATGCTGTTCATGATTAACTGGGGTGACTATTACAATGAGGAAATCACTCTGTGAAATCAATGAACGGTACTTGTTTTTCAATGCTGCCTAGTTGGGAAAGCTTGCTGATTCTCTAGGACCCCCACTGGCTTAGCCCAGATCGGCACAACTCGGCCTCCTGCTGCCGGTCACTCCCCAGAGCACGGTGAGTACAGGGTTCTCAGCCCCACAGAGTGCTCCGTGGGGTCTGAGGGGTCTCGGGGGCCTCTCAGGGCAGGATCTCCTCTCCAGCATCATCAGCCCAGAGTGCATTTCCAGAACTCCTGCACCCTGACCGAGGGTTATAAATCCACTCGTATCTTTCCATCCTGGGGTAGGAAAGTGGGGCTTAAGTGTCTTCTGAGTTCCTGAGCTAGCTAAAAGCATGTTTTTAAATGCAAATGTGAATGCTAGTCTATATCTAATGCTTAGTATTAAGCATTGGGTTTGAAGATGTTGAAAGGAAAGAAAGGATTGTTTTGAACAGAACAAGCTATTTCCACAGGAACACTCCAGAAACATGTATCAGATGCCCCCAGGAGCACGCCATTGGGTGAGGAAGTGCTCCCTGAGACTTCCCTGATTCGGGAGGTTTGTAGTCAGAGGACTGTGGAGACAGGACATGGAGATGGAGGTCACGCGTGTGGCAATTTCACAGCCAGGTGGGGGACCTCAGGCTGGAGGAGCCCAAGTCTGTGTCCTCAGAGCCAGAATGCTATGGGGTCTCTAAGGTCGGTAGCGGTTGTTCCTTGCCCCCAGGACAGACCTTCTGAAAGTCTTCAGTTATTCTCAAGGGTTTCTCAGACCCTCTTAGCAGAGGCACGTTGCGCCCTATCCACGTGGGCGGCCTGGGCAGAGATGGAAAGGCAGAGACAGGTACTACCCTACTTCCCCAGGCAGTCCTGAGCAAGTGGGATTTTCACACTGTGCCGGGAACCCACACAACGCCGGGCAGCAGGAATCTCTCCACCGGGACTGAAAACAAAAGCCTGGTGGATGATGCATCCAAGGAGACGAGACCGGAGCCCATCCATCAGGCAGCCTGTCCCTCAGCAGGACACGTAAAGGCAGCGGCTCAGGAAGGCCTCTCCCCATCCCGCTCCTCTGGGAGAAGATGCCGCCACGGGAGACACCCAGGTCATCCCTGGAGAAGAGCGCCCAGACCTTTGTCCTGCAGGTTCCCTTGGAGGGAGAAACTGGAAGCCAGAGAGGGTTTGGTTCTGCAGACCCTCCAAGGGTTTTCCACACTGGATGCAGGTGATGTGAAAACATCCTGTCAGCGCCTCCTATCCCATGGCCAAGCTGTCACGGAAAGCCAGCCAGCCACCCAGGAAACTGCCCTCCCAGCCTTGCCGAGCCATCCCTTGGTGACAAGAAGGCACCAAGGTCACCAGGCTTTGGAAGCAGATGCCGTGACCCGCAGCAGGTTTGTGGGGCAAGGGACATCTCCAGCTTCCCCAGGATTCCTGGACGCAGGAGTGATCTGAGGGGACAGCCTTGGACACCTGGAGAAATTGGACCCTGTCAGTGAAAAGAGCAGGCAGCAACTGCAGAAACCGAGATGAGCCACTGCCACTCCACTGCTGACTTCTCCCAGAGCCCAGGAAACTTCATCTTGCAGGCAGAGGCTGAGATGCTCTGGAGTTCAGAATACTGCCCAGTGGCGTCCTGTCGGTAGCTATGGAAACACTGAGCCCCAGCCTCCCTGTTGGCTTTCGTGCTAGAGACATCTTGCTGTCAATAGTGTTTAAAGTTAGGTTAAAAAAAAACAAGACAACCCAAATCTCCTCTTTTGACACCACACGAAGGGCCCTGTGGCATGAAGGCAGCCCCGCAGGTCCCAGCATGGAGCCTGTCACACTCTGTTCCCCATCTCTGTCCTCAGACAGAGCTTCCTGTCTGCTCACTCTCAGAAGTGATGCTGGGGCTCAAATGAGTTCTCCCTTTGTGCCTATTCCAGGCTCCGTGCCTTGTCCCAGGATTCGGGGGGTGGGGGGTGGGCAGGGCAGGAGCTGGGCTCTGTCCTGGTTAGAGGTGTGCTGAGATGATACGCCAGTTGGAGGCAGCCTCGAGGGTGAAGCCCCAGCCTCTATTATGGGTGTCCAGACCACCTGCCTTTAGGCAGAGACTGCCCAGCAAATTCCTTGTTGAGGGGCCAGGACGGGGGGTAGCACTGGGGAGAGCAGCTCACAGTCAAGGAATAAGACAGACAGATAGAATGCAAGGCAGATTATGGTGGAGACACCAGAGAGGTGGCTGAGTGGTCTTCCCTGGGCCATCAGGGAGGGCTTCACGGAAGAGGTGGCATTTGCCCTGATCTGTCTCACCTGGCCTGTCCTCATTCATAAGACTTCCAGCCACAAAGAACCAGGGATGATAATTTAATATATTTTGGTTAAACACAAAGGATACTCTGGCACCTACAGAGGAAGGACTCTGATTTTCATGCCCAGAAAAAGGATAAACTCTACATTTAGAAAATAGGATTGCTGAATTTGGGAAAACAAACCTAGCATTTAGGGAAGACAATATCTAGGGGAAACAGCTAATCAACCAGGGCCCTTTGAGGGAATAAAGGGGTGTGTAGACAGGAAAGACAAGCATTTCATTTGTGTAGAATAAAAATATGTCTCACCAAAGACTATTAAAAATATGAAGCTAACATCCTTCCGTTTCTGAAAATCATCAGCAGGTTATGCTACATGAGAGATGTTTGAAACAGTCAAGGCTCCTGGAACACAGCTTTGCATCTGTCTTGGGTTGTGTTCACCCCAAAGTAGACCCAAGACAAGCATCCAGGCTCAGGCAGTTTATTTGGGAGTGATCTCAGGCAGCACAAAGCAAGCCAATAGGTGGTACTAGGGAAAGCTCTAGAGAGAGAAAAGGAGAGATGTAGAGCTCAAGGTTGGAACTGTCTCCTGAGTTGAACTCAGATGCACTGAGGGGATCAACAGGGGCCACTACAATGTCACGATCAGCACAAGACACTCCACACAAATCACCAAGGTCACCAGGCTTTGGAAGCAGATGTTTACATAGTTTTTTTCTTCTGGTCTGCTTGTGATATAGTATGCCTTAGTGCTGTTAAAGTGACAGTATTAAAAGTTCTCCCTGGGGCATTTTTCAGAAGATGGTGGCAGTGTTAGTGGTATAATTTTGAATATTTTTGAATCCCCTAATAAAAACAGACAGCCCAGCTACATAGGAAGACCAAATACCTGTGGGGAACATTCACAATAAAAAGAGTGGGCAAAGTATCCCCCCAAACATCAAAATAGGGGCAAAGGGAAGAAACGGGGTGCTTGTCATGCCTGAGAGCAGAAGCACCCCAAAATAGCCAATAGGTGTTCACTAGAAAGCACCGGATTCCAGTTTTAGAACGGTAGCTGAAACTGGGAGGCATTTTGCCCCCTGCAACAGTGTGTAAGTATGAAGGGTCATCAGGTAAGAACACTTAGAGAGGACGGAGCAGCCTAGCCCCTGGGAACTCCTGAGGCTGACCAGCCAGGTCTTCCTTCCAGGACAGGGCCCCACACCGAGGAGAAACTACTGAAAGAAGGATCAAAATTGAACAGAGCAGGAATAGAGAGGAAGCAAACGGAAGATCCAGATGAAAAGGGAGACATACCTTTTAACTGCATGAAACGAAGCAGGGAGCTTTGTGAAGTTAGAAAGCTGGAAGTTGGAAAAGCTATCTTGAACGAAACTTCCTTTTATAAGCTCAGAAAAATTAATTTCACCTTTACAAAAATGAGCAGCAGAAAGGGATCAAGGTCAGATCCCACACAAAGTTGTTTTAAGAAAAAAGAAAATAAGCGGTAGAACGCCGTCTCTACAGACAATGAAAAACACACCAGAGAGACATGCCTACCAAACAAATAAAAACCTATAACCTACTATTTCAAAAAACAGCTAAAATAAATTAAGAAAATGATACGTGAACAAACAACACAAATCAGAAATGGAAAAGCTCAGAAGTGAAATGACAAACTGAAGAAAGAGTTGGGTCTAAAAGACATCATTATGAGACATTAAATTGGAAAGAATACAAGGAGGGTAAACACGACAAGACAACACCTTAGAAGAAGTAGAGGACGGGAAAACATGGAAATTTCTGGAGATCAGAAAGAAATGAGCATGATACAAAGAATTTAAGAAGCTAGGTAAAGACCACCCAACACACAGAGAATAGGAGTCCCCGAAGGAAAAAAATGAAATCAGGGAACAGAGCAAATAACAAAAGTTGTATTTCACGAAAACCTCTCAGAAATAAGGAAGGGTTGAAATACATATTGAAAGGTCATACCACATTCCTGAAAATACTGACCCAGAGTGACCAAAACCAAGCTGTAATTTTTGTTTAATGTGAGACTTTAGAGAAAAAGAAAAACCCTTTGAGTAGCTAAGCAAAAATAGCACAGGATTCAGAAAATTGGATTATCGTCAACTTCTTGATGGCAACACGTGCCATGAGCAAGTAGAGTACTATATTTAAGACACTCAAGAAAATAAAATGTGAACCAAGGATCTTATATCTAGGGAAACTGACTGTCAAGTGTAGAGGGTACAAATTCACACCAACAGGCAGGAATTCAGGAAATATTGTCCCCATGAGAACCTCATGAGGAATCTACTAGAAAATGAGCCTCAGAGAGCCAAGGTGACCAGAGGGACATGGACATAAGGAGGTGAACATTAAATAGAAATTGTCTATGGAGTTAAGAACAAATGAGGATTAAAGAAGAAAGAGTAGAGTGTATGACGGCTAGATGTTCTGACGGTATAGATATAAGACAGCTTTTTATAAGTAGGAGGGATAAGGGAATGAGGGAGCACAGGGAAAAATGTTACCAGTTTTCAATGATGATGTTGACTGAGGAAATATTAACGTTTTACACGGCGACTATTGTGGGTGTGAGATAAAGTAAGAATCACTGCTATGAGTCTGGGGTGAGAAAAAGGAATTCAGGTATAAAAAAGAAGATGTCAGGTAAATGCCCAATAACTCTGAATTTGAATTTAAAAATCAGTTTTCATTCATGAGGTGTTTATCTTTCTTGAAATAATTCATAGAATTTATTTTTTAGAGCTGTTTTGGGTTCACCACAAAATGGAGTGGAAATTACAGAGAGTTTCCCCTAAATCCCCTCCCCATACACTCAGCCTCTCCTACCATCAGCGTCCAGTGTCCGCGAGGTACGTTGTTGGTACAACAATCAATGTACAAACGTTGACCAACATCCACCCAAGTCCATTGCTTACATGAGGGTTCACTCTATGTTGTATGTTCTGTGGATTTCGACAAATGTTTACGAACCTGTATCCACCATTATAGGATCATACAGAAGAGGTTCACTGCCCTAAATATCCCCTGTGTGCCACCTATTCATCCCTCCTCCTTCCCCTTCTTCCCATTGACCCCAGGAACCACTGATCTTTTTTTACTGCCCCCACAATTCTGCCTTTTCCAGAGCATCATATAGTTGGAATCACAGAGCGGTAGCCTTTTCAAATTGGCTTCCTTCACTTAGCGACATACATTTAAGTTTCTTTATGTCTTTTTGTGGCTCAATAGCTCATTTCTTTTTATTTCTTTGTGTATTTGGGAAAACGGACCTTTATCAAATATGCCTTTGCAACATTTTCTCCCAGTCTGTGGCTTGTCTTCTCATTGTCTTGACATTTTATGTTTGTTTTCTTTTGTTTTGTTTTAAAAGAGATTCTTCTCTAATCGACACCAGGACTTCTTGGAGAAACGGCTGATTTCTCGGGGTCTGGTTTCTCCACGGCTGGTTGCATCCCAGGTCTGGAGGAAGAAGTGTGTGAGATGAGCCAGGCACATCTCGTCACACTGGGTCGCAAGGAGGGTGGCAGAGACTAAAGGATTGTGTCCAAAGGACATGGGGGCCATCTGCGAGAGGCTCCCAGTGGCCAAACATGGAACCGTATGAGCTTCAGTAAAGATTATAATTGTAATGGATTAAAACCCATCAAATACATTTAAACCTTCAATACATAATGCTTCTTAAAACATCACATCCTTCAGATGATAAGAAACGAATTTATTCTCTCGTAAACAGGTAAATAAAAGGAAAGAATCAAACATTTATCCTGCCTTTACTGTGCAAACTCAACCACTGGGTAGCCACAAGGAAGACAAGTAGGAGCATCTCTTTACAGAGGTACTCAAGTCAATAGATCGAAAAGAAACGATAGAATTAGAAGATCGCCATTTCGAAACCCCAGTGAATGAAGAGAGCCAGGGACTGAGCGGCCAGTGGCTGCTAACTTCACAAAAAGAGAGACAAACAGACATCACGTGCCTCCCAATGAAAGAACACACCACCACCCATGACCTTGCCAAAGTGACCAAACCTGAGGCTGATCCAACCTCTGGGTTCAGCTGCCAATTTGCAAGAAATGCAGAGGAACGCTCTTGAACTGCATCAAGGGTATCCATCAGCAGAATCCCGACAGCGGGAAACTCTGGGTCAGAAGGCGCAGGTCCTTCAACAGATAAATTGTAAAGGAAAGAAAGGGATGGTGGGGGGAAACCTATAGATTAAAAGAAACTGAAAAGATAGATCTGCTTTTTTACAATGGGCAAGAATATCTCATCTGTCTAGGAAGGCACACTCGAGTGAGACACTCTAAAGAAAGGCAGAGAATAGATTACTGTGGGAGTCAGCGGAGGGGTGGCCCCTGCAGGGAGGACGGCAGCTGAGATGGACAGGAGGCACACGAGGGACTTCTGGGGACGTCGGTGAAGTTCTAGTCCTCGATCTGGTGGTGGTCTTTATAATAACCTCTTAAGCTATCTGTTTATTTGGCTTATTTTTTTTTTCCGGTCTGTTTTATTTTACAACCAAGATAGTTCTTTAAAACAGTTCCTCATCCCACAGTTTCCTCTTCATTCTCCACACGCCCAGAGGCAGTTGGCTGTGGCTGTGACTGATTTCCCTTAGGGCTCTAGCTCCCGAGTTAGGACAGAGTATCTAATTAGAAAGACCCACTGACCCAGCAGAATAGAAGCTCTGGAACGTCAGAGACCGCGTCTGCCATGTTCCCTTCTGTGTTCCCAGCCGCACCTGGAGGGTAGTAGGTACTCAGTAAATACTTACAGAATGAATGCCGGAGGCAGAGGGTTCACTTTGTCGGGAGACCCCCCTCCCCCAAAGGCCTGGCTCCTCCCTGTTTTGGAGTCAGTCATCTCTTTATCTCCGAGGTCACTTCCTGACCCTTTTGGAAGCCATCCCTTCCACCACTTGGGCAAGGTGACTGAGGACCCCCGGGAACCTCCTGGGTGAACCACGTTTGTGAGGGATGACTTGCTGCTTCCAGAGGAAGACCAGAGAGGGACTGGCCTGGCCAGGGGAGGGACCGGTAGGTAGTCCTCTCGCCTTAACTTCCAACCAGTCCAGCGACGCTTCAGAGAAGCGAGGACTGTGACGAAGCATTCACCATGCGGGCCACTCAGAAGAAGCAAGGACATCTGTGGGCTCTGGGGCTCCCCCTGAGTTCATCCCAAAAATATCAGGGAAAAACAACACGGGCCTGTACTGGTGTGTCCCATTGAGGCCCCCAACTGCAGCTCCTGGGGGTCCCCGAGAGAACCGGATGCCAGGTGCACCCACGTAAGAACACAAGGGAACCGGTTTCATCCTTGGAGATCCAAATTCAGGGCACTTTTGGAAGGTAGCATCGTTTAAGGTGATTTAGATGAAATTCAGATTGACACAAAATTGCTGAGAAATTATTTGCTTCCCAGAGCCTCCTCTTCCCTGGTTTCTAGCCATTTAACAGCTGGGACAGCAGAGGCCAAGGAGTTAGTCATTATCCCAGCGGGAGAGGATGAAGGGCTCTTGAGCGCGCTGCCGCTGTTTTCCATTTAATGAGCAATAACTGAGCCTGTCCTGGGCAGGGATGGTCGCAGTCCCAACCAGTGTGTCCCAAACTTGACTTTGGAAGGGCGGAGCATGTCGTTCCTGGAACAGGAGGCCAGCTTTCCCCAGGCCACAGATGCTGCTCACCCCTCCGCGTACATTTCCCCCCACCCGCCAACAGGCAAGTTACAGAAATCCCAGGGACTCCCACTCCCTACCCTCGGACCTCTGGGCCATCTCTTCCAGAGAGCCACTTGCCGTGACTCATCCCAGTGCAGGGAGTCCATGGTTCCTTCCAGTTCCTCATCCTAGGAGGGGTCAAGGCACGGAGTGAGCAAGACAAGCCCTCCCCTCACACAGCTTATCACCCAGCCAGCGGACATTCAAACCCCAGCGCATTACAATTTCCACAAATGGATGGAGGTTCCCTTGTGTAAAAAAGAAGAGGAAGAAGAAGAGAATGGGTTAAATCATATATCTCTCAGGTAACCTTCTTCTCCACCAGCTTAAGTACAGTAAACCCATTTGGAGAGTACCGCCCAGGAAGCATAAAGTTTATTTCGCTGCGTCATATAATCCCCCGTAATAGAAAACCAGTAATGAGGATGCCAGCAGCAGGTGCAAAAGGCACTTTTACATCAATAGAAAATTCAATTCTAATTAATCTCTTCACAGCCAACATAATTGAGTCTTCATGGAGACCACTGGACTCAGCGCCCCCACCCCCCACCTCGCTGTTCCCTTTGACAGGCTTGTCTGGCCCCCTGCTGTGCTGGAATTTGCCTGGAAACAAAGGGAAAGACGGTGCTGATACCATCTCGGGCGATGTGGGTTTGCAGAGTCTCTTTATTTCCATCACCGAGTTATTACTGACATCCAAGGCACGGAGCGCAGTCTCAGAGGCCTTCCCTGGGTATGTAAATAGCACGCTGCTTTGTTATTTATTTCTTAGCTCTCCTCTTTCCTCTCCTGCCCCCAGGGCTGTTTTTTTTTTTTCCTTTCTTTCTTTCTTCCTTTTTTTTTTTTTTTTCCCAAAGACATCACAAGGGTCACATCTCTCTTTGCTATCACAGTGCTCTCCACTTTTGCAGCATAAGAAAGAATTATGAGCCAGGCGAGTGCCCATGTCCTGGGCGCGGGTGTATGTCTTGTCGGCCTCTGCATCCTCCCTGGTCGAGGTGATAATTCACGCATGGGTGACAGCCAGTTTAAAAGCCATCACTGTGAAGCCACAGGAAAATGCACAGGATTCATAAACTCCCAATATTGCCTCATCCCATCTATTTCCTTCGTTGCTTTTTCTCTCCTGATGTTAAACTGTGATCATCCTCAGAACTGAGCAAACCCCCGTCAGCCTCATGTTTCAGACCAGCTCTGTTAATTAAGGTGCTCCGTCTGTGCTGATTTCCGATAGGTTCTCCTCCCAGCAAACGTGAACACACAACAAAAAGCCAACGCCAGCCTTGGGTGGGTCATTCACGTCCGCTGGTGAACAATCAGCCAAGCAGAGATGGGGTGGGGGCGCTGCCCACCAGCCAAGGTCTGTCATGGAGAGAGGGAGCTGCAGCTTTGGTGACCCCCTTGAGGGAGGGCCCATGATCCCCATAATCAGAACGAGGAACTTGCAGGTCGAGTCGTCTCCCACCTTGCTTGGGGCCTGGGGTCTGCCTGGGATGACTCTGAAAACCCTGCACCTTCTATCTATTGCCCAAGGTAGCTCTGGGGGTTTCCGCCCTGCCCAGTGAAGCCTGGGCACCACCAGGTGGGGCTGTTGGGCATTGGCAGGTGTGGGCAGAGCAGCCCTGCCCATCCAGCAGCCCATCCTCTGCCATCACGACCAGACACCCTTTTGCCAACTACCAAATCAAAGTCCCAACCGGGAATCCAGCACTGGGCTTGGGCAGAAAATCAGGGTTAGCCCCTGTCCATCATCATTCTTGGGCCTTGGTGTCCCAGAAGCCAGGGACGCTTGCCCTGCTTTGTGTTGATTGGAATCAAGACGACAAAAAGGCAGCCGGACCCAGCAGAAAGCCCAGCAGAATCAGGTGAGGCTTGGGAATGGGCTTGGGCTCCTAGTGGAGTTTGGGTTCAGGGGAACACAGGGCTCTCTGCTGGTCCTCCCCCACATTGATTGCTCTCGAGGACTTTGAGGTGATCCTCTTTCCACACTCAAACCCCCATTTTAGAGCACATGCCTCTCTGCCCAAACTCCTCACGGGGCCCCTGCCATTCCCCAGTAACATGCTCCCCTCTCTGCCCCAGGACTGTCCCTTCTTTTCTCACCTGTTAGCTGCCTACCTGCTCCTTGCCGCTCCTGCTGTGATCATCTGGCTTCTCTCTGTTCTCCAGAGGGGGGCTTCTCTGGCTGCCTCTTGCTCTTTTTCTCTATGCTGGCTGGATAGGGAGGGTAGGGAAGAAGTCTGAATGGCTGCTCTGGGGATACTGGGTGGAGGGGAGGGACCAGGGAAGTGCTGCTATCACATTGGTCACTGTCTCCCAGGCCTGCCCCTCAGCCATTCCCCCCCAACCTGGAGATGACCACTGTGACCCCAAACCTTTATGGGGCTGAGCCAACCAAAGCCAGATAATGGAGGAGGGGACCTGAGGCGCCTTGACCACAGAAGGAGAAAGTCACCACCACTGATGTGTGAGATGGGTTTACCCTAAAGGCTGGAGCCCCATCCCTTTCAGGCCTGGAACCTTGAGTTCTTATGGTTGCTCATTATGTTACATCCAGTGATCAATAACAGAAACAAGAACAGATCCCACAAAACCCCACCCCCTCTTGGAGGTACAACTGAGAGTGTAGACATTCTTCTGGAGGGTGAGATTGGAGGGGGTGCAAGCCATTACCTTGGTTCCTCTTTAGGAGAAGCATGAACCTTCATTCTGGGTGCTCCCCAGGCTACACGTGTCCCAGGGTTTTAGGACCTAACCCAACAGAAGACCTGGTGTCCCTCATCACAAAGGGCACCGGCAGACATTCCTACCCTGCTCACATCCTTGCCACCACTCTTCTGATGATTGCCGAGGACTCCTCGGGTCATTCTATCTGGGTCTCGCCTCCTGGTAGTGTGCCCTCCACCCCAGTCTGAGCCATGCTTTCAAAATACAACCCGGCCACAGCAGTCTGATGTCCACCACAGTCCCCACTCTGGGATTCAAGACCAACTTCTCCTTTCTTTGCACCATTCTGGAGATGCATCACCACTTTCCTCCTTCAAAACTTCTGTTCACGCTGTTCCACTGGAACACCCGCCCCCCACTGCCACTCCTCAAAAGCTGCTCACACCTGCAATGCCTGTTATCTCATAGCGTTCTGAGGGTCTTAGTCTGCGCAATAAGTCAAGAAAAAAATCGTATAATGATGGAAAAAAGAGAAAAGGTAATTATTGGAAGATGGGCTTTTTTCTAAAAAAAGAAAAACCTCTAGAACATCAACAACGAAACAAGAACTGAGATCCATAGTTTCCCTAAATGCAAATAGTAACTACTTAAATATAATGAAAAAAAAAATCCCATTTACCATAGCAACAAAAATATAAAATATCCAGGGATAAACCAAAAGGAATCTACAATACCTATATGAAAAAAATCTACAAAACTGTACTGTAAGATATAAAATAAGAGTTTAATAAATGGAGATCCATGTTATGGCATAGGAAGACTTGGTAATAAAAATATTTCAATTTTCCCTAAATTAATCTATAAATGTAACTCTAATAAAAATCCCAGCAGGATTTAGGGGGAAGAACCCGATAAAATTCAATTGGAAGAATTCCAAATGGCCAAGATGAACTAGGAACTTTTTTTTTAAAAAAAGAACAATGAGGGTAGACTTGGCTTACGGGAAATGCAAATGAATATAAAGCAACGCTCAGTACAAATAGAAACAAAGAGAACGACAGAACAGGAAAGGGTCCAAAGTGGATTCTTGCATGTGTAGAACTTTGGGATGACTAAGAATAATGCTGGGTACCTTTCTTTAACAAATTTTTTTAAAAGATTTTATTTATTTATTCATGAGAGAAAGACAGAGAGAAAGAGAGAGAGGGAGGCAGAGGCAGAGGGAGAAACAGGCTTCCCGTGGAGCATGGAGCCTGATGCAGGGCTCGATCCCAGGATCCTGAGATCAGGACCTGAACCAAAGGCAGGTGCAGGGGTGCCTGGGTGGCTCAGTCATTAAGCGTCTGCCTTCAGCCCAGGGTGTGATCCCAGAGTCCTGGGATCGAGTCCTACATCAGGCTCCTCCGCTGGGAGCCTGCTTCTTCCTCTCCCACTCCCCCTGCTTGTGTTCCCTCTCTCGCTGGCTTCCTCTCTCTCTATCAAATAAATAAATAAATAAATCTTTAAAAAAAAAAAAAGGCAGGTGCTTAACCGACTGAGCCACCCAGTTGCCCTTAGTGACGGATACTTAATAACAGATACTTCCCTTTGCCAGGCCCTGTTCTAAGCACTTGACATGTATGAATTCATTTAATGCCGACAACAACCCTGTGAGGTAGGTTACTATTACTAACCCAAGTTACAGCATTAGGGAACTAAAAGCACAACAGGGGTTATGTAACTTGCCCAAGGGCACACGCCTTCACCTGATGAGAGTGGTAGATAACATTGGTGTAAGAAAGATGGTCTATAAATACACATCATTGGGATAAAAGGAAGAACATGGAGTTTGATTTTTCTACCTCGAATGGTGTAAAATTGAATCCCAGATGTGGGCAACATTGCAACGTAAGAAGAATCAAGAGTCCTAGATGCTCAGAGCAGCACTAGTCATAAGAACCAAAAGGTGGAAACACCCCGAATGTCCATCCAGCTGATGAATGAATACACAAAGTGTGGCATGTCTGTACCATGGAGAAGTATTCGGCTATACATGGGAATGATGCCCCGGTGATGCGCCATGACGTGGACGACCCTTAAAACCATGATGCGGAGTGAGAGAAGCCAGATGAAAAAGGCCATACGTTGTAGGATGCCATTGATAGAAAACATCCAGAACAGGTCTATCTACAGAGATAGAAAGCAGTGGCTTCCAGGGGCTGAGTAAGAGGAGATTCGGGAATGAGTGCTCAACAGTGGGGATGGGTTTTCCTTTTGGGGTAATGAAGATGTCTTGGAACTAGATGGAGATGTTGGTTTCCCAACACTGTGAATAGACGAAATGTCACTGACTTGTACACTTTAAAATGGTTAATGGTTAATTTTATGTTCTGTGAATTTTACCTCAAAAAAGAAAGAAAGTACTAGAAGACGCTGCAGAAGAGGGATTTCGACATCTTGAGGTAGATCGTTACAATAATGTCCTCCAGCGAATCTATCTTCCTGTGTCTGTGGCCCTTTGCAATGTGGCTTGGGTGTTCTTTCCATCAAGAAGTGGAGACTGTCTCTCTACCTCTTTTTTTTTTAATTTTTTTTTTTATTATATTATGTTAGTCACCATACAGTACATCCCTGGTTTCTGATGCAAAGTTCGATGATTCATTAGTTGCGAATAACACCCAGTGCACCTCTTGAATCTAGGCTGGCCTCATAATGTGCTTTGGCCAGTAGAATGCAGGGAGGTGACCCTGGGCCAGGTGAGGAGCCTCTGCCTTAAGAGATATTTACAGCTTCTACTTCACCCTCTCATAGCCCAAAGACCAGCAAGCCATGATGGAGGCCAGCCTAGGTTCTTGGAAGAAGAAAGGCTCTCTGCCAGAGAACCAAGGCATCCCAGCCAAAAGCCAGAACCAACTGCGGGTTTTAACCACGTGAGTGATCCTAGGTGAGGCCAGCAGAGAAACCACCTAGTGGAGCTTTGCCCCAATGCCATCCAGAGAATCGTAAAACTAATAGATATTCATCGCTTTAAGCCACTATACTTTGGAGTGGAGTGTTGTGTGCAGCAATAGATAACTGACAGATTTGGGCTGAGGAAGGCTTTTTCTTAATGTAGTACTAAAGAAAAATAGAAATAAGACAAATCTGACTACATAAAAATTTAGAACATCTGTAGGGCAAAACACAAATAAAACACTAATCACTGGCGCTCATCCTTGGGGTATGACAAACTGCCTGGGGAGCTTTTCAACATGCATGTGCCAGTCGCAACCCAAGGAAACATTTCAGATCCTCCAGGGTTTAGAGTCAATACATGTGGCATTAGGTTATGGTTAGAGCAAGGACTTCATAGCCAGGCCATGGGTTTGAGTCCTATTTACTGGTTCTGTGCCCTTGGGCAAGTTATTTAACCTCTCTGTGCCTATCTCTGCATCTGTAAAATGGGTACAATAATAGTATGAACCTCACAGGGTTATTGTTGTATGGATTAAATAATTTAATGCATGTGAAGCAATTAGAACAGTGCCTGGTAAATAGTAAATATTTCGTAATGTTCCTGGCATGTGTATAGTGAAAAATTTCCAAATGATCCCCATAACACCAGAAAACAAAAGTTGACAGGGAGTGTACATGGGAAGTGATCTGCAATACATTACAATGAGCAAAAGGTTGTTGTCCTCAACATACAAAGAGCTCTTAAAAATCAAAAAGAAAAACAATGAAGAGACAAATGCGATCTTCCAAAAGAAGTGCAAATGCACAAGAAACATTAAAAGACATCCGACTTCAGTGATCATCATTAATATGTATTAAAACAATATGTTTCTGGTCTTTCATATCTGCAAAGAGCAAAAAAAGGATAATTACCAATGCTGATGAGCCCGTGGGAAAAAACAGGAACTTTCATACCCTGTTAGGCATATTCTGAATTGTTATCATCTTTCTGAGACCAATGTAGCAATATGCACACGCGATTTTAATGTGATCCGCTTCTTGGAATTTATCATAAGGAAATCATCAAACAAGTTAAAAACAATAAAAATAAGGATATTCGTAATAGTTCCCATGTTAAAACAACTCTGGTGTCCATTAAAGGAGATTTGTAAAGCAAAGGATGTTGATAAAGGACAAAGCAGGTTTCAGAGCGAAGTGAATATGGTATGACTCATTTTTGTAGATATATATGCAAAGGGGGTGTCACTCACCCCTGTCCCAGCTGGAGGGGAGGGGCTGTGTGGTGGGTGTAATATTAGGAAACCCAACAGGGGCTACAGATCCTCGCGACTTCACGGCAGCCTCATCAGGACTGAAGCTGACGATTTCATCTCCATCTGCCTGATTACTGAATTTTATTGTTCGGTTGGTTCAAAACTTGATGGGGAGAGAAGGGTATTGTTTATTGCTCACCTCAAATGCCAACAAACCCCTCGTCTTCTCTCATTCTTTCACAATAGGCCTGATTTGATGAGCCATTAAGCCCATCATTTAGCAGCCAAAAACCTGGTTACCCTTTCTTTCCTCAAGGGCAGGAAGGGCTTAATATGCAAACCTTCCTGGAGGAGAGATGGAATATTTGCATTCTGTCTCTCTCATACAACAGAGAAGAGAAAAAAAGATCAAAGACTTTAGATTCTCTAATAAAGCAGGCTGAGTGCTCATAGTCTGCTGCCACAGGGATGTAAAATTTATTATAAATATAGAGAAAAAAGACTGGAAGGATGTGCACCCAAGGATGAAGCGGAGGAGGGGGCGGGAGAGTTGAACACCAAGGCATTAATAGTGATTGTTTCAGTAGACGAGATCAAGGATATTTCCTGTTTCCTGAATTTAAAGCTTTTTCTGTAATTTACTTATATTTCTCTTGAAATGGAAAAGTAATCTTCTATACCATTAGATTTTCATCCACCTTGAAGAGGTGCCTTCTCTGCTCGAGCTAATCTCTAATCCTAGCCCCTTATTTTGATGAAGTTGGTGGGTGTCTAGCAGCCATCTTGTACAATGTGCCTATCTTCTCCCCAGCCCTCTATCTTTGCCTGAGGGGTTGAACCTGGGGTGGGCACTAACCCAAGCCGGGCCAGGAATTTGGAATCAGAATAAGAAAGTCAGCTCTTCACAAGCTAGCCCTGTCACCTATCTAGCCAGGAAAGATTGGTGGCCATGTTTTCAACCATGCGGCAGTGGGAGTCCAGGCTCTGAGTGAATGGTGGATCTTCCCAAGGCCTGGCTTCCATTCGCCAGTTCTACAGCCTTTAAAAAAACCCATAGTTTTGTTTAAGCCTGTTCTAGTTGGGTGGTGTAATCAGAAGAATAGTGACAAAGTTCTACCTTGGTATCGGAAGTGGCGTTAGAAGTGGTCCTTGAAAGACAATGAGCTGACTGAGGCAGGACAGGAGTGAGGAAGTCAACAGTGAGGACTTCACACCTAACACTGAGAAGCCCCCAACTGGGTTATATATTAGAGAAGCGTAATGGTGCTTGTTGGCTCTCGGGTCTAGGACTAGGGGCCAGCAGAAAGTAAAGCCATAGAGGAACCCTGCCATTGCATGGCTCAGATTTTCATAAAAGAAGTGTTACTAGAGAAGAAAAAGCCTGGCCAATAGGAGTTTGTGATGCTTCTCAGTCCCTCAGGAAATCCACAGTTCTGAGCTCGGAGTCTAGGTGGGAGTGGACTGTCAAGGCAGTCAGCCCCCTCAGGGGGATCTTCCCCAGTGCTCTTCTCTGGAATGAGCCCAAAGGACACTGGGTCAAGAATTCCCCCCGTGAATGGTGGACCCTGGGGTGGCTGCTGACCAGGGAAGCAAGCCACCAGAGAACTGTGGAAGGCAAGAATCCATTGGTCCCTCACTCCCCTATTCCTCCTGGGCAGGAGGAAATGGTATTTGCTTTAGACTGGCAACTGAGTGGGGTGCAGTTCTGTTCTAGAAGATTTTTAACATGTCGTCTCTTCTAAATGAAACGTACTACAGTCCATGGGATGTGTTACCACTTGGAGTAGTCAAGTGACTTGTGCCCTGTGAAAAGAAGGTGAGCTCTGAGAAGAGGAACTTCATGACTGCCTGAGCTCAGAAGGCAGGGAGGGCAGGGACAGGTGGGTTTTAGACACTTTCCATTGGGAGGAAAGTCCTCTGATCCAGGATGGGGACAGTTGGACAGGCAGGAGGAGCTGTCCTGTTAGCTTTGCATCCCTGGTTCAACACTGGTGGCCCTCCTGGCCTTGGGCTCCATGGGTGATCACTACATCCTTTAAAATATGTGTCCCCGTATGCTTAAGTTAGTTAGCTCAGCTGTGTTGTTTTACTTGCAACTTAGAGTTCTGAATTTTTAAAATTAATTTATTTTTTACTAAAAAGGGCATAGCTGAACATGATAAAAAATTCAAATAAGTCAAAGGGTATTCAATGAAAAGTAGGTCTCCACTCCAGAACCCTGTCCCTCTCTCTGGAGGCAACCATTAACAGTTTATAGAAACGGTCTCCCACGCATAGAGAAGCACTTGCCTGTAGTTTACTAAACAAATAAGAGCTTATTAAACACACTGTTCTGCATTTTGTTTTCTTATTTTTTTGTTTTTTTTTTCTACTTAATATCTTGGCAATCATGTCATGTACTAATTCATTTTTAATTTAAAAACCGCATAAATAAATAAGCGGCACTGTGATAATTAGTTAACTGTTTATGAAAAATATTAAATTGGTTTCCTTCCCTATACCATGCACCAAAATAAATTCCAAGTAGTGGATTAAAGATTTAATTATAACAACCGAAGCTCTCAAAAGTAATGGGACAAAACGTGGGTGAGCAATCTTTACATGGCGGATCCTTGAGTGGGAGGAAATTCTTCCTGACCTGACGTAAACATGGAAATCCAAGGCCCATGGGCTTGAGTGTGTGTGTGTGTTGGTCCTCTCCGGACTCCACTTTTTCTCCGATAAGAGTGTCTCGGGTGGGGCTTCTCGGGAGTAGACCCCAGAGGAGCACCCGTGCATTCCCAGGGACGAGCAGGAAGGGAAGGGCGTAGCGCAGGGAAGAAGCTAGACACGGTTGCCATCTTGGGCCAAGTCCCAGCAGTTCCCACCTTGAAGTAAGGAGCCGGGCCCTCACATGTCTGCCCCAGTCACTGTGGGCCTTGGTGGGCCTTCCTCTCCCCGCCTCCGTGAGCTCCCCGCTGATGACAGAGGCCTGGTGGCTGCCCCCTGCAAACTGTCAGTTGGGGTGGGATGAGGCCTGCTCTAACGGTTCCGAGTCGGTGTCAGTGCACTGCGAGAGCCCATTTCCCTTCCAGAATGTTTTAGTTACAAGCTATTAAAAGCTTTGTTCTTGTATTTGTGAAACAACAACAACAAACTGCTAAGGGCTCCCCAAGGGACACGAACTCCCTGGGCCTATGGGCGAAGAAGCTCCTGTCCCCTGGGGAAGGCCTTCGAGAAGTTGTTAGTGCGGCTCCCAGAATTGGGGCACAAGGTGCTCAGATGGGACGAAGGGGCTGGCAGACGGTGTGGGAGGAGCGTTAATGGTCCACCACCGAGGGAGCCTTTCACAGAGACGGTGAGCCAGGGGAGGCCTGTGGGGGCCAGACCCATGCCTCTGTCAGCTGGAGGTCAGGACCTGGAGTGTTCCAACCCTGAGCTTGTGGTGAAGATTCCAGCAGGATGGGAGCCCAAGCCCCTCATCCCCACAGCCTGCTGGCCCCGGAGCCCAGGGGTATCTTAGGCTGAGTTTCCTGGAAGCAGACTGAGCTGGAGAGTTTGGGGCAGGGGGCTTCCCAGGGGACTGGGGTCTCAGGAGGGACCCCTGGAAGGACGTGAGGAGTGCAGGAGTGGGCAGAGAGATAGCTGGGGTCACAGCTGAGGCCCCAGGCAGTCCCACAGAAAGCTCCAGCCGCCCTTCAGAGTTGCCCCCAAATGAGGCAAGGAACAGGCCTTTGTACCCCCACAACAGCCAGAATGTGGGATCACCCCCTGAGGGGCCTAACCTTGGGAGAGGGGCTTGCTGGCTGCTGAGGTAATTCCAGGGGAAGGACGCAGCAGTATTCCCCTCCTAGGAGGGCGGCATCAGCCCTAGAGAGGAGCCTGGATGGAGGGCCAGAGAGCGGTCTCCTCTCCTGTAAGCTCCTGGCTGCTGTGACTCTCCAAGGGGAGGGGCGGCTGAGGGAGGGAGCCCAGGGAGCAACAGATCTGAGGCCATTGGGTGGGCTCACCCACAAGGAGGTTCCCTCCCTGGAACTCTGAGGAGGTGGGGGTAGGCGGGCCACCATGGGCTCTGGGGGCTTGTGTTCTGTGGCACAACTGCCAATGGGAGAGATATCGGAGCTATTCTCAGAAACCTGGTAAAGGGGAACACTAGGGGTCAAAGGTGAAGTTGTGGAGTGAGGGCGCCTCCAGCTCCAGCCCGGGCCTATCTCCCTGAAGCTTTGCTGCAGGAGGGGAGGTAGTTTGACGGAGTGGCCTGCACCTGTCGGGGCTCCCCCATGGCGGGGGCAGCGCCACCCACAGATGGAGGGAGGGTCTGCTCCCGGAAGGGTGCTGTTTCCCTTTCCAGCTCCCGGACCAGCCATTGCATTACTGGGTATTTACCCCAAAGATACAGATGTGGTGAAGAGAAGGGCCATATGCACCCCAGTGTTCATAGCAGTATTGTCCACAATAGCTAAATCGTGGAAGGAGCAGAGATGCCCTTCAACCGATGACTGGATTAAGAAGTTGTGGTCCATATACACAATGGAATATTACTCAGCTATCAGAAAGAACGATTTCTCAACATTTGCTGCAACATGGACGGCACTGGAGAAGATAATGCTAAGTGAAATAAGTCAAGCAGAGAAAGACAACTATCATATGGTTTCTCTCATCTATGGAACATAAGAACTAGGAAGATCGGTAGGAGAAGAAAAGGATAAAGAAGGGGGGGTAATCAGAAGGGGGAATGAAGCATGAGAGATTATGGACTCTGAGAAACAAACTGAGGGCTTCAGAGGGGAGGGGAATGGGGGAATGGGATAGGCTGGTGATGGATAGTAAGGAGGGCACGTATTGCATGGTGCCCTGGGTGTTATACACAACTAATGAATCATCGAACTTTACATCAGAAACCAGGGATGTACTATATGGTGACTAACATAATATAATAAAAAAACATTATTATAAAAAAAAAAAAAAGAAGAAGGGCAGAGAAAGGTGCTCAGGGAAGACGGCCTGGCCGGGCTTGGAGGGAAGGTCTGCCTCGAGGGCAGGGAGGTTTGTGTCTGGAGATTCACAGGCACCGCACCCTGACCCCCGTCACCTCAACCGCTGTTGCTTTTAAACAAACTGCCCAGAGAATGAGAAGCGGCGGGGGTGTGGGCAGCTGGGGAGCCGCGGGCCGGGGGTGGGTGCTGAAGGACTAGTGTCTCCCTCCCACCCCCCTTCACAGAGGAGGTGACCCCAGGACAGCCCTGGGAGCCCAGAGAGGCGGTGGTGGAAAAGCAGGCCAGTACAGAGCAGCGTGTGGCTGCCCAGGGAGGGGTGCGGACACCCGCACAGCTCAGGTGCAGCCGGGGGGGCGGGCAGTGAGGGCAGCCCTGCACGGCCGCCGGTCCCCACTCTGCCCCGAGGTGGGCTGGAGCCAGGGTCTCAGGAGGACTTGGCTTTGGGTCTGGTTGCCAGGATACGGCACGGCCAAACCGAAGCATCCCTGGAAAGCCTGTTTCCCTGGAACATCCCCGACCAGGGCCAGAGCGGAAGGGCCAAGTCTCATTATGGCTGAGCAGACGGTTCTTAACAAATTGTGCTCGGCGAATTCGACAGACAGGGATGTGTGGGCAGCTCAGCTGCGTGAGGAGGTCTGGGGAGGGTCCAGGCGCCTGATGCTGGGGCGAGACGGGTATGTGTGCCCCCAGATCAGGGCCAGCCGGGCTCCGTGCTGGGGCAGCTGACAGCCAGCTCAGCCTCCTGCTCCTCACGGTTCTCCCAGCACCCCCACCCTGGCCGGACGGGTATGTGTGCCCCCAGATCAGGGCCAGCCGGGCTCCGTGCTGGGGCAGCTGACAGCCAGCTCAGCCTCCTGCTCCTCACGGTTCTCCCAGCACCCCCACCCTGGCCGGACGCCCCACTCCTCAGCAACCCCCCCCCCCACCCAGAGCCTGTGGGGAGCCGGGTGCCAGGAGCCAAGCATTATGGATCATGCGCCAAACCAAGGACAACTAACAACTCAGGCACAGCTCTGCTCACACCGGTATCGATCCTGGAGCTGGTGTCCTGGAGACCAGCAAGGACCAGACCTGCTGGTAGAAGGAGGGAGCATTTCCTGCCTCACAGACACGGAATGTTTCCATAGACGCTGAGCATCTCAGGACAGCGTGTGCTCCCCCACTCCCACCCAGGGCACCTAGCTGGTGTGTTCCAAGTTCAAGGCCAGGCCCCCAGCAAAAGGGAGTTCCATGAAGGACTTGGGAGTGGAAGCAGGGGGTTTGCGGGAAGTGGGAGGGAACAGCCCTATTGCAGCCAGCTCAGGAGAGCACTAGTGACCCAGCTTGGGGCCTGCCCAACACACAGGTCCTGCTTCAGGGCCGACACCCCTCCCTGAAGGACAGCCCATGTGCCCTGGGATTCTGATGATGGCTGCAAGATTGACCTGCTCCAGGGAGAATATTCGAGATGTGGATGGGATGGGACTCTGGCATTCCATCCTCAGTGATGCCTTGCTCCCCTTCCTCTGACTAGTGGCACCTGAGTTTTCTGGAAGGGGCCCCTGGTGAGGTGGGGGCAGGGGATGGGAGTATGGAGGTTTAGCCAAAGAGAAGATTATATCCAGTGTCCTTCAGGGCCTCATTCAGGGAACCGTGGATAAAGGGAGAAAGTTGTGTTTGCCCAGGAAGGAGGCACATGGGGAGGGGGAGAGACAGGCAGATTCCAAAGGAGGCAAAAGCCCTGAGGTGTGGCATCCGGAGGGCAGGCTCCAAGATGAGGATGCTCATGGGATGGGCCAGGAGCTGGGAGAAGAGCAGCCCCCAGGCTCAAGGAGTCCAAGCTGGGTGTGCTGCCCTTTGTCCTCCTTCATTGTCCTGGCCTTTGTCCTCTGGAGTCCTGAGGCAAAGGCCATACGTCAACACTTGGGTTGAACTGGAGGCTGGTGCAGCCAGGTCGGTGGTCACTGGCCGTAGCCTCTGGGCAGCGCTCTATCTGGGGTGTTCACATCTCTCCCTCCTTCCACAATCATGGGGGTTGAACGTTTCCGTGGAACCCTCCACTGCCCTCTCCTTGCGGCCCCACAGGGCAGAGTAGACACATGGAAGGGCAGCCCGAAGGTGTGAGGGCTGGCCAGGGTCCGCGAGTCCTTTCCCTCAGGCTGGCCTGTCCATGGGGAGACTGGCAGCTTCATACTGGTGCCAGCCAGCTGGAGGCAGGACCTCTCCAGAACATCTGTGTCCTCAGGAAGGCTGGGGGGACCAAAGGTCCCCTGGCTACCTGGTGAAGAGGGACTAGACTCCAGATGTCCCCTAGGGCCGTGATAAGGCTGCTGCGGAGATGGGAGAGAAATGCAGAGCGCTGCTCTCCATGAGCTTGGGGTCATGCTGTAGGCACAGAATTCTTCAAACCGAGTCCTTGGCCCCCGCAGGAAGGAGACACTCGCCAGGGGCTGCAAGGGGACCCAGAGTCCTTTCTCAGCTATTCTGGGTGAGTGAGGCACGGCTCCTTACACCTAAAACAGCTGACCCCAGGCTTCCGATCAGGAGCCCGCCAAGTGAGTTACCGTGGGTCTCTGGATTCCTGAAATGGAAGTTGGCGCATCAGTGCAGTGAGCATTAATCTTCGTGTTCGGCGAAGGTGGCTGGTGGCCAGGCCACACTGCGTGGCTCCCTGTGTGCCCACACGCAGAGCATGGGGCTCGCCAGCTGCCAGGGAAGAGCTTTGTTATCATCACGTCGTCGGACCACCGTGAGTCACAGCACACAGTCACTGTTATTCTTGTGCTTGGCAATGTTGGGGGAGTGACGTGTAGCGTGATGCTGCTTAAAACCATCACTCTCTTCTGGGAGGTTGGAGCCTGGTGAAGATGATCATTCCAGGTTCTTCTCAGAAGGTCTGCTCTTTGTGCAGACCCGTGTGTGTGTGTGTGTGTGTGTGTGTGTGTGTGTGCGCGCGCGCGCGCGCACGTGCGCGCGCGCGAGGGAAAGAGAGAGAGAGAGAGAGAGAGAGAGAGCATGCACAGCGGCCGTGGGCCTGGAGTGGTGGGAACGAGAGCTGGGGCTCCTGGGGGCTTCTGTTGCTGGGACAGGGGCAGGGGGCAGGGGACCAGCCGGAGCAGGGGAGCCCTGACATGGGAAAAGGGGAAGTCTAAGAAGCACCCCCTCTTCAGAGGTCCGAATATTCACAGGCTTTGGCCTTGCTGGCTTGGAGAGGCTGGAGAAGCTGGGTAGGGCAGGCCGTGATGAGTAAATCGCAGAGGCGTGATGGTGGGCAGGGGACACTGAGCAGAGGCAGCAGCAGAGCCTGGAGCACTGTGAGCATATAATTCACCCCCCCCACCACCCCGGCTCAGATCTGCACAAATCTCGGGAGGATCCTTAGACTTTCTGTTGCATGTGAAATATTATCTAGATCATAAGGGGCATCTGGGTTACATGTGTTAGGTTTTAATATTGTTTTGTTTAATTTTTAAATGTTGTTATCAAAGCAATGCATGCATGTAGTTCAAAAGTCAAATATTACTGGAAGATTTATAATAAGGAACAGCCTTCCACTTCCCCATGCCCCAATCTTGTTCCCAGAGGCAACGCTTTTACCTCTTATGCTTATTCCCCCAACCCCCGTGTTTCCTTCCATGTTTCTGATCCACAGTCACAATCCCAGCCCTGTCTTCATGCATCGGGTCTGTCGTTCTGTATTAATATCCCACCACATGAGTGAGTTTCTACCATTACTAGGGCCCTCCTCCTTACTTCTCCTCCACCGTCCCTGGTCACACTTCTGGTCAAGACTAGAGTCAGTTGTTTATGTTATGATGCTTTTGTAAATATTGTTTATTGTCAAGTCAAGAAGTATAATATTGTCCCGTCTTCTTTCTTGTCCAACCTTTGCTTTCCCTCTAGAGTTGGTGATTGCTTCATTTTTTTATTTGCCTGGTGTTCGATACACCCATCATTAATTTTTTCCACATATTTTGAAATCTCTGCCACAAGCCTAATAAAAATATTTTGGGGGGGCACCTGGGTGGTTAAATGGCTGTCTTTGGCTCAGGTCATGATCCTAGGTTCTGGGGTCGAACCCCCGTAATCGGGCTCCACACTCAATGGAGAGTCTGCTTCTCCCTTGCCCGCTCCCTCTGCCCCTCCCCCAATTCATGCACTCTCTCTCTCAAATAAATAAATAAAATCTTTAAAAAATTTTTGATCTACTCTAATATCACAATTCCCAAATTGCACCGAGACACCCCAGGATGTTGCGAACACACAGAATCGCCATGGGGTATTTTAAATTTTGAGGGCAACACGGCGATATTAGATACATGTTAGATATCACAAACTACTAGCACGAGGTAGTTCGCTGTCTCAATGGTAGTGTGAACTACATTCCTTATGATCATGCCATGTTTTTGCAAAGCTGGGTTTTCAGCAGTTACTATGATAGAAAGTAAGCACTGGGCAAAGATCAGTGTGAATCAGAAAATGGGGGTGGGGGTGTGTGTCGGATTTAAAGGGTTGAGAAGCTGTGTGGCATCCAACAGGCACACACATCTCACTAGGAAGTAATTGTGATTATTAAAGAATGGAATTCAAGTATTTTTCTTTCAACTAATGTGAACTGGTTTTTCAAATGGCGACTCAGTTGTTAGGACATAAATATTAATTGAGTCATTTGGACCTAAGTATTTAATATACAGAATTGTTAAGTATTTCTTTTAGCCTAAGAGCACCGAGGAAAAAATTACCAAGACAAGGGCACCATGAACCACGGAGATCTGGGAACCTCTGCTCTAACACATTCATTCTGTCTTATTCCTGAGGACTTCCTTTCTGGAACTTTCTGCCTCTTGCTGCAATCTGTGTGAAGCTGTCACCTAGGAGCAACTTTTAGTCTTTTCCTGTTGCTCCCCCATGGCCTGGATCCTTTGATGTCATTTCTGTTCTTTCTTGTTTTGCTGGAGCACATTCTTCAGCTTCCTGAGAAAGAGTATTTGGAAAATATTTTTACTATCTGAAGGTCTGAAAATGTCTTTATTCTGCTTTCATTCTTGATTGATAGTGTGTCTGGGTATAGAATCTTAGACTGAAAGGAATCTTTCCTCAAAATTTTAAAAACATTGCTTCATCGAGTTCTAGTTTTCACTGTTGTTATTGAAAAGTCTGACGCCATTCTCACTTCCTGTTCTTTGTATGACGTCTGTTGCAGACATCGTTGAAAACATTGTCCTTTCTCCCATTGAGTCATCTTGGCACCCTTGTTGAAAATCGATCATCCACACATTCAAAAGTTTATTTCTGGGGGCGCCTGGGTGGCTCAGTCGTTAAGCGTCTGCCTTCGGCTCAGGGCGTGATCCCAGGGTCCTGGGATTGAGCCCCATATCGGGCTCCTCCCCTGAGAGCCTGCTTCTTCCTCTCCCACTCCCCCGCTTGTGTTCCCTCTCTCACTGGATGTCTCTCTGTTAAATAAATAAATAAAATCTTTTTTTAAAAAAAGTTTATTTCTGGATTCTCTATTCTATTCCATCGGTCTCAATGTCTTTTCTTTTCTTTTTTTCAGTAGGCTCCAGCTGGGTGTGGCTTGAACTCACAACCCTGAGATCAAGAACCGAGCTGAGATCAAGAGTCAGGTGCTCAACCAATTGAGTCATCCAGGTGCCCCTCAATGTCTTTTCTTATGTAAGTACCACAGTGTTTTCTTTACTGTAGCTTTGCTGTATGTTTGGAAATGAGGAAGTATGAGTCTTCCAGCTTTGGTGTGGTTCCTCCCCGCCAAGATTGTTTTAACTGTTGAGGCCCCTTGAGATTCTATATGAATTTTAGAATGGGTTTTTCTATTTCTATATAAAAATACCATTGGGATTTTCATAGGGATTACATTGAATCTGTGGTTCTGCTTTGGGTAGTATCATTCTAATAATATGAAGTCTTCCAATCCATGAACATATGATGTCTTTCTACTTCTATTTATTATTTCCTTTAATTTCTTCTAGCAAGGCTTTATAGTTATCAGTGTACAACTCTTACTCCTTAATATTTTATTCTTTTTGGTACTATTGTAAATGGAATTGTTCTCTCTCTTTTTTTTTTAAGATTTTATTTATTTATTTGACAGAGAGAGACAGCCAGCAAGAGAGAGAACACAAGCAGGGAGAGTGGGAGAGGAAGAAGCAGGCTCCTAGCAGAGAAGCCTGATGTGGGGCTCGATCCCAGAACGCTGGGATCACGCCCTGAGCCAAAGGCAGACGCTTAACGACTGAGCCACCCAGGCGCCCCTGGAATTGTTCTCTTAATTTCGTTTTTGAATTGTTCGTTACAAGTGTATGGAAATACAACTGATTTTTGCATGTTGGTTTTATATTCTGCAACTTTTCTATATTTGTTTATGAACTCTAATTTTTGTGTGTGTGGATTCCTCAGAGTTTTCTACCTGTGAGATCTTGTCATCTGTGGGGTGCTGTATGCAACTGATAAATTATTGAACACTACATCTGAAACTAATAATGTACTATACATTGTCTGATTGAACTTAAATTAAAAAAAAATCTTGTCATCTGTGAACAGAACTCATTTTACTTCTTCCTTTCCAATCTGGATGGCTTTTATTTCTTTTTCTTGCATAATTTCTCTGACTAGAACCTCCAATACGACTGAATAGAAGTTGTGAGTAGAGTTCAATAGAAATGGTAAAAGCAGGCATCCTTGGCTTCTTCCTGGTCTCAGGGGGAAAGCATTCAGTATTTCACCATTGAATATAATGTTAACGGTGGGTTTTCTTCTATAACCTTTCCCATATTGGGGAGTTCTCTTCCATTCCTGGTTTATTGAGTGTTTTTTTCATGAAAAGGTGCTGAATTTTGTAAAATGCTTTTTCTGCATCAATTGAGATGATCATGTGTTTTTCCCTTCATTCTGTTAATATGGTGTATTATATTCATTGATTTTTTTTTCTTGTATGTTGAGCCATCCTTATATTCTGGGAATAAATTTTACTTAGTCATGATGTATAAGCCTTTTGATATGCTGCTGAATTTAGTTTGCTACTATTTTTTTGGAGAATTTGGCATGATATTTATAAGAGCTATTGGTGTGTAGTTCTCTTACCATGTCTTTTCTGGCTTTGGTGTAAGTATAACGTGGCCTCCTAGAGTGAGTTAGGAAGTGTTCCCGCCTCTTCGATTTTGTGGAAGAAATTTTCTTAGGGAAAATTGGTGTTAATTCTTTAAATGTTTGATAGAATTCACCAGTGAAGACGTCTGTCCTGGGTTTTTCTTTGTTAGGAGGTTTTTGATGACTGGTCCAATCTTACTAGTTATGGGTCTATTGAGATTTTCTATTTCTTTTTGAGTCTGTGCCTCCAGGAATTTGTCCATTTCATCTAGGTTTTCCAATTTGTTGGTATACAACTATTGGCAGTATTCTCTCTTTTTTTAAAGATTTTATTTATTTATTTGACAGAGAGAGACAGCCAGCGAGAGAGGGAACACAAGCAGGGGGAGTGGGAGAGGAAGAAGCAGGCTCCCAGTGGAGCAGGGAGCCCGATGTGGGGCTCGATCCCAGGACCCTGGGATCATGCCCTGAGCTGAAGGCAGATGCCTAACCGACTGAACCACCCAGGTGACCTTATATGATTTCGATTTTTAGGAATTTATTAAGACTAGTTCTGTGCAGGATGCCTGGGTGGCTCAATGAGTTTCTTATAGACCATATATAAATAGATCTTGTTTTATTTATTCAGTCTGCCTATCTCTGTCTTTTGGTAGGAGAGTTTAATCCATTTACATTTAATGATAGAGAAGAATTTACTTCTGCTGTTTTCTGTATTGTTTACATTTCTGTACATAGAAACAAATTTGTATCTATTTGTTTTCTGTATGTCTAACATGGTTTTTGTTCCTCAATTCTCTCATTACTTCCTTTTAGTTGATTTTTTTGTAGTGTTCCATTTTGATTCCCTTTTTGTATATTTTTTAGTTATTCTCTTTGTGGTTAACTTGGGGATTATAATTAATATTTTAAATTTATAAGAATCTAAATAATACCAACTTAGTTTCAATAATATGCAAACACTCTATTCCTATACATCCCCATCCTTCTCCTTTATATTATTATTGTCACAGATTCTATTTTTATACATTTAATACTCATTAATATAGATTTGCTACTATTATTTTATACATTTGCCTTTTTAATCATATAGGAAAAAGGGAAAAGTTACAAACCAAATCGAAACTATAATAATACTGGCTTTTATGTTTACCTATGACTTACTGGTGTGATTTCTTCCTATGTCTTCTGGTTATATCCTGTGTATTTTTATTTCAACCTGAAGGACTCCCTTTAACATGTCACGTAGGTCATGTCTGTTGGTAATGATTTTCTCTCAGATTTTGTTTATCTATAAATGTCTTAATTTATCCCTCATTTTTTTAGAGAGAAAGAGAGCACATGTGCACATGAGTGGTGGGGAGGGGCAGGGGCGGGGGAGAGAATATTAAGCAGGCTCTATCTATACCCAGTGCAGAGCCTGATGCTGGGCTTAATCTCTTGACCTGAGAATATGACCTGAGTTGAAATCAAGAGTTGAGCACTTAACCAATGAAGCCACACAGCCACCTCATTCTTGAAGGATAGTTTTGCTGGATGTAGAATTCTTGATTTTTTTTTTAGGACTTTAAATATATCAGCCCACTGCCTACGGCCTCCAGGATTTCTGAAGATAAATCATCTGTTAACTTTATAGAACAACATTTGTACATGACCTGTTGCTTCTCTCTTGTCTACTTTCAATTTTTTCTCTTTGTCTTTGGGTTTCAGCAATTTGAATATAATATGTGTGGATCTCTTTGCGTTAGTCTGCTTGGAGTTAGTTGAACTTCTTGGATGTTTATATCATGTCTTTCGTCAGTTCTGGGAAGTTTTCACCATTATTTCTTCAAGTATTTTTCTTGCCCCTTTCTCGTCTGTGATTTCTGTAATGCATATGTTGTTATATTGATGGTGTCCCACAGGTTCCTTGGGCTCTGTTCATTTTCCTTCACTCTTTTTTTTCCTTCTGTTTTTCAGGCTGGATAATTTCAATGGCCTTATTTTTAAGTTCACTGATCCTTTCCTCTGCCTACTCAGATCTGCTGTCTGAACCCTCCTGGGAGTTTTCATGTCAATTATTGTATTTTTCAGCACCAAATTGTCAGTTTGGTTCCTTTTTATAATTTCTCTTTATTGATAGATAGTCTCATGTTTTCTACATCATTTTCCTGGTTTCCTTTAGTTCTTTTCCATGCTTCCTTCAGCTCGTTGACTATATTAAAAACAGTCAATTTGATGTCTTTTTTTAAAAAAATATTTTATTCATTTATTTGACAGAGAGAGACACAGCCAGCGAGAGAGGGAACACAAGCAGGAGGAGTGGGAGAGGAAGAAGCAGGCTCCCAGTAGAGGAGCCCGATGTGGGGCTCGGCTGGGATCACACCCTGAGCCAAAGGCAGACGCTTAACGACTGAACCACCCAGGTGCCCCCAATTTGATGTCTTTGACTAATAATTCCTATGTCTGATCTTACTGGATATGGTTTCTGTTAAACTTCTCCCCTACTCCCCCCCACCCGTAAATAGGCCATAATTTCCTGTTTCTTTGTATGTTTTCTTTGTATGTTGAGAACTGGACATTTCAGGATATTATGTTGTGGTAACTCTGGAACTTTAATTCTCCCAATCCCCAGAGATCGTTGGTGTTTGCTTGCTGAGGGCTGGGAGCATCTCTTTATGACTCTCCCAAACTATTTCTGCAAAGTGTGTATTCCTTATTGTGTGTGGTCACTAAAGTTTCTATCCCGTTGTCTCTGCTCATTCCCTTCAATATCGTGGTTGGAGTACTATCTCCTTAAATTGTTCCATGATGAGAAAGCTGCTTCAGCCCATGGGGTTTCAAAACAATGGCTGGCCTTGGTGACAGTCCCTCAGTGATCTAAAGGGGCAATCAGCGATTAAAACACACAACCCTGATGTTTGGGGGACAGTTCCTTATTTCCCATCCTGGCACGTGTAAGCTACACCAGGAGCGTAAACATGGGCTTCTGTCCTCATGACTGCCTGCTAAAGGGCTGGTGGCTAGGGAATGGTAGCTGCCATGAAATGTGAGAATTTATGAAAATTTACCAAGTTCTTCATCAGTCTCTACCCTGGACACTGTAAGTTTTCAACTAGACTCCAGAGCTCCAAAACGATTGGTTCAGACAGCTCCTGCCAACTCAGTAGTTACTTGGATGGAGGGACAGATTCCTATAGTGTCCCACTCTGCCATCTTCTGTGATGTCACTCAGTTGCTCTGTTTTTAATCCCTCCTAAGCACCCCTGCCCATTCCCAGCTTCAGGAACCCAGCCCCTCCACTCCTGAGCTTGGAGATTTGTGGTTTGTAGAGTCATGCTCACCAGTGTCCCCTCCAAGGCACCTCTGGTATTACTTTCTCTGCTCTGCTCTCTCAGATTTCATTCTTCCTTTTCTTTCTGCCTTTCGGAATTCATCGAAATCCTTCACTGCTCTTACTTCCTCATCTATCTTTGTCCTTGTTGGTTTTTACCTTTTAAAATTGCTTCACTTTCACTGGGGCAGGGTTGGGAGTGTGGGGGAGGGGAGGAAATGCCTGAGGTCAAGCCGTTGTTTGTTTTGTTTTTTATTGAGAAATAATTGACATACAATATCATATTAGTGTCAGGTGCACAACCTAGTGATGAGATATTTATATACACTATGAAATGGTCCCCACAACAAGTCTAGTTACCATACATCACCATAAAAAGTTGTTACAATATTATTGCCTATATTTCCTATGCTGTATTTTATATCCCCACTTCTTGTTTGTTTCATAACTGGAAGATTGTACCTCTTAACCCCCTTCACCTTTTTTGTGGAGATCTAGACATTCTGAGTATAATGTTGTGGTAAGTCTGGAACTTGCATCCATCCCCCAGCCAAGCCACTGGTTTTTCATGGGAACTCCAGGTTTTGCTACTGTTAAACATCTCGTTTCAGTGCAAGGCAGCATGCTACCTTTTGGCTCTTATTTTGTTCCTCTACCTGTTGGCTATCATGGTGGGGCAGAAAGTGCAAGGTTTTTCCCACCAGTGTGGCCAAGCAACAGCAAGATGGCCAGCCCTGGGCTGCATTTTAGGGGAAGATGAGTCAAAGGAGGATGTCTGGGGGCTCCTGGGCATATTACAAGTGGGGACAATGAGTCCTGAGCGTGCCAGCCCCAGGCCTTCTGAATTCCAAAGCAGCCCGCTTCCATGGCTATGTTCTAAGTGCAATCCACCTTGAACTCAGTGCATGAATAATAGGCACTTGTGATGCTGCAGGTTGTCCCAGCCATCAAGGTCCGAGAAGAGTAGTAGGCCTCTCCTCAGATCGTGTCCCAGGTGCCCACATGCTTTCCCAGGTGTAGCTGCAGACGGGCATCAATAACCCCCACAGGCTGAGGGAAGGCACCTCCTTTTTCTGTTCTTTGGTGTTTAATATTGAGTTTCAGCCTGGCTCATGATCACAGCTGCTGTCAAAGGACCTACAGGAAAATCCATTTTTATTGAAGCTGAAAAGGTCAGTTTCCTTGGATGTCTCCATGGTGAAAATCATAAATGTAGCACACTCATACTCTGTATGATATTTAGGCTCTCCAGCAGGAGTGACCCTTGGGAAAAGACACCTGAGATTTTAATTATGTTTCTTGTCCTTCTGGGTGACAGTTGCTGCAGAAGAGACTGGCTGGCAGGCCATTTCCCTCCCTGGGTCATAGGGTAGGTAGGTGGTCAGGGACTTGGCAACCCTCCCAGGTGGCATCTGGCTTAGATGGGGCACACTCCCAGTGGGCCCACTGACTGAGGACAGCAGGTCACTCGTTTGGTCTACAATGTGGTCTAGTAGTTATGTGGCTTCTGCTATTCAGGGCTTGTCCACTGATTGATCTGGATTTAAAGAAGGATGGGTCTCTTCTCTCTGTCTATCTAGATGCCCCTTGCAGATAAGGGGCCTGGTCTGGGAAAGCCTGACTGGCTGAGAGTTAGCCTGTGTGCACTGCCAGCTTCTGGTCCCTGAGGACTCTCTTACCACCTGGGCCCTCTGGACAGCCCAGGGGCAGGGCCAGAAGTACAAGCATATTGCATTGAGATTAATGATGATAGGCTGAGAGCAGGAGCAGGGAAGGCTAAGCAAGGAGGCAGAGGAAGAGAAGCAAAAAGGTCAGGGCAAGGCTCACTCCAAGGAGGATAGGACTGTAGGGGTACAGGGAGACAAACTAAGGCCAGCTGGTATGTTTGTCCTTGAAGGCCCTTATTCTTCATTCATCCAAGAGATTAGATCATCCCATCAGCTCTCCTTCGATGTTTATTTGTTTTGCCTGGTATACAGTGAACCCTTTAACATACAGGTCAGATCTGCCTCAATTCAGCGAGTTTTCCTCTTTTGTATTTTTTAATGTTTTTCTTTTCTGCTAATTGTGTTCTGTTCTTCATTAACACTCCTCACCCTTAGCGGATTTCCAATATTTTTGTCTCCAAAGGTGCTGTCCCCTCTCTGATTACCTTTACCTTGTCTGGTCCTTTTTTTGCTGCATTCTGAAAAATCCTCTTGAACTCACTCTGCATGTCACTGAGTCAATTGTCCATGGGGCCTCTACTGTCACTGGAATAAATATTTTCAAAATTTGGTTTTTCTTCCTACCTTGATATTATCACAATATGGTTTTCTGCTCCATCCACCTTTTCTTCAGCTGTTTGTGGCTGAGTTCACCCGCACTCCTGGGTCTTTGCCTCCAAGTTGGGGCATGCTCCATTCCCTTGCATGAGCGAAGTGCATCCCTCTTGTTCTGGGACTGAGACTGCCTCAGTGGGGGAAGGGACAGTTCGACAGGAGCCTGACCACAGAATTCTGCATGGTGTGGACACTCAGTCTGTCCAGGCCCAGCACAGCCAACTTCATGGCTAGTGGCCCCTGGGGGCAAAAGGTGCTCATGCTTGACCCTCTCTAGCCCACCTCTCTGAGTTAGAAGGTTCTGGAAGGAGTTCTTCCACACCAGTTAATGCTAAGGTCAGAGAAACCTCCCAACACCCAGGGCTGCTTCCCGGTGTGGCCAAGGATGTGATCATGGCCCCATGGCTGGGGCCTCTGAAGGCCCTTGAGATGCAGTAGACACCAGCCCCCACTTCCCCACGACCGCGCTCACCACAAGCCTTACCCTGGAGGGGAGAAGACCTGTGTCATGCCCACCAGCATCTCCTTGACTTACCTTCCCTGACACCACGCCTTTTTTCACTTCCTTCCACACCCAGGAAAGAGGACTGTGGGTCCATGTCAAGCTGGTTCAGCTGTCTAGCACCAAGCAGAAGCTCTCTGAAAGTTTACCAAGTGGCTGTGGCTTTCCTTGAATGTCAGCAAGACGGTCGGGGTTTCATTTTTGCATTTTTCTCATTTCAGGGAGGGATCCGAGGCCTTCTCCTCACACCACCCCCTCCACGCACAGAGTTCATGCCTGTGAAGTTCCGTGCTCCATCCGTTAGGACCCTCTGACTACTTTCTCACCACACGTGCCCATGGCTAGAGTTTGAGGAGTAAACTCCCCAGGGAAACTTGCACAAGGGGCAAAGATATTGTTGTTGTGATAAAGTTGATGGTACGTCTCTGGGAAATGTGGAGATACAGAAAGCTCAGCTCCTTCATCCAAAGATGGAGAAGACAACAGCCCCTCCTTCAAGTTCCGGGCTTGGATTTGACCCCGAATATCTGCAAAGCCCTTCCAACAGTGCCGGGTACGTGGAGGAGATCACTGAACGATGCTTAGGCTTTCCTTATCAGAATAGAAGTTGTTGCTCATTCCTGCTACAACCCGGCATCCTCGGTTCAATCCTATGTTAGGCTGAAATCGCATTCTGTATCTACAGCGATACCGGCAGCAAGTGTCTAAACTACAGAGAGCCTAAGGTTGGGATTATCTTCTTACCTCCAAGTCAAGCCTTTACTAAGGAACATTGGTGGATAAGCATACTACTTCCAGGGGGAAAACACCACTGTGCTACTAAGTTTATCCTATAACACTAATCTTGCCCCAAACTCGTCTAGGAATAATAATTTATATATATACATATATACGCACACACATATACATATATACACATGTGTATACATACACCCATAGATTCATATGCACACACGTGCACACACACACACTGAGTAGTGACTTTAGATGGACTAATTAACACCTAATATTTTATCCCTTTACAGAATTGAAGGGTCCCTCTTTGGGACCCACAGTCAGCCTCTTCCTGCAGGGCCTCTGAAATGCAGCCTCATAGCCCAGATCTCTACCCACCACCTCACTAGTGCCTATTCCTGAAATTCAAAATAAGGGATCTTCCCCCTCTCAGAACACAATGAGCAAATGGAGATAATTCCGCAAATGGGGATCTGTGGCCTGGGGCTGAGGCAAAAGGAAAACCTTGTGTATTTTCCAGCATCACAGCTGGCCAGTGTCTGCACCAGGAAGCTCCCCCATGTCTAGACTCAGCTCAGAGGTCTTGGCACCTCGAGGCCCTGCTGGCCCTACTGCCTGGCTGGAGCAATAAGCAAGGAGGGCTGCATGGAGGAGGCAACACTGTGGGCTCAGGTGGGCTCTTATCAGGCCTGCTGAGTGGCCGCAGGCTGCTGCACAACCTCTGTGAGCTTTGGTTTCCCGCCTGTGAAATGCACGATACCACTCCTGGGTGAGAAGTATTCTGTGGAAGGATCAACTCTGTCCTCCGTCCTGCCCACTGGGTTACCTCCCCTCTGGACTAGAGGCTTGGCAAGCTGTCTACACTGGCGTCTCTGTCTACTATGTCCCAAACACTCAGCCACTCAGGCTGCTGTCTCAGGTGCAGCACCCCCCCCCCCCCGCCATGTTGTCACCAAAAAGGGCAAGTTCCGCTCACTCAGTCTCCATCCGAATCCCTTGACCGCACCCGGTTCCCCGCCCCTCTGCCTGCCCCAGCCTGGAGGCGGGAAGAAGAATCAGAGCTCTAGTGACCCGGCTGCTCAAGAAAGGTGCCTCAAAGCCAATAACGACCCCATCACTGCAGGCCGTGCTGTGGGCTAACCCCCAACAAGCCTGCAGGAGACCAGGCCTCCAGTCCAGGCGGTGAATTCCCACCACGGCAGGGTGCAGAGTGCCTGGGGTTTGTCCTGTCTCCCCAGCAACCTCTCTAGCCCTTAGCAAGTTCTGTTCCCCAGGACAGTTCTGGCACTGGTGGATCAGAGAGCTACCCCCCATCCCCACTCTCCTCGGGTGCGACTCTCGGTAGCTCTGTGGTCAACGAAGACAGTTGTTCCCGGATTAGGAAGCTCAGGTCATGCACACACATATACAGGCACCAATGTGCTTATCGGAGCAGGTGCACACATACCCTGCACAGATCTGTCCACATACGCTCTTACGTATGTGTGTATGCACGCCCCCCACACCCATGTGCACAGACACAGACGCCCAGGTGTTGGGGCACCTTTCTGTCTTCAGGGGCCCAGAGGCCGAGGGCCTGGCTGAGTCCGGGGGGGAGGGGGCGGACGGTCTGGCTATCCTTAGCTGCCCTCTCACCTGGCACATTCCCCCAGCCTGCTGTGTGGGCTGTCCCAGGAGGCGGCGCTCATAGTTATTAGTTATTTAGTTTCCATTTGCTTCCCCTCACCAAGGAGACACCAGCAACCTGAGCTGCCCAAGGGGATGAGCTGTGTGCCGAGCTTCACCCGATTCATTTGAGAAGGTAACGCTGGTGTCAGACTGTGTCAATTCCCAGGTGTTAGACTTTATTAAAAAAAAAGCAAAACAAAACCCAGTGTCTGGTCTAGACATGGATCCTCTGGTGAACGTGCACACACCCGTGTGTGCACACACACACATCCTCAAATGCACAGACGAGTCACACCGCGTGCACGCTCACACGTGATACACACACCGACACAAGCATGCGTGCTCACACAGATGTGAGCGCGCCATACACATTTTTGCAGACACATATGCACACTGCACAGACACACATACACGTGTACAGCCATGCACACACACGGGAGCCACACGAAGTACACACAGAGGCATGCACACAGGTAAACACATGCAGAGAAACAAGACTGCACGCGCACACACGCGCACTCACACCAAAGCTGGTTTGGGGGTTCTGCCCCATTTTCTTCTGCCTCCCGGTTCTAGGACGGGGTCTTTGGCAGAATGGACAGGAGACACCCCGCTTGGCTGACCTCTAAGAGAAAGGAAGCAGAAAACCCTGACTCGACCTTCTCCCTATTTCTCACAGGTCTGCCTGCTGGCCCATCCCTCTCTCCAGGCTCCCTCCCTGCCCCTATCGGAGCTGGCTCCAGGTCTCTCTGAACCCCAGCTCTGAGCTGCAAAGGAGCTCTCCAGAGACAAGCCCCAGTGCCTTGGCCCCACGACGCTCCACCTCACCCCAAATAACCCCTCCCCCATAGAACACCCCCTGTGCTCCTGGTCTGCAAAGTCCTCTTCCCTCCCACAGACCTGGAGGTGGTGGGTGCCTGCTGCAAACTCATGCTGGTGGGGACGACCCCTTCCCTGATGCCCCCTCCTCCCGCCAGGCGGAGCTGGGCCCTTGTCCCCTGCTGGCCTAAGCTGGGAATCCCTACCTCCATTACTGTCCTTGTCACGCCGTCACTGCATGGGGCTTGGCCGTCTCTGCCACCCATGCAGCCACTTCTGGAGGCTCAGGCTCTATCCTCCTCGTCTGAATGTGCCAGGAGCCTGGCTCATGGTAAACCCTCCATAAATATATGTTGGCAGAAGGAGGGAACAAACGAAATGCACCAAAGGTGCTAAGTTTGTCAGCTGTATTCTGATTGGAGGTTCGGACGCAGGCCAGCCAGAGAACCCTCCCTCTCAGCTATTCTGTTTTTGGGCTCAGCTATGTCCCCAGAGGGAAGGATCTCCATGGAAAATGTTGCGAGGAAAATGCCAATTCCTAGGTCCGTTAGTCAGCAAATGCCCACCTTCCTGGGGAAGCTCCATGTTCTCAGTGAGAGGGGAAGCTGAATCAGAGGTTCTGTATTCAAATCTATATGGATTTGATTTTATTTTTAAAGTTTTTATTTATTTATTTGAGAGAGAGAGCACGTGCATGCACTAGCAGGGGGGAGGGGCAAAGGGAGAAGAAGAAGCAGATTCCACACTGAGCAGGGAGCCCAACATGGGGCTCGATCCCAAGACCTCGAGATCATGACCCGATCGAAGGAAGAGGCTTCACTGACTGAGCCACCCAGGCACCCCTCAAATCTATGTGGATTTTAGATCATGCATCCAAATGTTGTATTATCATCCAGCTGTGTTATCATTCAGATGAGATGTCTGGTCACACAGAGCATGGGGACATCACTCAGAAGGGAAACACCCAAGGCCAACAGAGGAGAAAGCGTCCCACGGTCCAGCAGTGGTGGCTTCAACGGGACGAGCGCACATCTCCGGTTCGGTTCCATGCGCTGAACGGGTACCCGGGGTGCCCCTACAGGAGGCTAGCCCCCTGCCATGGTTGACTCTTTGGAATTTATTCTTATCCCCCATTCCACCCGTGCCCGGCTGAGGTCATGCTCCCCCTTCTCCAGCCCCCTCCCCTAAATTAGGTCAGCTCATTCATCCCAATTGTAGCTGAGGGTTTTGTCTTTTAAAGACATTTCGGATATTTTGGTCCTCGAGTTTCCACATTTATCATTAAAGCAATTATCAGCTAAAAATGCTCTGCTCCCCAAAACAATGCAATCAGACGAGCGGGAGCATATTTGAAGTTATAAATAACTTCCCTCTCCTTGCTACTTGTTTGCGGCTCTATATAAATCTTTAGGTGTGTGAGTTTCATCATTACTAATGTTCTTTAAAGTATAATGAAACTTTTCTCATTAAAAAAGCCAGCCAATCAAAACAAGCCCCTCACAGACCCTCAGACTCCGAGCCGTGGTATTTGCATTGCAGAACAACTGTAATGTTATTCATGGGTTGGCATAGCCGCAGCCCATCAGTAATTAAACACGGAACAGCTGTCACTCTGCAGCATCCAAGGCAGACAGGATGGGGTAATGAGCCCCTGTCCCTGGGCGTAGTTCAGGGGGCTGGCGCCGGGAGGGGCGGCACAGGCAGGGGCTGGCTCGGGTGTGGGATCTCTGGTCCTGGCCACAGAGCTGTCCCTGGCTCACTCACTCCAGACTGTCCTCCTGGATTCTGCAGGAAGAAGCGCTTAAAGAGCTGGAGAAGGGTTTGCTCAGGTTTGTACAGAACACCTGGCACCTAGGTGGAGACAGACCGGGGCGGGAGGCGCCTCCAGCTTCCACCTTGTATTTTCCATGCTGTTTGAAATAGGTTAACAAGCCAGCAGGTATGACTTGCGTAATTGACAGAGCTAATTTTAAAAAATGATCCGGTGCCGGATGGTGAGAACAGAGGGGACTCTGGACCTGCCCGTGCGCCTGTTGGGCTTCCAGAGGCCCCGAGGGAGGGGTCCTAAGTCCCTAAGGGGCATCTGCAACCTTCTGGCTCAACGCCCCCATTTTGCAGAGGGAGAGTTGAGGGATGAAGAGACGCCGGGCTTTGGGGCAGTAGCTGGCAAGAGCCCGGCGCCGGACTGGGAGTCCAGAGGTCTGGGTTCTGACACCCACAGTCCGCAGTGGAACCTGGAGCAGCCCCACCTGCCTCGGTTCCCTCCTCTGAACAAGGAGTGGAGACGGGGTGGAGTGAGGTCTTCAGGGCTGTTGGCACGGACATCTAGGGTTGTTTTTAGGGCAGACCTAGTCACCTCCTGTGGGGCCCATGCTGTCCGTCTGTCCCTCTAGCAGCTCACTTGGACTCCCCTTGCTCCTCACCAGCTCCCAGTCTGCAAGGCAGCTTTTCCAGATACTTCTGAGGGACTCTCGATCTCTCTCTCTCTCTTCCCCTCCCTCTCCCTCTCCCACTCTCTCTTTTCATCCCACCCTCCCTCTCTCTTCTACATCTTTCCAGATCATCTGTGCTACCCTTCTACCAGCCGGGAACATGGATGGTGTCTCCCAGAGCCCCCCTGAGGGGCCCACAATGGGTCCCAAAGACAGGACCTCAGGGCTCCCCGTTCCAGCAGGCCCAGCCCCCTGCTCACTGCCCAAGGCTGCACACCCTCAGGTCCTGGCTGACCATCCTGACCCAGGCCTCCTGCTATTCGGGGGGCCTAGGGAGGAGGAGAACTTCCTCCATGAAGGCTTCTTGGCTCGTCTGGGCCCACAGGGCACTCTTTCTTGATTCCCGCACAGCTGAGTCAGGAAGAGCTGAGCAGACAGGGCTGGCTAGGTGATGGGCGGGAGACACAGGGGCCCCCTCCATGGGGCTGCACTGGAGGGGCCCAGCTCATTGACACAGCGGTGGAGAGGGGAGGGCCTCTGGGAATGGACTGGCAGGTGCCCACTGTGGGTGTCTAAGATCAGGTAGACTCATGTCCTGTGTACACAGTGACAACAGAGGGCAGGAGGGGCCCTACACTGTGCCTGAGGTGGGTACTGCCTGTCCTGGGTGTATGGATGGTTGTGGGAAGTTGTCCAGGAGTCCACGTGTCTGGATGATGGCTCTGTGGGTGCCGATAGGGGGGTCCTGGGGGGCAGAGGTGGTGGGAGGGAATCCCTGAGACCACCACTGGGGGAAAGGGTCTGCCATTGCCGGGGGAGAGAGGGGTGTGCTCGCTGCCAGACTGTGCCCTCTAGGACCCCAAGAAGGGGAGGCCTGTAACCTAGAGCCAGAGAGGAGGGTGTCTCCATCACACACACACACACACACACACGCACACGCACACACACACACACTGAACCCCAGGGACTAGCTGTATCAAAGGAGTCCTGCGTCCGCGTGTCTCCTGTGGCTGTGAGGATTTCGTGGGCCTCGTGTCCTCAGCGCTTCGCATTTGGGCCTGTGAGGGTAGCTGGCTTTTCAAAGCCGTCTGCGGCACATAAGGGCTGACAACAGGAAAGAATGAAATTTGGGATCTCTGGAGGCGCTGACACTCGCAAGGACCGAGGATGCGAGCTGGCTACAACCTACCTGTCAGGCTGGGGCCCCAGAGGGCTGGGGAGGACACAGATGCCCGAAGCAGGCAGTCTCCGGGCTTGCATCACACCGAGCCTGGGGTGTGTGGGTGCCATGGCACTCCACAGAGGGGCCGCCTGCCAAACTTTCTCCGCTTCCGTAGAGGCAGAGAAAGCAAGAACTTTGGGGCATGTGAGTGTGCATGGGTGTGCCAGGGTGAGTGTCTCCCCTGAACCAGCAGTCAGGGGGGCTGGGAGTCCCAAGGGGTGTTCCGACCCCAATACTTCTCTTGGCCCTTCTGCGAGCAGTGGACATACCAGAGAGGCCCCAGGGTAGAAGGTGTAGCCCCCACCAGGTAGACGATGGGCTTTTTCCCTGCCGTTTAAGACCAAGATGGTTTGAGCCAAGAGAAGGCTTTCTTGGGCAGAGTGGCAAGGCTCCCACCGTCTGTTAGCAGCTTTGACAAATGTGGTGTCTTGGGGGGGAGGGGGCGGGTGCTGTGGGAAAAAGAACCCGCTCCCAGCAGCCGGAAGTATCGATCGCTTCTGGGGGCAGAGTGAGGCTGGTGGGCACACAGGCCAGACCCTGCTCAGCTCCAAACGCAGGGCCCGGGGGTCTTCACAGCCCCATCCATCAGTTCTGCTGAAAGCCGAGAGACACTGAGGAGGAAAAGGAAGAAGGACCCTAGCTGAGGGCCTCCCGTGACCCAGGGCCCCGGGCTGAGTCAGGCCCACACAGGAGGGTCCTGAAGGAGAAGGCAAGGGGGGCGCAGCCAAACCAGTAGAAAAACTGTTCCTGCCTCCCTCGAACATGGGGGCCAGAGCCTCCCAACAAGACCCCGGCCCCTCCTTGGCTGCAGTGTGCCTGCCCTCTAAGCCACTCCCCGTCTCCTTGTACTGATGGACAAGTATCTGTGCTCCCTGATGCCCCTGACAACAGCCACAGTCACTGTTTACGGGGGTGGGGGTGGGGCTATGCTCGGTGCTGCGTGGGACTCCTCTCCACGCCTCTCCGTCCTTGTCCCAACCTACCAGCAGGAGCTATTGTTCTCTCCCTCTTTTGATCACAGGCACCAAAGCCCAGCTGAAACAGACTTCACCCCAAATGGGATATGCTGGGAAGAATCCGGGGCTAGGCGTGGCTCCAGGTTCCTGAGGGGATAACGTGCTGAGTTAACCCCGAACCCGGCACCACGGCCGGGGAATGCTCTGATTGGCCTACCCCAGAGCTGGCGGGGCAGCCAGCTGCTGCAGGGGCTGGAGCACAAAGAGTGGGGGGTCCCCAGAGAGGAATGGGGTGACCAGTAGGCAGATGACTCCTTGCTGAGTGGCAAACACAGATGTCCCCTGCAAAGGCCAGATTTGGGCCAAGGTCTGGGCAGGACCCAGAGAACCCCTCTTTCTGCTTTGCTACAGTGCTCCAGGGTCCCTGGGCCGGCATGCCCACCCTCCAATCTTTCCTGCCTGTTTTCTGGAAGGTCCCTGACTTATGCCTCGGGCTCTTGAGACGCATTTCTGTCGGCGTCACCTCTGCTCTCGGTTCTGGAGAGGTGCAGGGTGCTGGAGCTGGGACAGGGCGCCCCTAGCACAGGCCCTCCGAGCTGGGGCCCTGGGGTCCTCAATCAGTTTGTCACTGCAGGTACATAACTTAAATGTATGGGATGTAATTATTTTTTAAAATATACCAATAAAATTGTCTCTGATTATTTTAGTCACAATACAAATAGCCTCAATTAGAGCAGAAATAGGGCGCGGGTTTATGGCTCCCATGAATCTGAGAGTAACCTCGGTTGTAAGGCAGAAAAAGTCACAGCTCCCACCCAGCCCCATCATGAATCCTGCAGCAAAGTGTCCCCAGTTCCAGCATGGGGGCAGCAGGCTAGGGGGAGCAAGAAGAGACACTCTGTGGGTCACCCGGGCAAGGCCCCAACTCTAACTGCAGGTCCCAGGCCTGTTGGGGAAAGGGAGCCTTCAGGCTCGCAGGAAGGCCAGATGGAGGGTTGCAGACACAGACCCATGCACCGGTCCATGCCCCCTCCCTATAGCCTGTTTGTCCATCAGTCCCTCTGTAGCAGCGTGAGTGGCCTGAGAGCTGCAGGCCCTGGAAGAGCCCTGCTCTGGACCTCCCTCCCAGGCTGGGCTTTCGGCTCTCATCTGACCCCCCCCAGACCTCGCCAGCCAGCTGGACATCCCAGTTCCCCTTTATCAGAGGGCAGTTTCCACCTGCCAAGAAAGGCAGCCGCGTTGGAGAGACCAGTCCCCGAGATCCAGCCGACCCGCACGTTACAGAAGGGGAAATTGAGGAACATCAGGCGCGAGAGTGGTCACATCCAGGTCACACAACAAAAGAAGCAGCAGACCAAGGGGATCCGAGGCTCAGCTGCCCGGTCTCAGGAAGCCACAGGGGAGGGTCAGGACTCCTCAGCCAGAGGCCAGGCCCTTAAAGCTCTCTATTCCCTGACCTACCTGCCTTCTCTCCCGTGTGTCTGCATGGGGCCGAGACCCCTGAGTAACCCCAGGAAGACATGACCATGCAGCCGTCCTCACTGGTCCAGACTCTGCCCGGGGCTCCCTCCCCTCCCCTGGGCCCACCACCCTTTCCCTTGGGAGACCCTCACCTTCCCACAGCAGATTCAGAAGCCACTGTGGGCCACCCACCCAGGGGACAGCACCCTGAGGTCGCAGAGCCAGCCTATCCCCGGTTCCCTCGGTGACGCACGGCTGTGCAGGGAGAGTGGGCCCGGGGTCCCTGCAGGGCTGGGGTGATGCCCCCCAGCCTGGCCTCGCGTGTTCTTTCTGAGGAATTTGTGCATTTTCGTCTCAAATGCCCGTGACTTGTTTGTTTGTTTTAACAGAATTGCGATAAAAACATGGATAAACTTGGAGAGAGCTGGGATCTCCACACCAGCAGGGTCTCCCCGCCTGAAAGAACCATTTCCCTTGGGCCAGCCGCGTCCTATCGTCCTTGTTAAAATGTTGTAGGGTTTTCTTCGTCTGGGTCCTGCATGTGTAAGTTTATATAATTCGTAGCTTCATCGATGTTGTGAAGGGGGCCATTTTTCATTCCATTTTCCAGTCCGCTATTCACTGGCACGTGGGCAGCTGTGGATTTTCTCCATGTATCTTCTGTCTGACCACTTTTGCAGGCTCTCTCCGCGGCTCTAATTGTGGTGCGGTTAACTCGCTCGGATTTTCTAGGTAAACATAAACATAGTATCTGCCAAGAATGATAATACTGTCTCTTCCTTCCTAATCTTCGTGCAGCTCTTCTTTTTCTTTATCTGTACTTATTACGTTGGCCAAGAACCCTTGTTTAAAACTGTGGAGAAAGAGGTCACCTCCAGCTGCTCAGTGAGGCCCCAGAGATGGGTCCCGAAGAGCCCCCCCCGACAGTGTGCCCCCGTCAAGACTTGCTGCAGGGGCCCCCCAATGGCACCAATGCTCCTATTCTGTTTCCCAGGGGGACCCTCCCTTCCTTCTCCCCCTCCAGGGCCAGCCTGGCAGCGGAGGCAGCCAGTTTATCCTGCTCAGGATGGAGGGGTCCTTGTGCCGGGGGCTCCCAGGGAGAGTTTCCTGACCTTTTTTCCAAATTCCCCATGTGCTTCCTCTCGAGGGCCCCCCACCCCTGGGAGCCCTAGCACTGACCCCAGGGAAGAACCTATTTCCTGACTTAAAGCCCTTTCTGAAAATATTCCTAGCAAGGCCTGGCAGGCTGTGAGTCCCAGTTGCAGAAACGGGGTCCCACCAATGATGCTGTTGGATCCTCTATCCAGTATGTGTGAACCGTCACCCACTGCCTGCCACACCAGTGTGGCCACGGGGGTCCAGGGAAGGCCAGGGGAGGTCAGGGAGGAGACTCAGCTACAATGCAGGGGGAGATCAGACCAAGTACGTGGTTTAGGAACTGGGGGCCGGCAGGAGTGCTGCTGAGCTCGAAGGTGAAAGCAGCCTCTCCAGCTTGGCTCTGTGTTGGGGGACAGGTAGGGATCACCTGGTGGACGGGGCTGGAAGAACATGCGAGGTGGGGGAAAGGACTGCCGACCCCCCTCCCCACCACCAAGTCCTGGATCCAGCCAGGGCAGGATTTGAGGCTGGACAGGAGAGGACTCGAGGCTGCGGGCAGATGGGGGTGGGGCAGGGATGCCCAAAGGAATGGGCTTGAACTTCATCTGGAGGGTCTCAGTCTGAGGGTGAGGAGCTTGGGCATGCACGTGAAATCACTCATTGGGTGGGGCCGGGGATCTGAGGGCCTTCTGTGGGATGGTCCCCTGCCCCTCCCTTAACGGCATTTTGATTTGACCAGTTACAGATCCAAGGAAAAGTCCTTCCCACCCAAAGGCAAGGGCGGAAATGGACAACCCACCCCCTTGGCCCCGCGGGCCCTTTGGCTCTCCCAGGCCTCCAGACCTCCTTCGGCTCCACGCACTGTTTCTACTCAGATAAATCACCATCATGGAATTGCAGCACCTACGAGAAGGAATAATTTTTAATTGGAAAAACCAAGTTCAGATGCCCGAGGTCGCAGTGGGGACAGCAGCTGCTAGCAGGACGCCTCCCTGCTCCCAGAGCCCTTTCCCACTTGGGAAGGCCCCGGTTCTCCCAGGTTCTCAGCCTGCACCCTGTGGGTGGAGCTCCCCTCTCCAGGGGGCAGCATGTGACCCAGGGCCAGAACCCACCAGAACTCTGCTCTGCTGTGCCTCAGTAATTGGCTCTGGGGTGTGCACGTGACGCTGGCCACATAGGCCCCCTAGAACTCACCCCAGGGCTTTCATCTGAGTAAGTGGGAGCAGTGTCCACAGTGAGCTAGTGGACTCGCACCTGGGCACCACGCGGATCCCAGGACTGTCACCAACAGAGTCGATCAGAGCCCAGATCCCAGAGACAGTGGTTGAATTCAGCCCAGGCCAGCCTGCCGCAGGCAGGGTCCACTTGGCCCAGAGTGGGTTGGGTGTTCTATCCTTGCCCCACTCCAAGACACCTCCCCATACCCAGTATCCTTCCAGTAAACCCACCCCACTTTCCTGGCTTAAGTTAACCCAAAGTGGTGTCTGCTGCCGGGTGGAGCTGGCCCGGGAGCGCTGCTTTGTTCAAGTGAATGAGAATGGCCAGACCCAGCTCCAGGAAAGCCCCGGGTTCTGACCAGTACAGGGACAGGTAACCCAGCACTGTGCTCGGAGGGTAGGGACAGCAGGTGGGAGCTCCTGAGACAGATCTCAAGGACAGACATCAGGCAGGTTTGGGGTACAGGATGCCCAGGGACAAGGTGGCTTGAGCTGAGCCTTGGAGATGTTTGGAGGGGGGAGGGGCTGCTGGTGTGGGAAACCCAGGGGCCAAGGGCGGGAGGCAGGACTAAGGGGAGAAGCCGGGGGTCTGGGGTCTGGCTGGAGCAGAGGCAGGTGCCATGTGGCAAGCAGGCTGGGGAGTTTGGGTCTGATACCCAGAAAATAGAACGTCACCACAATATGATTTACTCCGGGTGGGCGATCATTGATTTAGGACTCCTGACAGGTGCGCTATTCTGAAACCTGACAGAGAGCAGCATTAAGTCCAGGAGTCCCCATTTTGCATTGAGCAATTGCATTTCTCTACGCCTGGCCAATTCTACAGCCAAAGCACTTTTATCCCCTGGAGGGAGTCAGGGTAGATTTGAATTAACCAGGAAGTTCTTTGATTGCTATTTTAAAACTTCTTTCTGCTACCTGGCCTGACATAATAATTACCTGCCTGTGATTTATCTCGGGCAGATTATGAGCGATGATAGGGTTTGGGGTAATAATTGAGTGTATCCAACACCTCACCTCCTCCCTTGTCATTCATTCCCTCAGGGCCACTGGTGTCCCTGCCACCTTGCCGACAGTGGGTGATGGCATGAGACGAGTGCTTTGCAGTGAGTCTGGCCCGCTGCACACAGCACCCCGTGTGGGTCAGCCCAATGGGTCTGTCCAGCTGGGTCTTGGTCTGGCGCCCTGGAAGTCATTCCTTAGCTCCAAACTCGTGGCTCAAATGCTAGGCTAGCCCTCTGCTCACTTGTGCCTTTGCCAAATGTTTACTGGGCTCTGGCTGTGCGTCCAGCACTGTTTGGGGAACATGTCGGTGAACGAAACAGAAAGAGTCTCCGTGATCCCAGCGTTCTGGAATCAAGTCCCACATCAGGCTCCTCCGCTGGGAGCCTGCTTCTTCCTCTCCCACTCCCCCTGCTTGTGTTCCCTCTCTCGCTGGCTGTCTCTCTCTGTCAAATAAATAAATAAAATCTTTAAAAATAAATAAAAATAAGTCAAAAAAAAGAAAGAGTCTTGCCTTCAGGAAGTGAGGAGGGAGAGTGGACTGGCAGAGAACTCACAGACACATAACCAAATTGAATTTCAGAGATAGTCACGAGGAAATGCAACAGGGCTCAGGATGGGCCCTCCGAAAGACGGCAGTAGGAGTGGGAACCCCAGGAGCCAGCCATGGAAAGGGCTGGAAGGAACAGTCCAAGCAAAGGGGACACTGAGGGGTGGGGTAAGGCAGAATGAAGCCTGGGGGCTGATGGGTGGGAAGTGATGGGGAGGCAGAGGACTGGAGCTCAGAGTGGTGGGGGTTGGGGAGGAAGAGCGATGGTCCTCCCTCCACCCCCGTTAGACTCTCCTGGAGCTGTGTGCAAATGCCCCATCTTCTCCCAGAGAAAGGCCCCTTGGGAAGGGGCCATGGTGCTGTCAGTAGATAGCCAGGATGTGAGTTCAGACGGTGAGTACCAGCACCGTCAGCAAGGCTTGGAGACGGGGCTACAGCATTTCAGGGCCCAGGGCTAAGAGAGAGAGACTGGAAGGGAGGGAGGGAGGGAGGGAGGGAGGGAGGAGGGAAGGAAGGAAGGAAGGAAGGAAGGAAGGAAGGAAGGGAGGAAAGAAAACACAGGGCCTCTGGCTCAAAGAGCAGGGGAAACTTTCTCCTTTTGTCCAGTCTTTACCTGTCTTGGTGGGGGTTTTTGTTTTTTTACTATTTAATGCCTCCCTTCCTCGGGTGTGGGGATTCTTGTGGGCTGAATGCAGATCTTCACGGGCCCCTAGGTCCCCATCCTGCAGCTCAGTGCCCAACCCTGACCTCCCACTGCCTGTGCTCAGGGCCCCAGGGAGTCAGCCCCGGGGTGACAGCAGTGGCAGGGTTGGGGTGGGGAGTGGGCATCTGGGAACCCATCCTGGGCTGTGGGGATAGAAGTGGGGCACTCCAAGCCCTCAGGACACGTTCCATTGCCACTTTGGGCTTCACTTACAAAGCACAAGTTCAAGGATAACAGTTATTAAGAATTTCAAGACGGTGGCCACAGAGATTAAACCCCAAGCACATAGACTTTGTTAAATGAGGGGCTCTGTGCGATTGTCCTGGTTGTGCGAACATGAAAGGCTAGCCCTTCCTGGAGGCCTTCATAAATTTCAAGGTCTAGGCCCCACTCTGGACCAATGTCGGGGGTGAGATCCCGACATCCTAATTTTCAAATGTGCGGCCAGGATTGAGGATCCCGATACCAGTGTGCTGTCACTGGGAGTGCTGGGAAAGCCACTGGAGGCGGGGGGGGGGGGGGGTGACCTGATGTAAAATGTGATCAAGCCCTGCCGGTTTCAGGGTGGAGAGCGGCGGAAGCGGGCAGACCAGCAGTAGAGCCGCTGAGAGGGGGGTGCCCCGGGGTACGCAGAACCACAGGGGTTGCTGGTTTGTTCCTGGGGATCAGGGGAGGGAAGGCTGAGGAGAGGGAGCAGCGGTGACCTTGGTGACAAGCAGGGGGGTGGGGGGCAGGGGAATGAAGTCACCTGCTGTCTGAGCTTCTGTTTAGAGGAGTCAGTTTTCCATTTGTGGGACCCACTGGGAGCAAAAGCTTGCCTTCCCCAGCTCTTAAAACCCAGACTGAAAGCGTTTCTGGACAGTGATGGTGCTGACAATGAGGCAGGGTGAACAAGCAGCCATTAGATCCCTGTCGTGTTGTGTCCCAGGCCCTGGGGCAGGTGGCAATGAGAAGGCACCCTGTGTTGACAGGTAGATGGACCCGAGTGGCCCTGGAAAGAGCGGGGGAACGCTACAGCTTTCTGATGGATCCCTGTTAGAACCAGAGCCACCACCTCCAAGGGGCTTGTCATTACACAGCAAGACTTTCATGACGTTCGTGAGGACCGAATCACTGCCTGTTGTCCCTGCTCACATTTTCCAGGGGCAGGAGCTTTGGCCGAGGTCTAGCAGGGACCTGGGTCCTCTGGCAGGCCATTGTCTTCATCAGCTGCCATAGGTTGCCGTGGTCGTTCTTCCTGGAGAATGGGAGGGGAACGTGTCCTGGAGTACTGACCAGCAGTGGAAAATGGCATCTCAGCAGCCAAGAGCCAGGCACTCCCCATGCTTGAGGAGGGCAGGGTCTGGGCCAGGCTGCCCCTCTCTGGCCTGTCTCTGCCACATGCCAGCCGCGTGCCTCTAGGAGTCACTGACCTCTCTTGGCACTGGTGTCTGCATCTGTGAAATGGTCACATGGCTGCCACGAAGATCCTCCTGTCCCTTTTGGGAATTGGCTCTTCCTGGGCATCCCTTGGCAGGGACACTAGGACCTGGCTGTTTGGGTCCACGCAGGACTAGTGGGCAGGTTTTGCTGCCGAGCTCCCTGCTAGGTTGGCCGAGATCTTATCACATCTCCACTGGGATCTGAGGTTCTCCCTGTCCAATCACTTCCTCCCCTATTTTCTCTTGCAGACATTGCCCCCAATAAACCTGTTGCACCCCTCACTGCATCTCAGCATCTACTTCTGGGAGGACCCAGGTGGCCCAGAGGACAAGGACAAGGCTATCATGGAGCTGCAAGGTGGAAGGAAGGGGACAGCGTAAATGAGAATGTCAGGCCAGGATGCACAGCTCCTGGGGGCCCCGTGCGCAGGCATGGAGTGGACGGTGCTGCCCAGAGTGGCACCTTGCACCTGCTGGACACCTCGTGGGGCGCAGGTGACTTGAGCTGAGTTGGATTCTCTGACTTCGAGCACATCCTTTCTTCCATATCAGAGACTAAAATGTCCCAAAACCAAGGAGCCCATGAGCAAAGGTATGTTTGTGCCCAATAGCAGCAGGCCCTGTCTGGAGGCCTTCTGAGCCTCAACCACAGAGGGTCCTGCTTTACTGAGGGCATAGCCCAAGTGCAGACACACCTGGCAGTCACCCTGGTGGCCAGCAGCCAGTCACAGTGATGGCTAGCCTTGGAACTGAAGCCCAGGAGCTCCCGAGGAAAGATATTCTCAGTGCTATCCCAGCCATGGCCATGGGTCCCTGTCCACATGGGAGCCTTGCCTCCTCCTGTCCCACACTGAGGGAGCCCGGGGTTCCCAAGCCGGAGACCTTGGGTCATGGCTGGCTGGGGAGGCCTGTTGGATGAAGGGGCCAGGCTCGTTGGTCCTGGTGGTCAGTTACAGAGGGGGCCACAGGCCAAGGTGTGGTGCGGCAGGGGGTGTAGTTCTCAAGCAAGCCTCAGGAGGCCTGGACTCTGCCCTGGTTCCGCCACCAGCTTCCTGCATAGCCTGAGGAGAGGCATCATTAGCCCGGCCTGACCTTGGTGTATTTATCCATAAAATGGGCATGATGTCCTCTCCGCTCCTCGATTTTCAGAGACACAGTGAGGGCTCTGATGGGCCTGGGGGTCAAGCAGCTACTGGCCTAAGGCCGGACTGCTGGGTGGCTGGGCCTATGTGGCCACATGCCCCAAGTGGGCCTATGTGGCTCACAAGCCATGAGCCAACAAGGGAGGGGAAAGAAAGAACAAAGCACAATCTGCAACATTCTGGCTCTAGGAACAGAGTAGTTGGTGGTTGTACCATTTATCAGGATGGGGAAGTGCAGGTTAGAGGGGCAACTTCTGGAGTTCAGGTTGGGGTGTTACAGAGACAGGGAAAGCCTTGATTCTGCATGCTTCCCTCCCAGCTTGTCCTTGCTGGGCAGAAGAGGCTCCGTGTCCCGGAGTGGGATGCAGCTGACTCCTCCCCCTTGCTCTAGGGGTGGGACACGACCCAGACCTGGCCAATGAGAAGACCTCATTCCCTTGGCCACCCCGGTTGGTTCCGTGATGGGCATGTGGCCCATGCCAGCTGACCAGAGTCCTCTTCAGGGCTTTGGGAGAATGAAGTACTCTCTTTCTATGGGATGACAAGCTGGTATGTGGGAGTACCTTTGGACAATCTTGTGGCCATCTGGGCTGTCACGGGGAATCAGCCTGCCTGAGAAGGAAGGCAATAACACAAGAAAGCAGAGCCAAGGGTGGGAGGTTAGACTCCTGATGGTATTGTTTGGACCCTGGCATCCAGCTGTACTTGATGCAAGACACACCTTTGGACTTCTAAGCCGTGCAAGTCAATAAGTTCATTTTTTCTCTCATTCTACAAACGATACTTGAACAGTTAGTCAATGCCCTGTGCTGCACTGAGCACTGTGAAAACAACGTGAGTGAAACAGACATGACTGAGCTCTTCAGGAGCTCAGGGGTTGATCAAGACAGCGTTTCCCCCCGCTAGGACCCTAACAGGACTTTGTCAATCGGGTCTTTGCAAGAGATGTGAACAACACCGCAGATGGTGTCTGGGAGTGGTTTTACAGAAAATGCAGAGACAATCTATACGTTTGCATTGTGTCTACTTATCCTCAGCAGAAACTGAGGCCAGGGTGTTCAGTTGCAGGCTGGTGAAAACGGCTCTGGGTGAAAATGCAGAAATGCCCCACTGCTGTGTAACCTCCTGGCGATCAGAACTGGAACAGGGGGGAACAGGGCTCGCGGGTCCCCATCTGTGGGGTGCCTTGTCCCCCAAGCAGCCTCTTCGGAAATGATAATTATCCTGGCTGTACTCTTGACAAAAGGAACTTGGGAGATAATTTCTCAATGTGTAGCTTTTTAATGATGAAGATAATATCAGCACATTAGCAAACATTTGGAAAACAGAGAAGAATATCCCTTACAATCCCACAACCCTAATACAACCATTGTTGAAAATATTATTTGGGGACCATCATGGCAGTCTTTGGTGTTGGTTGATAAGCCCATGTGCTGTGTTCATTATTCCATTCAGGGCTGGCCCTGATCCTGGCTACACTCCACGACTTGTATCTTCCAACAAGAGAATGTGGATGGCCCAAATCTGAGCCCCGTCCTGAGTATGGGGAGGGGGCATCACCCCACACAGGAAAGGTCACAGGTCTCAGCGTTGGGGAGAGAGTGGACACATGTGTGCGCTCTCTCTGCACACCTTAGAGATGGCTCTAGGGTCTATGCAGGTATCCTGGGAATGAATCTCTTATTTCCATCTGGATCCTCCCTGCCCCATGGGCTCTTCAGCAAATGAGTCCCCTGATGTCCCGGTGTGGACATCACACCCCATTTACGGCTTTCTGGGAGGCCTTGCTGAGTGGGCTCACAGCCCCATCCTCGTTACCAGAGGACTCCCATGGTATGTGTCTTTACTGCATCCTGCTCTGGGCCTGGTCACCCTGTGTCCCCCTCCCCTGTCCGAAGGAGACTCAACTGATGCTTGAAGAAACAATCTGCATAAACCACGGTGGGGACATGACCATCTGGGAAGTTCAGCAGCTTGCCAAATCACACTGCCTGCCCAGCTCAGGCGTATCCCATCCCCAGGCACACCCAGCCACTCTTTCTCCCCCTCCAAAAGCGGGGATGTGTGGGGGACGCCGGGCTCTCTGAGACGTAAGCAGAAGTTACCACAGTTCACACTCACAGTCCTGGAGCCAGGACTGCAAGTGTGGGGTGGGGACTTACCTTTGCCGAGAGAGGAGACCTGCTCACCCGAGATCACAGAGTGAGTGGAGGGGCAGGGCCAGGCTTCAAACCCAGATCTCCTGACTCTGAGCCAAGTGCTCACCTGTGGGGAGCATTTGACAGAGGCTGTGTCTGTTGGAATGTGAGGAGTCTCAGATTCTTTATCTCAGGCCCTTCCATACTCCCGAGATCTTCCCTGCCTGGCCCTCTCCCCCATAGATCTGTCTTATCACCCTGGTGAGGCCAGTGTGAGTACCAGCAAGAAGGGTGGGCACCCACTGAGCCCTAGCTATAGTGCATGGAATGGTGGTCCCCAAAAATACGTCCACCTGGAATTTCAGAACATGACCAGATTTGGAGTAAGAGTCTCTGTGAATGTTACTAAGTTAAGGGTCTTGGGATGAGATCATCCTGGGTTCAGGCGGGCCCTAAATCCAATGATAAGTGTCCCTACAAGGGACAGAAAGGGAGAGGACACAGCCCAGGGGAGAAGTCCAGGTAAGATGGAGGCAGGGACTGGAGTCATGCCACCACAAACCAAGCAAGCCCAGGGCTTCCAGTAGCCACCAGAAGCTCGGGAAGAGGCCTGGAACCTTCTCTGTCCCAGCCTCTGGAAGGAACCGGCCATGTAGATAGATCGATTTGGCGCTTCCGGCCTCCAAAACCACACGGGAGTCAATTATTGTTTCGAGCCACCCAGCGTGCCGTGATTGGTTCTAACAGCCCTAAGAAGTCAATACACCAGGGGCACCCACTTAGGGGAGGGGGCATGGCCCCCTGAGCGAGCTCGGCCAAGTGCAGCGCCTGGGGCCTCAGGCCCTCATCGGAGAGGTGGGAACAAGCCTGCTTCCGTCCTGCCTGCCTTTCCCTCAAGAATGAAGAGAGAGGATGTACAAGAGAAGCGGAGCCAGACGCTAGGTGAAGGCAGGAAAGACAGATTGTGTAGCCACTGCAGAAGGGGGATGAGCTGTGGGTATCACCGAGCTCCACTCCTCCGTGTGGAGGCGACCGGGGCATTGGGGGGGGAGGGGGTGACTCACAGGGATGGCCAGCAAGCAGGCCTGGGGCAGTCTGGGAAGTGAAAATCCACAAAACGCAGGTGGGGGTTATTAACAGGAGCTTATGGAAATAGGGCCCTGTCCTCCCCCAGGAACTGGGAGCTGGGGGCCCCATCCTCAGGTAGTGGCGGGAACAAAGGGCACGTTTCTAGGGCCGACTTCAGCTTTCCCAGGCAGGAAGTGAAGGGAGGCTGGGCTGTGCAGGGATGGGGCCTAGCACTGTTAGAAAGCATGCTGGAGTGGGCTCAAGTCTCTCAGAGCGGGGTGTCACGACTTTGTGCTGAGGCTGCAGTCCCTAGCTGAGAAGGGGGCTCAGAGGAGCCTAAGTTTCCTCGAAGAGAGAGTCTCTGTCAAGGAGACGCAGATACGCGCTGTGTCCTCCTGGGGCGGTTCCAGTGGGGGAGACAGACAGCAGGGCTCACAGGGAGCGGGGAGCGTGGGATGAGGAGGAAAAGGCCGGGGCAGGGGGCACACGAGGGAAGGACACCTCAGCAGACAGGAGGCACGGGAAGGAGGGAGGGAGGGAAAGGGTCCAGGTTGTCCCTGAAGGTGGTAGAGGCAGGGAGGACAAGGACCCCAAGGCTGCAGGGACAGCGTGAGGGAAGGAAGCAGAGGAGCCGGTGGGCGGGGAATGTGGAATTGGGGAAGGGGGGCGGGGGGTGGGGGGCACAGAGAAAGACCGGGCTGGAGCTGAGCACAGGAGGCAGGAGGAGGTGTACCCATGTTTGGGGCCCTACACCAGGAGGCCCGACTCAGTTGGGGCTTGGGGCAAGGTGTGCTCCAACTTTGTTAAAAGCTCTCCAGGCGATTCTAAAATGCAGCCCTGCCTGACACCTGCCTGCTTTAGCCTAAGGGTAACATGGCCTCCCCCCCGAGTGCTGCAAGCAGCCGGCAGGGAAAGGATTAGATCTCTTTTATTTAAAGGATCACTAGGTAGAGGCTGGGAGAGCCTTGTGGAAAGTTCCAGCGATAACCCTGATGAGAGAGAGTAAGAACTTGGTCCCGGGTGGTGTGGGGAGGGAGGGGCAGGAATTCCAGAAATATTTAGGGGAAGAGCTGGCAGCCTTTTTGCGAAGGATCCATGAAGGTGAAGTGACACCAGATTTCTGTGTGGACAGCTGACCGCAGGGTCACTGAGATGGGGAAGGTCAAGAGGTGGCTACTTGAGGCTATTGGTCTTGCCAGAAGATTCCTGAGAGGCCTGATGATTTCTTTGGGCAAAAGAAATGGAGCCAAGGGACGAATCCACAATCCAGCCCGGAGACAAAGCAGCTGTGTTCCCAGCACCCCGGCAGCCAGCACCCCAGCAGCCGTTAGAGGAGGTGAGGCCCTCAGCTGAGCCCGGCACGGCGGGCGGGGGGGCATAATGTGAGGGGTGGGCTGAATCGCCACTGAGGGAGGGCAGGTGGCAGACCAAGCAAGGGAGAGGTTCAAGAAGGAGGGAGGGGTCCCCAGGACCCTAGGGTGCCAAGAGGCCAAGTAGGACCAGGTGGAAAGGCACCAGACAGGTCTGGGGGAGGGGCGGGGGGACGAGGAGCCCGGGCTGGGCTGAGCTGGCCTCCTGTCCGCACCTCGCAGCACCTAGGTGTCGGGATACAAGGTGGCTCTGGAGGCGCAAAGGGACAGACCCCCAGCAGGATGCAAATACGCAGCTGACTTGAAAACGAGCCTTCAGTTCAGGTGTCTTCTCCTTCCCTCCTTTAGTCAGAACTGCAAACGCTTCCCTCATCTTCCTCGTCCTTCTCCTGGAGCGCAGCCCCACCGTGACCGCCGCCTCTCACTCAGGTTTAACACGCATCCCGAAAAGTGCACACATCCTAAGCGTGCAGCTCTGTATGGTTTCACAAACTGAAAGCACCCATGGGACCACCCAGATGAGTTAGACCCATCGCCACTGGGCCCAGAGTTTCTCTTGGGCGCCCTTCGGGGCCCTACCAGCCACGGGTGGCCAGTGTTCTGACTCTCCCACTGTTCAGATGACATTTTCAGTGCTTTTTTTCATTTTGTTTTTCCTGGATTTTGTTTTTATTCTTTTTTTTTTTAAACAAACAGACCATGCATTCATTCATAAGTTCCAAAAACCAAAGTGATATAAAAGAGAAGTCTTGCTTCCCTCCCTGTCCCTTTCCATTCCCCCTACCGTATAGGTGAGGAGTTGGCAGATTTTCCTGGAAAGGGCCAAGGACTAAATGCCTGAGGCTCTCGGGCCCTGCGGTCTCTGTTGCAACTGCTCAGCTCTTCGGAGCATAAGGCGGGTATGAAATCATCCAGCACGTGCTCTTCTGGGTCCGCTGGATCCCACCCCTCACTCTGCTTCGGAGATTCTTCCTCTCCCTGGCATGGGTTCCAGCGTATGAGAACATGACTTTATTTATGCAGTCTGTCGTTGACAGGCACGTGGGTAGCTCCCGTCTGTGGCTATCCTGAGCAGAGCAGCCGTGAGCAGGCTGGCCCGTGTCTGCTGGTGGACATTTCCCCCGGGGGAGGGGCACCCAGGAGTAGGGTGGGCCCCATCAGAGGTGAGCCGTGTGTTTTAAGGTTGCAGAGAGATGGCTTCCTTTCCAGGTTTCGTGGCTCATCCAGGCTGAATGTGAAGATGGAGCCAGGACTGGGGGGAAGGAAGGAAGGGACAAGGAGGGTGAGGAGGCAGGGCCCGTGGGCAGCCTTCAGGAGGCAGGAGCAGAGTGGACGGATGTGGACCCAGTGGGGAGCCGTTTGTGAAGTTGGTCAGAAGAGAGGGATCCTGCCTGGTTACCACCCCTGCCATCCCCCTGGTGGGACCCTTACCCCTGCAGTCCCCACCAACGGATTTGGGGAGGACTGTGTCTCAAAGCTCTCTCAGTCCTGACTTCAGTCAGCATCAACCAGGGAGTTTTCAAAAATCCCAGGGTCCTGTCTCCATTTCTGGGAATTCCGATTCAATTGGTCTTGGGGGAAAGCTAGGCAGTAGCTTTTAAAGACTCTCGGGGATTCTACTGGAAGCCAAGGCAGAGCACCAGGAGGCCTCGCATAGTGGCTGGTCTCTGAGACCATAACTGATTCCCAAGAATCGAACTGCCCGGTAGAGACCACCTGCCCACTGGCAAACGTGTGAGGCACGCTCTCAAAAGTGGACTGAAGCAAAGGAACGTGAAAAGGACCTCACTGGAAGAGTGGGAGGCAGCTCTCCGAACTTGCTGAGACCAGGCTGGGAGAAGGACCGAGGGGCACAGCCTCTGCCTAGTGGCCCCACCGGTACTGTTCCACAGTCCCAGCCCACTCAGCTGCCCACCCTGGCTCTGACCGAGGTGCTCCTACAGCCCGCTGAAGCCTTTCTGGCTAAGCGGGACCCTGGGCAGGGCCCTGGCCTGGACATGCTTGGGGCCTGCACACTTAGTAGCCCTCAAGACAGAAGGGGTGTTGGGGTGCTGGGCAGCCACAGTGACAGTGGCCCCATGGGCCCTGGCAGAATAGAAGGGGCTAAACTGGGCAGGATGGATACCCCCAAGTGGACGATGGTCAGTGGCTACCCGTCATAGATCTTTCTTACCTTCTCTCCGGTGGTCCTGATTCTGCAGCTAGCTCTTAGAGCCCCAGTAACATGGAGCTCAAGAGAGCTCTTGGCTGGGCCCCCTGGGTCCCGCAGAACAGAGACCGACCCAGTGACGTCCTTGGCCACTTACCCTAAACTGTGCTGCTCTTCTCACCAAGTGTGTGGTCCTTACCAGCCAGTTCAGACACTGTTCCCTCTTGCTGTGGCCACAGTTGGCATTTTCTGGTTGGGGGTGACTCCCCCTCAGGGAGCTGGCTTTGAACTTTTCAGGCTAGATCAGGTTTCCTGCAGCCCCCTGGGCTTTCCAGAAGGAGAATGAGCCCAGGTGTCCCTCTGGGGTCTCTGGCAGGGGTGGTCAAGCAGGTGGACCTGAGGGGAACTGCAGAAGAGCAGCTTTCCCTGCCCTCCCCCAGCCCACTGGGCTGCTCTCTCATTCCCTTCCCCCCCTCTCTGGGCTCAGGTGCTGGGAGCCATCTCGGACTCCATGGAAACCACAGAGGAAGCTGGAAATCAGAAGGGAGGAGGGGGCTGAACTCCTCTTGCAAATCCTGGGGAGGGGGAGGAGGGCGAGTCCATTCCATGATGAGTAAATGCCTAAAACCCCATGTCTGTTTCACTGGCGGCCAATCCACCGAGGAATTGGCTCCCCGTTTCCCTCAAGGGCTATCGGCACAAGGGCAGGAGGATTCCTTGGGAGGAGCTAGCAGGCGCTGGGTTGAGGGGCAAGGGTCAGGGTTGAGGGGGAGAGATGGGGAACAGGAGTTGGCGGACTGAGGATCAGGTAGTGGTGGGTGTGGTGGAGGTGGGCGTGAAGCTTTGAGAGGAGCGGCTCCTGGAGGAGGGGGAGGCTGGGAGATGGTGGTCAGTAGGGAAGCAGCAGTTTGGCAAGTGGGGTGGGGAGTCCTGGGGAGGGGAAGGGGTAGCAAGGTGGGGCTGGCCACATGGGGTCTGGGCTCCCATGAGCCAGTGTCGTCCCCCCACCCAACGGCCCCCGAAGCTGAAGGTTTCCATTTTAGAAAGGCTCCATCTCTTTTCAGCCCCATTTACTCACGTTCCGTGTTTCGCCTCCGAATAAGCCAGAGGAGCTCTGTTCCCCCCTCAGGAGGGAAAGCAAGGAAGTTAATCATTCTCAGTTTCGTCCTGGGCCCCAAACACCTGAGAACCCCTAAGAAGAGCCAGATCCTGAGCATGTTCTAGGACCTCAGCTTCAAATAAACCTCAGCATCCGTACCCCTACTCTTGGTACTTCGTGGAATGACTCCTACTGTTCCCATGACACTCGCCTTTGATCAGACCCTATCCTGGAGGAACAGGCACCCTAGACCCTCTTTATTTTATTTTATTCTATTCTTAAAGATTTTATTTATTTATTTTAGAGAGAAAGAGAACACATGTGTGTGAGCTGGGGGGGGGAGGGGAAAAGGGAGAGAGAAGCTCAAGCAGACTCCCTGCCGAGCATGGAGCAGGACGAGGGGCTCGATCTCTTGACCCCGAGATCATGTCCTGAGCCGAGACCAGGAGTCGGATGCTCAACTGGCTGAGCCACCCAGGCGCCCCACCCTAGACCCTTTTCTAATACAAATCCCCAGCCCCAAAGAAAGATGAGACTCATTCTCCTTTCCTTTTCTTTTCTTTCTGAGTCTCCCAGACACTCCACCCGCTCTTCCCTGTCACTCTATTCAATAAACTCTGCTTTCACTTTCTCTGACTCAAGTTTGATTTCTATCCTGCGTGAAGCCGAGGACCCTCTTGGCTGGTCCTGTGGGACCCTCCCCTGGGTTCTCACACCCATGCTGCCTGCATCACATCTCCTCTCTTGGCACTGCCCTGGCACGCTGTGCCCACGATCCTTGCAAATAAGAACAGCCCTTTTCCTCCAAAACAAAAACCAACCAACAAACCTTCCCTGACCAGGTCTGACTGTGACTCCAGAGCCGGGAGTGGGGAGACCACCATGGTGGGGACGGGCCAGAGTGGGGGGTGCAGGGGACAGCTGGGAGGCTCCAACAGATTCTGGATTAAAACAAGCTCCCCAGTTTGCAAGGGACCCCCCGGCCCCCCCCCAGAGGCTACGGCGCTTTCCTGAGATAGAGATTTTCTTTTTTAAAGTGGTTTTATTTATTTTTGACGACACAAATGACTGATTATGTCCTCCCTTCTAAGAAATCAGACCACTAAGTAAAGTTCCATTCCTGTTTGATCTCTCCTGCAGCACCCTCCCCCACTCCCTGAAGACAACCTTAGGTTTATCTTCTTCCAGACCTTGTAAGTGCTTTTGCAACAAAAACACGTGCCCACAGAGAATTCATAGAACAGTCTATGGTTTTATGGGTTTGTAAACATTAATGACATAACACGGTGTGTGCTGTGCTTCCGACTTTTCACTCAGCAAAGTGCTGTTGGGACTTCTCCGCCTGGATACCTGTAGATCTAGGACATTCCTCCTAACTGCTCTCACAGCACGCGAGCTGATGCGAGTTATGAACTCATGGATTGCTTTCCATTTTCCACTATCGCAAATAACCCTGCAGTGAGAGCGCTGGTTTATACCTCCTTGTGCTCACGCGGAGGGGAGCCTCAGGGTAGATCATGAGCATTGCAATTATGGGTCAGAAGGCTTAGTTTTAATTTTTTTGGTTTTAATAGATATTTCTAAAGTGCTCTCCAAAGTAGCCACTCCAATTTATTTCCCCAGAGCCTTATAACGTTTGTTTCAGAGAGCTTTGCTCTGTGTCAGCCTTAGAGTGGGACGGAGGGGCTAGTGGGCTCTTTGGCCGGAGGCTGGGGCCCCGTGGGTACCACAGGTGCCCTGACCAGGCCAGCGAGCTCTCGATTAGGTTGTGGGAGGGGCAGGAGGGGGCCTCACAGGGAAGATGAGAGAGCCTTGGGTGTGAAAGGCCCTCACTGGGGGGTGGGGAGGGAGGAAGGGAATAAGGGTGTGGCTGCTGGTGGTTGATGAGTTCAGGACTGATGGCCAGTGCTCACACCTCATCCCTGGAGGGGCAGCTTGCAGGGCCCCACCTCAGCCCACTAAGGGGTGGCCTGCATGTTACCTCCTCTCTGCAAGCCCCCTCCCCCCAAACCACACCGGAGGAGCTTGGAGCTTGTCCCTGCTGGGTGGACCTTCCCCAGAGGACCTGGACCCCATAGAAGGGGCCCATGGTCTTCACATAGCAAGTGTCCCTTTGTGACAGAAGCGACAGAGCTTGTCCTTGGTGCCAGATCCCAAGCTAAAACTGGCCTTCTGGGCAGCCGGTTCTGTAGACTGGAGTTCAGAGAACAACCGCAAAGATTCCAGGAGCTCTCTTCAGCCCGGCGTTGGCCACCTTCTCCCTCAAGCAGATGTGTCGCCCAATGGAAATGTTCGGTCCCTTCTCCTCCCAGAACCCTGTGAAGTGAGGCCCAGCTGCCACCCCCAGCCGGCACTGGTGCTGAGACTTGGGGGATGGGGGTTGGGCAGAGACACCCGGTGCTCGGAGGGTGGACAGCTGGTCCTGCAGGCAAATTCGTGGTCTGTTTCCACTGTGAGCTGATTTTTAGTAAATTCTCCTTTAAGCCCTAAATATTGATCTCTGAGATCGGGGAATGAAACTGACTTTCCCAAAGACTGTTTGAACAGAATGTTCAGAAAAGATGGGGAGGGGAGTGGGGCCCCTGCCGGCTCATCACACTGCTGGTGAACCTGACATCTGAGGCCGAGACCGTGCCACCGTCTGGACTGGGCACAGCAGTGGCAACTTCAGGGATAGCTATCGATCTTTGTAAAAGATGCTTGGAATATAATGGCCAGCGCTCCGAAGTGGAGGAGGGCACTCAGCTTGGACAGTCCCAACCTTGGACCTGGGCAGGTGTTTCTGCAGCAGGACCCTTGTCTTCAACTAGACGAGGAAGTGTCCTGCTTTGAGAAGAGTAGGCCTCTCCTCTCGCCCACTCTTGGCTTCCCAAGAGGTTGGAGTCCGTGTGAGCAAGGCTGACGAGGGGAGAACTCCCTGCTGACTGTCACTTCTCAGTTACCCATCCAGGACACCCGGTCCAGTCCCATGTTGGGTGTACCCCATGCCAGCCTTGCGTTGGGATGTGACAATGTGGGCCAAGTCCCCGGGCTGTAGGGTCACTGGCTTTTGGTGCATGCATTGTTCCCTCAACATAATCATTTCCATTTAATTGGCTCCAGCCCCATCTCTATGAAGTGGGTCCTCCAGTCTCCTTGAAAATCTCTTCCAGGTATCCCCGGGGGTCCCCAGAAGGCTTTTTACAGAGGCTCACAGAGTCCTCCCACTTCCTGTGCTTCAAGTCTGCTGCCCAGGAAGCCCCACTTATGGGCCACGGCCCTGCACTAGCCCTGCCCAGCCTCATGCGGCCACGCAGTGCTGAGACAGAGTCAACCTCCCTGCGACCTTGTCCAAGCTGAAGCTGGGCTGTGCTCCGGGCAAGGGTGAGGCGAAGGCCACACTATCTCCCCAGGGCCCCACAGCAGTGTTGCTCGGACCCTAGTGCAAACAGCCCCTACAGTGTCTGCCCCCGGCCTTGGTTCTGGGGCAGAGCCCCAGGCGCTCCTCCCTCTGCCCTGTGTTGGCTCTGATAAACTGATGGAACAAGTCACTCAATGTAATGGTTCCAAGCAATCTTTTATACAGCTCAGGATTCTGAGGGCCGGCTCGGCTGGTCTCCGTTGGACTCATTCATGAGTCTGCATTCAGCTATCAGGTTGGCTGGACGCTGGTAATGTAGGCCAACCTAGCCTATATTATACGTCTGCTGGTTGACAGGCTGTCCAACAGGCGTCTTAGCCTCCAGCAGACTAACTAGGGCATCTTCGCATGGTGCCAGGGCTTCCAAGAGGGGCGAGAGGGTAAGCCCTAGTAGGTGAACGCCTTCCAAGGCCTCTGCCTTTGCTAATGTCCTATTATCCCAGGTAAGTTGAGTGGCCACCCCGCATTCAAGGACTGGAGAAATTGACCCCACCTCTAGGTGGGAGGGGCTGCAGTGTCACTAAGCAAGCGCATGGATGCAGCAAGAAGACTTTGAGGGCAATTTTGCAGCCTATTATACGTCCTTAGCCCCTCTCACAAACCTCCTGGCAGCCTCTTCTCTACGTGCAAATCCATGCCTACATGCAGAGCCCCAGGCTGAAGTTCCAGGCAGGGCCAGAGGCCCTGGGTGTGGCCAGGAACATCCTCCCTGCAGCTTTCCCCACTTACTCAGTTTCCATGCAAGAAGCTCTTCACATCCCTGCGTTTGGCTGGACTGCCAGCCCACGTGCAGGGAGCCCAGGGCTGGTTCCAGGTGGTCAGGCAGTCCCAGGATCCAGCCAGTCTTCTTGAAGGGAGTGAGCACTGGTCACCTGGCCTTGGGGTTATGGTCTCACCTCGTTGTGTCAAAATTGCTCTCTAGGTGGACAGGGCTGAGAGTGACTTCACAGGGCATGGGATAAAGGGCCTGGTCGGTTTCTGATGCCCCTACTTCTCGTCTGATCATTGACATAAGGATGGGGGCCATCATGAGCCAAGGGCTGTGCTGTGTCTCATAGGACCATCCTATCTCATCCCCACAACAGTCCTCCAAACTCAGACCTGTCACCCCCACTTTGCCAACAAGGAAGCTGAGGCTCAGAGAGGTTGAATAACTTTCCCAGTGCCACACAGTGAGTAAATAGCAAAACCAGGAATGGGACCTAGTTTCCTACATCCACCTTTATCTAACCATTGTGTAAAGGTTCTCTGATAAGAGGTATCATGATAACAAAAGGGACTACTGCCACATTTGTATAAACTGTCTCCCAAGATCTCATTTCACCCTTGAACTGCCGCCTGGGGAGGCAAAGGCATCTTGTCTCCCTCTCCAAATGGTAAAGTGAGGACTGGAGAAGTCAGAGGACCGGGTTTCTGACTTTTTTTTTTTTTTTTAAGATTTTATTTATTTATTTGGGAGAGAGCATGCACAAGCAGGGGGAGGAGCAGAGGGAGAAGGAGACTCCCCGCTGAGCAGGGGACCCTGAGATCATGACCTGAGCCGAAGGCAGATGCTTAACCGACTGAGTCACCCAGGCATCCCTTAGGCTTCTGACTTTGAAGCCCAGGCACTTCTTTCCCCATGACAGGATGTCTAATGGGCCACTTTGTGCTTAGGGAATATTTATTTGTCAGTGATATGCAGGCAGGGCCGGGCAAGATCTTTAGAGCTGAGGAAATGAAAATTATACACCTTCCCGTGTAAACTGAAAATAAAAACCACGAAGCAAGAAACTCATACTTGTGTTGAAATGGAAATAATTGCATTCTAGACTTTTCGCTCACAATATTCAGGACTAGTTTGTCCAAGTTTATGGTTTTATTTGGCGGAGGAGGGGGGAACTGCTAGTACTCCAAGCTGATCCATCACTGTGTGTCATGCGGCTTTGGGTATATGTACCAGCATCTTAATCCCCTGCCTGTTTGCAGAATGGGACTTGGTGAGATGCCAGGTAGCCAGCCCTCCCCTCCTGCCCTTGCCCGAAAGTGGAAAGGGGCGAGATAGCCAGAGTGTGGGCATGAGGCTTGGGCTTTGCAATGGGCTGCACTGCCCACCAAGGGTTTTGGCCATGGGGGGAGTGAAGCCAGGATGCTGTGTCCACCCAAGGTCATTCCCAAGGGCAGAGGTGGTGGCAAGGGTTCCGGGCAGCACTGTGTGGTGTGGCCTGGTGGTTCTTTGTGCTACCTACCCACCCAGCTCCCGTCTGTTTTCTGAGCCTGCCTCTCCTTCAGATGTGCTGCCTGACATCCTTCCAACACATCTCTCTTCTGCTTGAGATAGACTCAGGGGCTGTTTGCTGCAAAGAATCCTGATGAGCACGGGGACTTTGAATGGGGGAGGGACTGAAGGCAGGCAGGCAGCCGGGGAGCCTTGGCAGTCACATGGGGGAGTGGGGACAAAGGCCCTTAGGAAGGGAGAGGCAGGAGAGGGACAAGGTACTGAGGAGGAAGGGTTGACAGGTGTGAGGTCAAGAGAAGGCAGTCACAAGTGACCCTGGTCTTACTGGTGGCATGGATAGATTACATGGCCGTGGGGACACCGTCTGTGGGTGATGTCATGAAGGGCCAAAAATGTCCTCCTTCAAATGCCACCCTGACTGAAACCCAGGAGAGGGGCAGTTGTGAATGTCAGCAGGAAGGGCCGATGTTCAGGAACTTGGAGTGGGGCGAGGGAGAGCCATCCCCCCCCCAGGGAGATTTCAGATGCTCCCAGGACACAAGCCATATAACCAAATCCCCCTGCTCTGGGACTTGGCACTCATACTCTTAAAATTAGGACTCTCGTGCATTTTTATCAAGATCTTGAAAGTGGTAATAAAGTTACACCAATGAATAGCCCAGCGCAACATGGGAAATGTAATAAAGGTGAAAGCAATAAAAGGTGGAGGGACAAGCCACTCCGCACGGATATGACTCGCAAGAAATAAAAGTCATTATCACCTGCGCAACCTGGCCGGCCCACTCCGCATGTGCGGAAGAAAACCATTTCAGAACTTTATTTCCTATATTGAATGTCGATAATTGGATGTATTTATAAGTCTCTCTGGAAGAAAACAGCTTGTGATTTCAAGATGAGAAAACAGTCTTCCAAACAGTGAAAAACAATATATTCCCCATTTCCACACACACACAAAGAGCTTGTTTCCGTCGATGTTTTTAAGGTGCTGTTGGAATGATTTGCTTTCCCGAAGCCACCATGCCATTTCTCATCTTGAATTGCCTCATAGACCCTGGCAAAGCACTCAGCAGGGACCACTTCATCTGAGGAGCTGACGGGCTTCTGAGGGAGGGCCCCTCAGCCACCGCCTGTTTTCTGCAGGAAGAGGGCTCCTCAGGCGGGCCGGTGGGGAGGAAGGGCAGGAGGAGAGAGGTGGGGGGGTTCCGGGGGGGGGTGACGGAGAGGGGTGGCCACAGTGGCCTCAGGAATGGGAAAGCGGCGGCTGTCCCTGCTGACATTGCGGAGGCTGAAGGCTGGGGCCTGCCAGGGCTGTGATGGAGAGGCGGCCTCCTGGGCTTTCCCTTCCCATCACACTCCTTCCTTCCCCCACTCCGGAGAGCTTGGGTAGGAAGGTGCCACTCCCACCCCCTCTCACACCCACACACTCCCACCCCCCCCCATTCCTTCTGTTCAGTCGATTCGGTGTTGGTTTCCTGAGCCCAGTCTTCTGTTCTCAGAAAAAGCAAAACAATCACGAAACCCCCCAGTGACACCCCATGTCACATGCCATGCACCCTGAGGCTGGTGTTCCCGGGTCAGGTGCAAAGTCTCTTGCTGCTCTTTCCAGTTCTGTTCTCTGACCCTCCCGAGCTCCAGCCCCAGGTGTGAGCTTGGCCCCCACTGCTTTCCTGCCCAGAATCAGTAATTCCCCACTGATCACGGCAGGAAACAGCAACCTGTACCCCTGTTCTCCCTGATGGGCTCCTCTCCCGCCTCTGCCCCGCCCCCCCCCCCGGACCTCCAGTGCAGGGTCTGGGCCCCGACCCCTCACAGCGTCGTCAGTCTCAGAGTGGCACCAAGGATGACAGCTTGGTAGCCAGGGCCAGAGCCAGTGTCTAGGCCACCTCCAGTGTGGTCCCATGGAATCTTCCAGCAGACCAGTGTCCTCAGTATGCGGCTGAAGATGGATGAGGCCCATGTCACAGCTTTTCTAGGGAACACCCCTACAAGGCCCCAAGGGTGGCCCCTGTGTCAATCTGGCTGGTGGCCACTTCTGGGGCTGCCATCTCAGGCAGCCAGTTGTCAGGAGTGTCCGTGGGGCTGCAGGAACATGTGGCTAGGTTGAGGGGGGTGGGCAGAGTGGCAGGACCCAGTGTCTTAGGGACAAAAGGAGCCACAGAAGCTCCAAGCAGTCCCAGGACCAAGTTTCTGGTGGGCGTCTGCCTGGGGCAGGGCACTGCGGTAGAGTTACGATGCTCAGCGGCTGGGCTGGCTGAGCACGAACACCTCCCCTTGCAGGTCACAGTGCTGCAGACTGTTTCAGCCAAAGGCCTGTGACCTCGGAGGTGACATCGCTTAAGGCCCGAGTGTGCTGCCTGGTGCTCTCCCTCGCTGATTTACACACTCCTGCTCCAACTCTCTAAAATCAATCTTTCTCCAATTGCCTCCTGGCTCCCAACAGCGTCTGGATCTGCCCTGCATGAGTAACTACGCAATCTTCTCCCACTCCCAGGGCTGCTTCTCCCGGAGCCCCAGCTCCTGATGAGGAAGGGTGGGGGTGGGGGTGGGGCCCGGCCCTGCCAGAGCCTCTGATGGGAGGGGTGAGTGGTGGCGGGCAGCCTTCTGTGCCAGGCTCCTGTAACACCGGCAGGGCAGGCCCTCGGTCCAGATGGGCCTGGGTGCACGGGAGTCATGGGCAGGGCCTCCCTATTGCTGCTCCCATGCCGGGGAGCTCCGCTGAGTTGGTAGGTGCCCTCCCTCTTTTAGTTTGTGGATGTTTAGGATAATTACGTCTTTTTCATATTAATAAACACTCTGAGCTGGCAGTTGGCTTAATTTTGACATATTTTATGTCAAAAGAAATGGTGGAGGGGCTCTAATTAGCTCAGGGGCAGGTTTACCTTCCACAAAGGAACATGAAGAGCTCATTCTGCTCACCCTTTGTTATTTTTAAAAAGTGTCTCTTTTTTTGGGAATTGAGTTTCTTTAGCTGAAGGTAGAGCAACTGCTCAATGGGGGGGGGGGGCAAGTTCTTGGGGGCCCAGAGCCAGGTGGTAAAGTATAGAGCCTTGTACCTCTGCTCTCCTCCCTGGAGACAGGCAAGGGGGCTGACAGACCTCCTACCTGGAGGACAGACCCCTGAGAGCTGTTATATGTGGAGGGCTATTTGGAGGTGCCACCTTCCTCCTCGTGCCTTTGGTCTCTTTTGGCTATGCCACGGGCTAAAGGTGCCCAGATGTTTGCTCCTGACACCCTCCAGCAGCCCTATGAGGTGGTACCACTAGATCTCACCTGACAGATGAGGAAACCAGGGATGGTGCTGGGATTCAAAGTGGCCAAGCTGTGTCACCCACTCTGTTTATGGTCTGGCTTGGTTCCTCCCCCTGTTTAAGGCTCTGGCTCTCTTCCCAGCTTTGTGGGAACACATCACAGCTGTTTCTCCATCTCATAGCCTCTGGTGCCCCCCAGCCTGACCATGGTGACCCACATCCTTGTCTTTGACAAAGAAACAAGAGGTACCCCCAAACCCAAGCCCTTCAACCAGAAGTTACCTCCAGCTTTGAGACAGCTGGGGACTGGGGTCAGGATCCCCATGGGCATGTGCTGGGCCCTACCTCCTGTCCTTACACATCTGCACACCCTCATGTGGCCCAGGCACCCAGGGGTTCCCCCACCCCCAGCCCGGGGCCCCTTTTCTTCACAAAACCAACATGGGTAACTAGTCAGGGGTGTGACTGCCTAAACTTGGCTCCTGTGTGACCTCAGGTGAGTTACCTATCTCTCTAGGCCTCAGTCTCCCCATCTGTAAAATGGCATTAAGGACAGAGCTTACTGCACAGAGCTGTTGTGAAGATTCTATGAACTAACATTTGCAAAGGACAGGGTCACAGTAAGTGCTCTGTACCTGTTGCCAGTAGTTTTTAGTATTACTATTATTCTAAAACACCTGCAGCCTAGGTTGCTCCCTTGGAACATCTGCTTCCCAATCTCCTTCCCTGATACCCCTTCCTCCAACTCTTTGGAGGACCCTGCACCCAACAGCAGTGCCCAGGAAAGCAAAGGGGATACCTTCCGGTAGATTCTCCCTCCTAAACTGCGCCCTCCATGTGTGCCCTTCTCCCCAGCTCTCCTCACTGGCCCCCTTGCCTCCAGGTCCTCCTCCATCCTGCAGTTGAGGGAGCTTGGAAAGGTCCTACTAGACCTAACTTCCCAGCCGCATACCGGAGGCCCTGCAGGATCTGACCCTTGCTTACTTCTGAGGTCTTACCTCTCACTCCCACACCCCGTCTCCTGGACACTGAACTTTTTGGTGACTCCAATAGCCCTGGCCTTTGGTCAAGTCATTTCCCTTCTTCAGCTACAGCTATCACCTCTGCCCTGCCCCTAGATTGGGTCAAAGACTCTCTCTCCCGGGGTGTCCTCCCCCGAGGGGTGGGGTGCTGAGATGAGGTATCCATTGCCTAGGGACACTCCCTTACTCTGGAAAGGCCTCTGTCCGGCCCCCCCCGCCCCCCGCGGCTTCCAGGGCTCTGCTCCGCGGGTCTCGGCGGAGCTGGACGCTGGAGGGGGCGGGGCGTGGGCGTTCGGCCCCGCCCCGGCCCCGCCCCCCGCAGGGGGACCCGGCCGGGCTCAGCTGATGCTTCACTTCACGTGACGCTGGTGCTGGGTGAACATGGCGGCGGCCACCGGGTGAGTACTGCTCCCGTCCCTGGCCATTGGCCGGCGGCGCGGAGAGGGGGCCTAGGCCTCCAGGCTGATAGCCCCCGCCGCCGGGCCGCGGCCCTGCTGGTCGTGCTGTGTGGCCGCGGGCGGCGCGCTTTGTCGCGCGGGGCCGGCGTCCGAGCGCCGGGCGGCTGGCAGAGCGCTCCGAGTCAGGGGCGGCTGAGCTCCCCTCTCCGCTGCCCCGTGGTCCTCGGGGCCACCTTGGCGCTCAGGCCCCACCCGCGCGCGTGGCGGCCCCGCCGTGTGGCCGAAGTGGGGGCTTGGGTTTGCAGGCGCGTTCACGGCCACGCCCCTCAGGCGGGCCGACCGCGTTGCCGGGTGCCCTGGACCGAGAGCTCCTGGGAGGAGGCTGTGTCTGAGAAGGGCACGTCCCCGCTTCCTTCAGGGCCCAAACGTCACCTCAGAGAAGCCTTCCCATAGTATCTGCCCTACGTTTTGCAGTCCTTATCTCCTTCTGATAAACTATATAGTACATTTATTTTACTTGTTTCTTGTCTTCTCATTTGGCATGTAGAGTCAGGGTCTTTCCCTGGTTCACTCCTGGGTCTCACTGGTAAGTGCCTTGCACACAGTAGGTGCTTCCTAAATTCTGCTGCAGGAAAGAATGGGTGAATGGTTCTGGTAGCAGGAAGTGTGGAGAGGTGGGTTCATTGAAGCGTTGGGGAGAGTGTCCCAGAGGAGGGAACATCTGAGCAAAGGGTGAGTGACAAAGGTTGGGAGTTAAGACTGTGCTGGGGATGGGGGAGAATGGGGTGCATCCTTGTGCTGGAGGGCGTGGTGTCCCAGTTGGCTTCTCCAGACTTTGTCCTGAGGGGTTGGAGCCATCCACAGGTTTTAATCTAATCAGCTGTGCTCCTTAGATGATCTTTCCTCTGGGTTGTGTGTGAGTTCAAAGGGAGGCCCAATGATGGGTATGGCTTATGGGCCTGGTGGTGCTGCGGGCTAGGAGGGGAAGTGGTAGAGAGGGGGCACTGCCCTAGATGCCAGGCTGGGAACTGAGATCAGAATGGTGGAACCAGTGGGCTGACTGCATCTCTCTGGGGAGAATGGCAACAGGAAATGGCCTCTCGGTGGCCTCCAGGTTGAGAGAGCTTAGGAAACAGTGGGCACCTGCTGTATTCCAGGGACAGCACTGGGCCTACCCTTAGGTGTTCACAGGCCACTGGGGCAGATGGACACATGGCACCTGCCATCCACCTGTCTGCCTCTGGTTTGGTGTGCGCCGTAGAGGGGCATGGGTTCTGAGCTCAGGGGAGAGTGTGGGTAGGCTTCAATCCCTGGATGACATGTGTGCCAGTCCTTGGGTGCCCCTCAGGCAGAGAACTATGCATGTGAAGTCCTAGATGAGTGTTAAGGAACCCAGGGTCAGATCCTTGAACCCAGCCTATGACCCTGCCTGAAAGAGCAGAGGGGGCAATAGGTGTAGGCCAGTTGCCCAGATGCAGGTCTGTTGTCTTTATATCTGGGCTGGCCAGGTGGTCATAGGGGGTTCCATACTGGCCTCCGGCTCTCCTGAAGGCACAGAGGAGCCAGACTCCTTGTTTGGATGGGGGTGAGCCTGGACCTGGCCAAATCCTGGAAGGAGGGTTCTTACAGCAAAGCTGATCCTCTGGACCATGGCAGGAGGTGGGGCAGTGGGGAGACACAGAATGACAGAATTCTTGGAGAGGTGCACTATTGAAAGTGCAGGTAGTTTCCAGAGCTTGACAGGGCCTCCTTGGCAAGGGCCATCCCAAGCTAGTAGGGGGCCGCCCTGCTGGACACTTTGAATCTGAGGTCAAACCCTAGCAGCTTTCTTAAAGGGAGGAGGTTTTGAGTGTGTTTCCAGCAAAGTTCTTTGCCCATCTGCACACTCTGATAGATCAGAGTCGTCAGGCATAATGAGGCACTATGCCATCAAGTTATGACCATGGCCTCCCCTGGGAGTCGGATTTGGGTGCTTGTAGAGTCCTACCAGAGCGTGGGTCAGGGGAGGCTGTGAAAGTCTCAGGTGACTGGAGTGTGATTTGGGGAGCAATGGAAGTCCTAAACTAGTATCTCAGATTCAACTGGAAACTCCAGATGCAACGAGAAGCTCCCCTGGGGAGTGTTTCAGGGTTGATCCTGCTCTGTCCTGCCAGCTTGGGCAGGAGCTTCAAGTATGAGATGGAGGGTCCCATAGCCCCCAGAGGGTCTGCTCTGAAGTCCTCCCCCAACCCTCCACCCCTCATCCCATGACACTTGGTGGGAGGGACCCCTACCTTCTCTTTGAGCCATGCCTGAGCTTTCCATGGTCAGAGTTGAGACTTATCCACTGCAGCCAGACCTGCCACATGGCTTTTTCCTTTCTCTTCTTTCCTGTGCCCCTTACCTGCTGGCCCTGGAGTGCCCTTGGCCTGTGATGTAACTTTACATACTTGCAGGCCAGCTGAGATGATGATTCCTCCTCCTAGAAACCTTTCCTGACCGCCTGCCCTCCTGACTTGGCGATACAAGCTTCCTGCTCAGAACTCTATAGAGAATCCCAGGTTTTTCCTCTGGTGGGATGCTTTTCCGTGGCAGCACACCTGCCAGTCATGGTTGAGATGTTGCTTCCCTTCCTGCCTCTGCTGGCATCCTTGAAGCCCAGGGACCAGTTCAGTTTGTACCTCCAGGGCCATGTGACCACCTGTGATTTGTGCTGGGTAACATGGTGCCTAAGGAAAAAAAGGGGGATTTACTCTAAATTAGTCCAGTGTGTTGTCCTGCTTTGCAAGGAGGTTCTCAGTGATTGAGGAAGAATGTGGGTGGGAGGGGGACAGAATTCTGAGTAGGATGAAGAAACTCCTGTAATTTTTTTTTTTTAAGATTTTATTTATCTGACAGAGAGAGACACAGCGAGAGAGGGAACACAAGCAGGGGAAGTGGGAGAGGGAGAAGCAGGCTTCCCGCCCAGCAAGGAGCCCGACGCGGGGCTCAATCCCAGGACCCTGGGATCATGACCCAAGCTGAAGGCAGACGCTTAATGGCTGAGCCATCCAGGTGCCCCAAAACTCCTGTATATTTTTTAACTGAGTGGCTCCCAGGGAGCTGCTCCCCAGAGGGCCTTTCTTTGCCAGCAAGGAGATGCAGGTGGGCTGCCCTGGGTATGAACCTGTTGGGTCATAGGTCATACCAGAGTCAGTGTTTTTCAGGAGAGAAAGTAACCTGAGGAGTCAAGTTCAGGGTCAAATCCTATCCCCACCCTGATGTGAACCTTGTGCTCCTGGGGAAGAGGTGTCAGGCTGACCCTGGTGGAGTGGTAAGGGTGGGTCTGTGGGAGGTGGGCTGGCCACCGAGTGCCCCTTTGCCCTTCCCGGCCCTTTTCCAGGCTTGGTCCTGACTCCACATAGCTCTCTTTCTCTCGGTCTCTGTGTGTGCTTAGCCCCCCTGACCCTTCCAGCTAGGGTGAGTGGGTTGTCCTTGCTGACAGTCAGCCAGTGGGCTCGGTGCCTGGCCCAACCTGGAGGCTGAGGGTGAGGAAGCAGGAGGTCCTTGGCTGACATTTTTTGCTGGGAGCTTAGCAGCGTGGCCCCATCTAGAAGTGGCCTCACATTCTAGTGCAGGGACCTTGTCCTTGTCTGTGCCGTGGACCCCATGTGCATCAGTGAGGCCTGTGCCCCCTTCTCAACGTGATCTTTTTTTTTTAAAGATTTTATTTATTTATGTGACAGAGAGACAGCCAGCGAGAGAGGGAATACAGCAGGGGGAGTGGGAGAGGAAGAAGCAGGCTCCCAGCGGAGGAGCCCGATGTGGGACTCGATCCCGGAACGCTGGGATCACGTCCTGAGCCGAAGGCAGACACTTAACGACTGTGCTACCCAGGCGCCCCACTGCGCTACCCAGGCGCCCCTCAACGTGATGTTTTTAAATGCATAAAATAAAACACAGAGGATTACAAGGAAAACCAATTGTATTGAAATATAGCTATCAAAATGTTAATGCATTTACAGTATAGTAATAGATGGTTCTTTGTTAACCTGTTAAGTAATAAAAGCAGCAGGCCTAATAACCACCTTCATTTTGAAGCAGTAATGAACGAGAGTGACATTTTGAGCTACCGTGACATCAGTGACGTGATAGGAAAATGCCTGTGATCTTGTCGGTGACAGATACATATGTTGCTGATACTGCCGTGGTTAGTTGCTGACATTAATAATCGAGGAAAATGCAAATTGGGATGAGAGGTTAAAGCCCATAAAAATATCATTTTTTCCCATCCAAGTAGATGGACTCCCTCAATTCTAGGTGTGAACCCCCACGGGCCTTGGGTGCGAGCCCTCCGTGTGGCCACCAGGCGAGGAGGGGGTGCTCAGCACTGGTTTAGGGGGACAGGAATGGGTCGCAGGGGCGGCAGCATCACACTTTCCCTGAGGCCAGCCCCACTTGTGGTCACTGGCTGCTTCCCGGGCCCTGGCGGTTGGTAGGGCTGTGCTGGCCCTTGGGGGCTGGAGCTTGTTCTCTGGGTCTCTCTGCCCCAGAGCCAGTCTTCAGGCCCCTGCCATCTTCCTCAGCCATTGTCTCATTTACGCCGGCACTTGGGGACGGCCTGGCTTTTGCCTTCTGAGTTTTGGGTGTCAGCGATAGCGCCAGCGGAAAGCGGGTGGAGGTGTTTTATTGGTGCTCCTTTTGCTGAGCTTGGGGGAGGTCACCTGCACTGGCTCTGGCCCCGATCTTCCCTCACGGCGTTTGGTTTACCCTGGGAGAAATCAAAGGGTGTGTCTCTATGAACCTTGATTCTGGGGGTGCCCTGCCGTAGGGAGTGACTGCAGCGCATCGGCCCGCCTGGCCTGCTCTTCTCTGTCGTGGCTGAGCCCCCCGGGGCTTAGGTGCCATTGCAGATTTTCTTCACAGTAGCAGCTGATGCTCCCAGAGAGTATTCTTAGCACGTGTCCTGTCTTGACCTGGGCTGCTTGGCCCTTGGGCCAGAAGGTCCCAGTCCAGGTGCGCCGAGGCATGGAGGCCTCTCAGAAGGTTCTGGACGAGAGGAAGCCCAGCCCTTCTGAGAGCCACCTGGCATGGTGGCAGGCCAGGTGGAACTGGTGTCCGGTGTGTTTAAGGAGAGAGGGCCAGGGAGAGGGGTGAGGAGCGGTGGGGATGAGGTGGGCAGGGCTAGGGGGTGGGTGCTGGCTGGAATTGGGCACTTGCAGCCAGTTGTGCTATGGAGTCTGTGTGCCTCTGGCCCCTTTGGCCGGCGCCACCTGCCATAGTGCCTTGGCGCTGCCCCCTTTCTGCCCCTGGGGAGTGTGCGCAGATGAAGTTCTCCCCTGGGCCACCCCCTCCACGGCCTTTGCTGACTAGGGGAAAGAGGGTGGGGGGCTGCGGAGGTGCTGGTGGCTGCACTTTCAGTTCCTGACTGCACGGCCAGCTGGGATGCAGGCATGTTTACGAGCTGCCGCCTCTGCCCTTTGATCCTTGTGGCGGAAAAAGCAGCCCGGCCTCGAGGGAGGCCTGGCCCCCGTCCAGCCGCTCTGGGATGGTGAGCGGCAGCCCATGCCCAGGGACCGGGCGGGGGGGATTCTAGTCCTGCGGATATTGTGGGGTGTGCACGACCCCTCCACCCTTTCTGGCCAGGCTGGGCCCCAGGGTTGTGCTTCCTGCCACACTGGAGCTGATGTGGCAATTTCTGGTCTGCACAGCTGTGTGGGTGACCCCACTTTGTGACAGTTGTTCACTCAGCAAATATTTGTCGAGTACTTGCTGTGTGCCAAGCAGAGTGCTAGGCACTGGGGCAGCAGTGACCAGAGCAGACCCAGATCTGTGTCCGTTCTTGGGATTTCCGTTCTTGGGCATGGAGGCAGCCCCCCCCAGTGAGCACCCGTAAACACTGGCTGCATTTATGTTAGGAGGTGTTTGTCACTTCAGCCTGGGACCTGGCAGAGCCTCACTCGAAGGGGTGGTGAAGTGAGTTTAATGCAGAATCAGTTTACAGTGCGGTGGGCAGGTTCAGGGGACCTGGGAGAGAAGAGTCGGGAAGCTGGCTGGGAGCCAGTGAAGGCGGTGCTGGGAGAAGGGAGGCCCGGGAGCTGTGGTCCTGTGGGGAGGGACCACCAACCAGTCGGGTTCCAGGTTCCACCAGGGAGGGAGCAGGGAATGGATTCTCTGTCCTCCCTCCACTCTCTGGTCTCCTGCCCTGCCTCCCAGGAGCTAAATCCACCCAGAGCCTTATTGAAGTGCTGGTCGAAGGGGGGCTGGGCAGAGCAGGGAGAGTGGATCTGGAGGGTGCAAGTGCCAGGCAGGGGAGAGAGCTACACGTTTAAAGGAAGGCCAGGGAAGACCGTCTTGAGAAGGTGGCATTGGAGCCAAGATGTGCTGGAGGTGTCACCTACTCCCGTGTCCCTACCTCTGATGAACCCCCTCTGAGGAGCCCATGGCCAAGTGAATGCAGGAGATACCATCTGCCCGGCTCTCATGCGGTCCCTGGCAGAGCCCTCTCTCCTGAACCAGCTCTGGGCCGTGCCTGCCCTCCGGGGCCTGCGTGTGTACCTTCTGCTCCCCCCCCCCACCCCTGCCCCTGCTGGAGAGCCTGTAGGGCCTCCCTCAGGCACACACTACACCGGCCTGCCTGACTCCTCCTCCGCCCCCAGGCCTGGCCTGTGGGTCTTCTGAGCCCCCAGCACCCTTACTGGGACTTGATCTCCATCCTCCTCTGCCCCCTTCATTCAGGAAGGAGGCAAGGTCCCTGCCTTCCTAGAGCTTACATTTTACCTGGGGACACCAGGAGCAGGGTGACATTTTGCAGTGCTGTGTGCTCTAGAGAGGAGTGAGGAGAGTAGGGGATAAGGTTTGGACAGAGTGCTGGAAAGCTTCTGGGAAGAGCGGCCATTTCTGCAGAGGCCTAGATAAAGTGAGAACACGAGCCATCCAGGCACCTACGGAGTGTTGCTGGTGTTTGGGGAAGAGCTGGGATCCCCCTGCAGACAAAGTTGGGGTTGGATTCCCTCGGTGCCTGGTAGCTCTCTTCCAAGTGCACTTGATAGCTGAGGGGGATGGGCAGGGGAGGGCCTGCTCAGATGTGCATTGTAAAGGGTCCTTGTGGGTGGGTGCAGAATAAGCTGTGGGGAAGGCTGGGACCAAAGAGAGCCTGGAGAGTTCCCTGTGGTCCCCCAGCTGGAGGAGGAGCTAAAGAGATAGGGAGCCTGAGCATGAACGGGGGCTGTGGAAAAAGTGGTCCCCAGGGTCCTGGGTGCCCAGAGGCTGGGCGAGGACTGGGAAGCCACAGGCAGATTGGAAGTGGGGGTCACTGTGGCCCGGCAGGGGCTACAGTGCGGGGAGGGGTGGGCTGAGGCCTGAGGCGGGGACTGAGGAGAGCGTGGGCCGCTGGGACACGAGAACGGGGGGGCTTGAGTGACTCTGCAAAGGATATTTCCTGCAAAGGGGAGAGAGAAATCAACTGCTGGAGGTGAATGGCAGTCAAAGGAAGTGTTTTTACTTATGAGGGTGAGGTTCCTGCACATTGGATGCAGAGTGATCCTGGGAGGGAAACGTGATGCTGGAGCAACCTGGGAATAGACTTGGGATGCAGGGGCCAGAGGCAGGTGGGCTTTGGGGAGTGGGTGCTGGGAGAGTAAGCTGTTTTCTCAGTGCCTGCTCTCCAGTGATGACTGTCCTCCAGGACAGCACCCCTCGGGCTGCCACTGCCCGGTCCATCTCACCATGGTCCCCTCAGCACAGACAGACTCACCTCGGGCCCTGGTACTGGGTGTCCTGTGTATGTGCGTTGGGGGCAGGTGGGTGTCCTGGCCTGGGCTGCCGGGTCTGTGACTTGCAGAGAAGATAATATCATGCAGGCATGAGGGCAGGGATGCAGTGTTGTCTGGGCCAGATCACAGATCCTTCTCGCATGGATGGTAAGCTCCTTGAGGGCAGGCGTTGAGTGCGTCTGCAAACCATTGCAGGCTTTCCCTCCAGGGGCCTCACCTGCCTGCTGGTGAAGCAGGATACAGCTTTCCGTCACTCTGGGTCCAGGGCTCAGGGACAGCAGGGGAGAGTGGGGTCAACGAGGCCCTGTGGTCCTTGGCAACCCAGGGAGGGACTGTTTCTGGGTCAAGCAGGTTGAGTTTGGACTGAGGGGGGTCCCCCAGCAGGCTCGGCCCTCCGGTCACCTGAGACCGTGGGTGGTGGATGTGCTCAGAGGCACTAACAGAAGCCCGTGTGGCGACATATGCTTATGTCTTTGCAGACCTTCGTTTTGGCTGGGGAATGAAACCCTGAAGGTGCCCCTGGCACTGTTCGCCCTGAATAGGCAGCGCCTGTGTGAGCGGCTGCGAAAGAACCCGGCTGTGCAGGCCGGCGCTGTCGTGCTGCTGCAGGGTGGGGAGGACACCCAGCGCTACTGCACCGACACCGGGGTCCTCTTCCGCCAGGTGAGCCTGCCCTGCTGCCTTCCTGCACCTTCAGTGTGCACCAGGCCTCTGGTGGGCTGTCCGCCCTCCTCCAGCGTCGGGCCTGGTGGGCCTTGGGGAACTTTACCCCCCTGAAGAAGCTCTCGGAGGGCGGGCCGAGGCCTGGGCACCCAGGGGGCCCCAACTCTGGAGGGGTAGAGCCCTCCTAGCTCTGGATGGGGGCAGAGCTGATGCCAGTCAGTCTCAGCTCTTAGGTCAGAATACAGAAAAATGACATTCCTGGGGCAGCAAGCAGGCAAGAAGGCTTCATGGAAGAGGCGGTATTTGGTGTAGGCCCTGAAAGCCAGGGTGAATTCTGATAAGTGCAGTTGGGAGTGGGTGTTCCAGGCTGGGGGTGGGGGGGTTGTCCACAGGAGTGAGTGGTAGGGGGATGGTCTGGGCATGGGTGCAGATGGGTAGGCCTGACTTCCTAGGGCCAGATTCTGCCTGCGGCAGGGAAGACATGGGCTGTAGAGGGCCGGGAGGAGGCATGGGAACGGGGCGCTGGGCAGGAATGGGAGGCCCACACATTCATCCCAGCTTGGCCATTGCTGACCCTGTGACCCTCACTGGGTCTTTGCCCGGGAAGTAGACTAGGGGCGCCTTGAGGTTCTGGAACCCTGCGTGATGGAGGTTGGCCTAGCTGTAGGAAGCCAGCCTGGATGTGGTGGCCTTGGCTGCAAATCACTGGCATCACTCAGTTTCCAGGAGCAGGAGCAAGGACCCTCAACAGAGGGGCTCACCCAGAAAGCTGGAGAGACCCTGAGCTGGCCCCACTCTCATCGATCCCAGCTTTGCACCCACTTTACAGATGATGAAACTGAGCCTCAGAGAGGAAATGACTTGCCAGAGGGGGAGCCGGGATTAATTAGAATCCCATCTCTGGACTCTAAGGATAGGGCTGTCTCTTCTCCCTGCCATACCCAGAGCTGGTGCCTGACATGTTGGGAACTTTTGAAACTCCCTGGGGTCAGGCATAGCCTAGGGGACATGGCCATCTGGCATCCAGGCCAGGAGGAGGCAGGGAAACGTGAAAGGGACCTGAGTGTGGAGGGGCGGCAAGACGTGGCCTCCCCAGCTGGACTGTGTCCACCCCACAGGACACAGATGGGCTGTCAGCTGCTGAGAGCGATTGGAGTGTTTTTGTCGAAAGCGGCTCCCGCTGGAAAGTTTCCCTGTGCCACGTTCTTGCAGCTGCAAGCCTGCAGTCCCCTGGTTGCTAGAGACATGGCGGTCTCAATAAGTTTTTTCTGACTAGTCTTGATGCTTCCTGAGGTTTATGTATTCTGTAGTTTAAAAGCCGATCTCCTAAATTCAGCCTTTGGCTCCCTTACTGCTGTTATGCAAGGTTAATTTTAGAAGAGATCCTCCTCCACTTCATACCTTTATAACATTATTTGAGCTCAGTGTTTATTGCTAAACACTGAAGTCATCAGCTGCCCCGGGGGTGGGAGAAGGAAGTAAGAAGTCCTGAATGGAGGAATCCATTTCCGTGCAGATGTCTGGCCTGGGTGCCTAAGTCAAGGTGGCATTTTGCCCTCCTTCGGGCATGGGGGCAACAGAGAGGCGCAGTAGGGCTGCACCGGGCCTGTGGGTCGTGTGGGCACCCGTGTCCTAGTGTGCCCTGGGGTGCCTGGCCAGGGCCCTGAGGGGTGTGGCCAGAGAGGGTTGGAGGTGGGGCTTGGGCACACGCATGGACCGTGCTTCCTCAGAGGAGGCTCAGAGCAGGGTGGGAGGAGCCAGCTGGGCTGCCCATGCCAAATCTGGAAGGGGGTGGTGGGCAACCTGCCACTGGCACAGAGGGGCAGAGTGCACAGGTGGGGAACTATGTGAGGCTGGGTGGGGGATGGGCTCCAAGAGCTAGGGAGCCTGAGCTGACTCTCTGGGGTGCTCGATCTGACACCCCACCTCTCTCCTTGTGCCTCACATTTTTGTCCTGCTGACCGGGTAACCAAGGTCCTTGTTCCCGTCACAGGAGTCTTTCTTTCACTGGGCATTCGGCGTCACTGATCCAGGCTGCTATGGGACGATTGATGTTGGCACCGGGAAGTCGACCCTGTTTGTGCCCAGGCTTCCTGCCAGCTATGCCACCTGGATGGGAAAGTAAGGAGCAGTCCGGGCCATGTGACTGTGTCTGCTGACCACTAGGGTCAGGGCGGTGGGATGGGGGGCTGGCTTGTGATGGCAAGGAGGGAAGGAGTAGTGGGGGTAAGGGCAGTGTCAGTGGTCGGGTCCATTTACAGCCTGCTTGGGGCCAGATCCTTGCCTCCTTGGTGAAGAAGGGGCCGCAGCCACAGCCTATGGTCATCTTTGTGTTGGAGGTACTATTTCTTAATCTTGAAATTCTGGATTCCCAGCTTTGTTAAAATGCCGGAGGCTTTGGCCCCAGTGGGCCATCACTCCTGCGTGGCATCAGCGGGAGATGGCCCCACCTTGGGTGTCAATGGGGGTTGTCTCGGGTCAGAGAGGGCAGCCTGGGACCCTTCTGCAAGGCCCATCCCTCATGGAGTGTTGCTGGATGCCTGCTCTGTGCCTGTCTCTGGCTCTGATGGAGGCCCTACCTCAGTCAGCTCACCTGTGAGACAGGGCAGTGTCTCTAGGCTGTGTGAGGAGTGTGGGACCGGGGCCTGGGCTGTGCTCGAGGCCTCCTCCCGATTGTCCATGTGACCTACCAGCTCCAGGGCCCTTGGCCATGTCTGCCCCTTGTGCCTGCTCAGAGGTGCCGAGGCAGAAGCCGTACTTAACCATGGGTGCTCGAGGCACTCAGGGGATCCTGCTAAATGCTCATCACCTTTGGCATGTCATTTCTTCCTGGAGAGTGATTCTTCTGGGCTCATGACTCAGTTGCAGCCCTTGCTGCCTGGTGCCCCTGAACACTCATTACCAGGTGGGCTGGTGGGCCTGTGGCTGCTATAGGGAGCTGCTCCGTGCAGAGGGCCAGAATAGGGCCTCCCCCACCAGCCCTTCAGTGCAAACTCCAGAGCCTCCTTTGTTGGCCTGAGAGGTACCTCTTCTGTCATCTTGTGGAAGGGTGGTTCCACGTCACCCAACTCTTGCCTCCCCGTCCTGTTGTAGCCCTGATAGTCAGCCTTCATCATACTCCTGGTTGAATCCTTACGTGTGCCCTGCTTTAAAGAAAAACAGGTTCCGGGTGGTGGCGTGGCCTCTGCAGGTCCCGTGGGTCAGTCTTGCTGGAAGCTGGCCGGATGGCGGGGCATGGCCTCCTCACACAGCAGGTCTTGTCACTGTTGTGGCTGCTGAATCCTTATCTGTGGGACAGTGACAAGGCTGCTCGTGAGACACCGCCGGGGCTGTCATCATAGTGATGGGCACTGTGGGGATGGTTACCTTTGTGACACTGAAATGAGGTGGTAAAGATGCCAGGGACAGGCAGCCAGAATATTTGTGGCTGTTGCCGTTGGAGAGCTGGCCTCTTCTCCCTCCTGCTTGACTCGGGTTGGGACCTGGTGACTGCCTTGATGGGTGAATGTGGCAGGGTCGCCTTGTGGCTAGACTCCTGGTTCTTGCTCATGGGACACCTGCCCTCGAACCCAGCTGCCATGCTGTGAGGAAGCCCACACTCACCCATGTAGGGGGACCTCATGGATGGGAGTGGGGCCCCGGCTGACAGCCAGACCACCCACCAGAGTGGGTGACTCCAAGCCCCAGCCTTTGAGTCCTGCTGAGGTCCCAGACCTCGTGGAGCAGAGATAAGCTGTCCTCTTTGGGCTCTGTGCCAAGTCTGAACCTTCAGAGTTCGTGAATGTGAAAAATATCAGTATGGTTTGCTACAAAGCCCTGTAACTGGTACAGCTGTGGTGAGGAGTTTCCTGGTGGAGTGTAGGTCTGGTCTTGGTAAGAGTATTCTTCCAGAACCCTTCCTTCACACAAGGTGATCACAGAGCTGTGGCCTCTGCCCTGCCTGCTAGTGGCAAGTCCTGCAAATAGCAGGGCCCCTGGCACCTGGGCAGCACCTAGGTGCCCATCTAGCTGCCCTCTGAGCTGCCCCTCAGTCCCGTCTGCTGGCTCTGGGAGTGCCAGTCCTGCGGGCAGAGGGGCTCCGCTGTGAGACGTGGGCATGGATAGGGTGCTAGGGGAGGGTCTGAGCAGGGCCTCACTGCCCTTTCTGTCTGCAGATGGCGGAGGGAGGCTCCAAGCGCATCTCCTCTTCTGTCTGCTGCTTTGCCTTGCATCAAGTCGGGGAGTGCCTATCCTGGAGGGTGGACATCCTTCCAGGGCTGTGGGCGGAGAGGGCTGTCCCTGCCTTGGGAACTCCACCATCCAGTGGGAAAATCTGAGCAAATCTCACCATGTTTCCCCACAGCCACCATCTGGGGAGCCAAATGGCACTTGACTGGAGGGTTTAAAACCCAGGACCTGATTGGTCAGGGAACAACTGTTAGCAGTTGGCTATTCTGAAGTGTAATCCTCAGTAATGCTGGAATAATGTTCTATGCTTTGGCCGTGGCTGGTTTTCAGGGCCGCTGTTAAAAGTTCTCCTTTAGGGGCGTCTGGATGGCTCAGTCAGTTGAGCATCTGACTCCTGATTTCGGCTCAGGTCACGATCTCAGGGTCGTAAGATTGAGACCTGCGTCAGACTCCATGCCCAGTGGGCAGTCGGCTGGAGATTCTCGCTCTCCCTCTCTCTCTGCCCCTCCCCCTGCTCGTGCCCACACATTCTCTCTCTTTCTCTCTCTCTAAAATAAATAAATAAATCTTTACCAAAAAAGTTCTCCTTTAGCCTGGCCCTGCTTTGCTGAGCCAGCTGATTGGCTGGTGTGGACATAGAGGCTTGTGTGACCTTGGAGTGTAGAGATGGGTCTGCAGTATGGGTCTCCCTGTTGGAAAGGCTCCACGCCGGGCAGGCCAGAATGAGCAGGTCGGTCCCAGGGGGCCTTCCGGCTCCAAGGCAGAGAGCTAGACCCTTGTCTCCTGCAGACCTGCCTCCCCACTGTGGCCACCCGGGAGGCCTTTGCCTTCTCCTGCTCTGGTGTGTCCCTCTCCTGGTCCCCATGTCCCGAGCCTTTGGGAGAGAAGGCTCAGTTACAAAGGGACAGTGGCGAAGGGGTTGGTTGTCTGGGGCTGGAGTTGGGGAGTGGCCAGATCTGATTGCGTGTGGCTGTTTCCAGACACTCTCATAATCAATAGGGCTCGGGAGCGAGGCTGTTGGGATTACCTGGCCTTTGCAATCAAAACCCACCAGACTGAACATTTGACCTTCAGCTCCTCAGCTTCCTTTTGAGTCTCTATCTGATGGCTTTTGTGAATCCATCTGGCAGATACCGCACTCCAAAGCCGTCCAGGGAAGCAGCACTCCCATCTGCGGATCTGCCGCTTCCTGCATAAAGGGCAGGGTCCTGTTGTCGGGTAGGAGATGCCGAGGGGCCCGTGGGCAGCCTGCTGCCTGGCCTGTTCCTTGCCCCAGGCCTTTTCTGGGACAGGAGTGTGGTAGCTCCTGATTTGTTTTCATTTGGAATCTTTGCTTACAAAATTCTCATGCCTTTGGATGTGAGTGTTTCCCATCATTTTTGTCAGAATCTGGCTTAGCTGATGGCAGGTTTGGCTGCTGGGGTGTCTGGGGTCCTCTGAGCAGGCAGGAAATTGTCTCTGTGACTCAGTACAGGGCAGCTTCAGTGCCCATAGAGGGTGAGTGACTCTAGGCCAATTTGGGGGACCCTCCTAGAACCTTTGCAGCTTGACTGTGCTCTGCTCCTGTCCCTGGCTGAGACGGTGGGCTCAGAATGTGAGACAGGATGCCTGATGTGGGGTTTGCCAGGAGGAGGGTGCTTACCCTACGGAGGGCACTGCCCAGGAGTGAGTTTCTCTGGGGTTGAGGCCCTGAGGCCCTGAGCTGGTTTGTGTGTGTGTGTGTGTGTGTGTGTGTGTGTGGTATCGGGGGAGTGGTTATGGGGATGGTGCTGTGGGTGGGTGTGATGTATGTATGGTGTGTGTGGTTTGGGTGTGCGCGGTATGTGGTGTGTATGTGCATATGTGCAGTGGGGTGTGTGCATGTGGTGTGCATGCACATGCATGCTGTGTGGGTACGTGTGTGGTATGGTGCAGTGTGCTGTGGTCATGTGTGTATGGAGTGTGTGTGTCGTGTGTATGTGTCGGGGGCGGGGCGTGCACGCGGCACGGTGTATCTCAGGTACGTGGTGTGTGCGTGTGCACATGGAGCGGGGTGTGTGTAGCGTGGGTACTCGTGGTGCAGTGTGGTTTGAGGTGCTGTGTGTGGTATGGCATGCGGTGTGTACGTGTGCATGTGGAGTGGGGGGTTGCATCTGTTGTGTGGTTTCTCGCAGCCACCATTCCCCACCCCCACACACCCCTGGACCACGGCTGCCTCCGCCCGCCCGGTGGCCTCGCCCCGTCTCCCTCTGTCTACAGGGTGGGCACTGTGGTGGGGCACTGAGGAAGGTGCGGGCCTTCCTGAGGACTCTGCGGGAGTTCCTTTGGCTCCTCACGCAGGCGGTTCGGAGGAGCCTGGCCTCCTGGCTGGGCAGGTGCTGAAATCCTCAGGCACCTGTCCCGGGGCTCTGGCTCTGCTGACCACAGGCCTCCTTTGATCACCTCCGGAGCCCTCGTGCTCTCCTCCCCCCCGCCGTGCAGCGGCCCCTCAGTCGCGGTTGTGGTCCTCAGGACCTGGCACCGGCATTGCTGTGGAGAGATCTGCTTTTCTCTGACCAGCCTCTGGATTCTGGAAGTGGTTGCCGACCTCCGTTCGGGAGTGAGCGGCGGCGTTGTGCTGGGAGCAGAATGAGAGGCAACGGCATTGTGTGCAGCTGAAGGCGGACTCTGGCCGCTGGAAATTGATGGTGACTGCTGTAATTTGGTCCTGTTATTTATTCATCAACCACACACAGGTGGGCAGCTGGCCGGCAAGACCTGTGCTTGGCAATATCATATTCTCGAGGGCTCCATCGTGCCCACACCACGCGCATTCCTTTAACGTCTCTCCCACAGGAGGCCCCGCACTGGGTGCTGCTGCTCAGTGTGTCGACCCTGACCCTGAGTTCTGGGAAAGGCCTGCTCTAAGTCGTGCCGGGCCCAGCTGCTGGCGGCGAAGGCACAAACGCCTTTGAGTGGGGCGCTCTCTCCTCTCTGCCACCAAAGCTGTCCCTTCCCTTTGAAGGGAGGATTTCTGGGGTGGGGTCCACGTCCCCTTTGACCCACTCCTTCCCAGTCCACTGGCTTTATCTGGATCTCCAGTATGGTGGGATGTGGCATGTGCTGCCCTGCTGGACCGCAGACTCCAGGCAGGGCAGGGTGCAGGCCCTCCACGTGGCTGCCACCAGCCTGGCGCTCAGTGGGTCTGTAGCTGCCCGGTGACCTTTCCTGCTGGTTCTGGATGGCTCTTGTGGGCATGTCGCTCCTTCTTCAGTCACCCCTCCCGGATCATGGCTGCGGAGCCTCTGGTGGCTGGCTTAACCCTTCGGGTGACATTTAAACTATTTTTACTATAATTAGCCCCCAAACATGAAAAATAAGTAGTATTCAAAACTTAATCATCTTTGCCTTTTTGTAAAGAAAGGCATGCAGAGTGCCAGAAAAGATGCTCACAGCTTGGGGCGCCTGGGTGGCCCAGTCGGTTAAGCATCTGCCTTCGCCTCAGGTCATGATCCCAGGGTCCTGGGATTAAGTCCTCCATCAGGCTCCCTGCTCAGCGGGGTGTCTGCTTCTCCCTTTCCCTCTGCCGCTCCCCCTGCTTGTCCATTCGCTCTCTCTCTCCGACAAATAAAATCTTAAAAAAAAAAAAAAAGATGCTCACAGCTTTTCAGATTATATCTGTCAAGTGGTCATTCCTGTTGAGAACCAGGCCTGTGGTAATTGGGTGATTTTGGCCCTTGAGGCCCAGTGGGTGTTCTGGACTGTGTCCTTCAACCTCGTTGAGGAGGGCAAGGGGCACATGGTGGGGGCTGGCACCCGCCCTCACTTCCTCCCAGATAATCAGGGTGGCAGCGGTTGGGCTGGCTGGCCCTGGCTGCTCCTTGGCTCCTGTGGCAAGTGGATGGCTTGTGGCTGGCAGGCGAGGGCTGGACAGGCGAGTGTGCAGCCCCGGGGCCACCCACAGATCACAGCTACCTGGTGTTTGCCTAGCCTTTACCCCTCCTCCTCCTATCTCCTCTGCTTCCACATTGTGAAGATCTTGACCTCAGGCTGAGTACACGGAGACGTTCCCGGATCTCAAGTCTAGGTCTGTGCAGAGGCCTGACCGCCAAGACTCCTGGGCAAGGCAGGCAGGCAGGCAGGCAGGCACACATTCCCTGGGGGGGTGGCTGAGATGCCCCCCTGTATGGAGCATCCCTTAAAAGCAGGTTCTTGGCACTTCCAAAATATTCTGGCAGTTTTCTTTGGATGCCTGTCACAGCTGCAAGCGACGAAGTGATGGGGCCAGAGGTGGGTTGGAGACCTGCTGAGGATGTGGGGCGTCTGTCCTGGAGCTGGGACCACAGCCGGTGCAGTCGAGGGTGGACGTGGTGGTGAGGACACCGGTGGCCCCACCTCACCCTTCTGGCATGTGCTTTTGTGCATGGCTGAGAGTGTCACCACTTAGTCGCCAAGGCTCAGTGAGCTGTCCGTGGTAGACAGAGAACCGGGCCTCCAGCATCCGGGTGAGGTGTTTATCATCCGTTCTGCCCTGTAGCTGTTTCAGGCTGTGCTAATGGCCTTGCCAGACTTTGGCCATTTAACTTTTGAGTCCTGTCTCGGACGTGGAAGCTAATGTGACTGCATTGTGCAAACTTAATAACAGCAAGAGCTTGACACCCAGTGCCCCCTTCAGAGAAGACAAAAGGGTGCTCGCTGCGTGTGGCTTTGAGCTCCCTGCTGGTCTCCAAGGCCCGCCCATCTGTTCCCTGGTCCATGCTGCCTGCTTCCTGGCCACGATCTGTCTGATGCATGCTTGAGTGGAGAGGGGAGTGGTGCAGGGCTCAGGGAGGGGAGTGGGCTTCTCTTTACTGGCCAGTGACTTTGGTCACTGGTGTCTCACAGGCACAGGGAGCTCACTCTTGGAGGTGGTCATCTCCAAGTCTGGAAGTGTACTCCCTCCCCTGTCCCCTCTGGGCCTCCCCAGGCACCCTGTCCTTGGCACCCTCACCCCCGTCATCTGCTCACCCTTGAGAGTCCAGGAAGCACAGGCTGAGAACCATCTGCTGTTTTCTCCTGAGGCCTCTTTCGGATCTAACACTTGGTGACTAGAATACCATGTGATCACAGGCGGGCTGGGGGCATATGCCCCCATGCTGATGTGGTGCCTAGGCGTGGGATGGCGCAGGATGGCGTGTGTGCGTCATTAGACTTGGCTGGTGACACCCTCCCCTCATGGCTAGTGTTCCACCTCGTGTGAGCCCTGTCACCAGCAGTGACATCAACTCAGTCACTGACCGGGAGGCTAGGGAGTCCATGCTGCACTGCGACCATGACCGGGAGCCCTTTGGGAGGTGGCCCAACCTCCTCCTCCCTTTGTCTCTCTCTTCTCATGGCTGATTTTTCAGGGATGATGAGTAAGCTTGAATGTTTCTCATCACAATGAGTAATACTGATATTGACTTCTTTAAAATGTTAATTTAAAAACTTTCCTCTAAAGAGGCTCCATGGGGGAGCTCCTGGGAGGCAGGTTATTTCATGCCCCAAAGGGTATGCTGGCTGGCTGCCCGGTGGGCTCTCACTGGTGGTGGAGGGGGAAGTTTGGTCTGCAGATACTTACTGCAGGTGGCCAGGGTCATGGGCTCCAAGGACGAGTGGAGGTCAGCTGGGGGAGGTCAGGGGAAGCAGGTGTGGTTCAGCATTCACTCTGTGGCCCCGTGCCCTTTGCTGCCCGAGTCTGTGTCAGGGCAGGGCTGGGCCCGGGGCTTTATGGTCTGGGCTTGGGGGTGGGAAGGCAGCCTGTGCTGAGTATGGCCAAACCCTGACCCTGGCATTCCTTGTGTTTCCCTTTGAGGATCCACTCCAAGGAGTACTTCAAGGAGAAGTATGCCGTGGATGACGTCCAGTATACAGACGAGGTCAGTAGCAGCCGACTCCTCGCTGAGCCGTTGAGGCCTCCCTCACTCCTCTGTGCTGATACCCCCTTCCTCTCCCTGCCATTGCCTGGCTGCCTGCTGTGGGATACCACCTCTCGGCCACCACCACCTCAGCAGTGCCCTCGTTCAGAGAGTGCAGGCGGGATGTGTGTACCTCAGACTTCCCTGAAGAGGCCCCCTTTGCCTGGCCAGTGGCCCTGACTCAGTGGCTGGAGGCCTCTGGTACCTGGGTTGTGGCTGCTGAGCTCCCCAGAGGGAGGACGTCTCTGGGAGGTCTCATCTAAATGCCCCCCTGGCTCAGCCTGGGCCTTCACATGTTGGGGGATCCTCTCTGTAGCCACGGCTGGTTGTACATGCTGCTGCCAGAAAAGCCCCAGACTTTGAGAGGCCCGTGGGGTGCAGTGCAGTTGTTCGTCCCCTGGCTTTAATCTACTTCCCAGCGTGGCTGCCCAGTGGTGGCATGTGGCCTGGGTATGTGGATGACTGTCCTTCTGGGGCTTTGCATCTGTCCCAGATCCAGGCAGTCACAGGGGGCTGTCCCTGACTTCCACTGCTGATGGGATGGGGCTGGGGCAGAGATGAGAGCACAGCCATGCCCCCCTGTGGTCTCCGTGGGGGACCAAGGTCCCCAACACTGCAGCCACGCCGGGCATACAGGGAGGCCTCTCTGCTCGGTCCCTGGGCACTGTTACAACCCCCACACCATGTGTGGGTCAGTGCTAGGTAGAACATAAGCACCAAGAGGTCGGCACCTGCCGCTCGGGGTCCACCCCCAGCCTGGCAGGACCAGCTGGATGGGGCCCTCCCATGGCACATTTCCCTAGCCAGACCGAGATCGCACGTGGACATACCTAAGAGCTGGGGCCCAGTGTGGAAGCAGCTGAGGGGCCAGCCAGCTGGAGACCAACAGCTCCCCCTTCCCCTGGGTAGGACACGGACTGTGTTGGGGAGTGACGACACTGGTGGGAAGCAGGTTCGCAGGGATCCTGGCCAGGCCCACAGCGTACTGAGAAAGCAGTGTGTCTCGGCCCTGGGGCAGGGGCCCGACGCAACCTACTCGGGGATGCCCAGCCCCAGGCAGGCCTGCGTTAGTGCTGCCCCACACACAGACACGGCCCTGCTCCAGCTCTGCTGCCCTAGACTGCCGTGCCCAGTCCTCTCTGTGTATCCTACCATGCTCCGAGGCCCGTGCCAGCCGGCTGTATCCCATGCTGGTCCCCACTGGCGCCCCCCCCAGCCCCGGCTCGTGGGACCTGTGGTGGACTTGCTGGGTACTGGCTGTGTTCTGCTCTGCACTCTGCCTTTTGCTGCTTTCTATTTGTCTCTAATGCCCAGTTCCTTCCCCCAGACATTACTGTCACATTCTGCCCTCCTGGCTCCAGGGGCATGCGGGCGTCAGAGCTGGTTGAGACAACTCAGCAGCCAGGACACGGTCTGCTGCAGGAGGTGACTGGCAGGGCGGTGCCTGGTCAGGAGGGTCTTGGGCAAGGAGTGCGGCTTGCGTCCACGAGGCCATGGGCGCCTGTTTCTGCAGCACTTGCTGCCTGGTTGGCTTGTGGAGATGAGGCTTTTGATGGATCTTTCTTTTTTGTCCTGGGATTTCATTACCAAGTTACTGGGGGTGACTCATAGCATCTAAAGAGTCTGTTAATACACATGTGACCTGTTGTATTGATCTCTTTGAGTATAGATCTCAAATTGTCTGAACATATATTTGCACGCCCCGATGAGGTCATTTGCCACTTACCTTCTATCTCTAAGTACTAGGGAATGAGTACTAGGTACTAGGGAGCAGTGACTTGTTCCATCCTCAGTTCTGGTTGTGTCCCTGACCCTCTCCAGGTGTATCCCTCCTGCCTCCATAAACTGCGTTTTAACGTTACTGCCCTTGGGGACCTTGACCTTCCCAGAAACTTGGAGGGGGCAGCCCGGGACTCAGCCCACCCAGTCAGAGTGTCTCTGTGCTGCAGCCTCCCCAGCTGTTCTCTGACATTGTTGCTTTTATGTCTGCAGGACAAAAAAAAAATCACATTCATCCTGTGATTTCTGGGGAGAAGGAGGGGAGTTGGCCTCCAGATGCAGAGACGTGGGTCTAGAGCGTCGGGACGGGAAAGCCTGTGGCCATCGTGCAGAGTCACGGCCCCACAGAGCAGCCCACTCTCAGTCTGTATTTACGAAGCAGAATCTTAAATGAAGGCTTCAAAGGACAGGATCTTGGGTCCAGGAGCTATCTGCCGTGTCCCATCATCATCGCTGTCGTGGTTCATCAGTTCTGTCATGACTGTTAGACTGCCCTGGTTCTTACTGGAGACGAGGGCTCGTTGTTGACAGCTGGTTGGGTGCTTCACTCTGGGGTGGCACCTGTAGGTTCCGGTAACATTGAGATGGATCCCCTCATCTCTTGCGCCGTGTCCCATGGTGAACCCACAGCTCCTGCCCCATGGCAGAGGAGGAGGCAAAGGCCAAGGTAACGGGCCTTGCCCGCAGCCCCCCAGCCAGGGAGCAGCAGAGTTAGGGGGCAACCCCAGGACCTTTGGACCCCAGAGACGCTCCACTTCTGCATTTATCCTGTCAAACATAGGGGGTGAGTCAGGCTCCCAAGTGTCTTAGATATTCTGTGGTTCAAAATGGAGCTTGACGCTATAAACTGCTGGACGGAGATGCTTGTCCTGGGAGGCCTTTGAGATGCTTGGGGCCTACTCAATCACGAAAGGTGACAGGAAGCCCCTTGCATCGGGGAAGGGCTCGCCAGGCCAGTTTTACAGTGTGGGCTCCCAGCTGACTTGGGGCTGCCTCAGCCATCCGTGACAAATCACAGCTGGGAGGCAGCTCACTCCTGTCTTTTCTGAAAGAAGGCAGGAAGCCCCACACCCCAGGCCATGGCTGGTCACTTGCTGTCATGTATAAAATGCAGGTGTCTGATAGAGCTCCTCTCATCCCCAGAGATGACCCTGCTTTTAATTCTTGAGAGGGCAGAGCAAGTGGCACTTCCCCCGAGAAAGGGGTGCACAGTGCACACTTGCTGTCCTTTACAGAAGGCAGAGCAAGTGGCACTTCCCCCTAGAAAGGGGTGCACAGTGCACACTTGCTGTCCTTTACAGAAGGCAGAGCAAGTGGCACTTCCCCCGAGAAAGGGTGCACAGTGCACACTTGCTCTCCTTTACAGAAGGCAGAGCAAGTGGCACTTCCCCCGAGAAAGGGGTGCACAGTGCACACTTGCTGTCCTTTACAGAAGGCAGAGCAAGTGGCACTGCCCCCGAGAAAGGGGTGCACAGTGCACACTTGCTGTCCTTTACAGCCCCAGGCAGATGTTGGGAGGTGCCGGGGTCGTGGGCTCGGATTTGGGCAGGATGGGTGTAAGAGAAACCATCGTGGCACTCTGGCGATGGATGCCGCCTGCCTCACAGCCTCAGCGTGGGGGGACATCGGGGAGTGGCGGGGGCTGTGCTGGCATCTCTGAAGGGACAGCTGCTACGTGGGACTGCTGGTCCAGAGTTGCTGGAAACTCCTGATTGTTCAGAAGGAGCCACAGATCCGTGTTGTTTGTTATCTTTCCTGATGTTTACATTCTGGAAACAAGTTCAGATTTTTAGACGCATTGCCTAGCCACCAAGTTGCACCCTCGTTTCAGATGGCCATGAAAAACAGTTCATTTTTAAAGATTTATTTATTCACTTTGGAGAGAGAGAATGCACGTGAGGGAGAGGGAGTCTGACATGGGGCTCAGTCTCATGACCTTGAGATCATGACCTGAACCAAAACCAGGAGTCAGACGCTTCACTGACTGCACCAGCCAGGTGTCCCAAAACAGTTCATTTTTAAAAGCTTGGGTGCTTGCGTGGTGAAGCCCAGCTCTCTAGACCAGTGCAGGCTTTCTTGAGAGCACTGGTTAAGGACTGCCCTGCCCCTTTCTCTGGCGCATCACCCAGGAAGAGTAGCTTGCAGGTCTGGCCGGGGCCCTGAGCATGAGGGTGCATGAGGGGTCCGCGGGAAGCCTCTGATTGTCCCCAAGGGAGGGTCCCTCGCCGTGCTCGAGGCTCTGATAAATTCTGCCTGTGCCATTTCCCTCAACCTGCCAGAGAGGCCCTGCTGCCCAGGAAATTGATGCTGGCTGTGGGATGCAGCACGTCAGGGGCATTTAACAGCAGTGGTTTGTGAAAGCCGATGGGTCCCTGGGGGCCACCGCTCCGTGGAAACGAGGCCCAGCGTTGACAGAGCCGAGCCGGCCTGTGCGCTAGAGCTGCGTTTTGAGCTGGCGACACAGAGACGCATCCCGTCTCCTTTATTTCTGAGGCGTGGAATCGGGCTGTGCTGAGGAGAACGTAGTGCTAATGGGTCTCCGTGCAGAAGGGCGGCTGGAGCTGCCAGGCTGGGGGAGGTTTTACAACCGCAGAAGTAACCAGGGTCCACTCGAGCAGTCGTGATCAATTGGAGACGCCACGCCACCACAGCTAGCAGCCGCCCAGCCTGCTTGGTGCGTCGGCTCTCGGGCCGTCTGTGCCTAGGGCGGCACGGAGAGGCCTGCTTTCTCCATCACACCTACCCAGTGCATCCCGAGCCGTCGGCGAGAGAAAAACCATCAGAACACACATTTGTGATCTGGCCCCCCTCTGCCAAGGACAGGAATGCGTGCCGTCCCCGGTGCCTGCTTGCTGTCCGGGACTGCCGCCGTAATTGACAGAGCCATTCTGTGCTGATGCATGGAGATCCTTCACGTCGACGTGACAGCACACCCAGGGGCCAACACACACAGCTCTTGTGCCTTTTAATGAGTCCCCCCTCGTCCAGGAGGGCCTGCGGGAGTGGCAGGGATTCAGCTGAGCCATTGGTGTGTGCAGCACACAGTGGAGGGGGTTCAGTCGTCCTCAGAGCAGTTCCGGAGTCAGATAGGAGGGTCCAGGGAGGCGGAGGTGGGCACACATCTGGAGAATCGTCGGGCCACCCGCATCAAAAACCTCAACGAAGCGTGTGGCTTTTCACCCAGCAGTGTCACTGGGTCTATTTTTTTTTTTTTTTAAGGAAATACATTTTTAAAGGAATTTATGTTAAGGAAATAGCCTTGTATATAAGAGTGCTCATTAGGGCATCACTTACAGTAGTTAATCATTAGAAGTTATTTAAGTGTCCGGTAGAGCAATGAATGAATGAACTGCGCCGTGTCCATTAAGAGAGCCATACAGCCGTGTGTTCAACTCTGGCCTCTGCTCGTTTTTAACTGTGATTCTGGACAAATTATGGAATCCATCAGCTTTCTCACATTTGTGAAATCTGGACACGAGTAGCCCTAACTCCCTGGGTGGTTAGATGAGAGATGATGTCTGGAGTGACCGGCACAGGCCAGGGACTGGATCAGGGGCTCGTTGGGCATTTCCCCTCCCCCGGCGGTAGTGACTGGTAAAAATCACGTAGTTGGAGAATACTGCATCTCAGGAAACAAGTGAAGTGTGTAACTTCATGTGATCCAGATGTCATTACAGATCTCTGTTTTCACGTGCAGAGATAAAAAGTCTCTGGGGATGGCATTGTAGGTGTATTTTATCTTCTTATAGTTTTCAGTATATTCCAGGTTTTCTCTGGGAGCCTCTCAGTATTAAAAAACATGTATATACATATGTCAAAACTTATCAAAATGTGCACTTTAAATATGTGCATTGTAGAGCGTGTCAGTGATAGCTCAGGAAAGCTGTTAAAACAACAAACAACAAATTCTTCTCACGCTCACCCGTGTCAGGGTGTGAAAGTTCCGGGTGGGGGCAGGGGGGACTGAAATACAGCAGTGGCCTTGGTAACCAAGGTGCACGGCAGACTGAGGCGTGGGGGCCAGGAGAGGAAGAAAGCGTTTCCACCAGGGTGCTTGGTGCTCTCGGGTACAGATGTCCTGGCTAATGCAATATGGTGGGCACTTTGCCAAGGGAGTGGAGCCGGAGATGAGGGAGTGAATGAACCTGTCTGGGGAACAAAGGGCCTCACTTCTGAGTACTGTTGATGAGGGGGAGGAGGCATTCCAGGCAGGGGTCAGAGCCCGAGCAGAGGCATGGAGAGGTGAGGTTGCATGGCACACTTATTCATAGGGCTGGGGTAGGAAGCAGCCCGCATGCAGGGACGTGAGGCCTGAGTGGATCAAGGTGGAGGAGGGATGGAGAATGGGAATGTGGGATGGGGGACAGAGGATGGGGTTGGGGGTAACTTCCTCCACACAGTCTAGGAGATCACTGGGGGCAGGGAGGAAGGTGTCTGCCTGGGGACAGGAGGCTGTTGGGATCAGTACCTAAGAGGCAGTAGGAACAGGTCTTTCAGGAGGGACTGGCAGATGGACAGAGGTGCTGGCCTCGGGGGAGGGGTCTGGTGTGGAACCTGGGACATGTGTGGGGCCCAGAGGCAGGGTGGCATGTGGGAAGGTGTGCCAGGTGTAGGTGTGAATCCCTGTCTGGCACTTGATAGCCACGTGGCTTTCAGAAGTCCTTTGGCGTCTGCGAGCCTTGGGGTCCTCATCTGCAGGATGGGGACAACATCACTGCCTGTTTTAGCAACCGGCTGGCATCGTTAAGTCATGGTGGCGTAGCATCTCCATCAGATGTCTTCTTGGTTGCTCTAAAGTGGATTTTTCTTTCTGACCTTTTAGATCGCCAGTGTCCTGACGTCACAGAGCCCCTCTGTCCTCCTCACTTTGGTAAGTGGCTGGTGTCCAGGGACCAGGCACCCATGGGGAAGGGTTTTAGGGAGCTGCCTGCCCCTGCAAAGGATTTGGAAACTGGAGAAATGGTCATGGGTAACACGTAGCAAACACCTCATTCAGGATGGCTGAATACATCCAGGACCACGTCCTCTATCTTCCGTGTCCCTGGGATGTGCCGTGTCTTTGCAGAAGACACCACGCCTACTCCAAGGGTTAAAACCCAGCTGGAGGATGGGTTTGTGTCAGGCTGAGCTCATGGAGTTGGTGGGTGTAGAATATCAGTGTGCTTCTACCCTGTGTCTCCTCCATTGTTAATAGACTTTTAAAGACACACCCATGGCGCCTGTCCGTGAGATTGCTGGACTGTTTGGCATTGATTTAGAATTGGTTACGCTGAATGAGCTGCCATGGCCTGGGGGTGGGTCGGGGTGCACGGTCGGCCCCTGGTGCCTTAAATAGGGCTGTGGGGGCCCTTGGGCTTTGAAATGGCTCAGGGTAGACGCCTGCTTTCTTGCACTTTTTTGACCTTGGGGAGTTTCAAATATGGAGAGTGTATAATGCTTCTTCCCTCCCAAAATGACCCTTCTTCCCCTTGTTCATCGATTCTTTTTCAGAAATAATTCTTGGTTTTTTTTTTTTAAAGCACTTCACATGGTGTCTTTTTTCCGCTCTGCTGTTTTGATGGCTGAGCAGGAAGATTACGTGAGATGTTTGTGGTCGGAGGTGACCCGATGTGTTTTCTTTGGGGGGCATTATTCAACGTTGGCCTGCCGTTCTCTCGGAACAGAGAAGGCCTTGCCTCTCTGGGGATGGCACACTTTTCTTTGAGTCCCTTGTTTTGTCTCCTCTCCTCTCCGAGTTCCACTTGGAGTCTCCTTCCAATCAGGGAAAGGACAGGGTTGTACCACAGCTCCGTGGTGTCACTGAGAAGAGGCCATCGTGTTGGGGTTGAGTCCTACCCGCGTCTCCAGGAGGGCTGGATTTGACAGTGGGGAGTGTGTGCATGAGGGAGATGGGGCCAGCCTGGGAGAGCAGATGGGGAGGAGTGGTCCCGTCGCCCCTGTCTGTGCCTGCACAGCCTGAGCTGGTTTCAGCAAAGTGGTCTGATGGAGGAGGCTTTCGTGCACCTGGGACGCTGTTTGTGCAGCCCCTTTCCTCCACCTTCAAGCTGTGGCAGAGAACGGACAGCTTGCTTTTGTGCACGGGTGGAAGGGCAGGGTTGGGTGGGAGTTACCTGAATGGCAGGAAGGGATGTGTTTGCTGGGCGGGGGTGGGGACTCCAGGTTCTTCCCTAGTCGTGAGACTGGATGGAGGAGGCAGGCCCTCCCACGCAGACGGTGGGGACCCCGTGGGGCGCCCCCATATGCCGAGTCCGCCCTTCATGCTCCCTCTGTCTCTGCAGCGTGGTGTCAACACGGACAGCGGCAGTGTCTGCAGGGAGGCCTCCTTCGAGGGCATCAGCAAGTAAGTCCTGGGGCCCCTGGAATGGTCTCCCTCCTTCCCCGCTCACCTCTTCACCAGCAGGCTTTGCCCTGTCTGCAAGCTAGACACAAAATACGTGAACAGGAGGCTGCTAAGAAGGAGTCAGATCGGGTATTTTGAGGAAATGTTTAGAAAAATAGTTTTCCTAAAATCACTTCAACTTCTGCTTCTCGGTTGAGCTCCGTAATGCAAGTGCAGACCTGCCCGGGCTTGGGGAGCACGTGCAGGTGGGGGCCTGCTCCCTCTCTAGAGATCTGCTCTCAGCTCTGTGGTCCTTACTCTTCTCAGCTCTTCCCCTCGGTCCTGGCACTGACTTCTCCCAGCCTGCATCCTCTGTTGCCCCGGTCTCAGATAGGGACCCCCTTACCTGCCCTCGCTCCCTAGTTTAGCTCCAGGGCTGATCCTCCAAACCCTACTCCCCCTTCTGGGCCTCTCCCGGCAGGAAGGCAGATATGGGACCGAGGTAGGGCACCGTGCCCTCCTTGTTCCTCTTACACTGAGGTCCCTGGAGAGCTGGGCTGTGTCCCTGGGCCGGCTTGGGACTGGCCCTGGGGGGGTCTGTGGGGCCCCAGGCTGTGGCAGAGGAGCCCTTGGGGGGGCACCTGCTCCTCCAGGCTGCTAAGTGTGGATGCCCCCCAGCCTTGCTCCTGGGCCTCCATCCCCAGCTCCTCCCCCACCACCCTTACCCTGCGCCACTGCGTCCTGTTGTCCTTTGGTGGACCGAGGCGGAGACAGAGGAAGTGCCTTATAATTATGTATGAGCCTGAGCCACGGGGAGTTTGTGCGTCTGTGTGATGTAGGGGTGATTAGGAAGGATTATGAGCTCATAAATATGTATCACTCCCCCAATGATAAGAGCGATGGGATGGGGGCGAGTATCAGGTTTGCTTCTCATTGCTCAAATCCCTGCATCCTCTTGGGAATTTCCCCAGAGTAGCCACGTGCTCGCTCTTTGAAATGCCGGCCGTGGAGCCACCATTTCCCCCCAGGCCCCGGAGTGGAGCAGAAGGCATGGGCCCAGCCCGCTATGGCTTGACCTGGGCCCAGCCTCCCCTTGTCTCCCAGCCCTACCGAGGGGCCACTGCCTGGCTTACCTGCCTCGACCAACACCAACATCTGTGTTCCCATGGGCTGGCCCCTCCAGCCTCCCTAGGTCTCTGCCTCGTGGGGAAGGCCCTGAGTGGGAGGAAGGTGCCTTCACGGTCACCTCACCGACCAGTGTTTTGACCTTAACAGAGCTTGCCCCCTGAGCCTCAGCTTCCCCACGCATAGCATGGTATTGCCGGGCTTGCCATGGGGGCAGAACGGGATCGTGCTCTGCCCCGGAGCCTGGCGTGGAGCTGGTGCTCAGGAAACTGTTGTTCACTTGTTCACAAGCACATCCTCGCCAAGCCCTGTTGCTCCCCTGAGCCTCAGTCTCCCCAGCTGTGCAGTGGGCAGGTAGACTTCGGAATCACTGATTATAAGATTCCCAATGTCAGTGAGTGCGGGTTCTTTGCCTGCCCCCTCCAGAGGTTTCTGGTGGCCGAGAATGCCTCCCCAGCACCCCAGGAACAGTTGTGCCAGGTGGTATGGCAGGTATGGGAGGCAGCTCTGGTTGTGGCCCCTGAGAGTGGAGCTCCGTTGGCTGCTCCCCAAGTTTTCCCAGAGAGGAGGCGTGGGGAGATTCCAGGGACATCGCAGTCAGTGGGCTGTGGAAGCTGAGGCCTCTTCCCTAGGAGGAGTCCTGCTGTGAACATGACCTCTCCCTTCAGTAGGCAGACCTCAGCCTCTGGCCCCTGTTGTTCCGTGGGACCCCTCAGCCCCTACCAAGAGCTCAGAGGAGCCTGTGCTCTGCCAACCCCCCACCCTGCCCAGTCGGCATTTGGAAGCTTTTTTGGAGAACCAGGGGCTGCCTTAACTTTTGTTTGTTCTCCCCAGGCCCCGGCTGGGGGCCCTCTCTGATCTGTAGTCCAGTCCAGATGAGGCTGACTCTGAGGTACTCCCCAGCCCCTCACTGCTGGGCTGAGAGCCTCTGCCCGCAGGGCTGGGGGATTTGTTTCCATACCCATGTGTCTCGGCTGACGCATTGCTGGTGAGAGCCCCTCCCCCGTTTCTCTCTGCTTCGGAGCCCCCTGACCTGCCTGTGGTCCTCCCTCCCTTCCCTCTGGGACACCCTTTGAGCAGGTTGGCCCTCAGGTTGCTCTGTGGGGTGGGAGCCTGTGGTGGGGGCCCCTACCCCGCATGCCATGGGTATGACTTCGGGCCCCAGTCTCTGCCTCCAGCTGCCCGCTGGAAAGTCCTGTCTATGTCGCAGTTTCTGGATGCCGCTCTGTCCCCTGGCTGCCAGCACCTTGACTCGGTCGCCTCGTGGCTTCTGCCATTGTCCTTGAGGGCTGCTGCAGCTCAGCCACATTCACCTGCCTGCCGCGTCTCCAGCTGTTTGCTGCGGATAATAATAGCCTGTTTCCTAAGCAAAATGAGTCTTGTTATTGTCCTACTTTCTATCGGTGTCTATCACCGGTGGTTTCTTACTGCCCTAATAAAGCATCTTATTCCTGGAAGTTTGGGTTTTGACCCTTTTGAACTGCTCTGAAACACCTCACATCTTGGATTTTTGAACGACCTGCTGTGGCAGAAGTTCAGCTTTGGCCTCTAGATTTATGCTGATGGGCCATCCCAGGCCACCTTTGTCCCTTGGCATGGGGTGGAGGGGAGAAAGGAGCTGATCATAGAACAGTGGCCTCACCTGTCCACCCAGTCCAGACCTTCTGGGCGCTCATCCAGGTGGGCAGTCGGCCTGCAACCCTCTCTCCAAATGTGGCTCCTTGGGGTTGGCTGCCTCTGGGTCTGTGACCTTGGTGGGGCTGTGGGTTAGGTCCTGGGAGACTTCAGACCTCTCTCAGCCTTCTTGGATCATGGCAGGGGCCAGGCTTGCAATGGTGGGGATGGTAGAGAACCAGGAGCAGAGGGAACAGGAAGACAGGGGTGGGGTGGGGGTGGTAGACATGCATCGGGATCTTCCTATGGCCCAGAGCTCCTGGGGTTATGAAGAAGGCTGTCTCTGTTCTCCCGGGGGTGACAGAAGCAGGTGGGGACTGTCTGCTGGGCTTTGTGCTGAGTTTGGGCTCTGGCCCAGGCCACACCTCTGTGGCCACACGGGAGCAGGGAGAGCTCCCACAGAAGACGTGGAAGGATCGGACACCCCGTGGGCTCTGGCTGGAGAATAGGGTCAGGTGCTCCTTGCCAGGTCCTGCTGAGGGCCTGGCCAGGGCTGTTCTGTGGCCAGAGCTAGCTGGAGCTGAGGTAAAGAGGGTAGGGGAGCGGTAAGGAGGGCGTGGGGCTTCTCCCCATGGGCTGCCTGGAGCAGTCGGTTCCTGTAGCCTGGGAGCAAAGGCAGACACGATAAATCTTTGCTACCGTCTGAGGAGGTAGACATCAGAGCAGATTTTCCTGAGAGAGAGGGAGGCTGACCATGGAGGAGAAGGTCATCTGCAGGGGCCAGGTGGCCCTTGGGGGTGCCTTCCTGCCGTGAGACAGTTCCCTTCAAAGCAGGCAGACTGCCCAGGAGCCCTGGGCCAGGGCAGTGAGTTGCTGAGGGCTCAGCTTCATGTCGTTGTCTGAGAGAGAAATATGGTCAATATTTTACATCAGCTGGTTATTCAGGATAAGCATATTTCTTATCTTTTGGCATTTACTTAAATTGCCTTGCATATTTGAAGACAATTGGTTACAAATTAATTCCACTTAAATAAGCAGTTAAATATGAAATTGCTGAATTTGGGGGTTGCTAATGCAGGGACATAAATATTCAAAGATGTGAATTTTTAAACCCAGGAAATAGAGGGACTTTGTTAAAACCTGATGATTACAACAAAATGCCGGTCTGTGGTGGGGGGACTGGGCTTTGTGGTTACTGGTAACTCGCATATCAAGTTACTATAGATTAACTTGAGCTTCTCGTTATGGTCCATGGAATCTCCATGAGGAGACAGGAACCCACCCCAGCCCCTAGCAGGAGAGGGCAGTGGGGGGCCCTTGCAGAGCACATTCTCCAGAGGGCCTCACCTCCTTCCTGGGATTAGAAACAGCAGGGAAAAGGCCAGGGGCCCAGGCAGGGGCATTTGGGCCCATCCTACTCACCCTTTGTCACCCATCCCTCAGGCTGAGCCCACCAGGGAATTACCCAATGCTTCCAGGACACTTGCTCCCCGCCCTCATAGGCACTGGTGGATTTGTTTTTACCCTAAAGAGTACAGAGGCAAAAGCAAGGAATATCCAAATTTTATCACCCCAAGTTAAACCCTGTCAACACCGTGGGGAATGTCTTTTGGACTCTTCTGTGTGTCTCTTGAGTGTTTCTCTGTCTGAGTATTTTTGTACCTGGGTGCCCTCTTGCATGAGTCCGTGTGTTTCCGTGTGCGTGTATATTTAGGGGTAAATCTTTCTGTATTAGTCTAAGTGTATGCCTGTCTGGGTGTCTGTGTGTGTGTGTGTGTGTGTGTGTGTTGCATATAATTATGTGCGTGCCCGCCTGGGCATGTGTTCATTGTATCTTGGGTTTGCATCTGTGTTTGTGTGCTGGGTCACTTGGCTGCTCATGTGTCTGTAGGAGCATGTGTGTATGTGTACGTACATTTTATAAAGTGAAATTTTACTGCTGTGTTTGCCTGCTGAGTAGATAGGCCATTGCTTTTCCTAGCGTCAAAGTGACATTTGGGGAAATGAGAGGCAGAGTCTGTGTTGTCGTCTTGATTTATGTCATCTGCTGCTCTGTTCTTGACTCTCAACCATGTTGGCTGCCTGTGGTCTCTTTGATATTTCACAAGTAGGGCTTTGATGCTACAACATTTCAGGTGACTTTGAGTTGGTCTTATTTGTGTAGTTAGGAGTCCCAAAAGCTTTGGAGATCTGGAATCCTCCCAGCCCTGTTAATGCCCCCTTCCCACTTCTCTCCTCTGTCCTTCCTTTTTCAATGGGCTCAGCCACCAGTGGGGGTGCCGGATGCATAACCACGGCATTAGTTAGGTGTTTTCAAACACCAGTAACGGGGCCATGGAGAGTCCTTGCTTGGTCACAAGCCAGCATGCCCTGTGTATAATATCCTGACCTGAGATGGAGCAGGGCTCAGAATCCAGGGCATTGAACGCCTGCCCTGGCTTCTCTGTCAAGGCTTGTATTTTGTGCTGGGCCATGCCATGCTTCCCCAGCTCTCTCACTGCCAGCTTGAGCTCTGGGTCACACATGATGTGCCCCAACCTGATCTTTTTGTCTCTTGGGGTCTCCTTTTCAATTGTGTTTCTCTTACCAGAGAACAAATTTTGGCTTTATAGATTTTTTTTTCATTTTATGTTTGCCTTTTATTTCATTGATTTCTGTGCTTTTTAATTTCTTTTTAATTTCTTTAGGTTTGTTCTTTCTCTAGCTTCTTGAGAGAGAAGAAAGGGACATGCTTGGGGATGGGAGATTAGATCATTGTCTTCTTTTTTTTTCTTTTTTAAGATTTTATTTATTTATTTGACAGAGAGAGAGGCATCAAGAGAGGGAACACAAGCAGGGGGAGTGGGAGAGGGAGAAGCAGGCTTCCTGCCGAGCGGGAAGCCCCATGCGGGGCTCGATCCCAGAACGCTGGGATCATGACCTGAGCCGAAGGCAGAGGCTTAACGACTGAGCCACCCAGGTGCCCCATCTTTTTTTTTTTTTTTTAATATTTTATTTATTCATTTGAGAGAGAGCGCGCACGAGTAGGAGAGGCAGAAGGAGAGTGAGAAGCAGATTCCCTGCTGATCTGTGAGCCCGACATGGGTCTTGATTCCAGGACTCTGAGACCATGACCTGAGCTGAAAACAGATGGTTAACCATCTAAGCAACCCATGCGCCCCATCGATCATTGTTTTCAATTTTCTTTTCCACTAAATACGTTTAGAACTATCAGTTTTCCTCTGGGCATTGTTTACCTGCATTTCACCAGTTCTGATATTTTATCATGTTTTTATTTTCTAATTTTGTTAATTCTTTTTTGAACAGCAGGTCTTTAGAAGTGTGTTGCTTAATTTCTAAACAAATTGGGCTTTTGTAGTTTTCCTTCTGTTACTGATTTCTTGTTTAATTCTCCTGTAATCAGTTAGCGTTTTCTGTATCTCAATGCTTTGAAAATTGTTGAAACTTCCAGTGTATGATGACTATGATAAATGTTTCTTGTGTGCAGTGTTGAACAGAAGTGGAGAGGAAGGGCCTTGTTCCTCATCTTAGGGGAAAGCTTCTCATCTTTGACCATTAACTATGATGTAGGCTGTGTGTTTTTTGTAGATACCTTTATCAGGTTGAGGAAGTTCCCTTCTCTTCCTAGTTCATTGAGTGTTTTTATCATGAGAGGTTGTTGGATTTTGTAAGATCCTTTTTCTACATCTGTGTGGGTTTATTCTATATTCTGTTAATATAGTGTATTATATTGATTACTTTTGTCTGTTGAAGAAACCTTACATTCTTGAGATAAGTCCCACTTGGTCATGGTGTATATCCTTTTTATATGTTGATGGATTTTGTTTGTTAGTATTTTGTTAAGATTTTTTTGTGCCAATGTTCATGAGAGATTTCCATCTGTAGTTTTCTTGTGATGTCTTGGTTTTGGTATCAGGGTAATTCTTAGCTTGTAGAATGAGTTGAAAAGTGTTCCTTCCTCTTCTAGTTTTAGTAAGAGTTAATGAAAGATTGGTGTTAATTCGTTTTTAAACATTTGGTATTCATGAAGAAGGCGTTTGATCCAGAACTTCTCTTTGTGAGAAGGTTTTGATTACTAATTCAGTCTCTTTACTTGTCATAGGTCTATTTGGATTTTTTTTTCCTTGTATCGGTTTTGGCAGTTTGTGTCTTTAGGAATTTTTCTTTTTCTTTTTATTTTTTTAAAGATTTTATTTATTTAAGAAAGAGAGAGAGAAAGAGAGCATAAGCAGAGGGAGGGGCAGAGGAAGAGGGAGAAGCAGACTCCCTGCTGAGCAGGGAGCCATACATGGGGCTCGATTCCAGGACCCTGGGATCATGACCTGAGCTGAGGGCAGACACTCAACCGACTGAGCCACCCAGGCGCCCTGGAATTTGTCTTTTTCTTCTCAGTTATCCAGTTATTGCCATACAGTTGTTCATTATATTCTCTTATAATTCTTTTAATTTTTGTTAAATCAGTAATAATATCCTCTTTTTTATCTCTGGTCAGTAACTTGAGCCTTCTCTTTGTTTCTTGGTCAGTCTAAAACTCAATTTTGTTGATCTTTTCAAAGAACCAATTTTTATTTTACTGAATTTTCTCTACTGTTTTTCTATTCTCTATTTCACTTATTTCTACTCAAATCTTTATTATTCTATTCTATTCCTTCTGCTTGCTTTGGGTTTAGTTTCCTCTTCTTTCTCTAGTTTCTTTTTAAAAGATTTGACTTATATTTGTGAGAGAGAGAGAGGGAGGGAGAGCACGCATGTGTGGGGAGAGAGGGACAGAGGGAGAGAGAAAGAATCCCAAGTAGGCTCCATGCTCAGTGTGAAGCCTGGTGTGGGGCTTGATCTCACAACCCTAATATCATGACCTGAGCCAAAATCAAGAGTCTGGTGCTCAACTGACTGAGCCACACAGGTGCTCCTTCTTTTTCTAGTTTCTTAAGGTGGAGTACTAGGTCATTGGTTTGAGATAACCTTCTTCCTTTTTAACATAGGTGTTTTCGCTATTAACTTCCTTGTAAGCACTACTTTAGCTGCATTCTGTAGGTTTTGGTATGTTGTGCTTTTGTTTCCATTCATCTCAGAGTATTTTCAGTTTCCCTTGTGATTTCTTCATTGACCTATTGGTTATTTAAGAGTGTAAAATTTAATTTCCACAGATTAGTGAATTTTTGTTCTGTTACTGATTCTAATTTCATTCCAGTGTGCTTGAAGGACACATTCAATATGATCTCAGTCCTTTTTTTTAAGTTTATCGGGAGTTGTTTTATGGCCTGACAAATTAATCTATTCTGGAGAATGTCCCATGTGCACTTGAGAAAATGGCTATTCTACTGTAGGGTGGAGTAGTCTAGAGATGTCTGTTAGGTCTAGTTGGTTTATAGAGTTGTTCAGGTCTCCTGTTTCCTTGTCAGTCTTCCATCTAGTTCCATCCATTTCTGCAAGCAAAGTATTGAAGTCTGCAGATATTGTTGAATTATTTATTTCCCCTTCAATTCTGTCAGTTTTTGATTCATATATCTCAGGGCTGTGTTGTTAGGTGCATAAAGGTTTATAATTATTATGTTTTCTTTGTGAATTAGTCTTTTTATTTGTATAAAATGTCCTTTATCTTTAGTAAATTTTTTTTCTAAGTCTTATTTTGTCTGATATTAATGGAGCTGTTCCAGCTCCCTTTTGGTTTCTGTTTGCATAATACATCTTTTCTCATCCTTTCATTTTCAGTCTACTTGTGCCTTTGACTCTAAAGTGTGTCTTTTTAGAGTGTTTACTTGTATCATATTTCTTTTAATTCCTTCTGCCAGTCCCTGCCTTTTAATTGGAGAATCAAATCTATTTACATCTAAAGTAATTACTGTTAAGGAATGACTTCCTTCTGCCATTTTGTTGCTAGTTTCTATATGTCATATATCATTTTTGTTCCTCAGCTTTTTCATTACTACTTTCTTTTATATTTTATTTTTTGTGATACATGGTTTTTATTCCTTTCTCATCTCCTTTTCTGTATGTTTTAATTATTTTCTTAGTTGTTGCCTGGGGGATTACAAATGACCTCTTAAACTTGTGACAGTCTAGTTTGCGTTAATGTCAGCTTAATCTCAGTAGCATACAACAACTTTGCTTCTGTATAGCTCCATGTTATCCCCCCTCCTTTGTGCTGTTATTGCATGTAGATTGCATCTTCACATGTTCCATTGGTCAGCACAGATTGACAATTGCTTTATGAGGTTGTCTTTTTAAGTCAGAGAGGTGAAAAAAGGAGTTACAAAAGAATACATTTATCCTGTCTCTCTACTTGCCTATGTAATTCTTTTTATTGATACCCTTTTTTTATTCATGTGGATTCAAGTTACTGTAGTGTTCTTCACTATAGTCTAAAAGATTCCCTTTAGAATTTCTGGTAGGATGAGTCTTCTAGCGATATTTTTGTCTATCTGGGACTGTTTTAATTTTTCTTTCATTTTTGAATCATAGCTCTGCTGGATATAGAATTCTGGTTGACATATTTTTTTTTCTTTCTTTCTACTGCCTTTTGGCCTTTATGACTTCTGACGAGAAATTAGCCATTAATCTTACTGAGAATTCCTTGTATGTCATGCTTTTTTTTTTTTTTTCTCTTAGTGCTTTCAGGATTTTCTCTTTGTCTTTCGACAGATTATATGTCCAAGTGTCGGTCTCTTGGGATTTATCCTTTTTGGAGTTTATTGGGCTTTGTAGATTCATGTTTTTCATTAAACTGGTGAAGTTTGGGGCCATTATTGCTATTGTTTTTTTTCAAAAATTCTTCTGCTTGGGGTGCCTGGGTGGCTCAGTCGTTAAGCATCTGCCTTCAGCTCAAGTCATGATCCTAGCGTTCTGGGATCAAGCCCCGCATCGGGCTCCCTGCTCAGTGGGAAGCCTGCTTCTCCCTCTCCCACTCCCCCTGCTTGTGTTCCCTCTCTCGCTGCCTCTCCCTCTGTCAAATAAATAAATAAAATCTTTAAAAAATATTCTTCTCCTTTATCTTTCTCCTTTTCTTCTGGGATTCCTATTGTGTGTATGTTGGTATACTTGACAGAGGAGGCTACGGCTGCTACGTCTGCCTAGTGAAAGTGGAGGACAGTGTTTTGTAGCCGAGCAGCTTGTTCTCTGACTGTGCTTAGAGCACTTGGCCTGGCTGTAGGGCTGCTGCCGGAAGTGAGCAGCAGGCCTTCTATGGGCCAGAGGGTCATGAAGTGAAAGCCTGGGGCCCTCTCTGGGTTGAGTCCTCCCTTGATATGTCTTGAAAGAGGTATTTCTTGCAGGGAGATGATAGACCATTGAACTAATAGGCTTGATTTGTTTTTCCTCTACAGGTTTAATGTCAATAACACCATTCTTCATCCGGAAATTGTGGAGTGGTGAGTATTGCCTGGGGCTTCTTCAACTGTTTGTTGTGCTCCACTCAGGAAGCTAAGAGACCCTGCTGTTGCCACCTGTGGCATCTCAGAGTGCCCCTCAGACAAGATGGTCCCCAGGACAACTTTTTTCTCTGGTTTTTTTTTTTTTTTTTTTTTTTTTTGGTGTCAGTTGGTCTGTTTTTCTGAAAGGGCATGAGTCACTTGAATGTCAGTTAAATTTTTCTTGTTTTTAATTTAGGAGTCTTTTAAAAGCTCCTACCATAAATGAGCCACGCTTATATAGCTCAGAGTAGTTAATGAAAAGAGGGAAAATAAACATCATACATAATCCTATTACCAGAAAGGTAAACATGCATTCCTCGTGTTTGTTCTGTGTCCTGACAAGCTGGCATCCTATTGTATGTGTTCTTACATTGCCTACATTCCTTTCTTGCTGATCTCGGCAGCCTGTACGTACCTGTGGCATAACTGGTTTCTGTTAGGTCATAGCAGGGCAAACCTTCTCAGGTTGGGGCATCACCTCTGTGGGCCCTGGAAGTGGCCCTCCCACTCCAGCAGTCATTTTGGCCTCAGACTGGAGACACGGTTGTAGGGCAAGAGAGGTAACAGGTTACCAGGTAGGAGGCTGCTGCAGGATCCAGATGGCAGTGGAAGGGTGGTGCAACAGAGCCAAGAGTAGAGTGGTGGACAGAGGAAACGCCCCTGGGAGGAGCTGGCTGTGACCTGAGTGAAGGCTGGAGTTGAAGGTGACTCTGGTTTTTTGTCCTGAACAGCTGGGTAGTGTGTCACCAGGAGGGGAATGGCTGGAAAGAGCAGGTGCTGTGGCCGATCAGGGACTTGTTTGGGGCATGTTGAGTCTGAAGCAGTTCCAGCGGGAGTGAGGCTGGGCCAGAGGTGGAAATCCGAGTGCCATCATAGGCATCGGTACTGACCGTGGCAGCGCCAGAGGGTAGGCTGGCCAGCCCAGCTTTCTCGGCTGCCACACACGCTCTGAGGATGGGGCCTGTGTCCTTTCAGTACACAGCCGCCTTTTCTTGTTTTTATAAAGTAACAGATGCCTGGCCCATCTGTAGCTCCCAGTTGACAGCAGAATAAATCCTGGATACTCAGGAATGGGCCCGCACCCACTTACACCCCACGTGTGACACTCCCTCGTGGCCGCTTACAGTTCAGGTGCTTTGGAGACCATGCTGGGTTGTACACTCCCGCATCTCCTGAGGGGCAAGTCATTAGTTCGTTACTTTGTAACAAGCATGCTTTAATTCTAGACATTTCCAAGGCTTTTAAGTGGATTCCATGTTTATAAGAATACTTCCCAACTTTATCAAAGCCGGCAGCAGAAAGGACTTATTTGACATTTGATGACAGTAGAACTATTTTAGAAATGTCACATTGTCCTTACTGCCTCAAGGGTGTGTTTTAATAGCGTGGGTTCTGGCCTCTGTAGTGACTGCGATCATTCTCGAGTGAGATCCACGGTGGTCATGATCACTGCCCTCTTGGAGGAAGTGAAGAACGGATTCTGGGTGGAATGGCAGGCTGGTCCCTCGTTTACAGGAGAGTGGGTTTTCTATGACATTAAATTATGATTTACTGACACATCTTTGGGCACCTGTCCTGAATGCTTTCATTATAACCCCTCTGTCTAGGCCCCATGGAGAGGGGCTGCCTGAGTAACAGAAAAACCCTCCATTCCGCACGTCCAAACTAACCCCAGCCTGTCTCCCTCGGCAAGTCATTTCATCTGCCAGTGACGATGCAGTAATACCTAACTTAGGAAGATTCGCCCAGTGTCTTAGACCATTCAGGCTGCCATAGCAGTTACCATGGTGGGCGGCTCATAAACGACAGAAATGGGTTTCTCACATTCTGGAACCTGGGAAATCCAAGACCGAGGTGCTGGCAGGCTCGGTGTCTTGTGAGAGCCCACTTCCTGGTCCCTAGATGGTGTATTCCCGCAGTGTCCTCACAGGACAGAAGAGGTGAAAAGCTCTCTCGGGTCTCTTTTACAAGGGCATCAAGCTCATTCACGAGAGGTCTGCCCGCATGACCCACTTGCCTCCCAAGACCACATCTCTGAATACCAACACATGGGAGGTTAGGTTTCAACGTATCAGTTTTGGAGGGAGACACCTATTCAGCCTATAGCGCTGAGCCTTGGTTTCCTCGCGTGCAAAGCAGAGGTGCTCTCCCTTGATGGATGATGGCTCAAGTTAAGTGCTAACTCAGCTTAATACAATGTCTGTCGCCTTTTTTAAAAAAAGATTCATTTATTTGAGAGAGAGAGATGGAGGGCAGTGCGTGCGTGTGAGTGGGGGGAGGGGCAGAGGGAGAGGAGAGAGAATCCCAAGCGGACTCATCGCTGAGTGCAGAGCCTGACGTGGGGCTCAGTCTCAGGACCCTGAGATCATGACCTGAGCTGAAATCAAGAGTCAGTTGCTTAACTGACTGAGCCACCCAGGCGTCCCTGTCACTTTTTGAGACTTCTTGTGTGCAAGGTGTTGTGCTAATAAGCACTCGACGCTTGTCCCTTTATTCAAAGAGGTATTTTGTTCATGTTCTAAGCTAGGTGCTCTGACTACCCCCTTTCTGCAGATGAGGAAGCTGAGGCACAGGGAGGGGATTTGCCCGAGAAAAAGCCGGGAGCTGAGCCCAGGCGGGTGGTTCCAGGATCTTGTGCTGCCCCTTGTGAATCTGAAGGGTGCCCTGGAGGGGTGGGAGTGGGGGTTTGCCTGAGCTTCAGCCATGCTCTCAGTCCTCTCTTGGCCACACGACACGCAGGGGTGCCCAGAGGGGCCCGGCAGGGCTCTGTGTGAGGCCAGGGTGTAGTGAGGGTGGGGGCCAGGGCCTGTGCAGCTGAACTGCGTCCCGCTCCACACCCCTGCCACTCACATACCCCGGCTCCCTGCTGGCCGTTGGGCTGGGGGTGTGGGATTCCTCCCAGGGCCTGTCTGATAGAGGCGAGGACCAGCCTCTCCCAGCACAGAGGACGCTTCCTTCCTCGTTGTTTGGATGTCATCCGTTTCCTCTCTGTGACTGCTTTATTGTTTCCCATTCGCTCAAGCAGTGCCTTTTTGATTTCCTGTAAATTCCTCTATAATCATACTCTTCCCCAGAAACATGAGATCATAACTGATAATTTCTCTTCTCGTACTGGGTATTGCAGTTGGAATGTGGAGGTCAAAAGTTGAAACTTAAGAGCAGGCGTCTCACTTCCATAATTTAGGCTGTGGTTCCACTCTCGTGTTCTACAGATGATTCCATCGATCTGAAGTTAGGTTAGGAAATAAAGGGAGATACTTTTGTACCGTCTTAATAGCTCTGTGCCTTGGATGCCAGTTAAGTAGCTCTGCAAGCGTCACAGAAGAGCAAGCATGTCAGCAGTTGCCGTGTACCTTCTTGGGTTTTAAGTGCGACTGTGTTAAATTGAGTCACACGCCGATTTTAGAACTGTTAATTACACAGAGTGAAGGTGTCCTGCGTGTATTAATCAGGCGGGGGAATAACATATCTTCTTCTACTTCCCTGCCTTTTCTGTGCACGGGAGATGGCGAGGCGTGGCTGGCTCAGGGGCAGAAGCACGGCAGGATCCTGCGTCCTGGGTAACATGTCCCGAATTAGAAAAGCTACGTAGATGATGACCTAGATTCTTGGGGTATGTGTGAAAAGTATTCCTGTTGGGTTGCTGTCTTTGTCTCCCAAGGAATAGGCATTGAACCCTACGGTAGTGAGAAAGCCAAGTGGACAGTAGGGATCCTAGGGCAGAGTGAGGCCTTGGATGACCATGCGCCAGAAGGCAGGACATGGAGTGTGGGCGCATCAGGCAGAGAGGAAGGCTGGCTGGGCCCTGGGCCAGCACACTGAGGTGGACCCTTCCATGGCTCCCCTGTGTACAGCCCATATCTGCCCAGCCCACGTCAAGTCTCAGGCACGCTGAGCTCACTGCTGAGTGAAACCACCATTTTCTTCATGGCTCTCATTTCTTTGAGAGGACTTATTGATTGAGCCTCCTGAGGATATGTAATTCCAAGTAGCTCTTTACATTCTGTCCTTCCTGTTGTTCCGGGATTTTATCCTTTGCAGCACCAGGTCATGGGGTGTGAAAGGAATGGACGTGGGGTCCTGTGACCTTGAGTTCTTGCCTGCTGGCTCCCACAGACCCAGCCCCTCTGCACATTCGTCTCCTGGAGAGATGGTATTCCTGTCTCTTCAATGGGTTTTCACCATGGTGGTGCTTTGATGCTCGGAGACCGATCTTGGATGTACTTCATCCTGTCTTGCTACTATTGTAATCAGTGGAGCATTCAGACCTCAGCTAATTAATGTCTTAATCCTGGGTCTAATGCCCAGACGCAGTTTTGTGACCTATGCATATGGAAGGGAAGAAAACCAGATTGCACAAATCTCAGCCGAGTCCAGTTTTTGTCACTTCTAGCCTGTTGCAGGGGGCTCTGGGCCTGGCGTGGTGGAGGAGCCTTCTCCCCACTCCTGCTCCCCTGCCTGGGGCGCTGCCTTCCCACGTGAGTGGCTGCCTGGGTGCAATGATGCTCACGGGCAGGGCCACAGGCCTGGGGACTCTGCGTGACAACCCACATCGCCTGCACATGTCCCCCACCTCCTCTTGCTAGTCGAAGAGCCTGAGCTGTTCTCAGCTCAGACTTGTTAACTGCATCTGTGTTGTCCTGTCCCCAGCCTGCATCCTCTGGTGCCTCATGGAGCAGGAGGCCTTGGCCCTGTCCTGGGGATAGAAGGCTTGCCGATCATATTTCTTACCCCCACCCCACACATCCTGGGGCCAGACAAGGCTGGGGCTAAGTGTGACACTAGGCGGCCCTCACTCTGGAGTGCCCGGGACAGCAGAGGCTGGTGGAATCCCTTTTTCCTTATCTTTTCATGCCCAGGAGTCATAGAAATAGCTGCATCAGACTCAGGGCAGTCAATCCTTCCTGAAGGTAGGGAGAAACTGCAGAATGCTGGAAAGTCTTGTTATTTTTTTCACGGTCATCTTAAAAACCATTTCTGGTGCTTGTGTCCTGGAGAGAACTCGGCAAGGCTGGATGCCTGGCACCTGGGCACGACTTAGACCCGAGTGTGCTGTGGATAATCAGGTGAGCCGGCACACGGCAGACGCCTGTTCCCCGGGCCTTTAAAGCTCGAATTCAGGTGGGCCAGGCCGGTTTTGTTGGAGAACTGCCTTTGTAGCATAATTTGTCCTGGTTCAGTTTGATTTTTTTTTTTTTTAACGTGACTTAAAAATAAGTCCTGAGTAAACCAGGTAGAGGCCTGGTTTGTCATCTTCCACAAATTCAAATTGGGAAGGAGAGCAGGCCTCAGCATCAATGGTTGGAAGTGCTGGCGTCTCTAATGGGAAGAAAGTGTGGTTTGGGCGCCAAGTCTCCTTGGAGGAGAAGACGATGGCCTGCTTTCCCCGGCCCCTCTGCAGACCCGGGTGCCCCCGCTGCAGGGAGGGGCTATGGGGAGAGCCTGTGCAGTGGACTCCTGAGGTTCAAATCCTGGGGCTGCCTCTTCCCAGCTGTGTGTCTCAGGGTGAGGCAGTGGCTGTGGCGGTTCGGGCTGCTGGAGCCTGGGTAGGCTGTGCCCCTGTCCTGCTCAGGGCAGGCCTGGCTGAGCGACATCCCACGCTGTCTGCCAAACTCCCCCAGGGTGGGGTGGAGGAAGCCTCTTTTTCTTCTTTGAAAAGAGCCATGAGCTCTCATTTGTGGAAATAAGGTGTTTTCCAGCTTTGGTGCAATGCCCAGGTACTATTTCTAACCCTGGTTCTTACGTGTCTGTTTTGGGCCAAGCCCTTGGGGTGCTGCGAACCTGCCCTCCAGGACCACGGCCTTTTTGGGAAGAGACTTAAATGTAAAAAGAGTCACGCGTGTGCTAGCTTTCCAAGGATTCCTATAGACTGCCCTGGAAACGTAGGGGAGGGGTATGGGGGAATCCCTCCCCAACCTTGAGAAAGGTGTGGTTCAGGTGGGAGCTGGAGGTGAAAGAGCGTGAGCAGAGGAGTCGCTGTGAGGATGAGGGGAGGTAAGTGGTGGAGACAGGCATGGGAAGGCACGTGAGTAGTTTTAACTCCATCCCAAGGATATTTAGAGGCCACCAAAGCTTTTAAGCAAGGAAAAGCATGGCCGCATTTGTGTTTCCCAAAGATCCCCAGTTGCTGTCAGTGAGCACAAAGGGCTGGAGGCAGGAAGAGGCCGGAGAGTTGTCCAGGCTGGAGGCAGTGGGGTCTGGATGGAGAGAAACGGAGGGTCTGAGAGAGGTTGTAGCTGTAGAATTGCAGCCCTTGGTCATCACTCGGATGTGGGAGCAATGGACAGGTGACAGGAAGGTGTCTGGGGTGACGCCCAGGTATCTTAAGCAGCAGGGGTGTGGCGGAGCTGTGGGGTGAAATGGGGGAGTTTGTATCACGCTGGGCTGGGAGAGCCTCGGGGACTTACGGGTGGAGAGGCCTATGCCAGAGGCAGGGGTTTGGGAGCTGGGAACAGGGGCGGGGAAGGGAGCTGGAGGAGGGGTAGCCGCCCAGTGGTGCCAGAGGAGGCAGGGCTCCCTGTGCTGCTTCCTCTCGGCGGTCATGGAACGCCTCTGGATTGGCAGCCTGGGGTCCTTCTCCCACACATTGGTGAGAGGGGGTGGGTGGGGGGTGGTAGGCCTAAGGGAGAAGAGGAGAGGGGAGAGGAGGAGGGGAGGAGAGGTTTGAGATAAAACATACAAGCTGCTCTCACTCCGCTCCCAAAGCAAAGATGGTATGGTTTCCGTTCCGGAAACGTGGCAGAGTAGTGGGGGATAGAGCTTGCCTGGAGGAGGAGGAAGAGGAGGAAGAGGTAAGTGGGTGGTCATGGAGCTCCCAGTAATAGGGGCCACGTGGGCTCCGAGCCCAGGTGTGTATGTTGGGGTGCCGAGCCTGATCCACCCTTTCCCTTGTAAGTGGGTGGGTAGGAGAGCGTGAGTGTGGAGGGGAAGGTTTGGCAGTTTGGAGAGGAGGGGATAGAGATGAGTTCATTCCTCTGCTGAGAAGGGGAGGAGGCCCAGGGAGGGGAGGGGAGAGATCTTAGGGAGATGAAGTTGAGAGTAGCCCTCCGGCCCCGCATGCCTCCATGCAGCTCATAGCAGAAGTGGGATGGTACCGAGCCTGGTGGGGCTGGTGAGTAGGGGCTTGCTGTGCCATCTGCCCAGTTGGGGATTTTCCTGCATCCCTTGTGGCCCCAGATCTTGCCTGCAGCAGACATAGGCTCTGGCTCATTCCTCGTGGGGGTTTGGCCAAGCCCATGTGGCTGTGTGGGCACAGGGCCTAGGGGTCTGAAATGTTGGTGGGATGAACCAGGTATCTAAGCTGAATAGAGGGATAGAGGGCTGGAGGCCTGTACAGCCTGGGCCTCGTTCCCCCCTGTGTTGTCACTCTGGTCATCACTGCATTTGAGGACAGAGGGACCCACTCCCCCCTTACCAGTTGCCCAGGCTGGAGCTGAGCAGGTGGCAGTGGGGAGCAGAACACCATGGATTTGGACCTCAGGAGCTGAGCTGCTCATCCGAGTCCTGCCCAGGCTTTGGACCCTCACCTCCAGGGCACGGGAAGCAGCTTCCTGTTCCCCAGGTGGGACTGCTCCCAGCTCCTGGTGGAGAGTCAGAGACACCTTCTGATGGTAAAGAGCCGAGTGTCAGGCTTTAGGGTCTGCTTCTTCAGGATAGAAAGGCTAGTCATGTGGAAAAAGTCTCCCTGGGCTGAAGGGTTTATCTTTTCCACATTCCCCAGGAGGTTTTACGGTCTTAGGAGGGCGTCACGGCGCTGCTGGATGCCGTCGTCATTTCCTGGTGACAGATGGCTGGCTGTCCCAGCTGGATGGTACCATGGAGACAGTGTGAGTCAGTGGCTGGCTTGTGCTGCTCCTGTAAAGTCCCCAGAGGTTCGCTGCCTCTGATGGAGGTGCCGTCCTTGGCCTTGGTCAGGCTTCAGGACACAGACAGCGGCTGGATGAGAGAGTGAATGGAGGCACTGGTCTGCCATCATCAGACACTGGCTTTACTGATCGGCAGGGTGCTCGAGTGTGTTCCCTTCGCCAGAGGGAGCGTTGGTGAAGGTGTGTCACCTTTGTAAAAGAAGCAGAGCTGGCCGCAGGACATGCACTGAGGACGCTGGGCTCTTAATGACTGGTCACAGCTGCCACCAAAATGCCCATGGCCTGGAGTTGCTTATCTGAAGTGGAGGTTGAAAACGAATATTCATGTAGCTTCTCTAGCTGAGTCGTACTTGGCAATGAGGTTAATCACAAAGACCAGAAACCTAACCACATTTGGGCAAATTAACATGAATTTATTGTGAGGTCCCCCAGGAACCCCAGAGTCCAGCTGCAGGAGGCATAGCTGAGTCTCAGAAGGACAGCAGGGCCTCTTGGTTGCGCCTACCTGCCCCACACAGCCCCCCCCCCCCCCAGCTTCTTGTCTGTTCCTAGTCTCCTCCTCTCTGCAGACTGGCTGTTTTCCACATTCTTTCCTGCACTCATGGCTGAAAGTGGCTGCACCACCCACGGTTCCCACCCCCATCCCTGGATCTCGCAGGGGGCCTGACTGGGGGGATGGGGGGATGGGGGGATGATTTCTGGGGTGCCCCAAGGGTAGGTGGGTGGGGTGGGGAGGAAACAGTAGACCTCTTCAGCCAACTGGGCAGAGCCCTGGGAGTCAGCACACTTGATTCAGGTCCCACAGCCTCTCCAGGTAGATTTTATCCCCATTTTATGGATGAGGAAACTGAGTCTCAGTGAGGCAAGACATGTCTGGCTGCAGAATCTGGGCTTCTTCCAGCACCCAGAGTGGTTTCCAGAATTTGTAACTAGAAACAGCCTGCACACCCAAGCCTGGCATTAGATCAGGATGGACAGCCCTTATGCAGTGTGTCACTGCTGGGGCTTGGTGGCCCTTCCTGCCCCCACCCCCATGACCCAGTGGCCTGGCTGGGCACATGCCAGCTCTGTGCTGCTTCCCAGGCCATGCCAGGTGGGCCCCTAGGTCTCCCTGGGTGGGGCGTCCAGCCGGCCCCTGGTGCGAGGCATCACTGACTTGCCACTTTGTTCTTCTCTCTGAAGCCGGGTCTTTAAGACGGACATGGAACTGGAGGTTTTGCGTTACACCAACAGAATCTCCAGCGAGGCCCACCGGGAGGTAAGCTGGGCGCGGGCTGTTCTAGCGGGGGTGGGCAGGCAGCAGGGCTCTGAGCGGGCTGGGGGATGCCCTCGTGGAGGTGGATGGTCCCGCTGTGGCTCTAGTCCCAAGTGCCCCGTGAACAGGTAGCAAGTGTCGCTTCCGGCAGAGACACAGTGGTGGTTCTTTTCTCTTCCCCAGTGGGGCAGGGACAGCAGAGGCTCTGGTCCAGTCCCTTACCTTAAGGCACCCACCATCCCTGGACATCTCCCAGCAAGAAGTCCCTGCTTCCAGGAGCGTGGGGCTCTCCTTCCTGGCGCGCTGGCAGTCCAGCTCCTTTTAAAGACTCTCCCATCCTTACCCATGATTCAAGCACAGTGATTACTGTCCTCCGTTTTCCAAAAACAGCCTCTCTCACAGGGCTCTTTCCCAAACCTTCCCACTTCACCTGAGGAGAAGAGCAAAAGAAGAAGTGTATTTCTGGTAGGACGTTCAGGGCGCCTGCGTGGTGACAGTCACAGCTTTGTGTCAGGAGACAGACAAGGGTCATTTGTGGGCCACCGTCTCTTGCATGAATTCATTTTCTGTGTGTTCTATGACAGCCAAACAAAGGGAACCTTCTACTAGCCATCGCTTTCCGAGCATTAAGTGCTCACCAGACATCTTGGTGAAATCTTGCCCGCTGCCTGAGAGGGCCGTGTAGCCTGGTGCCGGGTGCTCACGGGCTCCCGAATGGAAGGGCTCCAGAGTGCTTTAAATAAACTGTATGGCTCTTGGAGCTTTAAAAAAGTTTGAATTTGTCACAAGTCTGCACCACTATGTGCCTGCACTGTTCTTTTTTTTTTTTTAAGTAGAGTTTCTTTTGAAAAACTGCTGTACATTATTTATAAGGCAGTGTTACTTCTCTCCTTAATACAAATGTCTTTGCTTAATATCCGTCCGCCAGGTAATGAAGGCTGTAAAAGTGGGAATGAAGGAGTATGAGATGGAGAGGTAAGCTGCTCTGTTTCTCCGTAATTGATGTTCCCCGAGCCCACACCTGGTAGAGGCGCCGCAGCCCCGCGTGGCTTGAGTGGGGACCGCGAGCTGGGCGTCTGTCTTCTGACTGTGGCCACCTCCCTGGCTCTGGGCAGAGTGTTTGATGGTAATGGTCTTTGATGACTTTTCGGGATGGTTTAGTGCCCCATCTTCCACGCTTGGACTTTGTTTCTGCAATTTGCCAGAAACTTTACCGAATAGCTGCTATTGTGACTCTGAAAGCCGCTAGTAAAGCAGCTTGCCATTTTTATGTGTAAACATCGCCATTACCTCTGCTGTGCTTGGACGACTGGGTGGAGGGATGGTTAAGTGGCTCATAAAGCGTTCTGGAGAACTCCATTGGGCTTCTGCTCCAATTAGGCCCGCAGCGAGCCACTGCCCCCACCCCCCCAGCACTTCTGGGGCGGCCCAGCCATGATGGGTGTGACCTAGCCAGCTCCTCCGCTCCGCTCCGGGACCCAGGGCTCAGCATGTGCTGCCCATGGCCCGAGGAAGCCCTGAGTCAGACCCAAACTGCTCCAGTGGCTCTCCTCTCACCCAGGTCCTGGGGCAGGAGGCCCCCAGTCCAGCATCTCCCCCCCCCCCCAGTGACAATACCATCTGGAAGCTCTGCTGGGGAGGGCACACTGAAGAGGCTGCCAGTTCTCCCCCTGTGACGTAATGAGAAATTCATATTTGGTCTCTGCCTCCAGTTTCTGGCATAGAGCTTCTAGAACCCTTGCAGTTCCTTCAGTGAAAGTGTCTTTATTTCATGTGTACCTGAGTGACTCTTAGAAGGTGGGGGCTGGTTGCTAGAGGAATCGACCCCTAGATTAGGGGGTTGGAACTCTCAGCCCTGCCCTCAAACTCCAGGGAGAGGGGAGAGCGGCTGGAGGTGGAGTTCTGACCAGTGACTTACTCAGCCTTGCTTACAGAAGGGAACCTCCATAGAAACCTTACGCAGTGGGAGTGCTGGAAGGGTGGCAGGCCTGGGGTGTGGGGGCAGGCATGGAAGTCCGTGTCTCGTCCCCCATACCTCCCCTGTCCGTCTCTCTTTTGTTTGGCTCTTCCTGAGTTGTATCCTTTCTAATAAAGTGCTAATAGTAAGTAAAGTCCTTTCCTGAGTTCTTTGAGCTATTCTGGCAAATGATCAAACCCAAGGAAGGGGTCATGGAAACCCCCAGTTTATAGCCAGTCCATCCTAAGTATTAAGCCCTTAACCTGGGAGGTCTGTGCTAACTGTGGCAGTTAGTGTTAGAATTAAATTGTTAGACATCCAGTTGGTGACCACAGAGAATTGGAAAATTGCTTGGTGTGGAAGACCCACACGTTTGGTGTCAGAGTGTTGTGTGTACAGAAAAAAAGAGTTTTACCTTTACCGCCACCCCCCATTCTCGGCTGCCCCTTCCTTCCTGGCCCTGCAGGAGCTTGATGCTGCCTCCCCTTCCTCACTTGGCAGAGCCCACCAGTGCCCTCAGGGCCCGCTCTGCCTCCATATGCCCCTCCCAGGCTTTCTGGCCTGCCCACATTGTCGGTGTGAGCATCTGTGTTCACCATCGTGTGGCTCGGGGAGAGGCGTCTTTTTCAAAGTCTAACCCGGAAAGGAGTCCAGAAGAGAGGGCCTCCGTATTTCTCTCCTCTTACCCTGGGTAGAAAGCATGGCCTTGAGGGTGCTCATTGCTGTGGTGTCCCACGAGGGGGCATGGAACAAGAGCTTCGTCAGGGCCCCAGCTCTGTCACGCTGGAGGAGGATGGGGACGGGCACACAGAGCTGTCCCAGCCTCTGCCTTCACGTGGTCTGCTGCAGTGCGGTATCTGCTCTGCCAGTCCCAGGGTCCTCGCCCCCCACCACGATCTGGGACAGGGGGAGTTCTGTGGGGCTACCTGGGAGGTGGGCCGGGCTGCGGTCCCCTAGATTGGCACTGCCCCACAAATCTGTTCCCAGCTGAACTGGCCCATGGCTGATGCCTGCAACAAAAATAACCCAGAAATTAGAGCAGGACTAGCTTGCCCCAGAGTGGAGCCCTGCCATCCTCCGCACGCCGGCAGCCTTGTGTCCTCAGCTGCCAGCAGTCTAGCTCCAAAGCTGGCTCCTGGGAGGGGTGTGAACTGCCCTCCCACCCAGGGTCCAGAGCCCGAGCCCGCCGCCACCCGGTCGGCCTGTGTGTGAGCTCTGGCCAGGGGCCCTGGGAATACTTCCGCCAGCTTCCTCCTCCCTCACCCTTTTAATGAGAAATTTCAAATATCCACCACCCCCTGCAAAAAGAAGAAAGGATGGGATAATGAACCTCGAAGCCCCCACCAGGGTTTTTGTTTTGTCTTGTTTGGTCGTCGTATTTAAAACCAAACCCCAGACGTCATGCCAGAGCCGCTGTAGGCATCTCAGTTGAAGATTTTTGCCCTTTACAAAACCGCCATGTCATCATCACATCTAACCAAATTCACGATAATGCCTTCATCTCATCAATACCTGGTCCACGCTGGTCTGTTTGCGTTGGGATCCAGTCTACACATTGAGTTTGGCTCTTGTGTGAAGGGGCCTTTGTTAAGCTGAGCTGTGGGGACATCGTCCCTTTGTCTTCAAACTGCTGAGCGCCCCCCTGCCCTCCAGTCCCCCAGCCCCACGGCTGCTTCCTCTGTGGATCAGGAGAAATGAGCCTCTAGCTCACGCCAGAGCCACCCTGAGGGCACCGAGTGGCATTACTTTGGCTCGACTGGATGTGCCAGGTGTGTGCACTGTTGTGCACCTACTGTATGCCCCGCCCCCGCCCCCATGGCTGGCTGTAGGAAGTACGTAAGGAATGCAGTGCCCGCCCTGAGAGCTGAGAGCAGGAACCTTCCTGGGGTGCAGGCTTGGGGGGTTGTGGACAGCACTGGGGAAAAGCTGAGGCAGAGAAGATGAGAACAAGAGACGGGAGTCTGTTCCTAAAGGACAGGTGGGCAGGGAGGCCTGTGGGGGAGGACGGTGTCACCCCCCAAAGCACTGGAAAGATGGTTGTCCTGGGACATCTCGGGGTGTCCCTGGCCAGATTTGACGAGGGCACTCCCTACTGCCAGTGCCAGCCGAAGCCTGTGGGGGCACTTGGCAGTGGTGAGCAGGGGGGCTGACTTCTCTCTGCCGTGAGCTTCCTCCACACAGTACGTTTTTCTGTCACTGCCCAGGTGGCTCTGTGACAGTTTTGTGGTCTGCGTCCTTGGGAGGCTGGAGGCTTCTTGAAGTCCCATCTCCTTTATGCACAGTGTCTGCCCCACAGTTGGTGTCGAGAAGTGTGTGTGTGTTGGGGGGGGATGGATGGATGGGAGACAGAGGGAAATGTTCTGAGCTATTTTTTGCTGTCCTCTGTGCCACCGTGAACTTGTAGAATTCTTTTCTTAACTAGGTGGGGAGTATAAAACCTCTAGAGCAGGTGGTGTTTCCCCGCGTGGCGTGGCCCTCATAACGCAGGCTGGACCGGTGCCCAGGAAGGCCCAGGGCGGCCAGACTCCTATGCAGGCCGCCGACCACAGGGGTCAAAGGAGCATCCCTAGAACTGCTGGACGTTCTGCCAGGAGCATGGCCAGCGCCAGCCCCGCAGGGGGACACAGGCCAAGAAGAGCAGGGACTCTTGTGTGTCAGGACCGGAGGCAGGGTGGAAGCAGGGGACGGGAGGCCGAGATGGGGCCGATTTTCTCAAAAGAGGGCATGCTGTCAACACAATGGTGGTCAGACTCAGGCTGGAGAGATGCTGGCCAGCAAACCCGGTCCTAAGCCTCATCTTTTTTTGTTGTTTTATTATCGAAGGCTTGTTATAGAATCTTGAGGGCATGTTAAAAAAAAAAAAAGAAAGAGAGTTGATGGCATTTATTAATGCCTTCTTCGTGCTGTGCATATGAGTAGGGTTTTCAGAGGAAAGGAAAATCATTTTCCGCAAATCCAGGTGTAGTAAATTGTGTTAAACCAACAAGACGTTAATGTGTGGGTAAATCGGGCGCTGACAGCATCTGACTGCAGGCCCAGTCAGGCAGTCCATTTCACCGCCTCGTATTCTTTCGTGTTAGTGGCGTAACCAGCTTGTAGCCGGCTGGCGTGGGGCTGGCAGCTGAATCAGTTACCTGCAAACGCTAATTTAGAGCATGCTCGATTGGCTGTGTAAGCAGGTCCCGGCTCACATTTGCCACAAAGAGATTAATAACGATGTTTTTGACAGCCCGGAACCTTAATTGAAATTATGCCATCTTTCTCTCCAGGCCGGGACTGGGCCATTTTGGGTCCTTCTGTGACAGCTTCCGTGGGGGTTGTGGGAAGGCATTACAAGGCGGAGGGTCTGTGAGGTGTGCCGGGGGACAGCGGGGCCATCCCGCTCCCCAGGCTGGGGTCCTTCTCGGCAGACACCCCCGACGCTTCCCGGAGACGGTCGACAGGGCCTGGGTTTGCTCTGCTGTTCTGTCCCGGGCAACAGCCCACACCGGTAGCCTCCCGTTGTCTTCCAGTCCTTCGTGAAAGCACTTGCCCAGCTGTGCTGCGCGGAGGGCCTCTTGCCTTTCCCTGCCCTCTGGCCAGACGGAGCGAGGTGTGCAGTGTGTCCACTGAGTCCGGGCTGGGGATGGGGGGGCCAGCCTGAGGGGAGGGGTCTCCTGCCCTGACCCTGCGCGCCCACGTACGCGAGCATGCACACACACACACACACACACACACACACACACACCTGCAGACATACCACAGTTATACACACACACAGACACCATCCACGGATACTACACACACACACACACTGTCCACTGGCACCACACCCACACACACCACAGACATACCACAGACACACACACACACACACTGTCCACTGACACCACACAGCCACACCCACACACACCACAGACACACCGCAGACATACACACACCACAGACACTACCCACTTATACCACATACCTACCCATATACACAACCCCCCCACACACATTACAGACATACACACAGACACCATTCACCCACCCTCATACACACACACCCCAACACACACCATACACACACACACAGATACCACTTTACTACCCCGACACACACCCCAACACACACAGATGCCATCCACTGTCACCACACACACACACCACGGACATGCACACAGACACTGCCCACTGACAGACAAACACACACACCACACATACACATATACCATATATATGCACACTGCACACCCCATTACACACCCCACACGGACACATGTATCACACACAGTTACGTAATACCATGCACACACCACACACATCATACACTGCCCGCACACACCGCACATATAGCCCACATGTACTACACATGCACCGCATACACATGCCTCACACAGAGACACACCCACCACACACCACACTCACATACCATGTACACTCACACCTACACACACACACACACTCCACATTAGCTGTGGGGTGCTGGGTCGGGTAGTTGATCTTTCAATTTACCCACTCCAGGGAACAAATGGCAAAACCCTTGCTATGTTGTTAAAGCTATTTTTTAATCTTTTTTGAGGGTTAAAAAATTTAACTCCAGTGAGGATAACTGGAAGACGGGAGAGTTTATAGGAAACCCCGCAACCACAAGCCTACTAACTCACGGTGATTATGGCTGTAGAAAGCTCAGGCTGCTGACACAGAGCTGCTTTCTCTTGTCCCACGCCCCAACCCAAGCCCTAGGCCTCGCCCGACACAGTTGACCCCTGAGCTCATCCCTCACAGTCCCGGCTCCCCCACAGATCCCACAGACCGCCCCTCTCGTGCCCCCAGATGATGGGACTGGCTTCTCCCTCACATCTGCAGGGGCTGCATTTCCAGGTCTCTGGAGACCACTGACCCCTCTCAGATTCACTCCCTCTACTTTGTCCATCCCTCCTGGTGCGCTGTGATCACTGAAGGGCCATCCCTCAGGTGCCTGGACCCTCGTGCCCCCTTCTGGCTATGGGTCTTGCCCGGGGCTCTCCGTGCCTGGTGTGCTGGGCATGGTGGTCAGAGATAGCCCTGTATGGCTCCGGCTGTGCCCCTCATGGGTCATGCAGAGGATACAGGTTTCTTTGGTGATGGATGTCACCAAAAGGCCCATATTTTCCTCCTTCCGGGAGGTTCTGGAGACGTGTAGCTTTCAGTCACCCGGGAGTGGTCTGATCTAGTGTGCTCTCCGCCTAGGCAAGCCTGGGCATCAGTGAGGCCACCCTCAGTTTACCTTCCCCCATGAAGGAGTTTTGCTTGGGGCCTTTCGGGGCAGGTGTGGGTCCAGCCAGCCTCTGACCCTGAGCCCCCACAGGAGAACAGTTGTGATGGGCCTTCTCCACGGGCCTGGTCACCGTCGTGGGCAGTGTCCTGTCCCCTCTGTAGTGGACATCCTCTCTTTGCTGGCCACCATGGGGGATGAAGCCACGGTGTGGCTTGTTCACAAAGGGCCTGCTGAGACCCCGGGTCCGGGTGTGGCGGAACCTGCTCTTTGCCTCGAGTGGTGAGGCTGATGCAGGTTTCCTGCCAGCGCTTCCTCAGCTGTCGGAGACAGGCCACACACGGCCTACCACGAGAGGGGTCAGGAAACCTGACCCCTGTTTGCTACCCCCTCAGGAAGGCAGCCCACGAATACTGCACCCAGCTGGCCGCCCCTCAGTGAGCTGAGCCCTTCCCAAGAGCCAGGGCCACCTGGGAAAGAGGATTCCTCGGTGTTCAGAACAGGCTGTCTCTCCTCCTGGACCACCCCATACTGGGCAGGGCAGGTCCCGTGTGCCCCCCCAGCCTGCTCTGCGCACACGACCTGACGTGACCCAGGGGAGTAGTGCTCTCCGCGAGGTTCAGCAGAGCCCGTGTCTGAAAGTGTCGCTGGGGCCTTGGTGGTGGAGAGGTGGAGGGCTCTGAGGCTTAAAGCCAGGGTAGCTCACTTTGCCTGTAAGAGTAACTGGAAAATGGGTACATTTAGGGCACAAAGCAGCCCAGTGTCCAGCCCGAAGGGTAGACAAAGAACCAGAGGCAAAGGCTTCCTGCAAATATGCAGCCTGGTCATTGCAGCCCGAATCAGAGCTTTGGGGACAAAGCCAAGGGACATAGGCATTTCCTTTTCAAATGCTGGGGAATTGCGCCCTGAGAATCCCCATAAGTAGCAGCAGTGCCAGTAGGCATCTTGATGGATTTCCCTGTAGTATTTCACCATTGAACCTGACTCTGACTGTTGACTTCTGATAAATATATATCATCAGTTTAAGGAAGTAGTGTTTTCTTCTGGCTTACTGGGAGATTTTATCAGGAAAGGATGTTGAATATTGTCAGGTGCCTTTTGGGCTTCTCCCTTGGCCTTTTGTGCATGTGTGTTTTAGGCAATTGATAAAGTTCTAATTTTGTAATTGTTTTGGATCACAGAGAAGTTAAAGGAATATGAGCTAGCTGCCACCTCCCCCACCCCCGTCATTAACACGACTGTGGCACATTTGTCACAGCTCACGAACAATATTGACACATTATTATCATCTGAAGTCCACACTTTATTTCAGTTTCCTTACCTTTCCCGATATTCTCTTCTGTTCCAGGATCCCACCCAGGACACCCCATTGTGTTTAGCTGCCCTGTCTCCTTAGGCTCCTCTTGGCTGTGACAGTTCCTCAGACTTTCTTTCTTTTGATGACCTTAACAGTTTTGAGGCGGACCGATCAGATATTTTGTACAAGGTCCTTCCGTTGTAGTTTTTCCGATGTTTTTCTCAGAGTTTCGACTGGGGTCATGGGTCACTGGGAGGAAGACCACGGAGGTAGAGTGTCGCTTGCACCACATCGTATCAGGGCTACGCGCTGTGAACCTCACTGACCACCGGTGTTGACCTTGATCACCTCCCTGAGGCAGTGTTTGAACTGGAAAGTTGCTCTTTCCCACCTTCCCGGGCTATACTCTTTGACGGAAGTCACTGGCCGGCCCACACATAAGAAGCGGGGAGTTATGCTGTGTCCCCTTGGTGGGGGAGTAACTGTAGACACTATTTGTGATTCTGCCATATAGGGAAGTTATCTCTTCTTCTCATTCACGTATTTCTTCAGTCATATATATATATCCTTATACCTACATGGACTCATAGATGCTTACTTTATACTTTGAGTTATAATCCAATATTATTTATTTTCTTGCACATGTCATTCTTGCTTTGGGCATCAGAGGCTCCATCATTTGGCTCCTGTGTCCTTCCGACATCATCCACCCCCATGATTTTGCTTCTCAAGCACTGCCTTGCATTATGGCACTGCAAGGCGCTCAAGGCTCATTTTGTATGTTCCCCACTCCAGCCCCAGAATGAACCATTTCTGCGGGGAGCACCGGTTCCTTTTACCAGAGCGTGACATCAGATACCAAGATCGGGCACTAGGTGAACCTTACATGAACTTTACGCAGAGACTTCCTGGTGTGGAGCTAGTGTGGCATCCCTGGCACATCCCCTGCTTCGTCATGGCGGATCTCTGCCAGGATACGCTGCAGGACTGAAACGGGGAGGCAGTATTCAGTAGTGGTTAGAGCATGCTCTCTAGAGACTGGTGTGTCCTGCACCAGTCTGAGTTCCAGTTCTGCCACTTCCTGTGCCTCCGTTTCCTCATCTGGGAAAAGGATAATAAGAGCACTTCATAGCGTAGTTAGGAGGATTCAGTGACTCAGCACATGGACAGTAAGTGGACCAGGCAGCATCGTCATGATGGTTTTGTTGTTACTCTTTTGCTAGCATTTTATAAAGATTCAAAATAGGGGATTGAGCTATACATTTTTTTTAAACTCTCTTTGCCATGTTTTGAGATCAGCGTTTTTGAGATTGTGATTTGAGAAGTTCTCCACATTTCTGTTTTCTAGAACAGTTGAGAAAGCAGAGGGACTTTGCAACAACATGATGGGTCTAGAGAGTATAATGCTAAGCAAAATAAGTTAGCCAGAGAAAGATAAATACCATATGATCTCACTCCTATGTGGAATTTAAGAAACAAAACAAACAAGCAAAGGAAAAAAAAGAGAGAGAGAGAGAGAGACAAACCAAGAAACAGACTCTTAAATACAGAGAACAAACTGGTGGTTACCAAAGGGGAGGGGGGAGGGAGTGGGAGAAATAGGGGATGGGGATTAAGGAGGGCACTTGTGAGGAGCACTGAGTCATGTTTAGGATTGTTAATTGAAAACTGAAACTAATATAACCCCGGATGTTATCTACACTGAAACTAAAATAAAAAACTTAAAAAAAGAAAAAAAGAAATCAAGTAGAGAGGCTTGTTTGTTCCTTGAAAGTCGAAAGAAGTCCTGCGATATTGTCAGAACTTACTCTTTCTTTGGGGGAGAATTTCTCAGATAACTTTTCAGGTTTTCCTAAGGGATTATTTCAGCCTGACTTTATCCTTTATCCCTCTTAGAGTCAATACAGTACGTTTTCCTGGAAGGTTTTTTTTTTTCCTTTTCATCATTTTCTTTATTTTTTAAAATTGAAGTATAGTTGACATAGAATATAAATTTGGTTCTTGGAAGGTTTTTCATCAAGAATTTTGAACTTATTAGAACCGCGTTATTTTCTTCTTTTAAATTTGGAAAACATCTCCTCTGTGTCTGTAGTTGTGCTTCCTTTCTCATTCCTGCCTGTGTGTCTACTCTTTTCTGTATGGAGGAGCTTTGCTGGAATCATAGTCATTTTGTTGGTTTTTTCATAAAATCAGCTTCTAGATGTAATGATGAGCTCCACTGCTGGTCTAACTCCTAGATCCCCAGTTTTATTACTCATTCCTTTCTCCTTCCTTCCTGACCTTGTTTCGAACAACCATCTATCTTTTAACTTGTTCCGTTGAAACTTAGCTTTTTTTCCCGTTTCTTGTGGAGTAATAAATGAATTTTGGCTCGTATATTCTTGAATGCTGCCTTTTTTGCCATGTCCTAAGAAGTTTTGGTTGTTGTGATGTTTGACCTAAGAAATGAACTAAGAGCATTTCTTCTAATTTCCAGAGAGATGTGATTGGTTAATTTTCTTGGTTAACTTTTGGTTATTAGTTTCCACCATAGGTAGAGAATGTCTGTGTAAATTTTATTTTTCTTAGTTTTGAGATTTTTCTTTGAGGCCTATTTAGAAATATTTTTGTCAGTATTTTATGGAATAAAGTGAAACATTAAACATTTATTGGAAAATTTTAATTTTTTATTTTTAGAGTACATACTTGGATGTTCCTTAGGTCAGGTTTCTCCTCTTATTATTTGGACATTTTCTCTAGGATGAAGAGAGGCTGTTTTATGAATTCGTCTTTGTGGTTCTCAGTAGATTTTTGTTTTACTCGTTTCCATACCAAGTTGTTTGAGGCTTACAGGTTGAGGATTGTTATTTTTTATTTTATTTTATTTTTTTAGGTATTCATCTAGAGAAAGTTTTATTTTATGTATTTTTTATAGACACTTAAAAGCAGTTACCTTAATTATTGAAACTTTTTTTTAATGTTTTTTTATTATATTATGTTAGTCACCATACAGTACATCCCCGGTTTCCAATGTAAAGTTCGATGATTCATTAGTTGCTTGTAACACCCAGTGCACCATGCAATATGTGCCCTCCTTACTACCCATCACCGGTCTATCTCATTCCCCCACCCCCTCCCCTCTGAGGCCTTCAGTTTGTTTCTCAGAGTCCGTAGTCTCTCATGTTTCATTCCCCCTTCTGATTAACCCCCCTTTTTTTTATCCCTTTCTTCCCCTACCGATCTTCCTAGTTCTTATGTTCCATAGATGAGAGAAACCATATGATAATTGTCTTTCTCTGCTTGACTTATTTCACTTAGCATTATCTCCTCCAGTGCCGTCCATGTTGCAGCAAATGTTGAGAATTCGTTCTTTCTGATAGCTGAGTAATATTCCATTGTATATATGGACCACAACTTCTTAATCCAATCATCTGTTGAAGGGCATCTCGGCTTCTTCCACGATTTAGCTATTGTGGACAATGCTGCTATGAACATTGGGGTGCATATGGCCCTTCTCTTCACTATGTCTGTCTCTTTGGGGTAAACACCCAGTAGTGCAATGGCTGGGTCATAGGGTAGCTCAATTTTTAACTTTTTAAGGGACCTCCACACTGTTTTCCAGAGTGGCTGTACCAGCTTGCATTCCCACCAACAATGTAGGAGGGATCCCCTTTCTCCACATCCTCTCCAACAATTGTTGTTTCTTGCCTTGTCTATTTTTGCCATTCTAACTGGCGTAGGGTGGTATCTCAGTGTGGTTTTGATTTGAATTTCCCTGATGGCTAGTGATTTTGAACATTTTTTCATGTGTCTGTTAGCCATTTGCATGTCTTCATTGGAAAAGTGTCTGTTCATATCTTCTGCCCATTTTTTGATTTGTTTATTTGTTTCTTGTGTATTGAGTTTGAGAAGTTCTTTGTAGATCTTGGATACCAGTCTTTTAGAGGATTGTTATGTTTTTTAATTGTGTATTTTACCTTTTTACAGCTTACAGGAACCCCTTTTGACCTAAGTAATCCTTTCTGTGTTGGCTCTGACATTATCTGCTCCTGGGTTTGCTCTTTAATGTTTTCTTACTTTGCATTTTCCTGGTGTATCTCTGCTTACTCCTTGCTTTTCACTCTCTTCATCAGCTCTAGTTTACATATTCCCAATGCAGGGCCCCTGGGTGGTGGGAAAGCCATTTGCATCTGTCGTGATGACCGGAATGTTTGCTCTCTTGGTGCTGCTTTCTGGTTTCTGTACCACTTTTCTGGCTTTTAAATTGTTCTCTGTCATTCTGGAAAATTGGTGACGTTTCCTTTGTTCTGTGCATCCCACTTTTGGTGTAGAATTACTTTTAAATTAAGAAGAAAGGACGTGTGGGGCGCCTGGGTGGCACAGCGGTTAAGCGTCTGCCTTCGGCTCAGGGCGTGATCCCGGCGATCTGGGATCGAGCCCCACATCAGGCTCTTCTGCTATGGGCCTGCTTCTTCCTCTCCCACTCCCCCTGCTTGTGTTCCCTCTCTCGCTTGCTGTCTCTATCTCTGTCAAATAAATAAAATCTTTAAAAAAAAAAAAAGAAGAAGAAGAAAGGACGTGTATTTCTCTATGGTCTCTACCTCTGTGAACAAGTCAAATACTATTGATCCCTCATTTGGAAAAATGAGAAATTCAGCATGGTTTTACTCTTTATCCTCCCCCTGCCCCTATCCTTCCAGTTTCTTACTGTCTCACTTCTCTTTCCATCAGTTATTTTCAACATTTGTGTTCTTTTGTAGTCATTTTCATCACAGTTGTTCAGAATGAGCACTGTCATACTGAATCCATTGTGCACCCCTGTTTTGTACCCTGTGTTCCCTTTCCTTGAATGCTTGTACTTTGGCCTTGCACATTGGAGAGTTTTTCCGTCGCCTCCTCTGCGAGGGATGGTTTAACTGGTATTGGATCTTGGTTCCATGAAACCATTCCCTCCATGTTTGCCAGAGATCTTAGGCAAATCATCTTCTTTCTTCTTTCTAAGGAACTTTTTAATTGTCTTGCTTTGGTGGGTGTAGGAGTCTGTCTTAATTCTTGAAGAGTGACAGTATTTCCCGAGGATCGGTGCCATTTCTCGGTGCTGACCTGGGCTTCAGCCGTACTGAGGGAGTCAGAATCCCCCCGGCCTTGGCAGCCAGGTGGGGGGCCCCAGTGCAGGGGCCACTTGAGAAGAGGTGTGAGCTCTTTGTGTCAGTGTACAGTTCTTCAGCCGGTCGTCAGTACAGGGGTTGGGGGGCACAAAAGACCACATGATTCAAGTGGCAAGACTTACATCAGGTGTCTTCTGACTTAGGCCAATGAAGGGTAGAGCAAAGAAGCTGTCATACCTCCCACACAGGCCAGAGGAGGTGGAGGAGGACACAGCCTGTTTGGTGACTTGGATCCTGGTGACAGGTCCAGCGATGTCAGCAACAGCTCTGCAGAGTCAGGAGCCGCTTGGCCACCCAAGAGACTGGTCTGTGTGTGGAGGACAGGCCAGCAGCAGTGGCTGTTTGCACACCCAAGTGGGCATGCCACACCTCTGTGTCTCCTGTTATCTCACTTGGCACTCCCCAGAGGCACACATGTGTCCTCCTGGGTCATGTTATCTGAGGCCTGTGATATTATTATTTATCATGTCACTCCCCAGTCTCTCTGTGGCTTCCTTCTCAGTTACAGAAGCCAATGGGGTGACCCATGGGGGGGCGGAAGCTGTGCAGACAGGCCTGGAGTCGTCCCTGTGAGCTCCCATGATGGACTAGGATCCGGTCCTTTAATCTGAACAATGAAACCTTTCTTTACTTTAGGACCTTCCTTTTAAGTTCCTGTTCTGCATATGTCAGGTCCCCTGGACACCTCCTTTGGCCTTTATCTTTTCTCTCATAATTCCCACTTCTGCACCAGTAGAAAGTTCTCAGGCTTCTCTTCCCATTCACTTATGGTAACCCCTGCACACAGCTCTGTGGCTCACTCATTACACTGTCATAACTGGGCTACCACAGCTTTCGTCTGGAGAGCCCCTTCCCGTTTTGACCCGTTCTCCGTCCGTGACTGTCCACTCTTGCTCTTCAGATGCTCTGTCTCGTGGATCCCGTAAGAACACGGGCTGCAGACTCTGTTCCTCCCATTTCCCACAGGGAGACTTGCTCTGGCTCCCTCTGCATGGCTGACGGAGAGCTCTCTGACCGACCCCAGATGTGGGGTGCTGTTGAAATCGCTCAGGCCCAGAAGAAAGGGGGAGGAAAGTTTGGGTTGCCTGTGGATTCATTGTGCAAGGTGAGCTGCCAGAGGAGCTGAGCAGGGGCTGTGAGCCAAATCGGGGGTGTGTGGCAGTGCCGAGCCTTTTCTTGGTGGCAGAAGGAGACATCTTTCCTGCGGTGGGCCATTGCCTGAGTTGGCTTTGGCCATACCCCGTTAGCTGGCCTGCCTTCCCCCTGGGGCCCCTGTGAGACTTGCCTGATGCTCTTTTGGGCTTCCAGAAGCTTCTGTCAGGCTAGGATCTTGGTGGGGGTACCCCTAGTATCCCCACTTCTCACTCCCCAGGAGGAATTTTCTAGCAAGACAAAGGCCAGAGTTTGTAAACTGGTAGCCTCTGGGCTGGACCCCCAGTACACAGGCAGCTTTCGTTTGGCTCACACAGCCAGGTTTTTTAGTTTGTTTTGGTGGTTTTGAGTCAATAATGAAAAATTAGGAGACTTTCTCTGGCTTTTCCTAGAAATTGAAATTTCTTCCCCTTTCTTCTGTCACCCCCTTGCATTCATTGCTTTCAGGCCGCAGCCGCTTTCAGAGTCGAGAAGGATTTTTCATACCAATGTCTCTATCAAACGAAGGAGAAATAAGACAGTCAAAGGGTCATGTATTTTAAGAAAAATGGGAGAGCTGTGGGGAAGAAGAATGGCTGTTTCTTAGGTTTCGTGTGTAAATTTCTGGTCGGCCTCACTGGTTTACAGTTTACCTGCCAGGTGCCCCGGGGCCTCACCCCCATCCCAGAAGAGCCTTTCCCTTTTGCCCGTACCCCTGAAGGAGCCCCGGGGTCGACAGGAGGGATGGGGGTGCAGCCTGGGGGCCAGCGTCCATCTGGGAGGGGAGGTGGTCCCGCTCAGTTCCCACTGAGTGCCAGGAATTTCCAGCACCCAACTGTCCTGTAGGAGCCATTGTCCGGGTTTGGCGCCCAGAACAGGCAGACAGTTGTGATTTTGCGGCGAGGTTTGGTACCGGTCTTTAGAAAATTCTCATTCAGGCCTATTACATGCTGGTGCAGAAAGATGCTCCCTTTGGGAGCAATTATTCTGGGCTGGGAGTTTTCCCCTCCTAACTCAGAATTCTGTAGATGTCATGAAGGGTTTAATCCAGGAACTCAGAAAGCCCGTTTCCATATCTGCCAGCAGGCATGTCTGCTCTTGAAACCTGGAGGTAGTTTCTGATGAAACCACAGAGAGGGGTTTTCTGCTTAGAGCCCCAACCATAGGCTCTGGGTGCTGGGGTCTCTGCAGAGCCAGGCCCATGTCCCGCACAGGTCCCCCCGACCCCCCAGCCTGGGGCCCAGCCAGTTGCTGCCCTGGGCCACGGCCGCCCTTGGTGTCGGGCGTGCAGACTGGGTGGTGTGTGCGGTCAGTGGGAGCCTTTGAGCTTTCTCCAGCAGCTGTCGAAGGGCGTGCCACCTCCTCCCACAGCTGCCCCAGAACAGCGCGAGGAAAAGCGCGGGGTCGGGGTGGCTGGACGGATGGGCTGGGGCGGCTCTGCCCGCTTAGCCGCTGCTCACCTGTGGCTCTCACCGACGCGGGACTCCCTGCACATGGCGCCGGGGGTTCAGGAGGGGTGAGGCTGTCTGCAAGCCAGGCCGCCCATGGCTGCTGGTGGTGACAGGCCTCAGGCCAGGGGTCTGGGCTAGCATGTGGTCACCGCGGAGCACCCCTGGTTCCATTGGGCCTCTGGCGCTGCCATGCTCCGAGGTCTCCTCCTGTGCCCTGCTTCTCTGAGCAGAATGAGATGACAGCCGCTGCCCTTGGGCGAGACCCTGGCCCTGCAGGCTGGCTTCTCCCGGCTCCAGCACCACCGCTCGCCCACCCAGCCGCTGCGTTCATGTTTCTTCTGCCATTCTGTTCCAAAAGCCAGTGCGATGGTGGCACGGCACCAGTGCCCACACCTCCCCAGCCCCCTCCACTGGGGCCTTCCCCAGGGGCCGCCCTCTGTGAGGGTGCCACACGCACCTGCCAGCAGAACGGATTACACTTGTGACAACACTTTGGATCCCCTTGCTTGTGAGTGGTGGTTTCCGACCTTCTGTATCTGGGCCTAGGCTGGGGCTATTCCCACGAGTCTTCCAGGTGTCCTGGCAAGGGCCAGGTGCGTGGTACCCAGCCCTCCAGGCAGGGGTGACTGGGGCTCGTTGGTGGAGGGCCCTGGCCGTCCAGCCCCCCGCACAGCAGGTGCCTGGTGGCTATTAGGGTCAGGGCCTGGCTGGACTTTGTTTTTGCTGTTTTACTTTGTCTTGCTGTTGACCCCAGCAGGAGAAGTGGGGTTTGACTGCTCTTCCTGGAGCCAGGCTGGTGCCAATGGAGATGGGCGCCCTGGGTGGGAGAAGTGGGTGTCGGCCAGGCCTTGCCGCCTTGGGTGGTAAAGGAGCCTCTTTGGAGGCAGGGACTCCTTGGGAAAGTGGTACTAGCAGCAGGACTAGGAAAGAGGTTCCTCCTGTATGTGCAGTTTGGAAATGAGGCACCTCCTTGCTCCTACTAGCCCCAGCCAGCTGGCGAAGCCCTGGGGCCCTTGGTGACATTCTACTCAGGGGTAGGAGGGGCTTGGCCGAGGAATGGGCAGCTGGTGCTGGCTGAAGCTGGACAAAGTCACTATCCCATGGGTGAAAAGACACAGGAGAGTGTCCTGGTGTCCTAGGGCGTCTGGGGCCTGGCTGCCAGCGTGGCCCGTGCAACACGAGTGTGGTTGGTGCCTTCCCCTCCAGCATGGGGTTACTCAGACCGGCTGTACACAGTCCATATATTTTCAGCGTGAGCTGGAGTCTTTGAATCATTTATCTTGGCAGCTCTTCTTGAAACTGGAGAAAGGTGGAAATTCATCTAGGTGCTGAGAAAGGAGCCTGGAAGAAAAAAGTGTCTGGTGGCTGCCGTGATGGGTGGCATGCCTGGAGATAGCGCTGGTGGCTCAGAGATCAAACAGCTGAGAAATGGTTTCCCAGGAAGAACTCAGGGAATTCTAAGTAGGTAATGAGTAGTGACTTTCTTTTGATTTACGGCGAGACTTGGCAATCAATCCATAATGCTTTGAAGAGGCAAGAAATGAATCTCCAAGAGGCTGCAGTCTGTTGTGGCTCAGACCTGCAGCCCCTCCTTGTGGGGGTGGGGAGCCAGAACCGCAGCCAGGGCTGGGCTGGTTGGGGATCTGCTTCACTTTTCTGCCGCAAAGATCCTGGTCCTTCCTGGCGGACCATGAAGCTGAGGCAAGAGCTGGCTTGAGGGAGGGTCTCCTCACATCTGTCCTCTGCCCAGCCTCCTCCTAGGTCTTGGCTCTGACCCTGGTGGGACTCTAGTTCAGCTTTCAGGTCATAGGTGATTCAAACCCTGGTGGTTTGTGGCCGCAGCCTCCCTGCCTTTGGGGACCTCTCTCATCCCTCTGGCCCAGAGGGGTCTAGTTCGCCGGAGCTGCTGAACAAAGTACCATAGACAGGGGCTTAAACAACAGAGATTTATTTTCTCCTAGTCCTGGAGGCTAGAAGTCCAAGATCAAGGTGTCAGCAGGGTTGATTTCTTCTGAGGCCTCTCTCCTTGGCTGCCTTCTTGTGTCCTCATGTGGCCTTTCCCCCCATGGGCATACATCCTCGTGCCTCTCTGTGTCTTAATTTCCTATCCTTATAGGGACACCAGTCAGATTGGATGAGGTCCTCACTAAAGACCTCGGTTTAACTTAGTCGCCTCTTTAAAGGCCCTGTCTCCCAATACGGTCACATTCTGACGTACCAGGGTTAGGACTTCAACATATGAATTCTGGGGGGCCACAACTCAGCCAGTAACTGCCTTTGCTCTCGGGAGAAATCAGGCCTGGTTTCCTGTCTGCTGGCTCACTAGGTGACTCAGCAGTGCCCACGTTCGGAAGGGCTTGCGCTGGCCCTAGGGGGCTGGCCAGAGTCACAGGTGACATTCCAGAGGGGAAGACAGACAAGCAGCAGAATAACACATGGTGATAAGTTGGAGTTCAGGAAAGAGCAGGGAACTGTCATAGCCCAGCATGACCCTCTCTAGCTCAGCTGAGGCTGAGGGGGGCGAGGAGCCGGCTGGCACTTGCCACGTGGTGAGAGGGCACAGGGGGTGGGGCCCAGCAGGTAAGAGAGGAGTTGGTGGCAGGGCCAGGTCCCAGTGAGACACCCCTCAGAGGTGTCTGTGACTGGGGAGGGAGCTGGGAGATGAGGCTGTGGCTTTGGGTGGTGAGTAGACAGAAGCGGAGGGCAGCAGGGAGGCTGCAGTGGGCCAGGCTGGGCCTTAGGGCTTTGGGAGGCAAGGGGCGGGGGGGGGGGGAGAGTTTGGAGCTGGAGCTGAGGACTCAGTGGTGGATCAGACATTGGAGTGAGGGGAGATGAAAGATGGCAGTGAGTCCCCAATTTTCACTTGGCCGCCTGGTGGTGTCAGGCCATGCTGTGCGGACCGAGCTTTGCTCCCACTGAGGTCTGTTGTCTGGTTTCTGTGCCTCCCTCCTGCCTCCTGCTGAAAATGGTAGAGGCTGTGCTTTTATAAGGCCCAGAATTTGGACAGGAGAGAGTTCCCCAGGGCCCTGGCGCTGCACTTCCAGCCAGGACCTAGCTGTATTTCACGCCCTAGCCTCCAGTGAGTGTGAGTGTGTGTGTGTGTGTGTGTGTGTGTGTGTGTGTGTGTGTGCGCGCGCGCGCGTGCATGCACAGGCCTGGCCCTCGTAGGTCCCCTTAGGTCCTGGGCAGAAGGTGAGTGGGTCTTATGACAACACTGGGACAGGTCTCCCAGGGACAGGGTACAAACCTGGGGTTGCCATCCAGGTGGAAGAGTGGGGAGGAACCAGAGGCAGTAGTTCTGGGGTCTTAGAAATGACACATTAGTGACACGTGGGGACAGGAGGGTGGTGGTTTCCAGGAGGGGCAAGCAGGGGGTGAGAAGTGCTTGGGCCAGCATGTAAGACACGAAACCCATGAGGCCAGGGCAAGTTCACTGAGTCAGGCCGCTCCTCTTGCAGCAAGCATTTTGCCAGACATGGTCCTGAGCGCTGGGAACACAATGTGCCGGGATGGCCGTGCTTACGTGGAGTGGGGTCCTCGGGGAGAACCCCACTGCGGGGGGTGGCGGCAGCAGCAGCGCGGTGGGCATTTCCTGAGGGCAGGCCACACACCAGCGCAGTGTAGGCCCTTTGCTCTCTGTAATCAAATGACGGTACGGCCCATTTCGTCCTCACGGCCACCTTCTGAGTGTAGGGACTACTGTTTGGTCCCTTCTGTCGGCCATCAAAGTGAGGAACCTTGGCAAGGTCATACCTTTGGCAGGTGGAGGAGCCTGGGATTCGAACCCTAGCAGTTACCATGGTACAGTGCGGGGTCCCGGAAAGGCCCAGTGGTCCTGTGGGGAGTTCCGGTTTTTAAAGTCCCTGTAAAAATTAAAAAGGACAAATATGTTGATGTCATGAATTATGATGACATATAAGCTAGTGCCAGAATCAGGGCAGAATCTGGCCAACTCTAGGTCAGGAAGAAGTCTCGGTCCCCTGAAGTGGAAGGAGACTGCCTAAGAAGGGGCAGGAGGCTCCGCTCACTCCCCCACCCCCGACCCCTGAGTCAGGGCCAGCCTCGGCCAGAAAGCCCAGCAGCTATCACCTAAGAGCCAGGGTGTGGCCCTCAGAGTTGCTGTAGCCTCTAGAACTGTTCCCTGTGGCCCTTCGGAGATAACAGGTCTGGAGCGAAGGGACAGCCCGGGCATGGGGGAGAGGTAGGGTAGAGATGGAAGAGGGTGTGGGGGGGGTGGGCGGCGGTCACCAGCAGGGGTGGACAGTGTCCCAGGAGCCCAGGCCCTGCAGGTTCCTGGCTGTGGTCAGGGCCGAGGGAGAACCAGCCCTGCCCCAGGGCCAAGGGCAGCCTGGCACAGAGCAGGTGTTCCTGAGAAAGAAAAGGAACAGGGCTGGTTCCTTGGGTGTTGGGGAAGGACGGCTCCTCACTCAACCCTTGGAGGAGTCAGGGTCCAAGGAGCGTCCACCTGGCTGGGGCCAAAGTCGTGCGTGTCAGAGCAAGCTCACGAGCCACCCCCCACCTCAGCCTGGGCTGTGCACCCTTCCAGGCGGCCTCCCTTCCTGTGGATGTGGTCACTGGCCCTGGTGAACCCGATGACCCAGTGGTTATCGAGGAGTCAGATCGGCGCCCCTGTGCAGGCAGATAAGGGGTGTGTGTTGGTGTTGCAATGTGGTGTGTGTGGCAATCGTTCACAGGTGGTCCCAGGGCCAGACCCAGGCCAGCCTTCCCAGAAAGCTGTTAAATGGCAGGGTGTTCTTGCAGGCAGACTGAGATGCCATCTCAGGAGGCCTGAGAGAGCCAGAGCTGATCTCTCTGGGCTTGATGGAACCTGCGTGAACCAGGCTCACAGTCCCTACACGACCAGGAGTTTCCAGAATCATTTCCAGATGTAGTAGGTATGACTGAAACTTGCTAGGAATTACACTTAGTGTTGTCCGGTTCAGGGAGCTCTGATTTGACCAATCTGAGCACTTTCCCAGAGTACAGCAGACACTCTCTTGACCCTCTCACAGCTCTTGGCTGAGCGGGCTGACACCTGCCCCCCACGCACCGCGCCTGTCCATGGCAAGCAGGCCACCTGTGGGCCGGCAAGTATTGGCTCGTTCCCAGCCTGTGTGTGCCAGTTTCTTGGATTATAAACATTTACTGGGTAACCACAGGTGCCAGGCACTGCTCTAGGAGCAGGGAGACAGAACAGAGGAAAGCCTGTCTGTGAAGTAAAATGTGCTGCCTTTGTGGTGGTAGCAAATGCCAGGGAAAAAATGAAACCAGGAAAAGATAACAGAGGGAGTCCTGGGAGTGATTTGCCGTTTTGAATATGGTGGCTTTGAAAGCCTGGCATAGAGGTTGAATGAGACCTGAGGTGCTGGGGGGCTGAGCCCCGGGGTGTCAGGAGAGGAACTGCAGAGAGGCCCGAGTGGCAGAGAAGAGGGGCCGGGTGCTGGGAGTCGAGCAAAGGAGGGACTTGGCCTGGTAGCGGTGGGGAGCTGGCTGCCGGGGGCGGGGGCGGGGGGGCGGCAATGAGGAGGGTGACAGAGCACTGGCCCCGGGTCGGAGTGTGGAAGGTGAGAAGCAGGCGAGTTCTGGGCATGTTTTACGCCAGGCCTGGTGAACCTGGGGGCCCAGCAGCTATCGGAATCTGCTCAGGACCAGGGAGAGCCAGCAGCATTTGCTGGCAGATGAAGGCTGACTCCAGGGTTTTTGGAGCATCTGGAAGGATGGAGTCACCACTAAGCAAGGTGGGGAAGACTGAAAGAAGAGTCCAGACCCCCTGCGCCTGGGGAAAATGAGGCAGCAGAGGGAAGAACAGTGGAACAGCTGGGACAAGGTCCATTTCCAGCCAGGGTCATCCACCCATCCAGTGACAGGGCCCACTGGATGTCATTTAGAGTTGTTATAAATGGACCATTACTATGCTTGACGGCAAGCCAACATAAAATCATTAAGGACAGTTCTTGGAACCTCATCTTGTAAAGCCTGGCATTTGCTCCGGGGAGTTTATGGAAGGCATTCGGCAAGGCCCGAGAGTGGCAGCACCTCAGAGGACAAGATCTGATTTAGTCCCAGGCAGGCTGACAGCACAGTTGGGCTCCGTGACACAGACAGCTCTCTGGTTATGGTCCTGTCTGGCCCAGGTCCCTTTTACCTCGGGCCTGTTCTTTGCAGAGAGCTCCCAGGAAGCTAAAACCAATGACTTGGGTCCTGCAGCAGACCCAGCTGCTCAGGGAGGTTCGGTGGGCTTTCCAGCCAGCCCACACAGGGGCCAGCCTGCCTGGGGCCGGCCCCCGGGCCTTTGTGCCAACCCAACTTTGCCTGAGGTTTGGCCCCTCCAGGAGAGGATTTGGAGCGTCTAGCGCTGCTCCTAATTGGCAGAGTTTGTGGCCCCCGGCAGCTTAGGAGCCCAGCCCAGGAGAGGTGGGGGCCAAGAAGTGCAGGACCCAGGCATGGCCTGTATACTCTGGGGACTATGGATGCATACGAGACATGCCAGGTTAGGGGGGCTCCGGGCATACCATGCTTTTTCCTCCTCAGGCCATGACCAGACTGGAGCAGCCCCTCAAACCTCCACTCTAGGTCCCCTCCAATAGCAGACTTTTGCACTGCTAGGAGAAGAACCGTGCCACTGGCTTGTCCTGGATCCCTTTTTGCTAGAAAGCATTCTGCGTGTTTTTTGTTCCTGTTAAAGAACAGGGAGAGACCATGCCTCAGTCCCAAAGAGTTGCCATTAACCAGGGCTCCACAGTTTGCTCCGAGGAGAGCAACCAGAGCAGGAAGGACATTTTCCTCCAGGACAGCTGCCCTGCTGGGACTGGGCTGTCGGTGTGGTCTTGCCCTTGCATTAGAGGCTGAAGGGCCCTGCAGGTTCCATTTCTGACAACCACAAAGTCAGGCCAGTCTGGCCCAGGAGAGGAAGCAGGCAGCTGCGTTGGTTGGGGCTCTAGGCTGGGGCAGGATCATAGGACAGGCAGTCTTTCTCCTGCCGAGCAGACACAGCATGGCCCTGGGGGGCGTTGGGGTGCAGCGTCCCTGCCTCTGGGATGACTCCCCAGGACCAGGGAGCAGATGGGTCTGTTTACCCTGTGCTCAGCTGAGTGTCCGTGCCAGAAACCCAGTGCTCAGGGGCCGCCCTCTGCGATCCTGGCCCAGTTCCCCGATGCTTCCTGAAGTCTTGCTGGCCGGCGATGTCCTTGGGGCTTATGTCTGGGCAGTGGTCCGGCCAGTAAGACTTAGAGGGTTACTTCCGGCTCTCCAGGAGGGTCACTCACGGCGTTAATGCACTTCCATCCTCGTATTTCATGATGAGAGACCATTCTTCCTGCCTCACTTTCCTCTACCCCTTTCATTAGCTCAGCTGTGACTTGGTTGGTTGGGGGAGAGCCTGGGTATCAGACCCTTCGCGTTATCAAGGGTTTGAACCCCACCTCTTCCAACCGTGAGGCAACATGGCAGGAAGTGGCGAGGAGCGCCCAGGAGACAGGCCCTTCTCTGCATAGTCCATGCGCCTGCAGAAATCACTGTCCAGGATGTTTCTGATGACAGCACCCCCTTCACGTTCTCCCCCTCGTGTCGCCGCCTGCTCACCTGTAGCGGGCAATTTGGTTGGATTTATTCCGATGGGCTCTGTGCACTTAGCAGTTGAGAAAGAGATTCGTCATTCTGCTATATGGCATCACACACTCCGTGACCTAAACGAGTGTGACAACGGAGAGTTCAACCACGGCGTAAAATTTCAGTGTTATTTATGATGCCGAGAGGTCCCGTGCCTGCGGTGTCGCCTTAATCCAGGCTAAATCTGGAGCCCTGTCTCCCGGGCCGGCCCATGTGTCTCCATGGCTGTTAATGACTGCTCCTCCAGGCGCCCTGTTTGCTGACAAAAAAATCCATCTGAAGCTTTTGCATCTCATGTGGCTGTTAAAAATTGACATTTCTTTATTGATGTCACTGGTTCCTGCCAAATACTTGGGGACAAATAAAAGTGGCTGAACTTGGAGACAAGCAGAGAAGCATTTGTTCATGGAATTGCTGGCCAATTGATGTTGGTACTTAAACAAGCTATCATTTTAAAGGAATCTCGAAAGAAAGTAGACTGTATTGAGAAGTTAACGTTCGGAGTGGCTGGGCCAGGAGTAGGCGACACAGCCGTTCTGAGGGTCGGAGGCGGGAGGGTGTTTTTTTCCCTCAGCCTCCCGGGGCCACATCCTCGGGTTCCCCCCCACTCACTTCGCTTTCCCTGCCACTCCCCACGCTCCGGCTGCCTCCTCAGGCCTGGTTGCTGTTACTGCACAATGCCCTGCTTCTCTCTGCCTCGGGATTTTCCACTTTCTCTGCCCTCTGCTGCAGACCTCCTCCTCCAGGGAGTCTTCCAGTGAGTTGCATCCCCCTGGCTGTGCTCTCCCAGCACGTGGCTTCTGCTGTGTTCTGCTTCACTCGGGGAATGTGTCTGTGGATTGAGGGCCTTGGTCAGCCTTGCTCACCCCACAATCATAGCATGTCATGGCTGGCACATAGTAGGTGTGTGATGGTGTTGCCAAGCAGACCCGAGGAACAAGCACAGAGAGCTGGTGTGTTGGATGGATCTCTCTGGACAGCTTGCCTTCCTGAGCCCCCCAAGATGCAGGGCTGGGGGCAGGCAGGCGCTCCTGGAAACACTGGCCCAGTTCCGGCCTGTCGCCCTGTGGAGTAATTACTTTAGACCAGCAACAAGTGTGGGAGACCAAGGAGGCAGTGTCATTGATTTTCCCATAAAGGCGCAATTTGTAGTAAGTGAGAGAGCCTTCCTGGGAACACCTCAGCCATCTTCACAGCCCCGTCCCAGTGGGGAGAATGAGGAGGGTCTGCGGCAGCCACCAAGGCCTCCCGGGGGCACTAGGCTCGCAGCCCAAGCAGGGGCGGGGGTCTCCTCAGCCTTAGGCCCACTGGAGCCCTTGATGGTGCCCAGCTTGTCGAGCAGGAGCATCCTGTCCTAGGCCAGCGGGAGACACTGAAGAAGGCTTGTGCCAGCCTCCAAGCAAGGCACTGGGAGCCCTTCCCTCCCCCTCCCCCGCAGTGACCCCTCATTCTGCCCCGTGCCTTCTCCCCCACTTCCCCAGGCCAAAGCAGCACCCTGACACCAAGCTGGGACCGGGAAGTCAGGGGGAGCTCTGGGCCAGTTTAACCTCAGGCTCTTCCTCTCCTCCCCCAGCTCCCCCCTCCCCTTTCTTCTCCCTCACTGTTTCCGGGAGGCCAGCCCCTTCCTCCACACCTGCTCCCCTCCTCCCATGTTTGCTGAAGTAATAGTCAGTGCCAGGCACCAGGCAGGCAGACGACCTGCTGAGAGCCTGGAGGGGACAACCTGGCCTCAGACTAGCAGGAGCACCTCCGTGTGGGGCTGGTGTCAGAGCCCAAGGGGGGACCACCATGGGAATGTGGTAGGAGGGGCCCAAAGCAGTCCTCTGCTTGTAGCCCTTGGGGAGATCCCAGGTGCTGGGATCAGCACTTCCTTGACAAGGTACAGGCAAAATATGGTCTGCATTCCCATTTCATGGGGGAGGGAGCTGAGGCCAGAGAGGCACGCTCGGGAGCCAGGAACCCTACCACCAGGGCACGCTGTGCCCATAGCGCTGTGCCCAGAGCTAAAGAAGGGGGTGGGTTCTGGGGGGCCTTTGTCCTCCAGCCAGACTCAGGCCCCAGTTGTTCTTTGTTCTGGGCTATGGCCAGATGGGGGATCAGTGCCTCCGCCTTCAGACCACCTGTCTGTTCTGAGGGGCTTGGGCAGCAGGAAGTGACAAGGGAGGGTGACCTGGTGAGTCACCCGCCCTGGGGCCTCAGCTTAGCTTCCAGATTCTGTTTTCCATCACATTAATTGCATTTATTATTCATAAACTTCTAAAACTGGCTTCTGGGGCCTCAATTTTCCAAGCCCCCTGGGCTGTCACAGCTGAGGCTCCTCTGTGTCGGGCTCACCAGGGGTCCTCTATGGCTTTGAGTCTGGATCAGACGCTGGCTTAGCCGAGGGCCTTTTGAATTTGGAAATGGAAACAAAGGATCTTCAGCTTGGTGGCTTTACTGGGACAGTCTTGGGAGGCTGGGCGTTTTCTCTCCTCTGCCTGGAAGTTCCGGGTGGACAAGGGAGCTGTCACCTCAACTGCCCGCATTTGGCTGCCCCAAGTGCCAGGCCCCTGTCCCTCATGGTGCAGCGGGCCTGTGCCCTGGGGCTCCTGCCCCATGGGAGCCGGTGTCTGTCTTGGCCCCTTCTCTCTACTGTCCTCAGATGTTTGTAACCGTCCACTGTTTGTGCAGCTCCCCACCCCCGCCGCATCTTGGTCCTTCCCTGGAAGCAGGGAGGGCAGGCCCGAGGAGGACTGGGCCTCACTTGTCACTGGCTAGACTTCCTCCTGCTCTTCCTGGCTCCTTCCCATCCCCATTCCTGAGGCCCAGCTCGGGAACTCTCGAAGGGCAGGACCTTTCCCAGCCACTTCCAGGTGCCCCCAGCTGGCAGCTCTCTTCCCCCGTTGAGCCGGTTTGTGTTTTTCACTTCTTCTTCCTCATTGCTGACCAGGTTTCCATTTCTGCTGAGGTGTCTACTTGCAGAAGGACAGGCACCTCTTAGGGAGCCACCTGCAGCTCTCTGTGTCTTCAAGATGTGTGATCCCGCCCTGGGGCGAGGGAAGGCCACGTGTGCTGTGATCCTGCGGGGACAGGTCTGACTTTAGGAGAAGACTGTTTCTGTCCCGGCAGCTCCCAGGCCTGGCCAGGCGCTCCGATGCCTCATGCTCGGGGTCATGCCTCTGCTTCCTAAAGGCATGGGCTTGAAACTCTCTTCCCTGCTAGGTTAAAAAAAAAAAAAAAATAGCAGACGTGAAACACAGAGACGCTGGAACAGTCACTGGAAGAGAACTTGGCCAAGCGCTCCGTACGCAGCAACACAGCAGACGCGGCAGGAGACGTGCACCAGAGAGAACTCTGCATGGACCAGGAGAACTCTGAAACTGGGGGACCCCAAAGCCCACCTGTAGGGATGGATAAACAGACGAATACCGTCGAGGGTGAGGACGAAAGGGTTGTTGCTGCACACGAGGACACGGACGGACCACTGCCAGGCGGCAGCATCAGGTGGAAGCCAGACTCAAGGGCCTGTGCTGTCTTATCCCACTTCCGTGAAGCTCTCCAACAGATAGAACCGTAGAGATGGGGGAGCAGAGGGCAAGGGGGGAGGTGGGCATGGCCTCTGCCAGCCTGCAAAGGTTCCGGATCTGGATCGCACGGAACATCATCAGTCTGGACACCTAAGATGTGTGCTTTACCGTATGTGTTGTATTTCAATAAATAGGTTTACCCAAAAAACAAAAAGCAAAAAGCAACCGTACAAAGCGGAGCTATTACAGTGACAGTCTGGGCAGGAAGGCTGCTGTCTGTCTCTTACCGTGAGCGGTCCTCGAACTTTCCAAATGTATAGGCCTCTGGAGAGCTACAGGCTGACACGGGAAAATGACCATTTGTGCGCTTTCAGAATTATTCTGTTGGCCAGTGACAAAGAAAATGAAAAGTTAAATGCAATTTAGGGAAATACCGCCTGGGCTGTCTGTTAAGGCCGGGACCTGAATATCGAGTCTATTAGAAGCAATTATAAAAGGGACCGCATTTCTTAATGTTTCTCATTTGACGGGAAGGTTTTTAAATATGGGGCATTAGTTAATAAAAAGTCCCTAGAAGCCTATTGTAATATATTACCTAATTCCTGACCGTTTGTAGTCACTGAAATAGGTAAAAAGGGAATGTAGAATTAATATATAGTTATTATTAAAATTGCCTTATAAATGAGTTAAGTCCCCCGGAGGTGCAGAATGGGCATCATTATTCTAAGACGGGTTCAAGGGCCTTGGTGTGCCCTGTGTTTGTTCAGCGGGAATGCCCCCTTAGTAGGGAGGGGAGAGCTCTGGCTCTGTAGTTTAAGGATGAAACACCTGCTCGCACTGAAAGAGGTGAGAACTAGCAACCAGACTACAGAAATGTCATAAAGAACTCTCCTTCCCTAGTTATTGAAGTTTCTGGGCTGGCTGGCGCTTTGAGGCTTCATGGAGCTTATTCTCTGCCCGAGGCGAGGAAGGCCAGGAAAGGCAGCCAGTTCTCATGGGTTAGAAGTGTTTGTGTAGCTCCCGGGGCCCTGGGGACCCCCAGTAGTCCCAGAACTAGGTGGGTAAAAATGATTCCCTTAAAGCGGTGGCCCCCAGCACACCACGCTGCCGGGGTTGGGGGGCTGACCCCATGCACCCAGCCCAGCTGCAGGCCAGTACTGGGGGCCGGGGGTGGGGGGGCAAGGTGCCTCTGGATGATGTGTGCCTGGACCACTGTCTCCAGGCTGCTTGTGCAGGGAGCCCCGGCTTCCCACTGCTGCTATGCAGCAGAGAGTTTCACTGGAGGATCCAGAAGCTGCGATTGAAAGTCTCCTCAGATCAGAGCTGTTTGCTGAATCCAAGTTCTTTCCGGGGCATTTGGCAAATATCCTGTCATACACGTTCTAGGAGATTTGCCCTGTACAGATTTGCTGGATCTGTTTACAGTGGCGGGCTCGCTTCTACGGAACAACAGGGTCCCCCTGGGCAGAGATGCTTCCTTCTGTTCCTGGGGGAGATCGAGAGCCCCAGAGGCGGACCTGCTCCTTAATTCCGTCCTTGCAAGCTGCTTGTTTGGCCCCATCCTGTCTCTTGCTCGCTCCATTGCAGAGGGAGCCCAAGCCATCCGTGTTTCCCCGAGGGGTGAGGGGCTGGTGGCCTGCTGAGGGCAGCGTTGGTGGTGTGGACAGCCAGGGGAAGCAGGCAGGGCTGTTCTCCAAGCAGGCTGTGACACCCCCAGTCCCCGCTGCAGGACGCCTATCTCTGTGCAGACAGAGGGTTTCGCCACAGAATCTGACTCCAGAGAAGGAAGTTAAGTAGGCTTTTGAAGCAGGGCTGAGCAGACAGTCTCGTGGCTTGGATTCTCCACACCCCATACCAAAGAGCCTTGCCTACTGAGTTTGTTTCTGAACTGCAGTCCCGCAAGCCTGGCTAATGGGTTCTCAAGTTGCTCTGTGCGGGCGGCAGGTGGTGTGCACTTGCGACCCCTTGTGGCAACTACGAGCAGTGGTCTCAGATCCTGGCTGTGTGGGTTGTGTCCGCTGGGCCCAGCACATCCTAAGAGGCCTGGGGAGGGCGGGGGCAGTGGGGCAAGACTGGTACCGGGCAGCTGGTCTTTAACAAGGAGCTCTCATTTCTTCCAGAAAATATTTTCAAAATGAAACGGCTTTTTTTTTCCTGATAAAAAGATATTACATGTTCCGATAGGAAATTCAGGCAGTACAGAACATTATAAACAAGGTATGAAAAACCCCTGTGATACAGAGGTTCACTAACCCCGTGGCTTTAGCAAGCATGCTTCTGGGTCTCTCCAGGAGGGACAGACAGACAGACTTTGATCTGCTGGGATCACGCTAGGCAGAGTTTGTTCTGACCGCCGGGGTCAAGTGGGTTTCCCTGCCGTCTCTGAGCTAGGACACCCTGCCCCCGTGGGGCCTCGTCATCATCCGCCCACACCAGTCCTCCACCGGGAATGGCCCAGTAGCTTCGGACTTCCCAGCGTGAACAACATCGTAGCGATCAGCCTTATCTGTCCATCTCTCTCTCTCTCTCTCTCTCTCTCTCTCTCTCTCGTGTTTAACTGGTCATCTCTCTGGGGTAAATTCCCACAAATGGAATTACTGGGGGAAATTTTGATACACAAAGCCAATCTATCCTTTAGAAGTTATTCTCCCTCATAGCTGCCTGTGACATGAATGTCTAGTGAGCACATACTATGTGCTTCCTAGAAATTTTCTCATTTAGTACCATGAGGAGTGACATCCTCTGCACTTTTTGGACACATAAAGGCTTTAAGAACCTGGCCCACGGTCCCACAGCAGACCGATGCGTCTTGGAGGAGCCAGGCAGCCTCTAGAACCCACGCTCTCTGCCGCTGAGCTGGACACACACACACACACGTACACACACACACACCCGTGAGTGCCTGTACTCACGGGCCCAGAGTTAACTGTGTTGCTTTTATTATTTTTCATCTCTACCAGCTGATAAAGGAAAAGTAATACTCACCTTTATTTGTACTTCTTTGATTACTGGGGAGTTAATCTTCTCTTGCAGGTGCTTCTCTATCATTTGTTTTTGTGGCTTGTCCGTCCTTGGCACAAGCTGCTGTTGGGACGTTCAGGGTCGACTCACTGATCTCTAAGAGCTCTTCACACTAGGGCCTTTCATGTTACCGTTCTATTTGTCAAAATATTTTCTCCCAGTTTGATGCACCATTTAAATATAAATCGTCAAATTCATCCTTTCCTGTTACTTGATGCCTTCGTGTCCTCACATAGGCCGCTTCTGCTGCCTCAACACCATTCAGCCGCTTGCATCTGTCTTCTTCTGTTTTTATGGTTTTACAATTTTATTTAAAAACTTTTCTGCACAGTTATGAAATATTTCCACACTGGCATGTACAGTGTGACAAATCCACGTATCCACATGGTTTTGTTTTTACATGTAACTCTTTGGTCTACCTAAAATGCATGTAAGACTGACCAGTAAGCAAGGACGCTGGCATTTTTGCCCCCTGTGAAATGACGCATCAACACCGTGGATGTTTATTTCTGGCTCACGTTGCCGTCTGAGGCGGGCCCCATGGCTGTCCTCCACCAGTGTCGGACCTGCTTCTGCTGCCTGACTTCCCTGCCCCTGTTGAGAGGGGAGAGAGAAAGCATGGCGAGCTTACGTCCACTCTTAAAAGCCTTGCCTGGAAGCGGCACACGTCACTTCCGCTCATACTCCCTTTGGCGGGAGCCAGTCCCACAGGCCCACTGACTCCAGGGGGACAGGTGAGCACACGGCCAGGTCTCCGCCCAGGTGCCTCCGGAGAGGCTGGGGTTTAAGGCCGCGTGTTTGCGTGCGTGTGCGTGCGCGTGCACGTGTTCTGTTTGGACCATTAGGCATATTCCGCCAACCGTCCCTGCCATCTGTTAACCTGTGTCGCCCTTTCCTCAGATGCTTACTGAGGACCCACTGTGTGCTCATCACTGTACCCAGCCTTGGGTATAGGGTGCCTTGGGCCTGTGTCTATGACTTCACTTCGAGACCGGTGGGGTAAAAGGACACAGCCATATGCAAGAGTGAAAGCCATGAAGGGCATGTGTGTATGTCTATGATCGGGGGTGGGGGGAAGGAGAGAGGAGAGTGCTCACCTAGGAAGGGCTTTTGATGGTGAGAGAGAGGAGAGGCCACTGACAACCTCCTCCAGCCACCACCTCTGTCTGGGGCAGGCAGGTGGGCCGTGAGGGGGCCTGGTTGAAGGCTAGCAGGGCAGCCAGGTGGACTGGGGGGGGTGCAGGATGGAGGGGCTGCAGCAATCCTGGTGCAAGAGGAGCCCAAGGGTGCTGGCAAGGGGACGGGGCTGGGGCTGGGGGCAGAGCCCGAAACAGTGCTCAGGGCAGGCCAGGTGGTATGGATGGTCGCTGGAGAGGCCAGCATGGTCGATGGGGAAACACAGCTTCACAGCGTGACTCGCTCTGCCCCCTCCTCCGAGTTCTCAGGGCGTCTTGTAAGCTTGCTGGAGCTGAGTGGGTGATTTGGTTGCTTGTGTGGGTCCCCCTTGGTGAGGCACTTCACAGTGTGTGCAGGGAGGGGATGGAGAAGCCACGGGACTTTTCTGGGCTCATGGCTGGACAGGAGGAGGGGAGACGCAGACCCTCATCACATAGCTGGTGCTTCTGCCTCAGAGCATGACTCCTCCAGGCCAGGAGCCAGGAGTGCGCCTCCAGACCAGGCAGTTGACCAGAAATAGATCGCCATCTGCCAGGAGGAGGGCAAGGAGTTCCAGACTACCTTCGCTGTACAGCTCTCTGAACAGGACTTCACACACGGAACAGTCCCTGCTGGCCGTCTGCTGGCTTCAGTTAGCAGTATTAGTACCAGAAAGAAAGAATATTTAACTTTGCATCAATAGGCAAAGAATAATTAAAATATAATTAAAAGCATGAATTCTTCTAATTATTGGCTTTATATAATGTGTATTTAAAAACAAGACATCTGTTAAGGCTTTCTTTTGAATCTATCCAGAAACCAAGAGAGGGTAGCATTTTAATTAAAAATGGATTATTTCAAAAACCATTTAATCACCCTGTCATCATAGGACTTAGACCTTATTAATTAGCTATCGATAAATAGGTTTAAGTTACCGAAAATTTTAATTCATGGGGGTTAGAGGAGTACTTTTAGGAACTGGCCGTGCGTCTGTAGGAAGTCAGGGGAAAGGCTCAGACTACGAGAGTGAGTTCTTAAGTCACCTCACCTGTTCCCTGCAGACCCAGAGTGGACTTCCTGCAAAGGGTTGGGGACAGGTGGGGAGGCCCTGGGGCCCTGGAGAGGGGAGCTCAGTGCCCCGCGGTCACCCCACCCTGCCCCATGCTTGCGAGCGCCCCCCACTGGCAGTGCCACCTCTTTTCAGAGCTGATCTTTCTACGGGGCAGCGTGGGTGCCCTCTCCATTCATCATCTTAAGTGGATAAAGACTTTCAAAGTGATAAATAGCACTGCTGTTGTTCCTTCAGCCAAGTGTGTCTAAAATAACGTTTGGAGTTGTGAATGGGGATGCGAAGGCTCGTTAGGAGAGGGTCTCTGGTGGCCCACGCTAAGTAGCCAGGATGCTGCCGTGAAATGCAAGCACGTGCAGGGCGGAGAGGGCTGTTGCCACCAAGGGCCCACCCGGGCCTGCCGGACGCTGTCTGGGTCTCCTTCCATTGACAGGTTGCCTTCGACCTGGGCTTTGTGGCTCCCTGGAGCTTGGGAGAACGTTCTCAAAGAGGATACACTGTGTCTTAGGTACCTGGGGTAGCACTCACCTGTTGAGGTGGCCATGGTTCTTGCTTCTTGCAGGTGGTTGGGATCCCAGGCTGCAGCGACACAGCTCTCCTGGGCCCTCCAGCCTCGAGGTGGCCCCCGGCCTCTGGCTGCACCCTGACCCCCCAGGGGACCAGTTCCTGCATTTCATGTCCTGTGTTTAGAATACCTAGAATGGTTTACATGTGCGTGTTTGGGCCTGGCTGGTGTCAGAGCCTTGAGCGGAGGGTCATTGGGAGGGAAAATGTGGACACGGGACCCAGAAGGTGACTCAGAAGAGGAGAGCCCCAGAGAGCTGGCCAGAGCTGGAGCTGGGATGCGGAGAGCCAGCCAACGCTTCGGACCACCCCTTTAGAGAGGCATTGACCTAAAACGGTGCTTTCCAGAGAAATTTCTATCTGAAACACCCAATTTGTGAAATACTTTTAAGATGATGAGGCTGAGAAAGAAATTTGATGTTTGGAAATAAGGTAGCCCTGGGCTCTGTAGAAATAAGACAGACACACTGGAGGGATTTGAAGAACATAGACAGCCCTCTCTTTCTGTAGAAGGGATGATGGGGGGATCCTGGCCGGGCCGTGCAGAGTGGAATCCGGGACCCTCATGCTCTGCAGGATTGGTGTTCAGCAAGCACCTTTGTGGTGAAGGAGTCCAAGTTTTGCTTCTTCCACGGATGGTGGGAGGAATTTGCGGCGTGGGGCCTCAGGACAAGTGGTGCCTGCAAGGACACCACAGGCGGGGCGGGGTGGCCACCAGGCACCTGAGGTGCTGTACACCCAGGGACCCACATGGGCATTTGGGAGAGTCCTTGCCCTGAACAGGCGCTGTTGAATGACCTGGCTTTATGACGAGCTATTAAATAAGGAAGACGGAAACATTGCCAAGTAAGGCTCCAGCCAGGATTCAGGCCAAAGGAAAGCACTTCCACATCTTCACTTTTGGCGGAGCCGAGCGGCGTGGTAAGAACTTGGCATCTGCTTGTCTGAGGCCCTTCGCAGCCAGATTTGCTGGAGGTGGCAGCGTCTCCCCAGACCCCTCCGCATTCCGGGTGCTAAGGACAGAGGGGCCCGTTTGGCGTTTGCCCTGAGGGTCCACACTGGCCCGGTGTCTGAGGCTGCTGAGCCAGGGATAGGAGCAAGGGAGGGGGGGTACAGGAAAGAATCCAGATTCTGTTTGAGTGCCTCCCACCAGCTGTTTCCCGAAGACAGGCAGGTGCTCTCTGGAGGCCGGGGGCTTCTGGACCAAGGTACTCCCACCCAGAACCAAAATAAACAGGTTCTTCTTCAGAGACACCTTAGAGCAGGGTCACCTAGCATCAGTCACGTGATACCACCTGCCAAAGCTTTGTCCCACGTGTAGTGTTATTTGCTTAATAGTTTCTTTACTTTTTTTTTAATGTTCTTTAAAAGAAAGCTTTATATCCCTGTCATGAGTGAAACACAGTATAATTTGCCGTAAATGGAATGGAACGCTTTAAAGTAAATAGCTAATGCATAGAACGTGTGTATTGGTGTACCCCATAATGTCATCTCATGGACTTCTGTCATGCTTTGGGAAATACTAGCTGAAGGAGAGCACCCCACCCCCATTGCTCTTCCAGAAGGCTCCCCTCATACCGGCTTCCTTCCCCGACACCTTCCTGGGGAGGGGAGGAAGGGGTGCAGGCATCCTTGGGAGGGAAAGTAGCCTCTGGATTGTGTCAGACAAGAATTATCTCCCTCCACCTCTTCCTGGTCATACATTGATCCTCCATGGATGATTCCTAGGGTGGCCTGGTGCATTTTTTAAAGTTCGGGGGGGGGTGGTGGTTTTGGTTTGGGGCCAAGAAGGCTGTGATTATCGATGTCAGCCAGGGTGCTGAGATTGGGTCAGATGTGAGTAGATGGTGATCTCGGATGAAGGCACATTACACAGCTTTCCCCAGGCCTCCCAAAGCTGGGGCCCCCTCACTCATTCAAGAGCATCAGCCCCAAAAGGGTCTGGATTCACAGATCTAGAATTTTCCACCCTTGCCACATGCTGCAGGCTCCAGGTTTTGTCTTCCTGTATATTGTCACCATTCTGGCCACCGGTCAGCCCTGCCCTTCTTGTCTGCAGCGCCTGCCTCCACTGCCCTGCCCTTCTTTCAGGCAATCGGCAAAGAAGGTCCTGCAGAGGGTCAGAATGGGCCAGCTGCTTGCTACCTAGATGATGGTCGAAACCACTAGCTAGTGTCCTTCATGTATAAATCCCTTAAGGATCAATAAGAGAAAGACGAACATTCATTTTTCTAAAAAATGAAACAGGCCACTCAGAAAGGAAGAAATGTGAGGACCTAGACACGTAAACTTGCCAGTAATCAGTGAAACAATAAAATACTTCTTTGTTTTGCGTGCCAGATTCGCAGTCCAGTGGGCAGGCAGGCCCCATGGTGCACCGCTCAGGACCCTGAAAATCCTTATGAACCTTTTTGGGGTCTGTTTGGCAGGAGAGGCCCTGAGACTCAAAATGTGCCCATGTAATTCTCCTTCTAGGAATTTAGTCCAGAGACAGGGAAAGGCATATGGCCACGGGTGTCCATCATAACATGGAGGTGGAAGCAACCTACATATCCAACTGCGTGGAATTGGGGAAGTAAATTACAGGCTGTGACACTGCCCACGCAACCATGTACGCTCAGTCACTCAACAGAAATGTACGGAGAGGCGTCAGTGGGCCAGGCACTATTTTGGGCTCTGGGGACACTCGAGTAAGCAAAATAGACAAAACCCCAGCCTAATGGAGGTGAGAATGGATGGATGGATGGATGGATGGATAGATAAAAGTTAGATGGTGAGGGTTAGAGGGGAGGGAGTACTTTATCAAGGGAGCTAGGGACAGGTGTCCCTGAGAAGGGGACATTGGAGGAGGGGACATTGGAGGAGAGTCCTGAAGGAGAGAGCAAGCTATGGATCTCTGGGACAGACATTCCAGGCAGAGAGAAGGGGGCTCCTCTGATGGCCCTGCGGGGGGAGCTTGCCCGGGGGTCCCAGGAGCAGCAGGAAGGCAGATGGAGAAGAGACAGGGAAATGAGAGGGAAGTGGGCTGCTCCCAGGAAGCTAGGATGCTGAGTTCCTACTTAGATCATCAAAGGAACCGTCTGTAGGGGACGAGGACAGAAGCAGGGAGAGCAGCTATACCACTGTCACCATCGACCTGCAAGAGAAGAAGATGGCTGGCACCAGCATTAGAGGGGAAGAAGTGGTGAGATTCTGGACAGAGTGACCCCAAAACACAAACATAGTATAGTCCTGTGTCTGTGAACAAGGGACCATGATGTGGCTTTAGCAAGAACCTTCCCTAAAATGTCCCAGGACTGGTCCAGGATTGGATGGGGGAACTTTTGAGCTACGTTGGGCCCCATGCAGAGGTGTGAAGTTGGAGTTAGGAGCCAGTGAGTAAATGGATACAGCTGCCTGCAAAGCCTGGTGTTACCTGCTAAAGTTGAACTGACACCAAATCCGGTGATACAGCATTTCCAGCCCCAGCATATGCTCAGTGGAGATGCGTGCACACTGCCCCAGAAGACCGGACGAGAGTGTCCACAGCACCCCTGTTCACTATAGTCGCTGTTTGGAAACCGCCAGAATGTTCAGCAGCAGGACCAGTGGAGCCAGTGGAACGTGACCAACAAAGAGAAGGAGCAGCGACAGCTACCTGCCACTGCGAGGGTCTCGCGGGCATCGACGGGAGCGGCAGAAGCAACCCCACAGAGACAGTCTGGCGCCATTTGAGTCCCTTTACGTAAAGGTCACAAGGAGGCAGAAGGCATGTGCGGTGTTGGAAGTCAGGCGGCCGGCAGAGGGAGGGCGGGCTGGGAGGGGCCTCGCGTGCGGGCGCTCGGGAGCACTCACTCTGTGGCAGATCACCGTGCTGGGTCCCTGCGGTGTAGTCCTCTTCTGTATGCACATCGACTTCAGTCAAAAAGTGGCTTCGGAAAAGGTTTTTATTATTTTACTACACAACTCATTATTATTTTTAAAAATCTGCGTTTATGCATTCAAAAAAAATGCCTGGAAGGATGTTCAACAACATATTTGACAGAGGTTATCTCTGGGGGATAAGATTATGGGTGCAGTTTTTTTCCTTTGTGTAGAGAATTTCAAAATCTTTTCCATATATATATATGATTTGCATTTATTAGTAGTCTGACGCGGCCAGGGCTTAGTCCCGTCGCTGATACCGAAGAACTTGGAAATTCAACCTAATCAGGCATGTCAAGAATAAAGAGGAATATTTGTTAATTGAATGTCATGTTATGTCCTCAGTTATGCTTAATACAAGATAGGCAATTTAGAATTCCCAATTATCCAATTAAAATGCTAATTATCTCGTACCTTGATAACGCTGCTCTTGGGGAGAGAGTGAGTGGCTTCTCTCTGGTGCTCCTCGTCTTCCTGCCGTGACCCTGTCTTTGCTGTCGCCCTTGCCTCCGGTTGGTGGAGTCTTCCCTTGCAGGGCCTCTGCGTCCCAAAGGCATCTCCTGGAGTCCCCCTGCTCCTGCGTTCCACCTGCCCACCTGGGGGCCCCCTCCCAGCATAGCCGGCCTTGGCCCGGGAGTGGGTGGGGCCCTGGAAGTTGTGGTGTAGGGGTCAGAAGGGGGGTATCAGGGTCAGAAACCCTGCAGGGACTCCAGCTCAAACACCGATTCAGTGGGTTCCCTGACCCCAGCACGCCACCGCTCCAAGCCACAGATTCCTCATCTGCAAAGTCTGTGATCTGTGTCCCTGGTGGTGCCGAGTCTTGCCAGCTGTGCTGTGAGCTCTGGTTTTATTAATAATGCACATGTGGGTTTAGTCCACGTCAGTCCCTTCTCGGTGACAGACTGTGTGAAAGCTACTTGCTCATTTAAAACACCCTTGAGCCTGAGTGGTGGCTCTCTAGCTTGCTCTGTGTCTTTCCCCGCTGGGGGACCTGGGGAAGGAGCGGGACAGGCAGCCTGTCAGTTCACCACCACCCAGTCTGGACCCCGCCATTCAGGAGGCCCACGAGAACTCGGTTACAGGAGTTGGGGCTCTCCCCGGGAATTTGGGCAGAGCCCGGCCGGGATGGGTGGCTGGAACCGCCCTTTGTGGCAGTGATTACCAGGCCGGGATGGGGGCTCTTCTGCTGGGTGCTTTCTGATGACATCTGATCACCCCAGAAGAAATGAATGGAACAGCATCCACCCTTCCCTGGAAATTCAAAAATAATGTGCTACGTGCTTCTGGTTCCTTGGGAAAGCTGTTCTGCTGCTGACTCCTCGCAGAGACCCCTCCTTGGGGTCTGGACCCGACTCCTTTCTGGCTGCTGCCTCTACTTCAGGGAAAGCAGGGAAACAGGAGAACACTCCACTCACCTCCAGGTGAATCTCAGGGCTCCTCTCTGTGGGACTGTGGTTTTCTCACTATCAGGAATTTTCTTTCAGTAAGTACTCAAGTCTTCAAAAGGTCTATCACATTCATTACGTAGTTGTCATTTATAGCCAAAAAATAAGGGTAGTTAAATAGAATAAATGTGAATCAAAAGTAACTCAGTGCGGTGATAACTGCACAGAACATAGTTCTGTTCTAGCCCCAAAACATCACGAGACACCCCCACTCCCTCCTTTCTCACCACTCAAGGCCCTGGCACTTCCCTAAAGAGGTGAGACTTCCAGAGACAGCTGAGATGCCCTGTGTCAGGGGACACCCGCATGTGCAACTGTCTTTGGCGTGTGTCCACCTGTGCGTGGGGCTGCAGGGCACCCGTGGGGAGCCCGGCTGCACTGGACCGTGTGGGCACCAGGGTCCAGGCCACGGAGGGATTCTGTTTGGCTTTAAAGGACAAGAGACTCTTCGTCCAAGCCCGGCCTCCCTCGAAGGGTCCTTGCTGTGTGCACTCCCTTTGAGGCCCCTGAACAATGACAGTGGTGACAGTTGACGTGTCTTGTACATAGTGCCTGGTATGTGGCAGACATTGTTATACATGCTTTTTATGTATCATATTACGTAAATGATACAACAGCTCTGTGGGAGGTACTGTTATTCCATCTTACAGATGAGGAAGCTGAGGCACGGACAGGCCATACGGCTGGTAAGCGGCAGAGCTAGGATTTGGCTTCAGTGTCAGCACTGAGCGGTGCCCTGGGAGGCTAGGCATGTGGCCCAGAGCAAGGGTGACAGGATGCGCACAGTGTGGAGAACCCGCAGGCCTGAGCGCATGGGGGGCAGCCACAAGGAACCTGCCTCTGCCAGGAGAGAACGTGGGAACCTGCCTTGGACCCCAGTAACAGTGGGTGTGGGCTGCACCTGGCCCAGGAGGACCCTGCATTTAGCTTGGAGTGCCTTGGCCGCACACAGAATCTTGTGTCCTAACCGCTTACTCTCCTAGGCCCGCAGCTCAGCCGAGTGGCCAGCCCACCTTCCCTTCCACGCTCCTGCTCCTGGCTCGGCCTCCCAGGAACCGCTGTGCATTAGGGCCCCACCCGGGAGGGGGCTGTGCACCCCTGCTCCCCTCCCCGGCTGGTCCATCTGCCAGTGGTCACGCTTGTGCTGATAGCTCACTGACACCGGCCGCCCTGGGCAACCCTTCTGCCATTATCTTGGGCAGCTAATGCATTTTTATAGGTCCGAGGCTATCTCCTCATCAGGTGATAAACCGCAGAGGGCAGGAGCTGGGCCGTGAGCCCAGGAAGTCTCCATGGGCTGGATGTGCGGGCCCCAGGGGAGGCCCGCAGTGCTGTCCCCGGAGACACCGTTCCTGCAGATCCGGGCCTCGGCATCTGCTCTCCCTGCCCCATCCGTCATCCCCAGGCACTGACAAATGGGCCTGCCCCTCTGTCGCTGCCAGCTCCATCCACCTCGTTACTCACAGCATAGACTCTCCCAGGTTACTGAAAGGTTCTCACTGATGCCTGGAGACAAAGCATTTTCCACTTGTGTCTTGCTTGGGAGAAATTTATAGGCAAGGAGTATAAATTTATAGTTAGAGGAACGGCCGTGCTGGGGGAGGGGGAGGAGCTTCAGGGACCACATTGTGGCAGGTGTGTGTGTGAGACCCCTGCTTGCCTCTGCGCATCGGGAAGCCACCTCCCCGCTGCCAGGCCACGTGCCTGGTACCTGGTCGGGTGCTCCCCACCCCATGCCCCACGCAGACGAGCAGGAGGGAGTGGGGCAGGTAGGCCCCACAGGATATCGGCACACAGGGAGAGTCACGGATGGAAAGAGCGGGTGGAGGTGATCTCTGGGCTGCTGGCACTGCTGCCTGGCTTCCCGCCCCCATCTGCTGATGGATAGACTGGTCACTTCTAGAAGTTCTTCACAGCGTCTGCCTGTTGTGTTTTCATGCTCTGTGGTTAGGTGCCAATTATTTCATAGGTACCCGTAGTCTCTGACAGTTCTGTTATCAGAAGTCCTTGGGGGGCTCAGCCTGCTGCTGGCTGTGTCTGACAACTCTTGTGGACTGATTTTGGATTGTGAGTTCATCCTCTGTGTGTGTGTGTGTGTGTGTACACATACACGTGCACACAGACCCTGGCTGGCCTGGGCTGAGTCTGGCTGCCCAGTTGGCTTTGTGTCGCCCCTGCTGGGGGCCCCAGTTTCACCAGTCAGCAACATAGCTTCTGCTAATTTCTTGGCGTAGGAGTTTCCAAACCAAGCAGGTAGTTCACACTGGACCCTGAACTTCATGGAGGACAGAGGGTGCATTCCGGCCCAGGCCACAGCTATACGTGAGGGTGGCGTCTCCATTCTCTTCTGCTACTTCTTACGTCCCTGAGGCCTTGCCTCTGTCCCCACATGGCAGTGAAAGCCAAGGCCTCCAGTTTGCCAAGCCCAGCAGCTCCATCTTCCTTCCGGCCCCACCTTCCTTCCTGTCCCACGAACGTGGCTCCACGCACTATCTTTCATGTTGCATCTCTGAGTGCGGGAGGTGGGACGGTTTCCGGCCACAGAAAATCATCGTCTCCTCGGGGCTCCAGAGGGACCGATTGGTAGCTTCCAGGTGAATTTGGCTGTGGACATGTGTCTGTCAGGAGTTAGGCCCCTCTGGTTATGGGTTACCTGATCCTCCTCTCATTCACAGTTTGCCGTATTTTCCGTTAAGTTCCAGAGCGGTCTTTACTAACTGCCCTTCCATCGCCGCCTTGGGCTGTGAGCTGTGTAGCGGGAACGGGTACAGCTCTGACTGAGCGCCACCCAGGCTTCGTGGGAGCTTCGCATCACCCATGGGGCCCCAGTTTGGAGCACGCACTGCTCAACACTCCCCCCCCCACCTTGAAAATCAGAAATGTGTGGGACTCGCATCTTTCCACGGGCCCCCTGACCATTCATGTGTCCACAGCCCAGGCCCGAGGGCCCAGAGGGAAGGACCTCCGAGGCGTGTGAGCAGAAAACGTGGACCTGTTGCCTTTGCCTGTTATTGCCACCAAAGCACCAGTTGGTGCTTGTGTCGTTTCAGAAAAGTTAATTTAAATCCAAATTAGATGCTGAAGTCCAATTTGAAGAACTTCAAGTCATTTTCAGCTCGAGTGACTTTCCGGCTTATGGCGTTTCTCCTCTTCCTGTGGCTAGAAGCTGCCCCAGTGTCGGGCTGCAATACGCAGGTGAAAAGTGGGTCAGCCTTCGCCTAGTCTAGTGCTTCTGTAAGCTGTGCCTTTTGCCCTAAAGTGCTTTTTTCTTAAGTGGAAGCCAGAGCGTGCCATGAAGGCTGTTTCTCCTGAGTAGAGGACACGGCAGGGAAATGCAGGCCGCTGAGACTGGCTGCAGGGGAGGGGAGCCGCCCACCCACCCCGTGTCCTCAGGCAGCTGCCGAATGTTCCCGGTTATTCATCTGTGCACACAGGCGGCACAGCTGTCCCCCTGCCTGGCCTTGCTGGCTGTCCCCACAGCCTGCAGTTGTCTGCCTGCCCCCGCCCCAGGAGAGGCCCATTGTCCCCAGTCTCTGGAGAACGGCCTGCTTCTGTCTGGACGGGGTTGGTCTTCCAAAGCCTTGTAGGGAAGCCCCGCAGCTCCACGGCGCGCCTGGCGTCCTCCCCTAACTGGTCTCGCAGTGCGGGGTCCCAGTGTCCGAGGCCCTGGTATCTAGGCTAGGAGCAGAGGCTGCCTGCTGGGGCTTGGCGCTGGAAGGCTGGTCCCAGGAAGGAACGGGCTGGGCTGTAGCCGCATGTGGGGCTGTGACTTGGTCTCGCTGCCCCCACGGTCTCCGGGACAGTTGGTGGCAGCCCCCAGAGTGCCCCTGCTGTGAATACAGGGCACTGACAAGTGGAGGGGGGAATGTGCGTCCTTCCTTGCCTCCCTGGCAGTTCCTGAAATCCTTTCTGTTGAGGAAATCGTTCACTCACAGATACCCAATTATCCTGGGAGGTTTGTGAAGCAAGTCTGGAAGCCGATTGAACGTAGCAGAACCCTTCCTGCATGACAACTACTTAATACCCAATCATAACAATTATACGTAATTGGTGTTTACAGTGCCTGTAAGATTAGACTCCTCCATACAGACGTTCCCTGAAACAGGCCTCAAGCGTGCAGGGCAGGCTTGCCACTCAGCATGCCCACCGGCTGCCTTGGTGTTCTGAGGACGGGGGCAGCGGCACAGTCCTGTCCTTGGGCCCCACCCTGGTGGTCAGTGGGTGGGGTGCGGTCCCCTGGACCTGCTGCTCAGCCAGGGCTCCTGGGGGGCTGGGCCTGAGCTGTTGCCTAGGACTCAGGGAGGGGGTGAGGCCTGGAGAGGCTGCGCTCTTTGAGTACAGAGCCCCCAGGTCCTGGGGCTTACGGTGGGGGTTGGGCAGGGTCAGAGCCTCCCCAGAGCTCTTAGTAGAGTGGCCCCCGGAGGATTCAACTCTCCTGATGTGTTGATGTGGCTGGTCTGGCCCATCAGCCCCTGTAGTCATCTGCAGGATGTGCCCCGGGTGGGCAGGGGTAGGGTCCAGGCCTTTGCCTCAGGTGGCTTACCCTCTGACCTTGGTTATACTCCTGGGTCTGCTGACATCCATGCACCTGCAGGCCTCACCAGGCTCTGGCTCTGGGCTCAGCCTGGGGACTGATCCCTCTAGGATCTCATCTTCCCCTCCAGACTTTGCTCCTGGCCTCCCCTGCCCAGGGTGGGAGCTTGTCCAGGCCATTTGCTGCTTGGTCGGAGGAAGGAGAAGCAGGACCTGTCCTCAGACCCTGCCCCTCTCCACCCCGTCTGCCCACAACCAGAGACCGCTCTGCCCAGCTTTTTCTCCATGGGGGTCTGCCCCTCGACCCTGTCCTCCAGGCCAGTGCCCAGCAGCTCCTGCTCCTCTTTCCCTGTGCCCCTCCCCAGGGTCAGGCCCAGGGCCACCTGAGGCTCGGGGCTGGGAGAGCTCATGTCCCTCCTGGGCCATGTGTCCAGCCCCTCCTGGTGGCGTGGGTTGTGGCCAGTGGACAGCAGAGTCCCAGGGAGACACTCCCTCCAGCCCTGCAGAGGCAGTGGTGGCCCCTGCCCCAGCCCGTCTTCCCACAGGACCAGGGCTGTCTTCCCGAGGGGCTGGGGGTGGGGCTGGGTGGCGCCGCTGCATGGGCGGTGGTGCGCTTCTCCAGTGTTGCTCCCTCTCCCCACTGGACTCTGCTTCTGCACCCTGGGCTCTGGGCTGCAAGCCTCGCAGACCCACGCAGGGGAGCTCAGGTCTTGCTGCGGGCACAGCCGAGCAAGGCCTGGGCTGAGGATTTGCAGGGGGCGGGGGGCGTGCTCTGGCAACTCTGCCCTGCCGTCCTTTCTTCCCCTGCAGCCTCTTCGAGCACTACTGCTACTCCCGGGGGGGCATGCGCCACAGCTCCTACACCTGCATCTGCGGCAGGTAAGTGGGAATGACGGAGGACGGAGGTTGTGGGAAGGTGAGGGGACCCCCCCACCCCCTGGGCTTAGACACACCTGCTCCCTACCATGCCCACAGCAGGGCCCACTGAAGCCGAGAAGTCATTCTCCCCTCCTCAGGCTCCCAGCCCGGCCCGCTCACTGCCAGGCCCTCCCTCGCCTTCTCTAGGGTGGCTTCCCCCCTGGGTGCAGGAGGCCGTGGTTTCGTGTCAGTGTGTGTAGCCGTCTGCATGGCTGTGTAGGGAACATCACGACGGTGGGTGGGTCCAGGTCTCTGTGGTGGGGGTGTCCCCCCACATGTGGCACATTGAGACTGGGGTAGGGGGCTCTGTGTGCGTGTCACCTGCACCTGGCTGAGTGTGCTTGGAGGCCACGGGGTACAGATGACCCCAAGAATGGGGCAGCCCGTGTCTGTGAGTGTGCACGGCTGTGTGTGTGTCTGCGTGGCTGTGTGTGTCACTGTGGGTGTGTCTTTGAGGGGCACATCCTCCCCTCCCGGGCCCATGGCAGCTAGCCTCCCCCGGCTCTGCCCCCGGGGTCAGAGGGTCTGGCCTCTGCCCGCCAGGACGGAGCCAGCAGCTCTGCTGATACGCACGTCCTGGGCACATGAATAATACATGTGAACATCTCGGTCTTTGGAAATGTTCTTCTCTGGTGGATAGAGAGAAAAATCATTATTTCTACTTTTATGATTCCTGAGACTCCCGAACAGGGCCATAAATATTACACCCAGGTGGGTTTTTTTTTTCCTTTGGACAGACTTAAAAGTCCTTTTTTTCTTAAAGGCATCGCTCATTAGGGAAGCGAGCTCGAGTAGAGGAGCAAGACTGGCAGCATGACGGCCCCTGACGTGCTCTAGGCCCTTCCCCAGGCCTCAGACCCTTGTTCCCCACCAATCCCACATCCCCAGCCCCAAGAGCACCTGCCCGCACAGCACTCATCTAGGAGAGCCCTGCACGTGTCAGCACGGGAGCCACAAGCCACAGGGCTGGTCACCAGCCATGTGACCTGTCCCGGCCACCCCTGGGCCTCTGCTAGAGGGGGAATGGTACTGCCTGTGGGCCAGGCCTGCTGCGTGAGGCCGGGCTGTTGACCCCCCACCTCCCGGTGTTCCACAGTGGTGAGAATTCAGCAGTGCTGCACTATGGACATGCCGGGGCCCCCAACGACCGGACCATCCAGGATGGAGACATGTGGTGAGTGAGGCGAGCCCCAAGCCATCCCTGCCCTGGCTCTACATGTGACCCTCGGGGCCTCGGTGGGTCTCTACCTCCAGGGGGACTGACTGGGGGGCCCTCTTGGTCCCACCCTGAGACAGCTGAGCACAGCGAGGCCCCCAGGTCTGCTCTCGGCCCAGACTTCTTTGCCAGGGCCCGCCCACAGGCTCCTTCTCTCCAAGGCCAGGGAAGCACTAGGAGAGGGTATGGGAGACCCTGTGTTGCGTGGGGGGGGGGGGGGGAGGTTCTGAGGTACAGCCTCAGAGGAGGTGTGAGACCAGCCCCTGCCCTGCATTCGCAACACTCACATCTCCGTCTTGGTACCAGGAGGGCAGGCACCTAGTCTGGAGCAGGGAAGACCCCTGGGGAGCCTCCCACTCTCTCAATCCTGCCAGCCTCAGCCATCCATAAGTGGCCATGAGTTCAGGAGGTTAGAGGGGCACTTGACCTTCAAGACTGTTGGCGGGGCTTTCCTGAGCACAGCTCAAGGTGCTCAGAGCACCTCCTAGAGCCCTGACTAAGCAGATGCGGGCAGGATCTGCAACCCCCAACCCCCGAAGGACTCTCACCTATTGGCAGAATTGCAGTCCTGCTTACACCCCCCGGGGTGGAGGGCTCATACTGAGCGTAGGCCGCACCTCTCCGGGCAGCTGCCCCGAGCCATGGCAGGGGTCTGTGGCTGCCTCGCTGACCTGGACCAGCTCTCTCTGTGACTCATGGGCACTGGGCACTCTGATTCTCTCCACTGCCCAGACCTTGGGCAGGGCCAGCCCAGGCTGCCATAGGACCACTGAGAGCCACCCCGAGGCCACCCCGTCTTGGCCTTCAGACATCTTGCCATGGTCATCAACACATGGGCAGGGTGGGGGGGCACGCACTGTCCCACCCGGTTCTCTGGGGCCTGCAGCTCCTTTGCTGGGGCACCCGAGCAAGAGTCCCGCCAGCCTGCTTCCTGGTAGTATCATGCCTCGTGTCGGGTTGTGGGTGTCACCCTACTAGGCTCCGTTCCCGAGCTGGAGTTCTGGCCATGCCTGCATGGTGGCCAGAACCCGGCCTCCTGCACGTGTAGCCCAGCCCTATGGCAGGGAGGAAGGGAGCCTGGACACAGGAGGCCCTGGCCCACATCCACTGGGGGATGTGAGCCGTGTTCTGAGCTGTCACTGCTAAGTGTTTTCAGAAATCCTCCCAATCCCAGGGGGTCCCCGCCACAGAGCACACCGGGCTCCATGACTGGCTGCGGACTCTGCACTCACCGAGGGTCAGTAGCGGGATGGGCTGTTCTGGCTACAGCCGCTGTCGCCCAGAGCCCAGATCAACCTTCTGGGAGGAAACAAAGCCACAGAGTTCCCTCTTGGAGCCTCAGTTTACTTTTCTGTCAGTGGAGATAGCATATGGCTTTCAGACCAGCATGAAGGGGCAAAAGAAATGTGTCAGAAAGGCAGGGGCTGAGCTCATGTGTCCTTTCCGGGGGGGGCCTGGGCCAGCAGAATGGGGATGGATGCATACAGAGTGGGACACCCAAAGTGGCTGCACCCCTCCCAGAGTGGCTCATGTCCTTCTTGGCATAGGGGCCAAGGGCATGCAAGATCCCTGACAGGACCTTTCCCTGTGCCTAGCATCAGGGACATCTCTTCAGGTAGATGTCCTCACCCTGCCCCTACCCCATGCCCCCCCAACCCCCCCTGTAGGCGAGGTCACTGAGACACAAGTGGGTCCAGGTGCAGAGCCAGAGGGATTTAGGGAGTGGGGGGGGGCTGCCTCAGACTTGGCTCAGCTGGAGACTAAGGACAGAGAGGGGAGGGCTGTGCCCTCTGGGCCATGGCTGAGCCACAGGTGGCCCCAGAAAGAGACCACCTGGCATCTCCAGGGACTTTTGCGTCCTGGAACCTTTCCTAGTGCTCTTTGTGCCGCCCATTCTGGCTGGGCCAGGAGGCCAGGATGTGGGAATCCTGTCCCCGGGCAGAGGCAGAGACCTAGCCATACCAGCGAGTTTTAGCTGTCCCGGGGCCAGCTCTGTGGCAGTGCCATGTGGCCACGAATTTTCTCCTCTGTGAACTTGGCACACCCCAGAGGAAGTGGCTGCTTCTCCACTCTCCTCTTTATCTGCCCCCAATACAGTCCTCACCCCACGAGAGGCTGGTCATAGCCGTGTTCCTGGGCTGGCCGCTGCGGGGAGGGGCTTGGCTGACCAGGGTGCAGCAGGGTGCAGCATATATCCGCTTTCCACGTGGCCCAGATGTGGCCCTGGCCCTCCTGGGAGCCCCTGGCACCTGCATCTCCTGCTTGCAGCTAAGACAGGAGAGATCCAGGAATCCCATGGTTGTTAATGCCAAGTCCAAATTGGTGATTTTATTTTTCTAGTGCTAACTTTGAAATGTAGCCAGTAGAATAATTATGAGTTTATTATAGTCAATTTATTATGCAGCATTTAGAACAACATGTTTTGTTGATTACTGCTACTGCCAGATTGCTGGCGGCGTTTATAATCCATTGTTTTATTGAAATTGATCTGCCGCGCCTACTGTGTTCGGTAAATAATAAATCACTCTGTTATCCCAACCTAAAAGCCATGATACTTCATCATAAGGTATGAAACCAAAATATGAGCCTAGTGCAGAGTTTTTCCTGAAACTGAGTGTGTCCCAGAGCATGACTATTCCAGGTGCCCGCCTGGTGGTAGGCCCTGGGTCACTTGAAGTCAGGGGAAAATATCCCCAGAGATATTTGAACATTTAGGAACGGGCTGTTTGGGGCCACAGCTGGTCCAGGGCAGTCAGGCTTTACTGGAGAAGGCGGGGGTGGGGGTTGAGAGGCAGCCAGCCTTTCTATCTCTCTTGCTCCCAGGGAGCCTCAGAGAGCCCGGGCTGTGTGACGATGAACGCAGAGGGTCCCTAGTTCCTGCCCCTGCCCTCCCCGTCCCTAGCTGAGCGGCTGGTCCCCCAAGCCTCCACTTCTCCATCCACACCCAGCTCTGGGAGGATTCAGAGAGAATAAGCAGGGTTGAGTGGGGAGCCTGGCATCGCGTGGCCTTGGCGGGCGAGAGTGGCGGTGATGGCCGTCCTCCGCGCCAGTAGGCTGGGGCTTCTGCCTGTGCTCCAAGGCCCTGAGGCCCACCTTCCAGCAGCGGGTTCCATGACAGCCTGGCGCTAAGAGGCACCGCAGAGCCTGAGGCAGAGAGCTCTCAAGCCCCAAGGCCTGTCTATGTTTTCAGCCCCCACACCGTCCTCTAGGTGAGTGCCAGGTGGGGCGTGAGGCTGGCCAGGTCCGCCACCCATGCCTCTGTCCCTCCAGGACCAGCACCTTCCCGGGAGCCGGGCCCAGGCTGCTGTCAGCCTTAGTCATTGCCCTGGGAGTGGGGCTTGTGAGTTAGGCACGCTGGTTCTCCCTCCACATTGGCCTTGTCACCAGAGGCTGAGCAGCGAGAGCTGCTGCACCTGCCACACGCACTCTGTGGGTCCCTTCCCGTGTCGCTCTGCTGGATCCAGCCCCACGTGCTCAGCATGAGCCGCAGGTAGGGAACCAGACTTTGCTGTGGCTTCAGATCCCTGGGGGCCTCGCACTCCGCTCGCTCAGAGCCATGAGGCCTCTTGGGGGCCTCTTGGGCCTTTGCCCTTGGATCTCAGAGCGCTTTCATGGGTTCTCCAGGAAGCTGTCTCCCGGTCACCGTCCTAGAGAAGCCATTAGTTGCTTTTTGTTCAGGCATTTAAGGCAAGTGGCAAACCTCATCAAACAGGGTGGCAGGAGTGTGGTACACTTGCTAATGCGTGCTCTTCACGTGCTCACACAAAGGGGTCCTTGGCCACCTTTTCTGGGTGGGAGCCCCAGAAGACCCCTCCCCACCAAATCAGCCCCAGCCAGGTGGGTGTGAGCACAGATGTTGTGAAGACAGATGTGGCCCCCATGGACTGCCCTGGCTTCCCAGAACCAGCCTGGGCTTTGGAAACCGGAGTCCCCAAGGCGGGTAGAGGTGCCAAGGGGCTGGTGCGCCATCTGTGGGCCACCAGGGAGCGCCACTGTTTGTGTTCACATCCACTGGAGGCAGTGCACCCAGAGTGGGATCCTCGCTTGTGCTGGACTCCTGGGTGTGAAGCTGAGGCTGGCCTTCGCAGCCCTCTCACCTCCCAGGGCCCCCTCGGCAGGATCCCTCCAGGGGCAGAGGCAGAGGCAGGAGGGGTCCAGGCTGTGCCTCCAATGGGTTCTGATTTGGAAAACAGCTGGGAGACCCGTCCCCAACCGCTGCTGCCTCCTGCTCCCACCATCTGATCAGGAAGCGGGGGAGTGCTTCCTGAGGTAGGATGCCCTGTGTGCCTCCTCAGAACCTTCTAGATACCTGTCTTGCCCAGCTGCAGGCAGGCTGTGGCCAGTGGGTGGTGAGCCGGATGTCCCAGCGCTGGCCAGAAGAGGGCAGCATTGTCTCAGGATATGTGGGTGGGCCTCCTCCCAGCTGGCCGTTCAGTCTGTGCTGACCCTGGGGCGTGGGAGGGAGCAGCCAGCCCAGTTAGGGGGAGAGGCCTGTCCCAGCCCCATGCAGGTCCTCTCCCCCTGTCCTCTCCTCTCCTGTCAGGGGTCGGGGGCCCCTGTTTCTCCTTGCCCTGATAACAGTCAGCCTGACGCCGTGGCTCTCGCTTGTCTTGCCCTGCTGACCGGCAGAGGTGGGGACACAGCGCACAGTGACCAAAGACCCACTTCTCTCTTCCCGGAGACATAAGGGCTTTCCTCCCAGGGAAGCCCCTGGAGACACCTGACCTGTCGCTGGCGTGTCAGTGGCACATGCTGACCACGTCACACCCTCAAGCTGCCCCGTCCTTTCCTTCCACAGATGAGGGGACAGGCCTGTGAGGGGTCGTGGCCAAGGCAGGCTCTTTCCCTAGCTGGCCACCCTTCCTGCCACCAGCACCGTTACCGCCAGCTCCTTCCTGCCCTTGTTTCATTCCCAGTGAGTTCCACAGGTTTGACGTGGACTAGATGTTAAACTGCTTGGGGGAAGTCACCCTACCTCACCCCCTCCACCCCGGGCCACCGTGCCATGGCAGCAGCCTGCATCTCTGTCGGACACCCTGCCCCCAGCCTGCAGGCTGCGGGGGGTGGGGGGCGCCGCTCACCCAGGGCCCCAGCAGCCCCCTTGGTATCCCGCAGGCTGTGATGGGAGGGTCCTGCCTGCTCCCAGGAGCCACTCGCTCTGATGTCTGTCTAGACACCTGACACAGGAGCAAGTGTGTGTCTAGGGGCTCCCCCCTCCCAAGCTGGTGGCGGAGCCGGGGTGAGGGAGCCTCCAGGCCTCACTTGTCCTGGTGCCTGATGCCCTGGGTGACTTCGGAGAATGAGTGTCCCCTCCAGAGCCTGCTCCCTGGTGCCAGGCCCAGCCCAGAACCCTGTCCCCTCTTTGCTTCCTCAGAGGAACGCTTGGTTTTCACCCAGCAGCCACATACCGAGGATTCCATGATCTTAAAGTCATGCCCAGGCCTCAGGGCAAGAAAACTCTGTCTGGGGGGACAGACCCTGCTAGCCTGGACAGCCAGACCAGTGGCCGTAGCCATCAGCCTTCCATCCCTTCACATTCTGGCCCCCGTCACACGTGTACAGATGTACCCACATTAGAACCAGGTACCCCACCACATGGTCCGTCTGTTCTGTGTACTTTACGTTCTTGCCTGTACCCCACTCAGTTGACTTCACCACCCCCGGTTTGAAAAGCACTGTCCAGACAGCCTGGGTGCTCACAGACATCATGGGACACTGCTGACCAAAAAAGTGAAATGAAGCATGTGCTGGGCTCGTGACACGACTCCGTCCCTCCCTGGTGGAGGCTGCTCTCCCGATGCCCAGCCCTCGTCCGCTGTGCCGCAGTGGCAGCGAGCACTGGGGTGGACAGTCACTGTGTCATGTAGCGCCCTTCCTGAGGACGTGGCCCCACACGGGTGCCCTGCTTTCCCCCACGCCATCTGTAGAGTGGGAACAGTTCTTTCCAGACACGCAGGACACCCCCCAGCCTGAGCCTGTACGCCAGGCATCGCTGGCTCTGGGTCTCTGGGGGCTGGTTGCTCGGGCACCTTTCCTGTGCATCTGGGCTCCCCCGGAGCAGCCGTCCTATGGCTGGGGTGGGGAGCAGGGATGCCTAGAAGGTACTGGGGAGAGGTCTGCTTGATGAGTCAGCCTATAGCCTCCGAGTGATGGCCTCGGCCCTGCCGGTCACAGCAGGGGCTGGGCGCTCCACGGAAGGGCAGGCTGGGGGGCAGGTGGGCGGGCCACGTGCCTCGTCTGGAGGGGCTGCCCGTTGCAGGACATGAGCGGGAACGCGAGCGGCACGTCTTCCTCTCTCACGCTGAGGTCTGGAGGGAAGCAGGAGTTTCCTGCTTTTCAGAAATCCCCTGGCCTCGCCTGGAACACAGGCTGAGGAGGCGACGAATTGAGGTCTGAAATGCTCCTGCCACGATGAATGGGCCCGTGCACGCAGACACAGTGCCGGGCTTGGGTGAGAGGCGGCCGAGGGCGAGGCCACGGCTCAGGGCGCTGAGCGCAGAGAGCCTTGTCCCCAGAATGCTTCCCGAGCCGCTGTTACTGGCCCAACCATCTCGGAGGCCTTCTGCCTGTGGGCTGGCCGGTCCCTGCGATGGGGCCCGGGGAGCTGAAGAGGGTTCGGGGAGGGCCCAGCTGAGCCAAGGGTGGCGGGCAGCCCGGGCATGAAGCTGCCCGGGAGGAGCCAAGGGCAGACAGAACCTCTCATCCCAGCCAGAAATAGAACCAGATAAACACATGTGAGCAGAGAGACGCCAGTGTATTGCTTGGAGATGCGTAACAGCTCCCCAGATGTCTTAGATTATCACACGCATTCATTCAGCCAGAGATGGTAGCGGCCCTGGTGGGTGTCCCCAGGCAGCGGGAGAGGAGGATCCTGAGAGCTCCGTGGAGCCAAAGGATGACCGAATTCCCCATTGTCGCTTCGCGCTCGGAGGACGGAGGAAGTGGATGCAGAGGAGCCGGAGGGAGATGATTTATGAAAGAGGCCGCTTTCGTCCCTGGATTCCGGAGTGGCGTGAATCTGAATAACTTATGTGTGTAGGAACTCTGAGGGGGATTTTTTTTTTTTTTTTTTAAAGCAAAGAAAGATAGGGAACTGAGAGCACGAAAATAGACTCCAGCCCCGTGCCCGAGCGGCGCTGGGCAGGATGGAGCTGGCCGCCTGGGCGTGCACTTCCTTCTGCAGCGAGCGGACGATTCTCACACAACTAACACAGGCAAGGTCTCCTGGAGTCTGAGCGGTAAGGCCAGGCTGGCCGAGGGGCTCCCAGCAGCCCTGTCCCACGTTCCCACTGTGGTTTTGAGGAACGCGTTTGGAGAATTCGGTCAGGAGTCTCGTCTGCCCCAGAGAAGAGTCTTGTCTTCACTTCTCTAGATGACTCCAGCCTTCAGCGTGCTCTTGTGGGCTTCCTCGTTTTTTAAATAGTTCCATTTCTGTTTTTCTTTGAGATCAGCACAGTCCAGTAGAGCCGTCTGCCCCAGCGGTGGCACTACACGTTGTCCCCCGAGGGGCTGGCCCCCAGGAGTCTGTGTCGCCCAAGCCCCCAGCTCCATCCCGTCTGCTCAGACCATTCTTGGACGGTCTGAATCAACAAACCACAAACCATGTTCCTTTGTTGCCCCCGAGGGGCCCAAATGAGAATGCTCCGCTCCCAGGGTGGAACTGGGCCATGGCCCCACACAGATCGGCTCCCCACGCCTGCCTACACGCTGGCCCCGAGAGGACACAGTGGCGGTGGTGTCCCTGTCTTACAGGGAGAAGTGCTGAGGCCCAGAGGGCCCAGTGCTAGAGTCAGGATGGAAGGGCCCATCCCTGGGCTCCCAGCTGCTGACTGCCAACACGGGGCTTTGCTGGGCCCTGTGTTCAGAGCCTCACGTTCCCTGCGGGTTAGGGCTGAGATGTGCGCTGCCCTCCCGGCCAGCTCTGTCGGGCGAGTGTGGCCCCCGCAGGAGTAAACTGCAGGCAACTGTTGGCCCGAACCCCCTGCTGCATCTGGACCTTCCCGGGGAGCAGCTGCCTGGGCGTGACTGCTCAAGGCCTCTCTGTCTTGTCTTCGGGTCCCCTCCAGTGAGGCCCAGGGCCCCCCCAAGAGCCTGCCCCAGGCAGGGTCCCCTAGAGTTCGTGACTTTGACCCGGCCTGAAGTTCCCGTGCCGTACTGGTTGGGGCTCTCCCCCCACCCCCTGAGAATCACCTGAGGTGTTATCTGGTGCTTTTTGCACTGTTGACACTGTTTATGGTGTTTTGCAATCGGAAAAAGACAGGAGATTAAAAAGTGCTTGGCGGGGGACTTTGGATTCCGGCAGAGCGTCCGGGGATCCTGAGCGTTCAAGTTTTTCCTTTAAAACTCTTTCTTGGGGGTAGCGGGTGCTATCTGTCAGGCCACATGGCCTGACTCCCTGCTCCACCAGCAGGGTCAGGGACCCCCTGCTCTGTCATCTGGGGGGGTTGGGGCCCCAAAAGCAGGCACACAGGCGGCCCCTGGGATGTTTGTTGAGTGGCTGTGCTCACCACAAGGATCTGGGTTTGGGGGAGAGCACAGTCCTGCCCCGGGCTCAGGTTTGCCAGGATTTGTGTAGTTGCAGACTGACACCCCCCCCCCCCAGCCCAGGGATGGAGCCAGGCACAGCTGCAGAGGGCAGCCCCACCCCTCAGCTCCCCCTGACTCCCCCCTCAGCTCCCCCAACTCAGGGTCACCTGGCCCTGAGGACACAGCAGAATCCTGGGCCTCCATCTGAGTCATGCTTGGCTGATGAAGGGGCTGGGGGTGCTGGCGGGGGCCCCCTCTGTATGCCTGCTGCTGAGCGGCCTGCTGAGGTGCTCGGGTGGGACAGGATGGGGGGGTGCTCCGTCTCTACACCCCTCCTGCTCTCGTTTGGGGTCCCGTCAGCATGGTAACCAAGCGGCCCTTCACACGCCCTGTCGCATTCCAGCGTGTAGGGTGCGGGGGAGGATTCTTTCCTGCCCTTGACCACTGGGGACCCTGAGGCCCCGGCTCCTGGGCCCTGTGCACATGGGCAGGCAGCAAAGGCATTGGAGAGGCCCACCCTGCTCCCTCCCACCCCTGCAGCCCCGGACCCTGTCACAGGGGCTCCAGTGGTTAGGCTGAGCTGGGCCCCCCTCCTGGGCCCGGGGCTGCAGCGGGGGAGGGACACTTCCCTCTGGTCAGGGGGACGTTGGTGCTCGAACAGAGCTGTTGGCCGGGTTTTCACTCAGACACTGGGGCCCAGGAGAGCTGGGTGCTATGGCATAGCCCACCTTGTCTGTCGGGTAGGTGCGTCCATCCCAAGGCCCCTGCCCGGCTCCCACGAGCAGTGCTAGGGCAGGGAAGTCCTGGGATGGTCTGTGGGGGTGCTCGCGTGGGGGCCACGTGGTGAATCAGGGCCTGGGAGCATCTCTGCCCCTCCTCATTCTCCAAGTGAGGCCCCACAGCTGGGCATCCAGATGCCTGGCCAGCAGAGGGAGGGCAGGGGAATGTGTGCTGGATGGGCCCCACTCCCTCCAGGCTTCCCCGCTCTGGGGTCAGAGGTCTCCTGAGACAGCAGCGTGGGGACACAGCAGGGTGGGTGGCCCCGTATGGCTGCCTGTGACATGACGAGGTGGCTCAGGCTCAGCACCCTGACACCCCCAGGGCCCAGCAGGCTGCCCTTGAACCCCATGGGGGAGGGTGGGTAGGGGGCATCCCAACCTCACAGCCTCCTCTCCCCACAGCTTGTTCGACATGGGTGGAGAGTATTACTGCTTCTCTTCCGACATCACGTGCTCCTTCCCGGCCAATGGCAAGTTCACCGCAGACCAGAAGGCCATCTACGAGGCGGTGCTACGGAGCTGCCGCGCCGTCATGAGCGCCATGAAGCCAGGTGAGGACACTGGTGGCCGTGGGGCAGGTCCTGCACTCCACAGCTTGAGTCTGTCCCCCTTCACATGCTCAACTGGCTGAGACTCCAGATGCTGTCGGATCCCCAGGAGCAGCGCTGTAAAGGGGCTGACCACCAAGGAGGGACAGGGCTGGAAATTGGGGAGCTCAGCCCAAGGTCTCCCCACATCCCATCGGACGTCCTCCACCAACAAGAATCCCTGCTCGCAGGGGCCACTGGGATGTCAGCATGTCCCCCGTCCTGTCCCGGAACAGGGTCCACTCCAGAGAGAGCTTGACCGGCAAGACGCCAACACTGGTGTTTGGCTGGGTGTTGGGACGCCCTTTTGTTCAGACTGCTGCTGGCTTTGGTGGGGGCCGAGTATCTCGCAGTGTTCAGGGAATGGTGGGTGGCTGCTGCAGGGCCCTCTGGGGACCTGGCCATGACATCCTCCAAGCTCATTCTGAAATCAGGGACCATGCAGTCAGATTGGCATCCCTCCGTGGAGCCCTTATTTAGGAAAAAAAGATCCCCAAACTGTGAAAGCGCCAGGGTATGACCTCTTGAGGCCGATGGCTCTTTGTTGGCTACACAGCCCCGGGGCACCTCGGCCAGGTGCTGGGGTGACTTACAGCCTCAGTCTGCAGGGGAGGTGCTGCGCTTGAGGGACACTTAGCAGGTGCCACTTGGAGAGCCACACTGAGCAGGCCTTTCTGGACGGTCCCTCTCTGGCCACCGGCAGAGGCCAGGGAGCCATGGAGGGATACTGGCGGACCCAGGCCCCAGCCCCACACCTTCACTTGTCCAGAGGAACAGAGCTTGGCAGTCAGGGGAGTCCCAGCTGGGGAACTCGGCCCCCAAGGGAAGACAAGAAAGGAAAACCTATAAGCTAAGCCCCCACTGGAGTGACAAGGTGACAGGACTTGAGTGGTTTGACGGCTGCAGAAGGAACAGCATCTCACGTTCATCACTTGTTTGAAAAGCCTAGTCACTCTGGGAACACTAGCACAGGGAACCTTCCAGATGCTTGTTGCACAGAGACAAAAGCACACGATGGGGTGGCCAAGTCCCCCGTATGTGTGAAAAAAGGGAGTGTAGCAGTGCTTGTGACTTCATGCGGGAGGTGCAGGGGGGTGCTGGAAGGAGCGCGCTGGGGGCCCTGGGGGACGGGGGAGGCGGTCTGACCTTTAAACCACAGAATGCATCCCCTGTTCCCAGTGAAGTGCAGCCTGGAGACCAGTCGCTGTTCACCTGAGGGGCATGGTCCTTCCTGCTCTCTTTAGTCCCTCTCTCTGTGCCACTAGCATGGTCTGCGGGGTGCTCCCCGGTGTGTGCAAGCATGGAGGCTGAAGAGGGGTCTCCCTCCGCCTCGTGCCCCACGCAGTGCCACTCTGCAGCCGCCCCCTGCTGGGCCATCACCTCGCAGGCCACTGGGTCGCCTTTCTCTTAAATGGTCTCTTCACCTGCACACAAGCAGTTGTGAATTTCGATGTCCCAGAGTCCAGGCCGGGGGCTGGAAGGGGCTGGCACACCCGCCCTCTGAGGTCGGAGCCAGGCTCTGCTGCCTGTGCGCCTGTGAGGGGCCCCATGCCCCCAGGCCCCATGGTGGGTCCCTCGAGGAGGCAGTGGGCGTGGGCTGCAGCGCAGAGAGGGAGGGCTGGCGAGCAACCAGGTCCACACTGGAGAGACGGGCAGGCAGAGTCAGGCCAACACGTGCCAGGTGTTGGGGGAGGGAGGCTGAGGGTTGAAGGGATGGCAGGTGGAGCTTTGGAAAGATGGTCTCCTTTGTTCAACTTAGAGCTCCAGGCTTGAAGCCCCTGGCGCTGCTTTAGCCTCTGTCCTGTGCTGAGATGGGGGTGAGGGTCTTGGCCTGGCCGACCCCACCTGCCCACCCACCCACAGGAAAGTCTGCTGGGACCTGGGTAGCACTTCCCCAGCCGGTGTCCTGGCCAACTGAGTCGGCCGACATAGCAACCTGATTCTGCCCAAACGGTGGCCAGGCCCACAAGCTAGTCTCCAGGGCCCCCGGTTGCACTGAGAAAGGCCTGGTGCTCCTTCCCTGCACTTCCCTGGGCACCCTGGTCCCGTGAGGCTGCCTGGCCATTTCACTCCTGGCCAGGCTGGGCTCTGCTGAGCTGGTCTCTGTACACCGTGTGAGATGGGCCCCCCAACACACAGCAGGGCGCAGGCCAGGCTTGCAGTGGGGCCTTGAGCTTCCCTTGTGTGGGGGGTTGGAGCACAGCTCCCGCTGTAGCCCCTACCTCTCCTACCAGTGCTGAGAATTGTGACACACCGACAGCCCTGCCGACAGTTCCCCAGGGCCGACCCCATTGGGTCCCACACCGCGCTGGCCAAGCAGGGCGGGGGTCCTGTGCCCACAGAGCTGCTCTGATGGGGGCAGGTCACCTCCCCAGAGCTGCAAAGAGGCCGTGGCCAGGTCAGCCCCATGTCCTGTCCGAGCGGAAATGCCCCTGGTTTGTGGGTTCAGCTGCTGGGCCAAGACACACACCCGCTGAGACTGCGCGACTGCTTCCTGCGGCCTTGCGGGAACAGTGAGCGGACAACCAGGGTGCAGCAGGCTGCCCGGAGGAACAGCCCGGAACGACCAGAGCACACATGGAACCCGGGGTCAGAGCGGGGGCACCCCTCCCTGTCCCCCAGACAGCCGGGGAAGGGCGGCTGAGCTTGCGGAACGGGGCCCACGAGGGTGGCGAGGGCGGCGAGGGCGTGGCACCTGGGAGGAGGCCACCCATGCCGGCCCCATGGGAGGGGCCTGGTGCTACCTTGTCTCCCCGGTTTCTACATGAGGCCCAACGGCCCACCCCAGGCAGACCAGGGAGTGTGCCACAGGGACCCCTTGGCCCCTGTGAAGGAGGCCTGGGGTGACCCCAGCAGGAGCACCTCAGCGAGGGGTGACCGCGGGCCGCCACCCTGGGGCCATTTTGTAGCCTCTGTCCCTCCAGCCACCTCGGAGCACCGAGGTCCCTTGGAAGTCCCCAGGCCTCCTGCAGCCTCGCCTCCCTCTTCCCAGCGGCCGATGACACTCCTCTTTCTCTGTGCTCACCTGCCCACGCCGGCGTCCCTCACTTAGGTTGCGGTCCACCCTCCCGAGCCCGCACCCCTCCCCCCGGGGCACCACATAGGGCGTGCAGACTGCTCCTGGGCTGCAGAAGCCGTGGAGTCTCTGTGCAAACGACCCCACCTCGTTCCACACCTGTGCAGGTGTGCGCAGCTCCCCTCCCCCACTCCCTGCTCTGCTGCGGTCAGGGTCCCGGCCTCTGCATGGAGGGGAGGCACAGCCAATGCGAAGTGAGGAGCAGGCAGGACAAGGGCCCCCCCCGGAGCCGCGCGGGGCCCCCCTGGCCCGGCATGTATCTGCTATAGCCTGTGGTTGGGGTGCCTCTGGCAGCTCTGCCTCCCTGCGGGGCAGGGACGGGGGAAGGGGCTCGAGTTGCAGGACTCCCCTCGGACCTCATCTTTGAAATGGCGAGGCGTGCAGGGGTGCCGCAGATGGAGCTGCGGGGACATCGCCACGCAGACCGTGGGCTTCCTCTGTGGCAGGAGTCAGGGCAGGGAGGGCTGTCTGGTGAGGGCCCCGTGTGGCCCTGCTGTCCTGAGAGGCCCCCCTGCTGGCTGTAGGATGGTGGGCAAGTTCCCACCCTCCCTAGCCTCCTTTACTCCCTTGTGCTCTTTGCAGGCGGGAAGGGGTGGGGGGTGTTGCTTGCAGAGGCTTCAGGAGCCGCCACGCTCCACTCAGCATGGAGGCGCCTGCAGGCCGGGCGCACACTGCCCCCTGCCCTTCCTGCAGGGTGAATGGGTCCCCGGAGGTCCTGGCAGCAGACGGGTCTTGGGGAGGGTGGGCCTGAGGCCCTCAACCCCGCGCCAGCTTGGCCTACCAGACGGCTCCCTGCAGCCCACGGGGCCTGCCCTGGGACCCGGCCCTGCGCCTTGTTTGCGGCACCCCCAGGGCCTGGCGCACACAGCGTCTCCTGAGGGCCGTTGTCTTTGGATGAAGTGAGCTCTTTGTCTGGAAGTAGCCGGGAGGATTCAGCTCTCCGGGCCCTCCTGGCTGAGCTCGGGCCCCAAGCCCCTGGGGTTGCCGCGCTCTGGGCAGGAGGCCTCGGGCTGTGAGTGGTGCTGCTGAGGCCCCAAGGAGCCAGCCTGGGCCCGGGCCCCGTCGGGGGAAGGTGTGGCCTGAGAGGCGTCAGGTGGGCACAGAAGACCAGCCTATGACACATGCTGGGGCCCGGGCACCAGGGCTCTGGGCCCTTGGAGCCCACAGCCAGGTGGTGGGGCACAAACCCAGATGCTGGCCTAGCACCCTGGGATCTGAGTGCACAGAGGACCCAGGCCCATGAGGTCACAGCACTGGCTGCAGGAGGGCCATGAGAGAGGCTGGGGCTCCTCCTCAGGCCACACAGTTGTCAGGCGTGGAGAGGAACATGGGTCCCTCCTCTCAGGGCTCAGAGGCTTTGACCAGGCCACGGCAGGCATGTCCACCACCATCCTCTGGCGGGAAGAGCTCTGATAGCACAGGCAGTCCGGGAGGGCTTCCTGGAGAAAGCCTTAACAGAGGCCCACAGGAAGAATGGGAGTGAGTGTGGGAAGGTGGGGGGCTTTGGAGAGGTGGCCCCAGCTAAGGGGCCAGCAGGTGGAAGGCTCAGGGAGGTGCCAACACCACCGGGGCCGCAGGCCCAGGGACGGGTGAACAGGAGGCTAGACTGAGGAACTTGGGGCTCTGTCCTCAGGGAAGGGACCAGCCTTGTCTGACCCATGTTCTAAAGAGAGTGGCCCATTGGCCCGGCCTCGTGCAGGATGCAGGGGGAATGAGGCATTGCAGGAAAGCTGCAGGAGGCCAGGAGAGGTCAGGGGCCAGGTTCAGGAAATGTCCAGGGAAAAGAGGACATGCTTCAGCGCTTGCTGGAGGTGGGAGGGCAGGCAGGGCTGATGATGCCCAGTTTGCAGTGTGCTCCCCAGTGTGGTGTCCGTCCCCAGTACGAGCAGGCTGAGGGGACCCCTGGGCCTTCGGGCTGGCTGGCCGCTGGGCCTCGAGGTGCCGGTGGGCTGAGCTTGTGGGGGAGCCGCTGGAGTCCCCTGGTTCGCATCCACTCCTCCAGCCCAGCCCAAGGACAGCAACCTTCACACACTTTGGGGCCCCTGCCCTGGCCCAGGGTGTCGTAACCACCATCCGGGCCAAACACTGGGGCCAAGTTGCTGGAGGTTGAATCACTGTCACAACCCTAACCGCACACAGGCAGCAGCCCACTGCCAGCCACGAGAGCGTGTGCAAGGCCGGCCCCGAGGAGCGCAGGCGAGGAGGACTAGAGGCGCCGTGGGGACCGCCTAGGCCCTCGCGTCCGGCCCCAGGAGGACAGGAGAGGAGCCGAGCTGCCAGCACAGAGCATGATTTATACCTGACTCCCCCTCTGCCAAGGCCGCAGCCCACTTGGAATTCAGCCGGGCTTGACGTCAGGCTGCTTCCTGGGGCTCCCCTTTGGTCACCGGAAAAGGCCCCTGCCCAAGAGAAGTGGAGTCGCTGTGGCTTGGGGGGGTCAGCCACGGCTAGGCCAGGCCCGGGGTGCCCAGGGGAGGCAGCGGCTCTCTGGTCCAGAGACAGGAGAAGCAAGCAGGCAGGCCCGGCAAGGGGACAAGGTGCAGGGAGGGGCATAACTGGGACCAGGGAGGAGAGTGTGCTGGGGAAGGTCTCTCCAGGCTGGGCCCTGGGGATTGAGGAGTTGCAGGCAGTGGGGCTGACTCAGAGAGGCCTCCGTGTGCATCTGTGACAGGTGGCCTGGCCTGGGGACAGCGAGGTAGAGCAGGTTGGCCTCAGGGAGGAACGGGGACACAAAGCTCCGGCTGGTGCCCCAGGAGCACAGTGAACATCAAGGGTTGAACCGGGGTCTGGCTGGGCCATCAACAGTTTTGGGGGGATACTGACCCGGTCTCCCCGTCGATGCCAGAGCCTCAGCGGCCGGCTGTCTAGGGCCAGCGTCGCAACCCTGTGTGACAGAAGGAGGCATCTGAGGCTCACGGAGGCAGGCGAGCAGCTGAGCTGGGATCTGTTGCCCAGCTCCGCCCACCTGGCTCCGCCTCCAGGACTTCGAACCGGGCCCTCCCCCGAGTGCCGCGGGTAAAGCCAGAGCCCGGGATGCCACCTTCACCGTGGGGCTTTGTGGGTCTTGGCAGGTAGAGCAGAACAGGGCTGGCCTCGGGAGCTGGACTCCAAGGAGGCTCCCTGTCTCTAGAGATGGATCTTCTCCCCTCAGCCTCCCTGCGAATGGGCCAGGGTGCAGCCCTAGCCTCCCGCTTAGAGCCTAGACCCTGGCAATCCTGGAGGCTGAGTCAGCCCTGTGTCTCCAGCGAGTCCAAGACCCCGACTGTGGGGCCTCTGCCCTGGTGGAGAAGGGGGCGCACCTGGAGGCCAGACACACCCAGCACATGTCCGAGGGGCGATGCCCCGTGTCGCAGAGTGGGCCGTCATCTCTCTCCCCCTGGATGGAGCCCTTGGACTGACCCCTGCCAGCCACAGAGGTTCCGAGCCCTGAGCCCAGCCCTTGCCAGCACAGGGTCCGTGCAGGCCCGCGATGGTGCGGGATGCCAGGGCGCTCTCTGCCGCAGCCGTCATCAGTCATGCTGGATGTGGGGGGACGTGGAGGGCAGGGCATCGTGGGGCTGCATCTCGGGAGCCAGGGTCGCCCCCCACGTGGAGGGGGCCACAAGGGCCGGCACTGGCCACCTCTCTGGCTAGCGCACTGCACAATGGTGCATGCCCCCACCCTGTCTGCCTGGCCCTGGGGCCTCAGCCACCACGTGGCCCACTGGCCTCAGCCACTACGTGGCCTTCCCCAAACCGGTGGGGCGGGGTGGGGTGGGGCCGGGTGGGGCCGGCTGGGGACCTTCGCCGGCCGGATCCTTTTCTGGTGCTTAGGTGGAGGGAGGGCCCAGTGCGGTGGAGCGAGGCTGAAGGTGGGGACTCAGCAGCCCCGTGGGCGGGGCCAGCGTGCCCTGGCAACAGCCAGCCGAGGCTCTGGGCGGATGGCTGCCTGAGAGCCCTGGGCGGAGCCCCAGAGCTTGCTCACCCCGAAACTCAGTGCCTGGGGACGTGCTCTCCATGGTGACCTTTGCCTCAGACACATGGGGCAAAGATGAGTTTGATCAGCAGTCTGGGGCCTGGATGTCTGGGCTGCCATGGAGATGGTCCGCCCCTGCTTGTAGCGGGTGGGGCCGCAGACCCCTGCCAGCCAGGCCACGAGGCCGTGCCAGGTGCGCCTTCAACCCGAAAACCTCCGCTCCCCACAGGGGCTCCAAGGGTGATTCAGCCGCACTTAGGGGTGTGCAGGGATTGGTCTGGGGCTCACTGAGGCTGCCCCTCATCTGCTGGGGACAGACGCTTTCCTCCTCCTGATGCTCAGGGATCTTCCCGGGCTCCCCTGGCCCCAGAAGGCCCGCACTGGCTGAGGGCGGACATGTCGTGGGCTGGGCCCCTGGCTGTGGGTGACAGGAGCCTATCCCTGAGAGCACGATGGGGAGAGAGGAAGGGTCTTGAGGTCCCAAGTTACTGCAGGGAAAGCCCGGCCTGGAGAGCTGGCCCGGGCATGGCACCCTCACCACCTGGTACTGGCCCTCCCACCTCAGCCCGTGCAAGGGCTTTGTGGGTCCCCCAAACCTTCCTTCGGGGAGCCCCAGCCAGACAGCCAGTCTCCACAGCTCATTACAGCCTCCTTTGGAGCCACAGGGGTCTGGTGGCCTGACATGCACCGCCTGGCTGACCGCATCCACCTGGAGGAGCTGGCCCGCATCGGCGTCCTGAGCGGTAGCATTGATGCCATGGTCCAGGCCCACTTGGGAGCCGTGTTCATGCCTCACGGGCTCGGCCACTTCCTGGGCATTGATGTGCACGACGTGGGAGGCTACCCCGAGGTCAGTGTGGACACGTCAACATGAGTGGCTCTCCCCAGGGCGGGGCGGGGCTCTGGGAGACAGCTGGGGTGTTAGTAGGCAAGAGGAGGAGGATGGGGTCCCACGGGGCCCTCCACCCCTCCTCCCCCTGCACCCATTGGTTGGGCCTGGCCGTGGGCCGCTGTGGGGTTCGGGAGGGGGGTTCCCTGGAGTGAACCTCCTCCGGTGGCCCCTGCCTCAGGGCCTGGTGGCAGATGTGTGTGCTCTGCCTGGTGAGCCCGGGCTGTGCACTGGGGGGAGCCCCTGGCCTGCGGAGTGGTAGCTCTCTGGTCAGTGCGCAGTTCCCACAGAGCAGTGGGAACCCCAAAGCTGGGTCTCAGTGTTGGGACTGGCACCGCAGCCATCGTGTCCTCCTGCCTCTGCTTCATGCAGGCCGGGGCGGCGAGGCACTGCCATAAGGTGGCTGACCCGGGTCCTCCTGGGACTGGCAGAGCCCAGCGCCCCTCACAGGCCCAGCAGCAGCCCCAGCCCCCAGGCCAGCTCGCCCCCGTGGCCTCCTCATCTGCAGCCCCTCCAGGCACCCTTAGCAGGGGAGGGAGGCTTCTGTGGGCATTTCCAGACGGGGCTTTCCCCTCCCCTTCCTACCCACCGATTCTCGAAAGGACCACCCAGAGGCCGCTTGCAGGCAGCCTTGGGGAGGCCCTGCCCGGCAGGTGGCTGCAGCCTTTCCGGGCCCCGGGTGGGTGGGGGTGAGCCCGGCCCTGCCGCCTGGCCTGGCGCCCAAGGTGCAGGGGGCTGATTATGCAATCAGCGCACGCCCTGGGGCCCCCCAGCCAGTTAGCCAAGACTAGGCTTGGCCTGTTGGCTGCAGGGTATTTTGAAAGCACGAAGAATGATTTTTGGGGGGGAAAAATTGCTCAAGAGAAGCATTATTATTCAATTATTTTTTTCCTCAAGTGTAAACAGTTAAATTTGGAGAAACAAAATCAGTTTTAATTTCCTAATTTCTATCCATCACATCGTGTGCAGGGAGCCAAGAGCAGGGCCTTCCAGACATTGTTAACTGAGGCTCGTTATTCATTAGTCGCCAGAGCGCTTTTTTTCCACCAGAGAAAATTGGCAGCAAACTGTTTTATCTTTTCCAGTAAGCAGCCCTTTGTGCTCACAGAGTCTATTCTTTTGACAGATAAACATTGTAGAAAAAATATGGCTTTTCCTATAAAAGTCGTTTGTTTTATTTCAGGCCTACAGACACATCTGGGTCTCCTCTGCTCAGAGCCCAGTAAAAGTGGAGGCCCCGTCCAGCCCGCTGCCCTGGCGGAAGCTGGTGTGGACCCGGCATGGGCAGGGGGCCCCCAGGCCACATGCCCTGACTCCCAACAGGGCTTAGGTCCCCGGGGCTGGAGGGACAGAGGGGCTCGGCCTCTCCCCTTGGGGGGGTCTGCTCTCCACTGCCCAGTGCCCGTGCTTCGCCCAGCCCTGCTCGGGCGGCGTTGGTGGTGGGGGACTCCTGGGAGCTAATGCTCTGAAGGGATAAAGGTCGGTGGGCTGCGGCAGGCCTACTGTCCTGCCCCTAGTACCCCTTCCACTCTCCCCTCACCCACACCTGGAGGAGTGGTCCTGAAGTTTTCCGGAGGCTTGTCTCTATACAGTCCTGAGCAGACCAGCCTCCCCCGTGCACGCCCGTGGGGCAGCCCGGCGTGGGCCCACAGTCTGAGCGGGAACGGGGAGACCTGACCCTACCAGTTTGCTGCCTCTGCTGGGCCCCTGGCTTTGACAACCTTGAGTGGAGGGAAAGGGACAGGCATCTAGCTGGTAGCACGTAGGCAAGGGACAGGGGCAGGCACAGACTTGAGAGGGCAGAAGACCACTGGCCGGACCCACAAGCACCTCTCATCCGAGTCGGGGACACGTCCCCTGCCCTCCTGCCTAGCCCCTCCAGGCAGAAGGTGTCACGGGGTTGGGTGCTACTCCAGATGGCCATCTGTGCCCAGAGCGCAAGCCATCAGGGGTCACGGTGCCTTGGTGTCCCGTCCTCACCTCCGCCCTGGCCTGGCTCACGCCAGGTCAGGGTGGCTGTGCACGAGTTTTCTCTGCGTGCCCTGCTGTCCCCACCCTCATGGAATCCTAGTCACAGGCTTCCCTGCTGTGCCCAGCTGTGGAGGCCGAGCCAGCCTGTTTGTGGTTACCTTACATGAACCACTAATTGAAGTCTGATGTTCTTGGCCCCCAAACAGTCAGAAATGACAGCTCCATCTCCAGCAGCTGGGCTTCCAGGGGAGAGCTGCGAGCGGGACAGGGCCGGCTCAGAGCCTAGCCAGATGCCTGCTCGCTGCCCACTCGCTCCCGGGCCTGGGCCGGGGGCCTCAGGGACCCAGGGAGACAGGTGTTGGCAATGCCCATGTGACTTGAGGGGCCCAGGCCAGGTGTGCATTTGGGGAGAGAGGGTGCCTCTGCGGGGGGCAGCTGTCACTGCCGCTCAGTTTTTCAAGGGCAGGAGCCACTCCCTGGGGCTTGGCTGAGGGCCCCAGGCGGGCGCCGACCCCCACGTGTGCTCCTCTGAGGCCATGCTCCCAGGCCACACACACGGGCTCCACGTGCATCCGTGCGTGTGCACAGCACTGGCGCTGGCAGGCCGGTCCTGGGGACAACACCTGTCCCTCCTCCTGGAAGGCCCTACGGAAAACCTGGGTCTCGGCCTGGGGGAGCGGGGCCCAGCACATCTAGGGCCAGTTTCCACTCAAGCTGCCTGGAAGAAGCGATGCAGCCCGGGAAGCCTCCTTAAGAGCTTTTTTGGCTTCCCGAGTTGGGCTTCTGCCGGCCGGCCGGCGGGGCCAGGGCCTGGGGGAGGGCGGCCGGCTCCGGCAGCTCGCCCCGCGTGTGTGCGCATAGGTGTCCGCAGGGCTCCCGCAGGCGGTGCTGGGGTTAACAAGGGGCTGGAACCGGCCAAGTCTGGGGGTGTCTGCTGAGAGTGGAGGGTCTCAACCCAAGCGCCCGTGGCCACAAAGCCTCCCTGGCAGCCCCAGCAAGAGCAGCCCCCACCCCCACCCCCGGGGCCAGCACCAGGCCTCTGGCCCGAGCAGCACCCGCCCGGTCAGGGAAGGCTCTGTGGCCATCTGGCTGCCACCGCAGCAGAGCCCCCCCCCCCCCGCCCCCCGCCCCTCCGAGCCAGCGCTGAGGTCCTCCGGGCCCTTCCCCTCCTCGCAGGGCGTGGAACGCATCGATGAGCCCGGCCTGCGGAGCCTGCGCACCACGCGGCACCTGGAGCCGGGCATGGTGCTCACCGTGGAGCCGGGCATTTACTTCATTGACCACCTCCTGGACGAGGCCCTGGCCGACCCGGCCCGCGCCTGCTTCTTCAACCGCGAGGTCCTGCAGCGCTTCCGAGGATTCGGTGGGGTGAGTGCCCACTGCCCCGCGTCCCGGCTCCAGGACACCCACACGCGCACGCTGCGGAGCCCTGGGGGGAGGGGGTGATCTTCACTCCTCCCTTGAGAAGGACACGGCCTGCGCTTTCTCATGGTCTGTCACAGGCCGGTGCCTTGCTCCCCAACAAGACACATGCAGATTCCACAAAACCCCGGCCCACTCCGGGGGACCCCCGTCCACCGGGCAAGCGGCAAGGACAGGGTGGGCAGGTGGCAGGAGCAGATGGCCCCATGGGGGGGCTGCTTCTCAACAGCTTCCGACGGAGGCCTGGAGGCTGGCCCCTTCCATCATGGCTGGATAGACCGCTCCTTAGAAGGGGCTGGTCTGACCCTCTAATCTGGTGTGTGAGGCCAGCTCCGAAATAGTGTCTGTCATTCTTCGCTTTTTTTTTTCGGGGTTTCTCTTTTTCAGATTATTTGTTTATTTGAGAGCGAGCGTGCTCACACTCCTGAGTAGGGGGAGGGGCAGAGGGAGAGAGTGAGAACTCAAGCGGACTCCCTGTTGAGCGTGGAGCCTGACTTGGGGCTTGATGTTAGGACCCATGAAGTCATGACCTGAGCCGACACCCAGGAGTTGGACGCTCAACCAACTGAGCCACCCAGGCGCCCCCATGAGTATCTGTCATTGTGACGCAGGTCCGGATCGAGGAGGACGTTGTGGTGACCGCCAGCGGCATGGAACTGCTGACCTGTGTGCCCCGCACGGTGGACGAGATTGAAGCGTGCATGGCAGGCAGTGACAAGGCCTTTACTCCCTTCTCTGGCCCCAAGTAGAGCCAGCTGGGAGTGCCCCGTGGGACCAGGGACCCAGCCTGGCACCCTGTCTTCACGATGGGCAGCCTCCTGCCTGGAGATGGGCGTGCAGAAACCACGTGGCTGCGTCCGCTTTCGAACGCGCTGCTTCCTCGGGGGCAGGGGGTCTCTTCCTTAACCTTCTGCGGGATCGCACCTCAGTCTGCTTTACTTTGCTTGAACGACAGTGGCTTTTGAAGTGCTAATGGAAAATAATTCTCTTGACTAGCAACTAAATTGTGTCTTGCTGTCACTTGTATTCTTCTGCTCAGGGAAGATCCATTTCCAGTGTTTTCTCTCAAAAATCAATGTGCAGAGTAGAATTTGCAATAAAAACTTTCCAAAAGCGGGCCTTTGTGCATGGCTTCGTCTCTGTTCCTTCTCGCTCGCAGCGGAGCCCGGCGGCCACGGCCCGAGACGCTGCGGGGCAGGGAGCCGCGAGCCCGGGCGCAGGCGTGGAGCCGCCCTACACGGCGCCTTGCCCGTGCAGAGGGGAAGCTTCACCGGTAGAAGACGCAGCCTTTTCCACGTGGCTGCTGCCTCAAAGCTAGGTTTCTGCAGGGGGCAGAGTTTTTAGGTAGGACCTAAGGCACAGTTCGGTAAAACCTGAGACTTGCAGGGATGCCTTGTCCCTGACGTCCTTTCCATGGGGACACGCTAGCAAAGCCGGCATGCGCCGGACAGACGCGGCTACCTAGGGCAGCTCCGGGGCAGAGGCGAGCCTCCTCATGTCTGCCATGTGTCTTGTGAGGCCATTTGTCTTCCCTGAGTGTAAACCCGCGGACCGAACTCCACTCAGGCAGGGAGCGTGCCGGGGCCAGCTGGGCCTGGGCCCTGCCGATGGCAGCATGCCCATCCTCACCTCTGCTGGCTCAGGTCCCTCCCGTCCCGCAGGCCTGCCCCGGCCAGGAGCGTGAGAGCTCTGGGCCAAACCGTTCCGGGCCCGTCTCTGCACAGCACTCTCCTCCAGGAGTTTCCGAGCCAAGGTGAAGGGACACCAGAGATGAAACCACGAAGGGGCGGGAAACTCTGTAGCCCAAGCTAGACATTTTGAGAAGTCACTGAAGCGTTGAGTCCAAACCGATTTCTTCCTGCGGCAGTCACACACAAGTGCTTGCAAAGTGGCCACATTAAAATGAGACCACTTCGGTTCCAAATCACCGTTCATCTGCTTTGCTTCTCGGATGGATCCCACCGGTTTTCTCAGGTTTGCTGCCGGAGCACAGGCGGCCCCCAGGTTATTTGTGCCCGTGAGCAGTTTGCAGTGATGGTCTGGGGTGTCAGGAGTCTCCGTTCACCAAATGTTTCTCTGGCCCAGCTGCACCTGCGGGGGACACGTTCTGGCGTCCGGGGTTCCAGCTGCCCTTGCCCCCAGGTACCCTCAGGGCACGGGGAGGCCGGCCCTCGAAATGGACGGTTTCGTTTAAGAAACACACCTCGCTCTATCGCCTCGCCTCTTTCTCCTTCCTGCCTCTCAGACGCCTCATACCAAAACTGCCCGTTTCACAGAAGCATTTTCTGTGATTACCAAGCAAGAAGGTCAAAAGATAAGGGGAAATCCCAGTAACTGCACGTTGTCACAGAGGGACCCTGGGAGCATAGGTCTGACTGGTCTCGCCAAATTGGGGAGTCAAGACACTCTGGGGTGGTGGGGGGCTTGGGCGGCGGCAGAGCCCCTTCTACCCCGTGTTCCCGAGGATGCACCCAACTCCCCATGCCCCCAAAGCTCTGCAGAAACGCATACAGCTTCAGAAATGCCTTAGAGACCCTTCCAGAAGGCTGAACAGCACCCAAAAAGCCTTTCTGAAACCCTGAAGGGTCTGGGTATTCATTGAATAGATAATTGAGCATCTGCTCTGTGCGGTGTAGGATAAAACCACCATCCCTGCTCTCTGGGCCTGCAGGTCCGAGAGGCTTCGCCTTGAACGAGTAAGCACAGATCTCTCTTCACCGAAAAGCACCATGAAGGAAAGTATGGGGCTGACTGACCTTGTCTAGAAAGCCAGGGGGCTGAGACAGGAAGGGGTGAAAGGGAAAAGCGAGACAAGAGAAGGCATCGGACGTGAGCTGTTCGAAGGAGGCCTGGAGTAAAAGGAGCCTGGAGAAGCCCTACAGCCAAAGCAAAGTAACGGGACAGAGGACGGGGGAGAGCAAGTCCACAAGATCAAGGGAGCCACGTCACAAGGAGACTGGGTCTCCGTCTGGGTGCAGTGGGGAATGACAGAGGATTCTGGAGAGCAGGCAGCGGTCCAAGGAGACCAAGTCCAGGCAAGAGAGGACGATGGTTCTGTGCGATGGGGGAGGGAGGGGAGCACATTTAGGGGGTAGAACGGAAAGGTGGTGATGTGGGAAGTCCTTGTCAGACGTAGTCATTCGAGCGACACGCCAAGTACAACAGGCCCCTTCGCTTCCGAGCCCAGTTCTGCAGCCTGGATCCCCCGGGGAACCGCTGCGTAGCTTCCAGGCCTAGGGCTCCGCAAGGAGTGGCGGTACGAGACTATTCAGGGTCAGCGGTCTCTGAGTACAGGTACAATGCACACGGACTCGAGATACTCCCAGGCAGTGACAGAGCAGGTCCAAAAGTGCTTTTATTGAAAAAGAGCTGGCACCTTCACAAATCATCTCTCTATAAAATTCCCCAAGACAAACTATTTATGGGCTTCCAAATTACTACTGCTTTGTAAACTAAGACGTGCTACCCACAGAAGTAATTAGTGTATTGCAATTGTCGTTAAGACGCAGTAAGTAGCAACCTACTTCCCGAGACAGGCAAACGGCCGAAGGATCACAGAAGAGCCTCTGAATGCCGTCTTCCCTGGGAACACTCGGGTCAGCACGGATTCGGTACCGCCTCGTTCATCTGTATGGACAGTCTACAGCATGACGTACGGAAGGTGAGCTACACGCTACCAGTTGTGCTGCTGGAATGGCCTTCGACATTCCCGTCCACCTCGAAGCCTCAAGAACTCCTTTCTCCTTCCACTGTGTGAATGGAAACCACGCACGGAGACACGAGGCTTCCGAGCAGGCGTGCCAGCTGCTGCCTTCTCACCCTGGCCCCCGTTTCTGGTTAGACCACGTAACAAAGAGCAGCACCGAAGAGGCACTCTGTGTGTTCCCATCCATTCAGGGAAATCTAGGCTTGGACAAAAGTACCTCTTGCCCCCCACCCCCAGCGACCTTCACCCCTGCCCTGGGAACAGGAAAGACGGCCAAGCACCTGCCTGCTCTTCAGGGCTGCTGGACATCGGGACCACTTCCTCGGTATAGGAACAGAAAGAAACCCACAGGACATACAGTCATTATTCCAAAAAGTTTTTTATTTCAAATTCATCGAAAGAAATAAAATTATATTTAAAAAAATAGAGTAATCTCACAAACGGAGGAAAGCCAGGAACAAAAAGAACAAGGTAAGGACTTTTTCCTGAGAGGCAGCTCTAACAGCTATAGAACGGACTTTCTCCTCCCTAGCTTTTGTCAAACAAAAACTTGCTTCCTATTTCTAAGGCATCAAAAAGCACTCTGAGTGCTAACTGGGTTGTGCAGGTACAGAGTCCATGCCCTCTAATGGGCACTAAGAAACATCAAAGGCGGATTTCTTTTAATACCAAATATTAAATTGCACATACTACTTTTTTATGTAAATTTCAGAATTTCACACTTGTGACCTAAATTTCAAACAGCTCGTCATATTTTATTACTATCTTACTACCTCTTAGTAACAATGTCCCAAGTATCTGGGCTCACATTCCAGTCACCGAAGGGGCCTGACAGCAGAAGAGCTGCTCTGATCTCACCACCTGCTGCCCACACCAGCCGGAAGGCACCCGCCTCGGATGACTCAGACACAGCTAGACATTCACACTAAAGCCTAATTCCTACGACACTGGACCTGCCGGCAAAGGCAGATCAAATCCTAACGGCTCACATGTAACCCGCAGAACAGAAGTTACAAAAGGCATCTTGCGATTCCCAAAGCTCTACACTTACTCATTCCCCATACTTGGTTTCCCTCAATTTGATACTGATAAATCTATCAAGCTATAGACTTTCATTCCCAAACTTACTTCAGTAAGACAGTCAGGACGATGGTTAACATTTTTGTTCTTCGCACACATGACCGCTTGTGCTACAGTTCTGATTTGCAGAAGTAACAGGAAAGCTTGAATCAATTTTTCCAAAAGTTTCAATCTTATGTTCGGATTTGAAATATCGAGTGCACACCCCTGATGATTTCCCTAAAGCTTCTTCTCCAAGATAGTTAAGTCAATTCATATAATGGGAAACCATAAATTCCATAGGGACATCAATTTCTGAAAGACATTTTTTTTAGTAAACAAGAGATTATAACACCTTTATAGGCGCTTAAAGATTCAAGTGACCTCACGGCACCTCTAATTAGGTTAATTACATAACCTCAATCAGCTATTAAAGATTCAGTAGGATTCTGTGGGTTACCTCCTAGTCCGTCAAAACACTATCAGCCTGGAAGTAGACTGATACTGCACCCAGAGCAAACCGGTGCTGGAACCGAACAGAAACCTCGCTCCTGGCTCTGCGGGGAGCTCACCCTCCTGGGACAGTGGCTCTCGTGGAACACCACCGGGTTCCCGTCACATGCGGAAGAGGCTCAAGGCTTTGCTGAGTTGCAGGTCATGGTGGTATTTCCGCCTGCCCAGGAGAGCACAGACAGCGCTCTGAACCAACCCCAGGGTGCGACTTGAGTCACATCCTGGTTACACTGTTCCAGGTCCTAGTTAGAAACAAAATGACCAAAAACTAAGTGACCATGTTCAAATAAGATACCTGGTAACACAAACTTTTTAATCAATTGTGACTCAGTCTCTTGTCAAGACCAGCCCAGACACACACACGTACACACACACAGACAGACAAAAGCCAACAAATCTGAGCTAGGATTGTGCTAAAAAAAAAAAAAGGAAGGAAGGAAGGAAGGAAGGAAGGTCAACGAGGAAAATCAAAACCACCAACACTGATATAAACCAGAGCCTAGCGATCCCCGACTTTAACAACTGCCATTTTTTAGTCTCAACAAAAATGTCAATATCCTGAGTTTTATCAGTATTTTCTTTCTAAAATAATTTATGGGACACAAACGCTTACAAATGAACAAACAGTAGCAGTGGTACAAAAAAATCTAGAAGAGCCCACAAACTAGAAAAAGAAACGTCACAAAAAACAATATAAAAAGATGTATTTAAGAGAAATAAATTAAAGATTAAATTTTACGCTTTCAAGTTTTCTTAGACTATTATTTTGGGAGATGGCATAGAGTCGATGACGTATTTTTCTAATAATCACTTGGTTAAGATCAAATGCCAAATGATCCTTCACAAGAAACTTTTGCCTTTAAAAATCATGGCCCCATTTGCAGATATTTGGACACAGGAGAAACCACCTAAACCCCAATCGGTAAACTGTTAAGGCATCTGTCTACTAACTTGGCTGTCAAAATGGTATTTTAGAAATATTTACTTACTCGAACAGCGTCTACAGAAACAAACTGTGGTACACAAGTTTCTCTAAACTCTTGGGGTTTTTGTTGTTAGAAAACAAAATAATGCCAACCCAATAACCCGAAGGTGTCCTGAAAGACTCATTCTAACGTGCTTTCCCTTTAAGAAACCCATTTGCTTCCTAATTATTTGTATTTTTAAGCCAACTGGCTGTATACTGTCTTGAAAATGCAATAGAATTTACATAACCTGGCACTGCTACTCAAAAACTTACACTTGTTGGGGGAAAACAGTACGAATTCGACTAAAACAAGGTTTCTGTTATACATAAAATCACTCCAAATTACAAAGTGATTGATTTCTATAGCCCTAAGGATTTTTAATACATAATTTAGGGGAAAAAAATCACAAACAGATTAACACAGATGGCATTCAACTTCTCGTAGGCTAATCATCTCCAATAAAACCAAGACCCTCCTGCAGGCCCTGCCAGCTCCCACTCCTTTTATCAACCTACGAAAGAAGCATTTCTTGGGACGTGAGGATTTGTGAAGAACGTCAAGGTCCAGGGCTTTTTTTTTTTTTTTCACCATATACCTTAAGAAATTTGTTTTATCCCCACAAAAAAATCCATGCCATTTAAAACTAGATATTCAAATTACATGGCTAACATTTTTAGCTAATCAACTCTTCAGTGCTGATCCTAGAAAACAACCTTCAGTGGATCTCTGAATAATGGAACAAGACCATGTCCGGCCATCGACCTGCGTGGTGTAGGAAATCACACCTTTAACGTTCGAGCCACGAGCTGTGACGCGTGGAAGGGGTGAGGTCTACTGCCCCGCATTATCCGAAGTCGCCGTTGTATTCTCAGTGCTAGTGGGCTGCATGTTGTCTGCGAGGCTGTGCGCGTGCTCCAGAAACAGATCTTTCAGTACGCTGAGCTCCTTGGTCAGCAGTTTGATTTTGGCTTCCAACCGTTCGTTCTCCTCCTTGAGCTGATTCACTCTCTGCAGCGTATCCTGTGCCTTCTGCTTGCTTTTCAACCGGCTCTTTTTCACAGCCATGTTGTTCCTCTCTCTGCGCTGACGATACTCGTCGCTGTTGCGATCCATGGGCGAACTCTTTTTGCTTTGCTTGCTGGGAGGCACGGCCTTGCCTCCTCCCCCGGGGCCGGCAGGCACCAGCTGAGGAACCTGCTGTAAGCCGCCGGCATGAGCCTGACTGTGAATAACGCTTATTCCCGGCGTGCTGTTCTGCGGGGCTATCTTGCTCATTTGGACACTCTCTAGCTGACACAGAACAGGCAGAAATGAGGGCAAGGTGATCAATGGTTTCCACACGAAGCTGCCAAGAAATCTTCACATGCACCTAGTTAAAAAATAAATTGCATTAAAATGTTTGAAATGACAAGATCAAATGAGATAAAACTCGCATGTACCTAACAGCAAGCCAGCGTTAACTGATTATGCGGACGGTCTACAGCAACGGCAGACTGTCCGATGTTTCAGAAGTCTCAATCGTTTCATTTCGAAAGGTACGTTAGCGCAGGAGCACCGTAAGGCCAAATTCAGCCCACCTGAATCCCTGCGGGTGCTGTCGTCTGTGATTGTTATCAAAAATGGAAGGAAAAACAAAAGAATACCGCTAATTAGGTAGCACAGAGGAACGAATAGCACTTGGCAATCTGCCAGAGAGAAATTTGAGATGTCTGGGTGAAACACGGAAAACCTGAGTTCAATTATGATAGAAGAAACACCTGCAAAGAAAGGGGGGACAAAGCTTCGATTGTTGGCTCACGTCAGAACAGAATCCTGCGGCAGAGTGCCCGATCTCCACGACTCGTCAGGATCACTGCACGCTCCTTACACCGATATGCAGAGACTGAGTCACCAAGGATCAGACTTTTCTCCTGGAGTACATCTTTACGGAATGTTCTGAAAAGACTTTGGGGGGGGCTTGTTTTTTGTTTTGTTTTTAATGACCTCACAGATAGTAGTTTACATAGATTTCCTAAGTTAGCTTCTTGGATCAGAGATTTCGGAGCTCTGGGACCTCCGGGTGCTGCCCCATCCCACCATGCTGCTTCTAACAGTGGGGTTTTTTTTCCTTCTTGACATAATTTATAAACACATCTCAACATAGGCAACCTGAAACCACAAGGAAAGAAACAAAAGCCCTACTAATGCACCCGAGGAAGAGCAAGAACGGGGCTGAAGCCAGCCAGAGAGACTGGGCCGGCACCCACTTGACACGGCAGACGCGGCTCAGAGGGAATGCCAACTCTCGAGTGTCCTGCACTGCCGCCCATAGAAATGAAGCCGCAGTTTCAGAAACTAGTCATACTTGGATGACTAGCAATCCAACTAGGTCACTACAATTGCCTCAAGATGTGTCAAAAGCATACCTACCCGATCATGAGGTCACTTCAAGACAAACTGACTCAGCGGATGGGCCATGTCCACCAAGAAACAACAGCACTCTTGGAAATTCAGAAGGCAGTGTTATGAACCATGCAACTATCCTGTTCTCTTTTCACAAAACTGCTAAACCTACACCAGTGGAAAAAACCTGGAGCCAGAATTACGAAATGCCTCAAATGAGTACATCTCACAGTTCTTACTCAGATAGTAAACACCAGTAGCTTCACCCAAACCTTTAGCCAGGTGCTCCTTGTATAAACACTGTTCATTGGTCTGCTTTTAAAAATCTTTCCTTTTCAAAAATCCGTATTATCTTTACTTTCCATTGTTTTCAAACCCGTGCCTGCAGCCCTGAGTTAGTGGGTCAACTGTTCTCACTTCAAAACTAAGGCAAAAGAGAGAGCTTCCTTCCAAACCATGGATGGATATCTACTCTACCTTCAATAATGGACATTCCACAATTTTCCTGGGTAATTTATTATGTTCCCTATTTTTTCTTCCAGTTAAACAGTGGTAGTTCAGTATTAATTTGGGCCACCTTACCACTAACAGTGTTAATGGCCATCTACATTGCTGCTTACTTATTTGGTGTAAAGTGAGCATAAGAATTTTAGTCGACTTTTAAAAACTTTTTTTAACACTTCTCCTGGGATTGTCTCAACTATCATGATCATGGTCATCTTATTTAACTTTTTTATTTTTCATACACCAATTATGTTTTTAATCTTTAAAGCTAATCTCTACAGAAAGCTCAAAGATAACAATGATCCAAAAGGTACAGAGCAGGAACCAGGTCAATCCTTGTCTAGGCTCTGGCTCCCCCAGTTTTGCTCTGGACCCATCCCTTCTCCTCTTTGGGCCTCGATTTCCCCAACTGCAAATGAGGGATGTAGAATGGTAGGATGCCTTCTGACTCTGAAAATATACCATGAACTTCAGTCACTAAAAACTCTTTTCTTACCCGTTATGCTCTGCTTTTTATTCCCAAATCACTAAAAACTTTTAATACAGGCTCCAAATTCAGTGATGTTCCATGCCCGTTTCTGTATCCAAAGATACAGGAATGGGGAAGAGCTTTTACCTGCTGATTCATCTTGCTAAGGTACTAGGCTGAACATAATAGGGGGGACTTTGAAAATGTGCCCTTTGGCTTGAAAAACAAAGAGTAACTATCAAATTGGTAAAAATGTAAGCAAGGAAACTTGGAAATGATAAAAAGAACTCAAAAGTGATTTTTTTTTTAAGTTCCTCAACCAAAGCCAAGAAAGTAAGTTCTAAGTGAAAAAATATCCATTAAGGAAAGTAAACAAGTAAAGGGGATCAAAGGGCCAAGTGGTCCAAAAGTGTTAACTCCAGATTATCAATTCTGTTTTTACACAAGCAAAACAGCTGCCTCCGAAGTTACACCTTTTACAGTTTCCACTGTCATTTATGCTTTTGTTCCTTCCACAAACATTTACTGAGCACCTACAATGGGGAAAAAAAAAAGAATTAGTTTATTTCAAATCTGGATATTCAATCCTAAGTGAAAGTCTGGCTCCTATGTGGGCAAGTACTATTCCAAAGTTCATTCTACAGGAAGCAGGGTGGTGCCTCGTTTCCTTGCATGTGAATCATTCAAGCAGGGAGCAGGAGAAAATCTGAAGAGCAGTAGTTCTCAAAGTGCGGTCCCTGGACCAGCAGCAGCAGCAGCATTTGGGAACTTGTCAGAAATGCAAATTCCCCGGCTGCCCCGGACATAAGAATCAGGAGCCCTAAGAACAGGGCTGAGCAATCTTGTTTTAAAGAGACCTCCAAGTGATTCTGCTGACACTGAGGTCTGAGAGCCAATGCTGCAAAATAACAATGGATCTTAAGAAAGATGGTCTGATTGGGTAAATTTTTAAATTCAAATTTCTTAATTCAAGTAGTGTTCATTCAAATCAGTAACACACTGAAAACTCAACAGTTAGAATGAGTAAAACAAATTTCTCTCAAGTTTCATTTGGGAAGGTAAACTTGTCAAGAATTTTCCTAATCCTCCTGTCATTTTTTTTTCACACTATGTACAACCAAATATTCCTCCCCATGCTCCCCAAAATAAATTTTTTTTTTAAAAAGATTTTATTTATTTATTCGACAGAGATAGAGACAGCCAGCGAGAGAGGGAACACAAGCAGGGGGAGTGGGAGAGGAAGAAGCAGGCTCCTAGCGGAGGAGCCTGATGTGGGGCTCGATCCCATAACGCCCTGAGCCCAAGGCAGACGCTTAACCGCTGTGCCACCCAGGTGCCCCTCCCCAAAATAAATTAACTCAAATTGCCTCAGTGAGCATCTACACTCCAAAATATTCATAGATGTTTCTCCCTTACTCCCAATCTGTACAATCACTGGTATCTATTCTACCCACTCAACTCCCAAAAGAACTTACAACCACCATCCCTCTCTGTCCTAACACCACAGAATTACCTCAGCTGACATCATCTCCCAGGGGCACTCATCCCCTCTGGTTTAGCAGTGCACCCTCCAACCACTGCCTCCAGAGCAATCGAGCACTCAAACCTGCTCCAGTGCCCAGGATCAAATGGAAGGTATTCATTCTCTCGCCAACCCCTGCTCCCTTATGCTTCACACCTCAATAATACCAAACCACTACCGACCCCCTAAATGGTCATGCTTTCATTTTTCTTTGTGCAGCTTTCCAGTTTGTTCCCCCAGCTTCTCTGTCAACTCCAGCTCTATAATGTGGCTCCCTGCAGACTGAGCTAGAGGCAGGACTCTGTCTTCCGATCCACATGCCCAGCATCTCGTGTGGGGTTAGCCAGAGACTGGTGGTGCTGGAGAAATACTTGTCAAATACTGGCTCACAGGCTAAGAGAAAACATTTATTTTTATAAATGTCCTATATAAAAATGGGATTCTCTAGAACTGAACTCCCTTAAAATAACCACAATTAAATCAATAGTGTTAGCAAGGTATTAGGGTCTTCCTACCCTAAGTTCTTGTCTTTCTTAGAGGTGTACAGGAAAATAAAAATACAATTCCACTTGCTACTTCGAGTGCCCAGTCTATACAATGAACATTTCTCGTCTGCTCTTTGCTTCATCTCAGTTGAGAACCTTTATTTTCTATTTAGCCCAGTTATGTGTTCCAGTGAATAACCTCAAGTTCTTAGGTATGTGCTGCCAGGGTCTGACAGCTCTGCACTGTATGTGATGTCAAGGTAAAAGCAAAGGCGGTACATACCTAAATGAGCAGGGTTTCTATTTAGTTGCCACTGCTGCTTCACGACCCAACACGGGGTCCATGAAGGAGGGTACATCCCTTCAGGGAGTACACGAGTGGCCCACTGGAGTATGGAGAAAACGCATGGCATTTGTCTTTAACATCATCTCTTTAATCTACTTTTGGCAGGATTTGCAACATACAAAAAAAATAGTACGCACATTGTTTATAAGTACACCTCATACTCAAAAAAAAAATTTTTAACCGACAGGGCTGGAAAGCCAAAAAGGTAGGAGACCAACATACCTACAAGAACCTGAGGAAGCACTCGCTCCCAAGAATCTACAATAAACCCGGAATTGTGGCTACCCACATTCACCACTGCTGTGATCAGGTGAGACAAGCCTAGACCTTAAGACCAAATTCAGCCCCATGCTGTCCTATTTGTCTTTACCAGGGACTCACCATGTGCCGTTTAAATCCCTACAGATGAAACCACCTCTCCAAGATCAGACAACTGCTGACCGTCATGATGTGCTCTGGAGAATTTAAAGGATATTCCGAAAAAATGAAATTTTGTTTCCTCCTGTTTTTCAGGCAGGTATTAAAAATGACTGAATCAGCCAAGTGCACCCACCAGAAGCAGGAATCAAGAAATCGAAAAATTCTTCAGCTCACTGGCATCCTGCAATTACTTAGCCTTGTTTAGAGTAAGTTTTCCCAGAAACAGAGAATCCACTTTAAGAACAGTTCATCCCCAATACTGATCAAGTGGTAATAGCTGACCAGATTTTAACTTTTCAATATCAAGAGCTTTAAGATGCCCTTACAGTATTTTCTTTCCAAAATGTACTGGGGAGTCGCGTATCCTATCTGAATTTAAGGGCACACTCTTCCCATAAGGATTCGCTGAGTGTAGGCTCCAAGAGAGAACTACCAATTTTTGTGTAACCCACTAACCTGAAAACCTTTCTGAAACTGACACGTTTTAAGGTGCCAGCTTACAGCATAAACCTCGGATACAAAGCAAACCAAACAATTACACCTTCTAAAGAATAAAAATGATCCCTCCCCCCTCAAACATGCATTTCCATCCTCTTCATCAAGACACCTCTGCTAGCTATGTTCTTGACTGTGTTCGCTGCGACAGGCTAGCGAAGCGCTCCGTTTCTGCCCCTTCTCTTTTCTATTCCACTTGTGGTTGCTGCACATTCATCTAACCTCGTTCGGCAGTGAAGTGCAGGATATTCAAATTACAGCTCCGGACGTAAGCACCGGATTAGTTCTGTCCTTAAAACATCAACTGCGTTCCCTGCCCACTTGAACGCTGTACTAACTTCTGAACCGAAGTCTCGCCTCCCCTCACCGATTGGTCTTGGAGGGGCGGGCAAGATCCGATGTGGCACTACAGCAAGAGACGGTCCACCTACTAATGTTCTGGGGAACACCCTGTATCCCCAGGGGCCAATACGCGCCTGGCCTGTCACCACTGCCCGTTTCTCCAACAGAGGCCGGGTTCCGGAGGGGGCACACCTCGTCCCCCGCCCCGCCCCGTCCCCGGCCGGCGGCAAGGGGCGCCCGGGGGGAACGCGGGGGTCGGCGGGCGGCGCCGCGGCTCTGGGCCGCGGCCAGGGATGAGCTCAGCGGCCCCGCCGGGTGTTGCCGGCAGGTTGCATCAGACGCCGCGCGGGGCCGCCGCCCGCGCCGCGGGCCGCGCGGGGCCTTCCCGGCCAGCCGGCCGCCTCAGGCCGGGCCGGGTCTCCTTGGGCCCGGCCTGCACCCAGGCGAGCGGCCGGCTCCGCCGCGGCCTCCTCCTCTTCCCTCAGCCCGCCCGCCCGCCCGCGGCCTCCTTACCTGCGCCTCCAGCCCGCCCGCCCCCAGGCGGCCTCCACTCCGAGCGGCCCCGCGCGGCGCGGCCCGACGGACCCAGGCCTCGCAGCCCGCAAGTCAGCGAGGAGGAGCGACGGTTACGAAACCGGCAGCCTCCGCCCGTTCCGCCGCCACCGCCACCGGCTTCCCCTCCTCGCCCGGGCCGCGCGCGCCGCCGCCGCCGCCGCCACGACCAATAGGAGCGCCGGCCTGCGGGCGACGCGCCCACCCCTCGCGACGGGCGGCGCCGCCAGCCAATCGCGAGCGGCCTGGCTGCGGGAGGCGGGCACGTGGCGGAGGCGATGGCCGCGCCGCGGCGCGGCGCGGCGGGGCGGGCGGGTGTGGTGGGAGCAGACGGCCGCTCCTGGCGCCGCCCGCATCCTCCGCGGTTCGCGCGGGGCTGCGGCCACGGGCTGTGGGAGACCTGCGGCGAGAAAGGACCTGTGAGAGTTGGAGGCGTTGGGGAGCTGTAGCCTTGCGAAGGCAGCACCTGTCTTTGGGAGGCACAACTTCCTGCGGTGGTTTTTTGAATCACCGAAGTCCGTCTGGGTTTCGCAGCGTCCTCGGGGAGGCCCCCTGGGCGTCCCTCGCAGGGACCGTCCCCCGGAGCGGCCCACGACAGGCGCCTCCCGATACGCGGGGCGCCCGGCGGATCCTGGAGGGAAGTGCAGGACCTCACGGCCGCGAAGGCAGCTGCAAGCTTGCGGGGAAAACGAGCAGAGCCACATTTTCCCAGCGTAGGCTTAAGGACTGATGTCACATTGGTGAACGCTGCAAACTGTGGTTCGTTGTCACCGAGAAACGAATCGGATTTGCGCGACCGATTCCCGTGTGGCGTCTTCCAGGTGAACAGACTGAGAGATGGGATCTCAAAACGCGTGGCAGTCCAGTTTTACGTATCCAGGACGTTTCACAGGAGGATCTGAAAGCGTCTAAAACCAGGAAGCAGCGCGCTGGGTGGAGGACAGAGCCAGCGCGATAGGTTTGATTGCTTCCTCTTTAGCAATTCTTATCGTCCAAAAAATAGAGTCTTTGAAAGAGGAAACATTTCTTCATCTCCCAGGCCATGGCACCAGTTCTCCGCATAAGATTGTTTCGAGGAATCAGTAAAGAGATGATAAAAAACCTTTGCAGAAAATAAAGATAAAATATAAAGTAAAAAGGGCTGCGACTAAAAGCGAACAGCGATAACCATAGAAACATACTTGGTAGCAAGACACAATTCCATCAAAACCACTATGTTTTTTTTTTACGTTGGCCCTCCGTGTTTTGAGATTTCTTTGATCAAGATTTTAGCACTGTTAAAATTGGATTGTATTTTATTGCTCACAAAATCATAATTTTGCCCTCACCACTTGCCAAACATGTAAAAGTTGTATAGAAAACAAATTTTATAGGTATACTCGTTTATCCTCTGGCTTGCTGAGCACTTTGCCAAGCTGCTCTTGCATTCTCTGTGTCTGGGCAGGTCTTCCACACTCAGCAGGTCTGGTCAATGCCAAGGAGATTCCAGTATTTATTTCCTCTTCAGCTGGTGACTGGTAATTCTTCTACTTAGTTTACAAATATTTATTTGGTGCTAATTACCTGCTAAGCTGTGGGCTAAGTGCTGGGGATTCAGCAATGAACAAGACAAACACAGCCCCTGCCTACGTGAAGCTTGCCCCTAGAGCCAGGGAGACAAGACATTCAGTAATTACACAATTTTTCTGTTACTGCTTTCATAAATATGACAAAGAAGTACAAGATGCTGTGAGATTATAGGAAGGGAACTAGATGTGGTCTGTGGTTCAGGGAAGGCCTAACAGATGATTAGGATTTGCCTAAATGGCTCAGATAAAGTGGAGGTACCAGTCAGAGGAAATGTCTTATCCAAAGGTTTTATAAAATGTAAGGCCAGAGGAGCGAGGTGACGTGTCCCAGTGGAGACTGGTGAGATTAACAAGGCCTGTAGCCCGGGAAGGGTTCTAATTCTTACCCTGAGAGAGATGGGAAGCCTTGGAAAGCTTTGCTCTCACCATAAGGAAATGAGGAGAGATTGGCGGAGGCTGTCTCTGGGTTGAGGAGGTCCACCATGTTGCTCTCTTCCGAGACACAGGGACCTAAGCCCTCATAATAAAAGATTTTCTGCATAGATCTCTGCCTCACTGACACCCAATCCATAGTCTACAAATCCAAAGAGTTTGTAAACAAGTAGTACATTAAAATCCCCTCTAAAGGACTTGAGAAGTAGGCTGTCGTGTTCATTGATTCTGCTACTTACCTGAGACCTACTATGATTATCTTAGTTACCTAACAGGTGTGGACTGTAATATCAGGCTGTTCTCTCCACAGCTTAACCTCTTAATGGTTGTGTGACCTTGGGCAAATTATGTAACCGCTCGGTCATCTGCAAATAGGGATAACGACAGTATTTACCCAAGAGGATTGTTGTGGGGGTTAAAGGAGTTAACGTGTGTTTGGCCCCCAGAATGGTGCCTGCCTGCTACATGGTAGGAGCTCAAAAGTAGTAGCTGTTATTATCATGATGCTCATACATGAATTATAAACAAGTTATATCATAGAATTATAGGAGACTAAAATACACTTCAAGGTCAAGCTGTGCTTCATAGCTTTGATGATTCATTCAGGCGCTGAAGTACACAGAATATTGAAGGTGTTCATGTCGACCCTATAGTGTATCCCAAAAGGTGTTTTTTAGAATAGTTCCTTTAGTTACCATATCTTATTTCATTTGCTTCCATAGAGTAAGGAAAAATTAGGTAATTTCAAATCTCTTATTTAGAAAGCCAGATCAATAAAAGTTTACTATGCAAACTTATGCATGCATCTTAAATGTATCTTAAGTACTTATGATAATATTTAAGTACTTATCGTAAATTTATATTTGGAAAGTTTCTGAAAAATTAATATGCCAAATTAACTATCTCTGACGGGAGATCTGGGCCATATCTATATTTTGAGCATTGAGACAATATCACAGGTCTGTCTCTCAGTAGGTATTTACTGCGGTCTATTTGCACTAATAGGACAGGGACCGTCCATCATTCTGCATTGGTAAGGGTCCTTTTATTGGAAGTAACTGCAAACCATCCCCAACTAGCCTTAGCAGAAAGAAGGACTTGGTCCTAGATTTTAGGGCCCCCTTCATGAAATACCCATGCCCTATCAGAACCAAGAACTCAGATGCTCAAATGTCTTCATTGTCTGTCTCTGCCTTTCTGTCTTGTGTTTTGGCTGTGTGTGTGTGTGTGTGTGTGTGTGTGCGCGCGCCTATTGGTTTCATTGATCTTTTGCTTGTACACCAACTTTCTTTACCTGGTCACTGACGGCCTCAATGTTCACAGTTCTGGTCACACCTCGTCACTAATGAAAAGCCGACTCTCTTTTTAAGTCCCTGTTACAGAAGTCTTAGGCAAGGACTCTGGGATCGCGATGCCCAGCTGGGTCAAGTGCTCATCCCTGGAATAACCAAATGGCCAGGAACAGGTCACGATGCACTGACACGGCAGCTCAGGAGGGAGTGGCCGTGGCACTTCCCAAAGGGAAAAGGACTACTGAGCAGACACATCCATGAAAATCCATTTCACGTGGCAGATCACACCAGGGTCACTCTGATGGAGACTCCGTTGCTTTGGCTGCCTGATCTGTGTTCCCCATGTGATATGCTCCTGATCCCTGAAGGCAAAATCTGCACCTCTAATTTTACCTTTGGAAGCACTGTTGGGAATCATATAACAGCCAAGGTGCTGAATGGTTGTCTGAGGACACCCTAACTTTTGGGTGTGGGTCCAATACATGAAAGAGAAAAATCTGACATGGTTTAAACTTGAACAGTTAGTAAATACTGTGAATGTCCATTATAAAGCACTTCCCCACATGTCAGATATCATTATCCCATGAGTTAAGACATGTCGCCTGCATGCTTAAGGATAGTCCATGTCATCTGTGTGCACAGGGGTGGGTGTGCACCCCGTGAGCACATGAAGGTAGGTACAGACCATCCACACACATGAGGAGAGTTGCATGCACCTGTGCGCACAAGGCTCCGTACCTGTCATCTGTGCACATAAAGCTAGCTATCTCTATCTCTCTCTTCGTACATCTGTGTACATAAGAGAAGGCCATGACATCATGCATATCAGGAGAGCTCATCTGTATCTTTTGTGGGCCCAGAAGGGTCTTATTCTTATACCTTCACTCCACAGAATAAGCACTGATTACCTGCTACACAGTAATTGTAATGCAAATTATTCCAGAGCCTATGAAGCACAAAACTGAAGATAAATGGATGTTTGGTTTTTGTCTTTTGTTATTGGCTTATGTATGATATATATGACACCAGCCTCCCATCACGGCAGTGTGATGGGCTTTGGAGACAGACAAGAGTGATGTTGGCTAGTATTTAACATCGCTAAACCTCTGTTCCTCATCTGTAGAGAAGGCGGACAGACATACTTCACAGAGTTGTTAATAAGGATTAAGTAAACTGACATGAAAAGGAGCTAGTATGGTGCCTGGCACATGGGAGGCACCAAAAAACTTGTCTGTCCAAAAAGCATTTGCTACCTAGGACCCAATTCTTGGTTTCTTTTCTTTTCTTTTCTTTTCTTTTCTTTTCTTTTCTTTTCTTTTCTTTTCTTTTTTTTTTTTTAAGATAGAGCATACGCATGCACCTGCTGGGCAGGGGGAGGGGTGGGTGGAGAGGGGGAGAGAGAATCCCAAGCAGGCTCCACGCTCAGCACCAAGCCCAGTGCAGGACTGACCTCATGACCCTGAGATCATGACCTGAGCCGAAATCAAGAGTCAGGCACTTAACCGACTGAGCCACCCAGGCGACCCACGGTTTTCTTTCTCTTTGTGAAGGTTTCTGGGGAAACATCTGGGATTTGGAGAGGCAAGCACTCTTTAGCAGTCTTTATGAAGACGGGGACATTTCCCCCCACCTCTGTCAATGACCCCGTTTCTTCAGCCCAGTGGAGCTGCTTCGATGCCTGGAGGATTCGTGTTTTTGTAAACATCATGAATCAGCCCCCCTGGCCTGTGGAATCAACTCTGCAAAGAGGAAGCCCAAGCAGTGGTTGTGCCGAAGAGCCGGTCCTCAAGAGACCTCGATGATAGGAGATGTTAGAGGCGCAGTGCCTGGCGGTGGGGCTCCAGGAGCTGGTCAAGAAATCCTTGGTGACGGAGGTTGGAGACTTGCTCTACTACTGTTGAAGAGACCCAAACAAACTACAGGTGGCAAGGCTTGGGGAAACTTGGGAGCCAAAATAGCACACTTCTTGCAAAAAATTCTAGCTTTATTCTGGCTAAACTACCCGTGAAGCCAAAGGAGCCACAGCCAGAACAGCCTGTGAGGCCAGAGCGTGTCTGGGGCAGAGAGGAAAGGGGAACGGAAATGGGAAATGATGGAGAAGAGCTAGAAATGCCCACTAATCCTGCTTCACCCCCACCCACCCCACCCACTCCTTCACGGTTCCTGTATCCAGATCCTCCCCGCCCCGCAAGCCCCAGACCATGTCCCAACTTTGCTGACTATTCCGGTCTGCACCGACCCTCCTCTTTCTTCTCCATGGCATAGGATTTAACATAAAATTCACACTGTGGTCTTTTGCTCTTCTCCTGTCTGCTATACTCTGTTCTTGTCTTATAGAAAGAGAAGGTCCTGTTTTATGCGCATAATGCTGTGCCAGGTACTTAGGAGGGTTTAGAAAACGCAGCAGGGGGCAACGAGTGCCTCTGTCTCGAATGGGGACCCGGAAACGTGGAGGGGTGCATCACAACATCTGCTACAGTCCACCTCTTCCACGGCTTGATCCACTTATCGCTTACAATAAATCAATCCCACCTGTGAAGAGATTCTCTAAGATTCCGGATAGTCTCGTTTCCTGGAAAGATTTGCCAGAAGATAGCTAGTAGACGGACTCCAGTGTCTACTGCTACAACTGACCTCGAGGCTACCCCCATATTCATCCCCCCCCCCCACCATCCATATGAGTTTCCACACCCTTGGCTAGCATCTCTTCCGGTCTAAGCAGCTCCGCTGTCCAAATGACCCACACCCTCCACCTTGAGAAATCTGTCCTCTTCATTACCATGTCCTTTGAAACCTTGGCTACTGTATTGGTCCATTTGCCATCAAGATTTGGCAGGGGATCATGAATGCAAAACACAGGACAAATAAACCAGAAGCTAATGAGATTGCTTGTGTACAAGGGTGGATGGGAATTGGAAAGAGGATAAAATCGATGAGGGGGAGAGTAAGTGCACCTTTCTGTACAGCTCTGACTCCGAGAACCACAGTAAAGTTTCACACACCCCAGAAATAAATAGTCAACACCAACCAGGATGTGGGAGGAACCCAAAGTAAAATACAAATAGTAACCAATGAACCTAACTGCCCTGCAGCTGAACAGCATAACCACACTGTGGCAAAGAAAGGACCTAACCTGAATAACTTCAGAAAATAGTATTTTGATTGGATGGGGCTAACTACAGAAATAACTGCGCGCAAATAATATGCACTAGTTACTAAATTTTTCAAAGGGGTCTGGTAGCAATTGTGAAACTATTTTACGTACATGCTAGGACTGAGCAAACAAGTAAATACATTTGGATAATGAGATCGAGTTTCTCACTGTTGGAGAAGGAAGTTACAAACAGCGGAAAGGAAGGCTAGAATGACTCCTGTGGTGTTGAGTCGGAATCTGAGGTTATCCGGACGAATTCAAGATTTGTAGTACACACAGACTGATAGATACAGAAAGAAATACAGATGTGTGTAGATGTGTGTGAGAATGTAGTTACGTGTGTTCTCCAGCCGCATCCACTGAGAGGACCCAAAAAGTAAAAACATCCCAGTAGTAATGATCCCACCTAGAGACCAAATCGTGGTTTCTAAATATCTTCCTTCAGTGAGCAGAACTGGGGCTCATTGGGTAAGCGGTTGATTCCAGAACTGGGCAGGAAAAACACAAGAGGAATCTGGCACACCTCGTGCGTGGTGCCAGGAAGTAAAGAACGGCTCAAAAACTGATAGAGACATATCACAAGAACTTGGGAGTTAATTTGAAGGAGTTCCCAATGGCCAAATCTGGGACAACTGAGTAACCAAATAAATAATAGTGATGAATTATAAGTTGCAGGATGAAATAAATAGCTATGAGTTCATACTGACATAAATAAATAACTGAATAACCAACTAAATCACGGAAAAGAAACAGCTCTTCCTTATAACAAATTCTAATTACTAAACATGGGAGGGATTATTGAAATAGCAAATCACCTTTAGACAAACACCACCGTAATAACTGTGGTGGGAATGAATCATCAATGAATGTTAAAATCAATGGGTGAAAGGACAATGAGAAACAGGATGGTTGCATATTCTCAAAATATCTCCCCACAAGATACTTATTAATTACAATGGGAAAATTAATAACCTTACATCGGAGAAACCTGGAAGATACCACCTTAACCAAGTGCTCAAAGTTACCATCAGCCGTACTAAGACATATTGACATCTCGGAACCTTGTTATGATGCATTGAGAAAGGCACATGACTCTTGTGGCATTCTTGCCAAAATGCACGATTTCCATCTAATCGTGAGAAAATGTCAGATAAACTCAAATGGAGGGACATTCTATAACATAACTGACGGGTACTCTTAAAAAATGTTAAGTTCAGGGGTGCCTGGGTGGCTCAGTCGGTGAAACATCCAACTCTCGATCTCAGCTCAGGCTTGATCTCAGGGTCTTGAGTTCAAGCCCCATATTGGGCTCCATGCTGGGCATGGAACCTACTTAAAAAAAAAAAAAAAGAAAAGAAAATCAATAATCAGATGAACACCACAATATTAACAAAGGTAGGGGATATCAAAGCGTTTCATAAGAGATACTAATGGCCTGAGACATGAAAAATTATCTTCTATTAAACAAATGCAAATGAAATCAATGAGATACCATATTCTATGATTATAAATAATCAAAAAACATGTTAATAAATGGCGTTAGTGAGAAGGTAAATTGGTCAGTGGGAAAGTAATCTTATAAAATCTTTCTGGAAGGCCATTTGGCAATTTGCAATAAAAACCTTAGAAGTGTGCATACCCTTTGACCTAATCATTTTAATTCAGTCATTTATTCTGATAGATCATCACACATGCAGACAAAGATTCAAGGAAGTACACGATATCACTGGTAACAATAGCAGATAAAGAACTGATCTAAATGTCCATTTGAATTAGCCCCAACCACTGGTGACCAAATTCTCAAAACTCAACAAGAAGAAATGAAGGTGATGTTTGGAAGAAAAGATATGCCTAACATGGGTAATTGCTTAAAGGAACAGGATGACGACTTGGACTATTACTGGATTTTTTTTTTTTTTAGTCACCTTTCTTTCTTTTGTCTATTTATCCCTTGAGGAAGTGAATGCCTATTTGTATGGATTGCGCTGTAATTTGACCATTAGTGCACACAACTCTATCCATCCCCACCTGATCTCAGGTGTTGATTAAAAATTCTCCTCTGGGCTGTCTGTTGTTTGAACAAAATCAAGATTAATTACTTGTGTTCCTTCTTTCAAAAAGAGATACACACTTAGCTTTGGAAGAGATATATATGTTGTAAATTATATATTATGGTCCCATTTATTGACTGATTTTATACAAATATGTTATATATAGTGTATATATAGTTTTATATATGAGGTCGCAGACTCTCAAGTAAGAATTTTAAACTTCTAAGTTAATTTGACCTTATAAAGACGAATCTTATTGGATTCATTCTTCTGTATAAATTAAACTGATCGATGCCTAGTCTTATATAAGTGATTTTGTTCTTAACAAGGATTTATACAGTGAAATATATATGGAATATATATGCATTCTAATGATAAAATTTTTATTAGAAAGAGTTGACTTTATAATAATAACAAAATATTATCTTTAATAAAGCCCTTTGTATTTCTAGAAAGCATATGTTTTCTTCTGTTATCTGAAATACTGTATTTGAATGTTATAAAAAAATAGAATTATAAATACTATAGGAAATCATAAAAAGTCACCAATGGATGGAAGCAACCCAAATGCCCATCAGTGGATCAATGGATAAAGAAAATATATTATATCCATACTTTAGAGTATTCTGCTGCCTTAGAAAGAAAGGAAATTCTAAGTCAATCAGAGAAAGACAATTAACACATGATTTCACTCATATGTGGAATTTAGGAAACAAAAACAGAGGCGCATAGCAGAAGAGAGGGAAAAATAAAACAAGACAAAATCAGAGAGGGAGACAAACCCCAAGAGACCCTTAATCATAGGAAACAAACTGAGGGTTGCTGGGCAGGAGGGAGGTGGGGGATGGGGTAACAGGGTGACGGGCATTGAAGAGGCACTGGTTGTAGTGAGTATCTTATATAGCTATAAGACTGATGAATCACTGAACTCTACCTCTGAAACTAATAATACACTGTATGTTAATTAACTGAATTTAAATAAAATAATAAAAATAAATAAAAAGAAAGGAAATCCTATAAACATGCTATATGGAAGAAACTTGGAGATACAATGCTAAGTGAAACAAGCCAGCCACAAAATGACAAATACTGAACAATTCCATTACACTAGGTATCTAAAGGAGTCAAATTCATAGGTATAGGGTGTAGGGTGGGGGGAAGAGGAGAAAGAGTAATTGTTGTGTAATGGGTATGGGTTCTAGCTCTGAAAGAGAAAACATTCTGGAGATCTGTTTCACAACAGTGTAAATGCACTTTTAACTCTACTAAGCTGTACGTTTAAAAATGGTTAAGACCAGGGGCACCTGGGTGGCTCAGTCATTAAGTGTCTGCCTTTGGCTCAGGGCGTGATCCTGGCGTTCTGGGATCGAGCCCCACATCAGGCTCCTTGGCTGGGAGCCTGCTTCTTCCTCTCCCACTCCCCCTGCTTGTGTTCCCTCTCTTGGTGGCTGCCTATCTCTCTGTCAGATAAATAAATAAATAAAATCTTTTTTTAAAAAATGGTCAAGATGGTACATTTTATGATACGTGTTTTTTCACCATAATAAAAATAAACAACCTTCTTTAGTTACAAAAAAAAAATCACAGATGATGCTGACCTTCCAGGCTATTACAGGAGCTAGTTATTCACTTATTTTAAAATCTATGGTCCATCTGCTATGTGCTAGGCACTTTGCTCAGGGTTGGTGTTAGATGGTGATTAGGAAACGATCCCTGCTCTCAAGAGTTTTTGGTCTAGAGACAGAAATAAACAGTGTGATGTGGTAAGTACCACATAGTAGGGATAAAGTACTAGGTGCCAGGGAAACACAAAGAAAGGGGCCTCATCTGGTCTTGGAGTGGCGGAGGTCAGGAAAGCCTTCCCATCTTCTTGCTGGAGCGCAGGAGGAAGTATGAGTTAGCCAGGCGAAGGTGCAGAATGAAAGACCAGGAGGGCAAAGAGAGCCAGTCAGGGACAGTGAGAAGCAGGGTGTGAC